>NC_138224.1:33332370-34532370 GCF_964197995.2 Scardinius erythrophthalmus
TGGTTTGGTTACAGTATTGGCCGCTGTGGCTCCCTCAACACTTAATATGACGTTCCCACGAGATATTATCACGTTCCCACGAGTTTATATGTTGTGGCAACGACAAAAATAGGTGAACCGAACATGTCCCCTCCCGGTCACCGTATTTGAGGTCTGCCAAGACGCAAAATAAAGTGCATCAGTGGCTGAAGCCTCTTGCTTGTCTGGCCTGTGGAACTGAGAACACAGGGGGTCTGGGATCTTCAGTTCCTGAAGCTCAACAGTGAATTTTGCTGGTTCATGCAGCACCTCGTCGAAGAAGACGCGGATTAGGTTGTCCACATAGGCTGGGAAGAAAAGATAATCATTAATCTGTATGTACCAAAAAATAAAAAAATAAAATAAAACAATTATTGATATGTCTTTAATCTACCATATGATGGTTTTTTCTTCAGTGGCTGGATCGTGTGTTTTCCTTTCTTGTGCTTGGGGTATTTGATCTTGTATGCTGGTGTTCCGTCTCTAGACGTCAGCCGTTCCCTGTTTCCATTTTCATTAAAATGCAGCGAAGCGAGATACAACCTGAAATCAGAAATATATAAAATGGCCAACCGAAAAAACAAATGAATAAATTCCAAATATAACAAATAAATTGACTATTCTGTTTACCTGCATAGCATTCCCCTGTAGGAGAAGACGACATTTTTGGGGGCAAATCGCAGAATGACGCTGTGGAAACCCTCAATGGCTGATGTTTGGTGCTTTGGGCTGAGTTTTGCCACACCTTTTAAGAGGTATTTGTTTGACACAATCCTCTGCAGTTTAAACAAAGCCGGTGATGCTGCAATTAAAATATTGATAGCATTAATATTAGAATATTCTTTTTCCATACACATATCCAATATCACTTTTAGGAAAGTTGTGCAATAGCACAAACAAGTTGGCAAATTAATGTTGATATGTATTATTTATAGCAAACAAAAGCATGGATACCGGTACACTAAATGATCTTGAGATTACATGCCTGATTTCAACCACTTTTTCGGGCGGCTTCCATCCAAGGCAGGGTGCAGACACTCAGGGAAGAGGACGTTGTCATGGCTGTGGATGTTCTGGACATGATTACTGAATGAGGTCCACTTAGCTACAGCTTCTTCACCCGATGAGGAAGAGATGGCACACCAGTACAGATGGTTTACCAGGCTCTGCTGCCATCTCTTTAACTCATTGCAGTCCTTCATCTTTGCCAGAGCCTCTACTTTCTTCGAAACACCTGAATGGCGAGAATGAGCAAATGGAAGTCTGTTACATGGGACCGTGTATATCAAAGTTCAAGAACCATGTGAATAACAATTTTTTAAATTTACTTCACCTTTGGCAACATGCCAAACATCATAAAAGTGCTCAATATCGTTCCTCTCAATTCTCAAAAACTTCTGGATTTGAGAGTGTTTGTCAGTAACAATTGATGCAACTTTCACAGCAGATTTTTCCAGGAAATCGAGACTCCTAATCAGGCCCTCTTTCTCCATTTTGGCACTGCCGCCACATTCGTTACTCTATGGGGATAGAGAAAACAATATTGCACAAACACATGATTTTTTTTTCTATTTCACATCAACATTCTGTCATAGGTGAGATATTAAAATAAATGATTAATGCAGAAGGTCAGACTATCATATTCACCATGTGACATTTATTTTCATAGATTGATTTTAAACTGAATTATTCAGGTTTTGCACATGAGCATAGTGAATAAAATCTAATTCAGAAATAAATTAAATGTTTTTATTGACAGAACCTGTAACACAACCAAATCTTGATTATTAGTTGATTATGTTTTGAAATTAGACAGAAAGTACACACACATACGTCCATTAATGCTGTATATTTTTATCCACTTCTTGCTACATTTATTCACATTTATGTACTGTTACTTACTTTGCTGATCTGTCTAAATGACGTGCCAGTAAAGTGTACTGCAGCAGATAACTGCAGGTTGCCTGCTGGGGTGCTGCCGATGATCGGCTGACTTTTCCACTGCCTGGAATAGTCACAGAAAGGACATTTCTGTCTGATTGACAAAAATGTTCCCCTGACATACTTCTCCAGCTCACATGTCCGCTGACAAATTGGACAGTCATGGAAAAGAGCAAGGAGGCAATCTTCATATACAAGATATTTTACAATATCTTGTATTGGTGTTGGAGGGCTGTGGGGTGGGTGGAGGATGAAATATATTATATTTCTTCATCTCTCTTTTCATAAAACATAATACAGCAATTCGACTACAAAGTAAGTGATCACCTGACAATGGTTGAGTCACTCAAAGAAGACATGCTGGGGTGATATGTTGACTGAGAACTGTCAACTGGTTCTTCCTCAGCATCATCCAGATCCTCTGTGTCATCCAGCAATGTCTCAAGGCGTCTCCTTTTCAAAGGTGGGGGCCTTGTCTTGTCCGGTGTTGAAGTAAATCCTCCAAACTCTGCTTTCACCTCAGTATTGGTTCCAAAGGAACTGGTGGATGGATTGACTTGGATAGCTGTAATATGACAATTTTAAATATGAACAGACATGTATTACTATGACTACATATTACAGTCCAGGGGTCAATACACATCCGGTGTCACTATTTTCATAATAATAAGTGACATTCACATATTCAATTTTAATAAACGGTGCATACAAAGAATATCTAAAAATATTAAAAACAATAGAACACTTACCTTTACTTCGAATGGATTTGAGAGTATACTCTGACAGCTGGGTGGCCACAGTTGACCTTCCCCTCTTCTGTGGCTCCCACTGACAGCCTACATCTCTTGTCTGTGTGGCCGCCGCAAAAGTGACGTTACTCTGAAGAAACAGCAAAAACCGAACACAATAAATAACTTTACCATTAAACATACACTTTTCTCAGTAAGGTAGAAGTCATATAGTCAATATAGAAGCATTACAGTATTATATACACGTTAATTATTATTATCCGAAATTAATCAAAGTTATCACCAATCATATTTTCACTCCGAGACGTCGCGGTAAAAAACAGCTCGACTTCGCTTCGATATTTCATCCCTCCCACAGTGATCAATCAGGACATATTTAGTATCAGTGGATTGATCGGAATTTCGGGAATTATTATGACGCTACTGTCACAGGTCGGGATGGGCCAAGCCGGACTGCGCCCACCCCTGAACCAGGACCACCCTGAGGAACGTGTCAGAGACGAGACGGAAACAGAATTAAAGGGAATAACAGTTCTTTTTATTAAAGTTAAAAGTAACTTGAATAACCTAAGCTAAAATCTTCCTTTCCTCTTCTTCCCCGGAATCGAGGCAATGCAGCAGTCTCCGGGGCCCACTCCCACGCCGGTACAAGGTTCGCAATGGCCTGTGATGGATCGATGGATTTCCACAGATGAGTATGCGGTCGGGGCTGTCCCTCTTCCCACACTGATGCAGGGTCTGCAGGGACCTACGACGGACAGGTGAGTTCCACAGGTGAGTAGACAGTCGGGGCTGTTCCTCTTCCCACACTGATGCAGGGTCCACAGGGGCCGACGACAGACAGGTGAGTTTCCACAGGTGAGTAGACAGTCGGGGGTGTTCCTCTTCCCACACTGATGCAGGGTCCACAGGGGCCGACGACAGACAGGTGAGTTTCCACAGGTGAGTAGACAGTCGGGGCCCTTCCTCTTCCCACGCCGCTGTAGGGTTCACAATGGGATGCGGTAGGCAGGTGAGTTTCCACCAGTGAGTAGATGGTCAGGGCTCTTCCTCTTCTCACACCGAGGCAGAGTTCACAGGGACCAACGATGGACAGGTGAGTTTCCACAGGTGAGCATACAGTCAGGGCTGGTCCTCTTTTCACACTGATGCAGGGTTCACAATGGGATGCGATGGGCAGGTGAGTTTCCACCAGTAAGTAGATGGTCAGGGCTCTTCCTCTTCTCACACCGATGCAGAGTCCACAGGGACCAACGACGGACAGGTGAGTTTCCACAGGTGAGTAGACAGTTGGGGCTCTGGGGCTGCAGCAGACTCGAGTCGACAGGCTAAACGGAGCTTCTCTAGGACAGACAGTTAGGACAGACAGAGTCAGCTTCAACAGCAGTATATAGGCCTCACGTGTGCTGCCGGGGACAGGTGACTTCACACCATGCAGATGGGCCGGGGGCTATAGCAGACTCAAAGGCGCAGGCCGAGCGGAGCTTCTCCTGGACAGACAGAAATCAACTTCAACAGCAATATACAACTCTCACGTGTGTTGCAGGGGACAGCTAACTTCACACCATGCAGATGGACTTGGGGTTGTAGCAGACTCAAAGCCGCAGCTGAGCAGAGCTGCTCTAAGACAGACAAAATCAACTTCACCACAGTATACAGTTCTTACGTGTGTTGCAGGGGACAGATAACTTCACACCATGCAAATGGACCGGGGGCTATAGCAGACTCAAAGTCGCAGGCCGAGCGGAGCTTCTCCTGGACAGACAGAATCAACTTCAACAGCAGTATACAGTTCTCACGTGTGTTGCCGGGAACAGATAACTTCACACCATACAGATGGGCCGGGGGCTATAGCAGACTCAAAGTCGCAGGCCGAGCGGAGCTTCTCCTGGACAGACAGAATCAACTTCGACAGCAGTATACAGTTCTCATAAGTGTTGCGGGAGACAGATAACTTCACACCGTGCAGGTGGACTTAGGGCTGCAGCAGACTCAAAATCAACAGGCTGAGTGAAGCTTCTACGAAGACAAACAGAATCAACTTCAACAGCAGTATACAATTCTCACGTGTGTTGCAGGGGGCAGATAACTTCACACCGTACAGGTGGGCTTAGGGCTGCAGCAGACTCAAAATCAACAGGCTGAGTGAAGCTTCTACGAAGACAAACAGAATCAACTTCCACAGCAGTATACAATTCTCACGTGTGTTGCAGGGGGCAGATAACTTCACACCGTACAGGTGGGCTTAGGGCTGCAGCAGACTCCAAGTCAACAGGCTGAGCGGAGCTTCTTCTAAGACAGTCAGAACCACTACTTCAAAACAGAGAGGTTAGTTTGACTTACAGATGCTGTTCCTTCTAGTCCTCAACAGATGGAACCGATCGACATTATGAAGCTCCAGTTACTGACAGTAGACCAGCATGGCACGAGGAGAGTGCACGGCAAGAGAAAATAAATCTTCCACACACACACACAGCAATTTCACTCCAAACATGCAACGTGAGGGAGGGAAACGTCAATTTAGGCACTGCAATCCACTTCAATTAAGTGCAGATAAGGCCAGCACTCACCCAGGGGTCTCCGTGCCACAAGCAACGAGCTTCAATGCTGGGAAAGAGGTTTCGGGGTTTTCCTCCACAGACATAGGATTCACATCACCGTTCCAACACGGGGGAAGAGGGTAAGAGATCGAACATGAATCAGTATAATTCACTCAGTGACGTTTAGATAGCACAATCAAAGCACTCCAATCCACCTCAAATTCAGTGTTGAAACATGCAGGTACGAGATACGATGGTCGATTACTTATCTCTCTCCCTTCCAGGCAAACGGTGTGTTTTCACAACTCTTCCACACTCCTCGAGTCCCCTCCAGCAGCACTTCCCTTCGCACACCACAATTCTTCTCTGCAACACTCAAATAGAACGACTTCTCACGGGAGAGAACCACACAACAGTCTCTCTTCACTGGCTTTTTATATCCTTCTCAATGCCCACATGGCTTTGTCATGGCTCCAAATTAATTGCTCACACCTGGTGTCAATTTCCTCATCCCGGTTGGCAGGGCAACAGATATACACTTACACGGGGGGGGGGGGGGGGGGTAGTGTTTCCCTAATTATTGTACCGGAGGGGACACAATTGCGGCGAACTTTAGTTCCGCCCTTATTTGTCACACCGTGACACTACTGTCACCGCTCTATCTGAAAAACTGACTGACTCTCTCACGAGTGATGAAACGACTGCGACAGGCTAAACTCGTCGCCACCCTGCGTGTGCTAGTCTAACGTTACTTGAACGAGCGCGGAATTTAGATGACGATTGATAGACGGTGAACAGTGACTTATTTGTTACAGCATGTGTTCCAATTTCAGCGCCACTATCGGAGCTCGGTTCACAATGCCATGCAACGGCTTGTGTGTGTGTGTGTGTATCTGTAACATTCACATATTCAAAACACAACTTCAAAAAAAGCCCCTGTACAACGCATTACATTACATTACATTATAATCTACATCGCTTTAACACAGATGAAGCTAAGTTAACAGAGAATTGCCACATAATGCAGCACTGACTTTTTTGCCAGGTAGATAACGTTAGCTGATGTAACGAGCAAACAGGCGGGATCGTTGAATTGGCTCCTGACAGAAAAGCGCCACTTTGGCCGCACTGTGCTAGCAAACAGGCGGGATCGTTGAACTAGCTCCCGACAGAAAAAAAAAAAAAAACCTTACCGGTAAAGACACAGGCTGTCCAGTTGATGATGTCTTGATGGAAGGCACTGCATCAGGCTTCAAAAATAATTTAGTGACGAAGCCCATTTTTTTCTCCTGCCAGTTGGTGAAACATTCTTCAGTGAAGTGCAGACCGCAAACCGATGTGTTATTTTTAACATTACCGTGACCACCAAGGAACGTAATCCATCTATCTCTTACAGCAACATGTTTGGGTAAAGCATGAAAGCTAATACCACTAAGTTATCTCTCCTCTTAGCATTGCAACCCGCTACCGCACATACGTGTTGATCCGCCATCGTCTTCTCTACCCCTCAGAACCTGAGCGGGCGCGGGCGTGGTATGAGCTTGTGGCCCCGCCCAGTGGAGTTACTACGTCACAACTCCAGTCTATTTTAAACAGCATTTTTGCGTCTGCTACTGATTCACAAACATTTGAATGCAGAAATACTCAGAAATACAACTTTGAGCTTATTTTTCTCAAGATGTGTCCTCTAACATGAGAAAAATGCTACAAGAACATGTTAACACCTAGAAAAACATGATTTTCATCGGAGTGGGTCTTTAAGCCAGGTTTCAGTCATTAAGAAAAAATCCAAATCGCGTGAAGAAATAAGATCATTAATTAAAAATGTTTTATTATTTATGGATCTTATGTTCAAAAGGGCTATCTTAGTGATGGTACCTGGGACCGGCTCACTTCGTTTATGATAGGTTGGCACATATTCCAGAGAGCGGAGATTCTCAGGGTTAACCCCTGTCTTCCTGAAACGCCGCTGTGAGTCTTTGATCCCCGTTGACCGCACCCAGCGCCGAGGAGAAAACACAACCAGGTACGAGAACCTTTCGTCCCGATAACACGAAGATAGACACCGACGAGATGGGTCAATGAAGTCCACCACTAAGTTACAACAAGCCGCTGATGCACGCGCTGTCGCACGCGCCCGTCTCCGTGTCACAGCCACACCCGCTCGCTTGCCTCGTCTCCTATTCCGTTTCCTTCTGTTGCGACAGAGATCTGATAGTCCACACAGGTGCACCGATGCGTGTTCATATAATGGAGGATTCCAGGACCACTGACCACCAGTATAACCTCTGCAAACATCCACCGCCGACTCTTGGAGACTTAAAAGAAAATCACGCTCATATACACGGAGAGAGCTGGCTCTCTGTACCAACATTACTAAGAGGAGGATTACAACATAAAAGACAAACAAAGACCGACGGCATGCCGAGTGAATCACAGGCGCCATCTTGACCAAGTAGATTATTTCAAACATCTTCACAAAAAGTATAATGGTTCCTATGCCACCAATTGGCATTCTTCAAACTGGCATCCCCTTTATAAAATATATATATTTTTAAATATGAAGTTAAATCCGCCTAGGCTAATTATAAAACTAACTCATACTAGGGCAATTTTTCCACCACATTTTGAATTTTGGGTGCATATTAATTCTGCTGGCATTTTGCCCCCAACCCCCTGATAACATCTAACCCTGCTTTAAGAGAAATATAAATTATCATTTGAATATTGACAACATTAAGCTACATTTGAAAACATAATTGTGTATAAAGAGGCATGCTGTTTTGACCAATATTCTCTCTAGATTTAAAGATTTGGTTTTAAAGAAAGTCAAATTAACAAACAGGTTAAACAAGCCATAGCTTACTTTTAGACGTGGTGAATGAAGTTCGACTGTTCGAGCTTGTGATGGTCATCCGATATCCCTTGCCAGTTATTATGCGTACAGCAAATCTTCTTAATATGGTCAATTTTAGTCTATATCCAAAAAGAAACGATGCCGGGAGATGTTTTTGTATTTAGCGCGCTGCCGCGCTCACCGCGATGTTTGTTTTTTCAGGGCTTGTGCAGCGTCACGCAATCGCGCAGAATCTGATGACTGGCGTCAATGGTTCCGTTGCTTTCATTTTGTTCATCAATTGATGTTGCGATGATTTATATAAAAATGTATATCAAGTCATTCTCGAGTCATATAGTTCAAGTCAAGTCAAGTCTCGAGTCATTGGATCTCAAGTCAAAGTCAAGTCGAGTCATTTTCTTTATTTAGTCAAGCAAGTCTCGAGTCCCCCATCTCTGGTGAAAGGAGTGCAATGTTCTCCTGGAAAGGCATTTTGGGGAGATGGACAATGTGGTGTTTTTGCGCACGCATTCAGTTTTTCTGTCTAAGGGAAAAAATCACCAGGCATCTCTATGGGAGGGATGGTTTACATTTGAGTTTTGGGGGCAAACAGCGGTTGTTTTTGTTTATAAAGATTAAAGTTTCTGTGGCATTTTTGTCGCCATGAGTAAATAATGAAAATAAAATTGTTTTAATAAAAATCATTGAATAACAGTTTTGTTTTATGGTATTTTATTTAAAATTCCACACCACAATTATAGTGAGGAATATTTTCATGTTTATTAATTTTATCATGGTATTGTTAAAATATGCTGGAAATGTTCTGAGAGCACTCATACATTGAAATAATTTAGTAGGGTTTTATATTGAAATCCAAGAAACAAATTATATTATCAGCATTATGCAGTTACTGTATTTGTTTGCTTAACTTAAAGTTCAAACATCAAGGACAAGTGTATAGTCAATCATTACATAACAAATAAATAAAGTTCAAACAATATTACAATTGAAATACAATAGATAAAAATGTAATAAACAGTGCTATGGGTTTTTCAGGTAGGCTTAACAATAGTTTTCAGCAACAAAAATTGGGTAATCAAATATAAAATTGCACAATGTAAACATTGCATAGTTTTTTCTGTTGTTTATACATGAAATATATAGCAATGCGTGTTAAAGCTACACAAGCTTTTCAGGGAAGAGCAGTAAGTGATTATGTTTTGTCAAAGATATGACTGGTTTGGTGTAATCATAATTACTATGTATGTTAATGTAATTTGTGAGGTTTTGTTGGCTGGAAAACAGTAAATTGGTTTAACACTGTTTTATAGATTTTTAGAGAACTGCATGACGTCATCAAAAGTGTAGCCACCATACTGCTATATAGGTGTTCTCTATTATTCAATGGTTCTTGCTTGGTTTCATAATAAAAGGTCATTTGTTTAAATCAAGCGTGCCGCACAAGGACGTGAGACCAACTAAACAATTAAATTACACTTCAAATATCTTTTTTCCAAAGGTGGTTTCTTTCATTTGCTGTCGTTTTTATCACACTGATATAAGTTCAAGTGTCTGTTTTTAAAACAAGTTGGTTTTTAGTTAGTTACGTGATGCTATAAAAACAGTGGTGTAACGTCATGATTGACAGGTTCTCTGAGCGAAGTAGTCACTGAAGCACCAATGGACATTTTTTCAGGATCTTCGGAGGACTGAGGAGATTGTATTTATTTTAACAAGCCTCTTGTCATACTGCAATCAATTTTTAAAAAAGTGCACTCAGGGAGAGTGCATTCTGCGAGAGTGAGGGCGGAGCGTTGATTTTGCGGTTTTACTTCCTGCTCACTACTGCGCAGGTCTGGTCCCGAGATCGCTACTGCGCAGATTCAAGTCCCAAGATGTCAGCGCCATATCGGGACACTGGTGGCTTCAGTTCTCACCAATGGAAGAGAGCAAAGGGTCGTCGTCCATCTTTTTTTTACAGTCTATGGTTTAAATGTTTCTCAGGCTTGTTAAAAACTTAAGATCATTGGTCATTCATTCTAGTGGCAAATATAACGGCAGACAGATACAGAACAGAACCCAAATTACAAATGTCTAAGTGTTCATTCTGACATTTGAATAAAAAATGTATTTGTAATGTATGCTGATATCTACCTACAGTTATTCAGTTTAATGTTCTGTTAGCTATATAATGTGTTTTTATTCGTATGTGTAACTGCTACAATGATTTTGTTAACTGCATGTATTTTTAGTTAAGAAAATATTTTATATGTATTATGTAATTTGTAATGCTAGCATAACACCAATGATTTTACGCTGTTTAAAATAAATATTGCGTTAGTGTCAGGACATAATAGTTTACACACTAAAACGTTTTCAGATAAATATGCATAAAGGGAGCGATTTGTGTAAGAGTACAGGTGAGTGTTGTTCGCACATGGGAGGATATATTGTGTGCAGTTAAAACATATTTTTGACTGTCCCATTTGTTTCTGACACAATTGCGTCATTTGTAATTTATTAAACATTTATTTTAAAAATGTGTGTTACTTCAATAGGATTGGCTGACACATACAGGAAGTCATTTTATAAATTTCAAATTTAAACCCGTGTCATGCGGGGATTACGCGGGATGGTTTTTTTTTTCAGTGACAGTAGGCACGTTTCCATTACAGATTTCCGCAAAACTTTTGCGATTTTTTCTAAATGTTGACAAAAAACTATTGCGAAATGACGGCGTTTCCATTGACCAATGTGATGCGACTAAAACTTCATTTTTTTTCTCTCGCGATAAGTAAAATCATTCCAAAAACCATGGCAACAGATGTTGGTAGGTTTATGTACTATATCCCAGCCACTCTACTGGCCATTATTATTAATTGAAGGAGAAGTATGCGTGTTTTCCAAGCATTAATAGTAAGGAACGACCCTTATTATACTTGTGAGCGGCACATATGAGGTGTTTCTGGGTGTTTCTCCCTCATATCTGCTTTGAGGTCTTGATTGTGGCATTTATTTGAGGTTTAGAATCCATTATTCCTGTAATTCTTTTGTCTTATATGAATTTAATAAAGAACTCTGTCTCGTATTCTGTCCAAACATACCGCGTCAGGCTACTTCAGGTGACCTATACATGCGCAAAAACTGTTTCCATCGCAGTTTTGCTAAATATTTCTTTTTCAAATTGCCTGAAAAACCACCTCATGCGAGCGTAAAAACTTTTTTGCGATAAATGTGAGTTTTTGCGAAATTGCCGTGTTTCCATTGGCCGTATATTCAATTCGCAATTTCAATTTGCACAATTTGAAGGGTAATGGAAACGCGGCTAATGTCAGATCGGAGGTTGCGTTGACGAGGTAAGCTGTGTTGGTCTTGTTTTTATTTCTTGCTAAAATAAGTATAATTTTTGTACGTGTTAAGTATACTGTATATGTGAATATTGTTTATAGCTGATTAACTGTATACTGTGTTATTGGCCAAGTAAATTTGCCAGTATTAATGATGAAGATGTGGAGGCGTTACGACAGGATTTTCAACTGTCCACAGGTATCATATTGAAGTTAGAAATTCCAGTATCGTGACCACTAATTCAAGTTCTTCGTCAAAAGTAAAATACTGTTTTGCTGAAAGTAGCTATTTTCTACTATGATTTGATTAAATATGTATTGGTAATGTATTAAATATCACCACCTAAAAGTCACCTTAAATAAAATCCAACTTACATTTTCTATGACAAACTCTGTTTTTAAAGTCTATTTTTCAGACTCTGTAATCACTTTGGTAAGTGCTGATATATTTATTTAATTTACAATATGCCAAAAAATAACAATATAAAGTTAAGCTTGTGTTTTCGACCCAATAAAGTATTTTCTTAATTTAAATGCTCTTCCTCATGCACAATTCTGTCAAGTTAATGTGCTTCAGTTTAAACTTTTTCATGCAGTTTTGCATGAAACTGGCATGTGCCAGTGGATATTGGCATTACTTGCATAAAAAATTGCTTTATGCTGTCAAACATGTGATTTATTACATCGCATTTATTAAATCACAACATTTATTACATTAGGAGTATAGTGAGTATATGCATTACCTTCACAAATTAAATACTCAAAGAACATTTGCATTTAAAGAAAGGCCATTTTACCCTGCGTTTCTATTATTTACACACTTTTATGCAATTTCAATGTTTTCAATCTAATGCTTTTACAAGATTTGACTCTTTGTGATGTAGTCATACAAATAATTAACCATTTGCATAACTTTAACACAAGTTTTTATTTCTCAAATAATAAAAGCCAACAGATCGTTTGCTGCAAAGTGAGCTAATATCACAAACTATATAAGATATAATATCTATTTTTAACATAGCCATTATAAATAAATAATATAATGTTATTTTTTTATTTCATCTGTTGATTATATGAATAATGTCTGAAACCACCACTCACTGTTAACTACGCACAATATTTGAAACGGAAATATGTTGCTGGTCACGTAATTCGTGCTGCTGCGACTTGCAAGCGACCCCATTAAAGGATTAGTTCACCTCAGAGTTGAAAATTGTGTCATCATTTACTCAAGTTCACCCTCAAGTTGTTTCAAACCTGTATGAATTTCTTTCTTCTGCTGAACACAAAGAAAGATATTTTGAAGAATGTCTTTAACTTGGGTCCCATTGACTTCCACAGTATTTTTTTTTCCTACTATGGAAGTCAATGGGACCCAAGTCTGTCTGTTTACTAACATTCTTCAAAATATCTTTCTTTGTGTTCAGCAGAAGAAAGAAATTCTTACAGGTTTAAAACAACTTGAGGGTGAGTAAATGATGACACAATTTTCAACTTTGAGGTGAACTAATCCTTTAATGTGAGCCACAGTATATGACAGATTATTTAGCATGATGTAGCTATTTTCCATTGATAAATACAGTGCAAATAGTTCCGTCTCTTTGGATAAAAGAGAAGTGGAAATAAAAATCAATAATAGGCTGAACTGTACCATGATAATATGTCCGTAACATTTACCACTCTCATCTTTTATTTACACCAAAAGGCAGGTAGGCGTGTGTGACATATGTATAAATAATTTAGAAAATTGAATAGAAATAAAGATTATATTTATGAATGTAAGCATGTGTAGCCTACTCAGTTCACATGAAAAGAAAGAGACAGAGAGAGAGAGAAGAAGAAAAGTGAACGTACATTAATACTAACAAAATTAGCAGGGTTTGGGCCTGTCCTTCATAGTTGGTGTATGAGGTATGAAGGCAAGCATAATTTTTTCAAAAAACAGCTTAAATCATTTAAAAAAAATATGACCAAAACGCTGGCAAAAAAGCATCAGAATCATATGGAATATAGTTGGCGAAGTTCAACAACTTCTATGGCAATGCAAGTGCCCAGTAGCATTCAGGTTATGAAGGTTAATTGGGCTAAACATAATGGGTTTGTATATCTCCCATACTTGGTTATCTGTGTCAAAGTTGAATCTAAAGTGCCCGTGTTTTATCAGATTGAGTCAGTTCTGATAATGTGTGAAAAAATGTTGCTACTCACAGTGTCTAAAGGTAAACTAAAGGTAGTTACAGTAACTTTTCAAGAACATTTCTATTCATATGAGGTGATCAGATTAAAGCAGGATTTTTTTTTTCATGTCGTCAACCTGCATTACCCTAGGCCTTTTGACATACAAATGTCATATGGAAGGAATGTCACAACTCTCCTTGTCGTGCCATATTGCTTTCTCTGGTAAACATTTTTATGATGTTATACATGTTTCTGTCAGAGACAAGGCAATGGGTTTGCAATGTAAATTCACTGACATTGAAATGCTTTCTGTCTGTCTATCATCTATCTATCTTGTCTGTCTGTCTGTGTTTTTGCATTATGTACTAATCAGTGTGAAATATATCGTTATTTTATAAACAGGGTGTAACTGAGGGCTACAATGGGACCATTTTTGCTTATGTACAAACAGGGAGTGGCAAGACGTTCACTATGCAAGGTGAGCTAGATCCTCCTTCCCAGAGGGGAATCATCCCATGATCTTTAGAGCACATCTTTGAGACAACCCAGGTAACCTATTTGTATATCATGTGATTTTATATAGATAGGATGCCATCATAGTATAAAACCTAATATTCACTGACATATAATATTCAATATGAATGACAAAGTAAAATATTATTTTTTTTAACATTCAAAAGTTTGTGGTCAGTAAAATATTTAGAGCCGAAATACTATATATCCATTGTGCTAAAGTTTTTAAGTGACATTTAACCTGAACTTTTCTATTAAGTGTGCAGAGAACACAAAATTCCTTGTATGGGCCTCTTACATGGAATTATACAAGGAGGAAATCAGGGATCTTTTGGCAAAAGACACCAAACAGAAGCTGGAAGTACATCTCTCCACTGATCACACAAAGCCCATTGTATATTAGCTAAAATGGGCTGAATGTCTCAATGCTGTGTGTGTTTTAGCTGAAGGAACATCCCGAGCGTGGTGTGTATGTACGGGATCTGTCCATGCACACAGTGCACAGCGTTGGGGAATGTGAGAGGATCATGGATCAGGGCTGGAGGAATCGCTTTGTGGGATTCACACTCATGAACAAAGATTCATCTCGTTCACACTCCATATTCACCATTCACATGGAGACCTGCAACACAGGTTTGTGTCTCAGTCACACATTTCTACTGAGTTCTGCATGAATAAATTTATATGCAACATCTCTGTAATCTTCATATGCAGGGTTTCCCATACATTCATTAATTTGTGGCGGCCCGCCACATATCAACGCTGACCGCCACGGATTGATTCAGATTTTTTTTAATTTAATATGGGTAAAATTGTATTTTATTCGCGCTGCTTGCTCCCCCTCTCTCTCACAAACTGACAATGGAGGCACGACTAGCCCCTCCTTCTCTTACCGCACGATCTGAATCAAAACATGAGCATGTGGAGGGCGGATTGTTGCCGGTGCTTAATGCTTATTCCCCAGAGAAGATTCCAGAATCAATCCGGAGTTGAATGGTTAGTATAATGAACACTGTTGCTCAGCATAACTCTGAGAAGTTGTCTAGATGTTAAGCGCGGTCGCGTTTCATTACAGATTCGCGCAAAACTTTTGCGATTTTTTTTTCTAAATATCCGTTACAACTATTGCGAAATGACGGCGTTTCCATTAACCGATGTTGTGCGACTAAAACGTAATTTGTTCCTCTCGCGATCCGTCATTCCAAAAATCATTGCAACGGACGTTGGTAGGTTCATATCACAGCCACCAGACTAGACATTATATTATTATTATCTCCAGGTTCAGGTTGGTGTGTGTTGGTTTCTGTCCACCTCAATCTCCAGGTGTGCGTGTGTGTGTGTGTGTGTGTGTGTGTGTGTGTGTGTGTGTGTCTGAGTCTGTGTTTGTCCACCTCCAGGGGCCTGTTTCAATAAGGAGGTTCAACCAACTCTGAGTTAAAACTTGAACTCTGAGTTGACTTACCCTGAGATGGGAAACTCTGAGTTTTCGGTTACAGAACAGCTGAAATGAGTTAGTTCAATCAACTCTGAGTTGACCTACTCTGAGTTAAGCGCGTGCACCACAACTATAAAAAGCCATTATCAATGGAGCGCAGATATTACGAGTCACCATGGCAACAGCGCCAAACAAAAAGAGGAATTACTGTTATACAGTGTTGGGTGTAATTAATTACCAAGTAATCTAAATATTGTGATTTAATTAAAGGGATAACTCTTAATTCTTCTGTATTTTAAAATAAAATCTGATGTAATTACATTAAATAGGCTACAGCATAGACTATAGAGAACAATTCTGTATAAAACAATAGTGGATTTAACATACATTTTTAAAAGGTATATTTTTTATGTAACCTTCTCCCTCTAGTCTACACACTTTGGTCAATTCAAGAATAGTTCATGCAATTGTATATTGTTTATTTGAAAGCATTAAAAGTGCAGTTTCTTGTCTCTCCTTGTATTGTTCAAGTGGTTGAGGTTGATATGGGATTTAGTAATTAGTAATAAGTAGACCAAAACTTTCTAAAGATAGTAATTATTACATTAATCTAATTACACTGTTGAAGATAACATTGATAACTATTTTAGAGTAACTTACCCAACTGTTATAATATCTGAGGTGAAACAGGAAGAACAGTATGTTATTCAACCTAATTTTAATTTTCATGTGGAGCAATCCTGCAGGCATTAAAAGAACATGGCAGCAGCTGAAAATTAAATATAAAAACATAATTCAATCAGGTAAGGCTTGAGCATACCATGGGTGAAGGCTACCTGACTTTACAAACATTAAATAACTAAATAGCATCCAGTGTCTAGCAGTGCAGCAGCATTTTTGGCCGAGGGAATTCCAGGAGGGACTTCAGAGCAGTGATTTTTTGACCCAAAGATCCAAGGGCCTTCATAAAATGTAAGAGGTTTACATATGTGTTATTTTTTAGATAGGCTATTTTTGATATTTCCATTTATTTTACTTTGAGGTTGGGTTTTTTGTTGGTCCTAACAGATTCTGATGGTAATATCTGTCTTTTGGAGCCTCCTGTCCCAACAGAACCCCAGGCAGTTGTAAGTCGCCTACTCAATACACCAGAAATTAAATAGTGTTATAAAGTGCACTCGACCAAATGCTCATCTTCACAGGACGATGAGGATAAATAGTTTCTGCTGCCACAGAGAGGCCTACAGAGGTAATGTTAATATTATGTGTCTACACATCAAACAATCTACCCATTCAGATTTTTTCAAATTTTTATGTGGATAATCTAAGTTTAAATCTAAGTATAAACGGGTATTCTTATCTCTCCCTCCGCCTTCAGAGTGTGGAAGAACAGCAGGAGGACGGTCCATCAACTTCTGGTGCACAGATGAACACATTTCAGTGATTTCCAGTAAATGCCACAGTTTAATTCTGTAGAATTTGTTTAGAACTAAATTATGTAACTCTAATCAACTACTGTATTTTAAGTTGCCAGTTAAGGAGTTATATAGACTTCATCTTATAAAAAAAAAATAGAAAAAAACTGCAGTAAAAATAGCAATATTTTATTTATTAATAAAATATTAATTTTATTAAAAAAAATGTACTGAAAGAATGAATGAGGTGTTTAAACACCGCTTCCCCTTTAAAAAAGGGGAGGAGACCGATAGAAACTCTGGGTTTACTGAAGAAAACCTGCTCCCGACCAGGTTAGGTTCACAGAGTAAGTTACCATGGTAACTGACTCTGAGTTTAAGTTACCTCTCTTTCAGAAACGGGCTTGACTTACTCTGCTTTGTCAGGTTTAACATACCTCCCATTCTGAAACAGAAAACTCAGAGTTTCCCTCATTTCAGGGTTAACATACTCAGAGTTTTCACTTAACCTCCTTTCTGAAACAGGCCCCTGGTCCAGTTTGGTGTGTGTGTGTGTGTGTGTGTGTGTGTGTGTGTGTGTGTGTGTGTGTGTGTGTGTGTGTGTGTGTGAGCCTGTGTGTGTCTGAGTATGTGTTTGGGTCTGAGTGTGTGTGAGTGTGTGTCTGTGTTTGAATCTGTGTGTGTGTGAGTCTTTTTGAATGTGTGTGTGTGAGCCTGTGTTTGAGTGTGTGAGCCTGTGTTTGAGTGTGTCAGTAAGTTTGTGAGTTTGTGTGTGTGTGTGTGTGTGTGTGTGTGTGTGTGTGTGTGTGTGTGTGTGTGTGTGTGTGTGTGTGTGTGTGTGTGTGTGTGTGTCAAGTTCCAGGTTTGTGTGTGAGCAAAATTTGCAACAAAAAGTCTGTGGAGCAGTCATAGCATAGAAAGTGTAGCAATGGCAAAGTCTTTAAGTTATCTGACACTAACTGTTGGCAATGGGAATGTGTACTTGTCAATAAAAATATATGATATATATATAAAGTTTATATATATGATGTATATATATATATATATATATATATATATATATATATATATATAACTTAATCACCCCCCCCCCCCCCCCCCCCCCGGTCGTTCCAAGCACATCCCATTTCGTGATTCCAAGCTCACTCGTTTGCTTCAAGACTCTCTGGGCGGAAACACGCGTACCCTCATGATAGCCTGTTTCTCACCTGCCGACAACAATTACGAAGAGAGCATCAGTACTCTACGCTACCGCCCGGTCATCAACGAGGACCCAAAAGATGCCATCCTGCGTGAGTATCAGGAGTAAATCAAGAAGTTGCGGGCGTTAATCTCTGGGCAGCTGGGGTCTTCGAACCTCAGTTGTAAGAAACACAACATTTGTGTAAATTTTAAGCTCTTTCGACTTATTTTTTCTTTTAACAGCACTTTTGGTTGGTCAGAATTCAGGAGATCCTCCAGCTGTTCTGAGGTGTGTACTGATATAAAGTCAATGGAAGAGTTTTAAAGTTGTTGTTTCTGCACTAGGATGAGGCCTTCATCTCTGAAGATCTTTAAGAATTTGAGTAAACTTTCTATTTTAATGTGTTGATTGTTTTTTTCATTGCCAATAGAAAAAACTTAAGCACTAACTCATCCATTATTTGCAATTTTATTATTTTTTTCTATAAAACATAGTCTTTTCGCTCAAAATTAATGCCTCAGCCCATCCCCCCTCCTGCTATCTGCCTCTCGTTATCTCATTCTGATGTCACTCACATGGTGGAGAAATGAAGATTACTCCACCACGAAAGAAATTCATACAGGTTTGAAACAACTTGAGGGTGAGTAAATGATGACAGGATTTTCATTTTAAAGTGAAGTAATCCCTTTAAAGTAGGCGACCTTCACTCATTTCACTGAACATCATTTATTTGAGCAACAAATAAACAAATTTATTTTTTGAAAAGAAAAATGCATGATGATGTCACTAGAGTGGATGGCCTGTTAAAGGGGCGGATTACCTAATATAACAGGTTGGACAATAATTAAATGTAATTGTTTAGTTGAATATTAGCAAATTATATAATTCATAATAATATTCAATTACAATTACAATGTTAATGATATGTTAATATCACAATTTGAATGGAAATTATACAAATTAAAGCTGAAAACTGTATAAGAATATATTGTCAAACGTGTCATCCAAGATAACGGATGACATTATGGGCTAACAGAAGGTTATAACTGTTATCCTATATGACAAAATTGTTATCCGGTATGACAAAACTCAGTTTAAATCTTAATCAGGCAGTATTTTTGGCTACCTATAGAAATCCGCAACCTTTACCTTTAACTTCCAAATATGTAAATTCATGCTAAATAAACATAATTACATAAAATCCACATTATAAATGTTATTTTAGTGTTATCCCATATGACACAGGATTTTACTACATAGTGTGCTAGTGAGGGAAAAGGGTAAGTTAAATACATTTTATTAAAGACATACTTCCTTTCACCATTGTTTGGGGGTCTTTCAGGGTCTTCCTGATTGTGTAACATGCTGTCTCACGTCGTGTCAAAATAAATTCACAATAAAATTGCTCCAGTTTGCTTGTTATCCCGGATGACATTGGCTGACAGCCAGTTTTGGGACAGAATGCTCCAAAACATAACAATCAACTGGATGTCATATTCTTTGTAATATTTAAATATATTGTTGTCAAGACTCATACAATAATGCCTGTGGCAGAGATGTTAGGGTTTATTAGATTTTTTACAGTTTGTTTGGCTTTTTTGTATGTCACTCTAAGGTCCGGACAGTTATCCGGTATGACATTATGTGACTATAATGTCTAATAATTTTTACACTTTGTAATACCCTCAATATATGTTCATATCATTTGATAAACAGAGATCAATAGATTCAATAAATGTGCTTTATATTAAACATTTCCTTATTTTGACTTCATAAAGGGGTTTGGACATCAAAATTGCACGTCACGTCATTGGGCCAGCCACTGAAGCCGAGACCTCCTCCAAGCCAAAAGAATGCATACTTAGATTTATAGTTTTAGAAAGTCCCTGAAAGACAAAAAATATGAACAAACAGATTTGTTAAATCTGCCACAACCTACACCACAGGGCTTCTACACAAGACAGAGAAATACAGTTAATTATTTTATGTAATTTGTACTGCAAGACAAAACCCTGTTGAATACCTCTGTAAAATTACTCCTGTTTAATTGGGAGAAAGTTAAATGTTTTTCTCTACTTCTGTTATATCACTGAATAAGAAGTTTATGACCTCTTTGTATGTGGTCTTTCTATTATAGTACTGTGACTTTCATGTTCTCATATTTAGTTTTGCCACAGTCATTGAACACTTAAATGTGCTTAAATTCTTATTTGAATTTAAAGTAAATAAAGTATATGTTTGATAAATGAGATCTCTGATTAAAGTCCTTGAAAACCCCAAAAATATTGCTTGAAAAGTCCTTGAAAGTCCTGGAATTTCATTGTACACTATCTGTACGAACCCTATTGAAGACCCTGGTTTGCATGCGAAAGTTGAAGAAGGGTGCTGTTCCAACATTGTTTGCCTGGACTGATAGCACCGTGAGGCCTGCAAGGAGGTCTATCATCAGAGGAATTACAAGGTATTTTTCTGTGCAGTTACATTCTTAGTCCATAATGTTTTTAAGACCTCTTTTCATGTGACTAAGTTTCAGTAATACTGCTTTCCAGTCATGCAACCACTGCAGTTGTTGAAGAGGATGTCTGGCAGGTTGAGTGACGTGACGTGACATCTCTGGACATAATTTTTTTCCCTACTATAATCTGATTGCTAGGATCAGAGGAAAGCTGGTAGAAAATACAGTAGCTATCGACTCAGTATACTCTCAGTGCCTCACGTTTATTTAACATAACTGAGCATCTGACAGGTGTCGTGCCGAAAAGTGATGGTCTGCCGAAAATTGATTGTGCCCAGTCTCTTTACATCTACAGCTGGATCAAACAGACATAACGTGCAAATAATCATCCGTTTATGTCCGTGGTAATAGCAAAGGTATGTCTGTGTGATACTTTAACGTTTCTTTTTACATAATAATAACAACTGTGGCCAAATAAGTGTTTGCAGTTTAAAGCTGAATCAGGTATGACATTTACATGATTATAGGAATAATAGAAGCCTGTTGTTGCCGATGAAATACATGTTTGTAATACGTGTTGAAAACGGACTGTAGCCTATAACATGACTTACTTCTGAGCTATTTATAAAATAAAGACATGATCTCTTTTGCAATTATCCTTATGACTCTGCATTATTTTACCTGCTGTGTACCAACCAACCCAGACCTTTTTACCTGTTAAAGCTGCCGTCGGCAACATTTTTTTGATCAAATTAAGTGAAATTGACACTATAATCCGACAGGACAACATAAATAAGGTGGTTTTAGAAAAAAACCAGAGCTTCTAACTCCACCTGGAGCATGTTATTTGTTTTGCAAAAATCCACCGCTCCCGTCTCATCGGGTCCAATCAGCGCAGGGGGGTGTGAGATCTGACTGTCAATCACAGTTCGTGCACACGCCACAGATCCCCCCTCCCTCGCGCAGACGCGCACGTTACAATGGGGATGGCTAGTGTGACGTCACGACATCACTTCCGTGTCCAAGCCGCTGCGTCTAATGTAAACACAATGGCAGTAGCTAAGGAACCGGTCACTTTTTTTACGGTGACATCGTATTTTGCGGACACCCCAAAGTCCGTGAAAAAGGGTTTGAACTCGTACAACTCCAACAGAGTTGTAAATGTTAGTGTGCTGGCAGGTGGAAGTCTGAAAGGGAAAGTACAGGCTTCAATGAAAAGTAAAGTTTACGAGGTTGAGGTGAGGTCCCGACTCTTGAGTGACTCGTCAAATGGCACAAATTTCTATGACTTTTGTTGTTTTATATGAGCATAAAACAAATTGTTAATCAAACATTAAGCTGTCGCCCTTTACCATAAAAAGATTGTACATTTGTCACGGTTCAAACGTTACAAGTTTTTAGTAGCTACCGTTACCTCGCTAACATAAGGCTGTCGGCCACCAAGCTAACTTTACTGTACAAGTGTAACGTTAACTATTGTACTTAGCTATGTTAGAATAAGTACCTATGGTTTGTTGACAACTTAAAACTCTGGAAAAGTATTGCTCGCCCAATACAGATTAGACGTTACCTAACTAGTTGTTGGCTCCACCTAGTGCAACACAAAGATAAGAAAAACCTTTATTGATCTCACAATTCACTTGTTACATTCAGCTCTCAAGAAAACACTCAGGGTGTGCAGAATAGACAGGAAACGAACAATTAAATAGTAAATATAGGAGGTATCTTATACAGTGACTACCAGACTTCAGGGGGCAAAAAGTATAAACAATAAAAAAATAAACATACTATAATAAAAAAAAGTTAGCAGTGCAGGCTTACAGAGTGCACTACAAAGCTTTGCCTCTTAGCATTGTTAAGAGTTTTTTGTGAGGGTTAGCAAAGTTGATTTCACTCAGGTACACGTTGAGGGACAGGAAGTGAAGGCAAGTTCTTGCTCTTGTGCCATCGGGAGGTCCAAGTGCCACCATGTTGCAGCCCTCCTCATTTGGGCTGAGAAGAACTTCACCCGCACGGATGTCGAGTGTATGTGGAAGAGGCCCACGACACCCAAAACAGAGCAAATCACGGCCAAGAAAGTGTCTGTGATTGCACCTTCCACATCACAAGGTTAGTTCTTCGAGTAACTTGGAAATATCTGTCATGCTTTCTGTTTTGTTATCATTGGAAAAACAATGACCATATGTTTTCTTTTCATAGTAAAATCTAAGCCTGGGTTAGATAGCAGTTACCATCATATCCTTTATGCTATTTTTTCAGCTGGAATTAAACGCCCTGTCACCCCGGAGGACAGAGAATGGGCATCGTCATCTCTGGCACAGCTTGACCGTTTTACAGGTCTGGGTTGGATATTAGCTCCAGAACCTCCTGCACTGCCTCAGGTTTGACTTGTGTTTTGTTGTTTCATGTCCTGCTTTATCAGAAACTTCACATGTACACAACATTAAATCAGTTACAAAGATTGACGATATCCCTAGTAAGATGGTAAATTTAGTTTGACATATCCACAGATTTAAATTGCAAATCAGACATAAACCTGTTCAGACTTTAATTTTAACTTTATTCAAACCGCGCATTTCGTACACAAGGCAACTCAATATATGTATGTCTGTGAACAATGTTGACATGAAGGGATCTAATTGTTGTTATTCTGATTCAATGATATTTGTTGGGACAGACTTTTGACCCCTGCCATCACGTCAAAACTTTTGATGGGATATTGGCCAACTCCGGGTATTGTGAGGACAAAGCTCAACATCTCCTTTCATCCCTTGCTGTGAGCCCACAACAAAAGGAAGCCATCGAGAGGGCCACAGTTGGGCAAACTCAGAATGACTTATGGTAATAATACATACAAGGATCGATTGATTTCATGTGTACTAAAAGTCATTAGTGACTGTGAGGTTAACTGTTGTGTGTTTCTTTATAACAGGATGGCATATCGCAAGAAGAGAGTTACAGCCAGCAACTTTGGTCTTGTGTTGGCGGCAGTGAAGAGGAACTCTTACCCTCCTTCATTATTCAAAACGCTGCTTGGTCATTACAACTTCAAGCAAGGAGCTCATGTAAGTGATGGACACAAAGTTCTTTTAACCCTTGGGTACTGTAATAAAACATATCCTTTAGTTATATTTGTTATATGCTATCACACTCCTGGATCTTCCAAAGACTTGTGAAAACATCTGCTTTGGCACATTACTTTTTCTGCAGCATCAAATTTTAAGTAATACTCCCCAGCAACTCCCATTATAACCACAATTTTTCATTCAACCATGACACTGCAGTGAAATCACATATGAAAGGCATTCACAAGGTTAAAATCCATTATTTAAAAACAAAAAAATAATTGTTTTGATCAGGTCTGAGCTTGATGAATAGTGTTTGGGGAAAAAAGGTTGATCAAATTTTTTTATCAGAGGTTTTTTCAGCTGTAATGGTTGTGGCTTTTAAACAGCCAAAACTAGGTTTGAAAGGGTTGTAAATTTGCCCACAGTGTATTTTAGACCGTTTACATTATTTTTTATCACATATTCAAAATTTATGTACAATTAAGTTTCTTCACCAAAAATGTTTTTACTCTCAAATACAGTGAAGGTTATTGTCAATTAGTTCTACATATCACCCTTTGGTGGCAGAAAAAACCCACATAGAGACCCTAGGGTAATTTTTAAATCAAACAAGTGTAAACAAAGATTGTACTACAAGGGTTGGGCTGATATTTCTTTCCTTCTCTCCCTTTATAAAGCACCTTGTGATGCCATTGTGTATGAAATTCCCTTTCAACCCCCAGGCTTGTGATTGGGGAATCGTTCATGAGCCAAAGGCTAAAGAAGAGTACATGAAGCGCACTGGTGTGACCATCCAGGAGAGCGGAGTGTTTCTCTCTGACAGTGGCCTGCTTGGTGGCTCTCCAGATGGGACAGTATCTGCTGACTGCATCATTGAGGTGAAATGTCCTTATGCAGCCAGAAACAAGACCATAATTCAGGCAGCAGAGGCAAAGGACTTTTATCTCAAACTGGATGAAGTTACTGGCCTACTGAAAATGAAGCCGACTCACAACTACTGGCATCAAATTCAGGGCAACCTGTACCTTACGGGAGCTGGCACATGCCACCTGGTGGTATGGACTCCGCTGGATGTTGTAATTCTGTTCATCCATAAAGATCCAGCTTGGGCAAACAACATTAGTGTTTTAGAAATATTTTATAAGGACATTTTCCTTCCCCATATTCTCTCCGATATTAAATGATTAACCCTGCATTTGTTTACATGTTCTAAATAGGGATGTCAGGATTCAAATATATATAAAAAAGTAATATAATAAAAAGTAAACTTATAAATAGGCAGTAGAATATCATTATTATTATTATTATTATTATCATTATTAGCAATACCTATACCTACCTAGCTAGCTATAAGAAAGCAGATTTATGTGGATGTTTTTGAAAGATCTATGTCTTTCCATGTGCTTACACGGTTCATGTCCATTTTTACGTGACAAACGCGGCTGCACATGATCCTTTTTTTTTTTAACTCTTCCTTTGGCCGCTATGAAAATAAGATTTTCACATTTAACTTATGAACCTGCCATTGACTTCATGCGTTTGAGTGGATTTATGGACCGCGGTTATTGTAAAAATCAGTTAATCTTGACATTCCTAGTTCTAAAGCATTATTTTCAGTTTGAATGTTGTAGCCTCTCCCAATTTGTATATATCAATATCTGTGCATTTGTACCAGTTAAAATGATGTTTGTGTGTTTTGTTGTTTTATTTATTCTAAAAAAGAAAAAGAAAAGCAGTAACATGCAGTTCAAATAAATTGAGTGGGAGCAACATAATCAGTGTGAAGACTTTTTAATTGTCTTGTTCAGCTTCAGTTGCATCCAGGCTGTCAAACGGAACAAAATTATTCATTCAGCTTATGGAGGATCAAACACAGTTGTGTTGATAATATGTATAACAAACCTTTAAAAAAATATAACATTTAACATGTGAGTTTAGGAAAATTGATTAGCAAGTAAAAAACAACATTGATACAGTTCATATGGAATACAGTTAAAGAAAAATTCAATGCTGATGATGGCATTGTGGCAAACAGTGAGAGGAAATTCATGCTATTTCACGGAGGATGGGTGTCTGTAAATTTGTGAGAGAAACACACACTTTCAGTATCTTGTTTGCATGCTTTTTATACTGGTACGGAATGTATGACAAAATGTGAAATGTTTTCAGGCGCTGAATAGAACGCTCCACATGAACTCTTGCACTGGCAATAAGTCTGTTGTGGTTGATTTCCTCCATTGTGAACTGTCCGTTGACAAGGAATGTTGGGATGTTCAGTGAAACACCTGCAGGTAAAATGTCACGAATAGTGAAGCCCTTGTCAGCCATCACCATGTCACCTGCTTCTAGCTGTTGAAGTACTCCGCAGTCTGCTGTTATTGCTTTGTCCGATGTGCTTCCACCATACAGGTCACTGGCGAAGGTAATGAATCCATTAGGTGCCACACCAATCAGAGCCTTAAGCGTGGTACCTCCTTTGTAATGACTGTACAGATGACTTTGGGTGTCCAAACTTTCTGTGTTGGACACAGGTACTTCAGTACAGTCGAGCACAATCCGACAATTGGGAAATGGTTGGAAGCAATGTGGCAGGGAGGTTTGGTTCTTGAATCTGGAAGGAATTTGAATCTGGTTCTTGAATCTGGAAGGACATACAAAATGTCATACAGGGCACTGGAGATGGTGATAAAGATGTTGGTGACTGTGGCCCGGCAGCAGTTAAACCTCACAGAAAGGTCAACAAGACCACAATTCAGTCGGAGTTTCATCAAAGTCAAGAGCAGCTGATCGATTAAGGGCATTTTTTGGACGTTCCAATCAAAGTGATACTGGAGATCAAATTTGGAAAGAAGGGTCTCCAAAAATAAGACTGTGGCAGCATCTGGCAAGCCAGTGTAATAGTTGACTATGTCTGGGTGGGAGGATATTTGACTAAATGAAAATGTTTGTTTTTGTTTCTCCAATTCTTTCTTCAGTTTGTCATTTTCTTTTCTGAGCATCTTATTCTCAATTTCAAGCACCAAAACACTTGAACTACTTGGGGTCTTCTGAGCAGTGTCAAGGTGACTTGGGCCTGGTTCAGCTCCTCCTTCGTCCTCTACAGTCGCCGGGAGCATTTTCTTTTGCCGTTTGGTCGGCTGGCTGATGTGAGGAAAAGCCTTTCCCTCATTCCAGGCAAACCGTGTGGGCCCCGCTGCTTTGCCATGTGGAAAATGCCATCCACAGACCCTTGAGTTGTAGTTAGGTGTGAAATCTTTACGCCTGGATAAAAGAAAAAAACATTACATAAAGAACTCTGTGGCGATAAACAAAAAGAAGTAGGTTCTGCCAGTGCAGAACCCTTGTCCCTCTCACCCCTGTTCCACAAAAGCAACACAATTTGGCAACTGTATATACATAAATAGTGACTTTTATATTGTTAATGGCTTCATTCTCAAAAATGTAAATACTGACTTTATTCTGGTAAATTGTCACGTAAATCTAAAAAAAAGGACTTGTAAACGACTTAATTCTGTAAAATATTACGTATATCTCGTAATTAATCTCGTTCATTCTTGTAAAATGTTTGTTTTTTGTAAAAAAGTTTAATATCTTACAATATGACTTTTCATAAATAACTAGCTAGTTGATTCTCATAAATAACGACTTTAAACTCAGTCACATTAAACTAGTAAATGGCAACTTTATTCCCGTAAATAATGACTTTAATCTCGATTATTTTATGTGGCCCCACTCCATCGTTAACAGCAACAGGTAACGTTATCTCGGCTAACGTTTAGCGCAAATACTGGCGCTAGCCCGCACTTAAATGTATTTTTCATGGTTAGATATCCAGCTTACCGTATCAGTTTAAGCCATCTCCTCTTCTCGTTGTCATCCAAAGGAAAGCGGTAGTAACTAATCGTTTTATTGACATCATTTCTGTTGTTACAACTTGGGACACAGCACTGCACCATTCTAGCCCAATTCGGTTTGGACACGGAAGTGACGTATTTGGCTACGATGACGTAGGCACTAGCCATCCCCATATCACATGCACAGGACACGCCTGAAGTTCGCCTGAAGATTGTACGAAGAGTGATGGCGGAGAGAAAATCTACTAACAAGCTTCCAATTCCTCGGTTATTGCTATCTATGGATAGATTAGCCAGAGCAGCCTACCTCAGAGTCCATGGTGTTGATCGATGCTGAAGAGACGGACGCATTCACAGAAAATCAGGTACACACGCACTGACGATGGGCGGGTGCTCGTTGGTAGTGGGGGAGGGGCATGAGAGTTGTAAACATTAAAAATTTTGGCTAAGTCGACTGCCAAATCAAACATAACTAACTCAATCTGCCAAACATTGCTAACTCAATCTGCCAGACTTGCCGACTGCAGCTTTAAAATTCGAAAACAATCCATAAAATGCAGTATTCTACTTACAACAAAATGATTGAAGCCTCTTCTTATTGCAATAAATAATGCAATCAATTTTTGGCAGACCATCACTTTTCGGCACGACACCTGTCTTAAGACCTACTTTAGATATTAGACATTATACATTTAAACATTATACTCAAGAATTGCATTTAGGTCTGACACTTTCCCATAATAATGGATACATGAAAATTACTATAGTTTTTGGCCAAATCAAAGTGAAATTAATTGTATTGCATATGAGGAGCTCTTTTCCAAAACGGGATAAATCCATTTCAGTAGTTTTCAGGAAAATTACATTTTTTACCTAGACCCACACATTTTGTGAATATTCAATTTATCCTGTTAAAATGTTTTTTTGGCTCAGTCTGAACATGTTGAACAATGATTATTAAATCAAACAACAATTTTGTTGATGATAAATTCAAAGTTAATTTATTTATTTTTCAAAACGGCATAAATCCATCAACTTTTGGAAAAAAATGATGGTTTGTCTTTTACAAAACAAACAAACAAGAGAACGTGCAACATATAATCAGGTACTCATAGTATAGATTAATATAAATTAAATAAGTGCAAATGCATGAAATAAATAAAAGCCAAATAAAATAAATAGTAAAATAAAATAAATAGTAAAAATAAAATAAATATTTCCAGTGACATGTTCTAATATTGTCCACCACATAAAACAAATAATTAAAAAATAACACGCATACAAATACCAGTCCTTAAATACAATAATGTTAAAAATACATTCAAATCATTTACTAACACATTTAGGCTAATAGTCATTCGGTGCCGAACCTGAAAAAAGTAATAGTTTTTTTTTTTTTTTTTAAGTTATTAAGTAATACATTTAGAGTCATTTTAGTAAAGTGTCAAACCTGTAACAAGTAGGACCAATATGTCCACTACATATGCATGAAAAAAAACAAATTATTAAAAATATTCAATAATAACGATATTCAATAGGCAAGTCAGTCAGTAATAAATTAAAATAAATACAAACATTGGCAATTCAGTAAAGTGTCTAACCCCATTGTCTGCTTTACATAAAACAAATCACATAGTGTGTGTGTATGTCCTTTGAATATGTGAGAGGAGAGAGCCAGTGTGTGTGTGTGTGTGTGTGTGTGTGTGTGTGTGTGTGTGTGTGTGTGTGTGTGTGTGTGTGTGTGTGTGTGTGTGTGACACCCACGAGAGAGAGTGAGTGAGTGAGTGTGAGGGTGTGAGAGAGAGAGTCTTTTTTTGGGGGGTGTAATGTGTCAAGCCTATAACAAGTAGGACCAATTTGTCCAACAAATATGCATGAAAAACATTCAATATTCAATAATGCATTCAATAGTGCAATACATTCAGTAAGGCATACAGTAAAGTGTCGAACCTGTAAAACAGTTGTCTGCTATACATCTAAAAAAAAATCACATAGTGTCTGTGTGAGATGTGCTTTGAGTGTGTAAGAAGACAGAGAGAGAGAGAGAGAAAGGGTGTGTGTGTGTGTGTGTGTGTGGATCACTCGTCATCACTCAGGCCTGCATTGTCAGTCACCTGATACAGTGCATCATCATAAAAAGCCCTCACAGCATCAGACACACCTATTGCTCCTAATAGTGCCAGCACATCTTTCTTTTTTGCGGCCTTGACAGAGCTTTGCTTTGGAAGTACTTCAGGTTTCAGGTCAGCCCACCGCTTGCCCCGCTTTAACACACTATGGAAACAATAATCCCCGTTGTAAGTCGTCTTTACACCCACCTTGTTGGTACTCAAGTCAAGCATTCGTGCTTCACTGATTTAAAGCTCCTCTGAGCCCTAACACAGTCATTTGAGGCTGACCTGTAATCAAACGCCTCCCTAGTCTATGCCATAAACATGAACGTTGCCAAATTGCTGCAGGATGGAGTGGTATTCCTGTGGTAGCAGAATTGTGTCCATTTTCCTGATCTTCTGCTCAATTCTGCCAAAGACTCGGTCTGCAGGGAGATAACTGTGGCCCCGTACTGGAAAGGTGTGCTCTATGCCAAGGTTGGGGAAAAGCTGCCGAAGTTCCATCAGCATGGACACCATGCTCATGTTCTTGTTCTGCCCAAAACAAGAGTCACTGAACAGCCGAAGCCCCCTGGATCTGCTGACTTTGTCCTGAAGTTGAACCTTGAGGCAGTCATTCAGCGCAGAAGCAATCATATTGCTGTCTTTGCTACCCTCATTCTCCTGCCACACATACAGATGGACATCATCTTTTTCCTGGTAACTGTTCTCCCCATGGTGCACAACCACACCAAACAGGTACAGATACATCTGGCGTGAGTAATAGGCCTGTCCTATCGCGGTTTTTGGAAGCACCAGGTTTTGCATCATATCAAAACAGAGGGTCACATGACCTTCAGCAACCCTGCCTAACATGTCATAAAAAACGCGCGCTCTGCGACGATGCAAGATGAATGATGCCGATTCCATCCTCTTCTCTGTGTCAGTAAGGTTTGGGTCTGTAATCCTGATCTTGTACTTGGCACAATCAGCGCATGCATCTGTAGCTGGGTGACCGAAGCCAAGATTGAATTCTTTGGAAAACACAGAATAATAGAGGGAATAGCTGGTTTGAGCATGGCTCTGAGCCTCAAAGAGCTCATGCATCTTGTGCACATTCAGGTCACTGGGGAGATACTTGCGGCCTGGTGCTCCTCTCCGGCCATAATGGCTGGCTCTGCAGGTGAAAGACTGTATGTGCTCAACAATGAGTTGCCTTCTCCTTGCATGCTCCTCACTGTGTCGTGCACCACCTCTTCTCTCTGGGCGAGCCTCAGCAGTCTCAGCATAATATTGAGCCACCCGGGACACACGGCCTTTGCCGATGCCTGTGAAAGTATTTAGATTGTCATATACATTGGAGCCAGTATGAAATAAACAGAATTACACACAACTAACTATTACTCCCTCCCCCTTTCAGTTTTCTCCTTAGCAGGGGTTAGGAACTGCTTTTGCTTAACATATCACCTTTCACACACACATCTCTCTCTCTCTCTCTAAATACAATCAGCTTTATTGGCATGACAAAAAAAAAAAAAAAAAAAATACATTTTGTATTGCCAAAGCATAAAAACCTCATAGAAAATGTGTGTGTGAGCCCTGCTCTATAGCAATGACATACCATGTAACAACAACATAATGTCCAATCATATGCAACAACAATCACATCTTTGCACATATCCCTGCACTGTTTACTGGCTGCATTTTGTACTTTTGCACTATCACTACACACAATCTACCATAGGACCTTATCATGGTCAGTGTATCAAAGGCCAGTCTATCTATCAGTAGGCTAGTAGAACTATTCAGTACTTTAAATGTCACGTTAGCCAGGGCTGCCAACTTTTGAGTTTAGCTTGGAGTGAGATTTTTTTTATTATTATTTTTTTTTTTAATGACTGGTAGGATACAGTTTTTATTATTGCTTGACAAAAATTTCAAGATTTAAATTCCATTCTTGTGATTTGATTCCGATTTTGATTCAATATTGACTAATTTGGATACATGTTTATTTTAAATTTTATTTAAAAAAATAATTTCACCTAATGCTGTAAACATAAAGGGCCCAATCTGCTGGTATTATTAAAGGTTAAAAATAACAAATTAAATATAATGCAGTTTTTGTTATAATAACAATTATTTAATGACATAAGTAAAAATATAATACGTAATATAGTGCTCAGCAAAATCTTCTCTCTAGCTATTTTTTCTATTCAGTTAACATGCTATGGTCATTAAATGGCTTTCCTGAGGTAAATGTAACGTTATGTGACATAATTGTTCTCCTGCTGTTATATTGGCCTCTTTCCGTGGTTGAAAAACACAAATTGGTCGATATTATGTATACTTTCGGTAAGTTGTACTGCATCTTTAAATAAAAAAGTAACAGATGATGGGTTCACTTGCACTTGAACTTGAACTGAGGCGCTCAGCGATCTGCCACGTCACATCACATTTACAATCGCCAAACGTATTTTTGTCTGAATTTCGTCATACAATTGACGAAATCTAAGAGCTGAGAATTAGTTTAATATTAAAAGTACCTCTTTGCTCCGCAATTTTTCTGTGCGTGAGAGTTGGCAGCCCTGTCGTTAGCAGGCTTCTTACAGGAAAATATCTTTATCGCGAGGGTGAAACCTACAAAACGGTATTATACTAGTCAATTCTGAAACGAAAGTTGTACTCACCAAACACTTTTATGAAGGTCGCCTTGCAAACGGGCACTTTCTCCGGATGTCTGTTGCACAAAAGACTGTACTTAACAGATACGTTCCGGTCTTTTTGTTTGTTAATGTCCTGGACTTTCGGACGCTTCCTTGTCACTTGCGTGATGTCCAGGAGATGAAGTATGGCCTGGTCCTGGTCAACCTTGTTTGGTTTTTCATAAAAATAGTTGAAATTTACCATCAGATCGTCCGGCGACAGCCTCTCGGCCTGACAGAAACCTTTGGCGGCAGCTTTGTGTTGACATCCCACTGTTGGTATTAACGCGCCACCCGAGTGACGAACCTTCTTTTTTTGTTGTTTTTTGTGATTTTCTTTGTCCAGTCTGCGTTTTCTACCCCCTGGTGTAGGTCTCACTGGCTCATCAAGGCCATCAAAAGTGTTACTACAGTTTAAAGCACTCATTTTGAGGAATGAATGAACATAAACAAAGTAACAAACCTCTGTTCAGATCGCCGCCTATTTGGATTGCGTAGAACGCTCACCGAATTCTGATTGGTCGAGAGGATATATCCCGTTTAGGCTAAAAATAGGTTCGGCGCTTATCTCGTTTTGGAAAGAAACTGCATTTTGCAGTACATTTTAAACAAGGAAATATAGCGATTTGTCATGAAACGTTGATGGAGCAGTTAATAGGTTCAGTACACAGCAAAATGACATGACAAACTCATTTTTTTAAAAAATGGCGTTTAATCCCGTTTTGGAAAAGAGCTCTTCATATATAACTTATTCCCTCAGTTGAGAATATATATTGGTCATAGAGATTATCATCAGGAAAATGATTTGTGACAGGGTTTTATAGCCGATTTCAATCATAAACTCTGAACTTTCCTCCGAAGCAGGTTAGGTGTGCAGCATAAGTTACCATGGTGATATAGCCAGATTAAAGGTGGTATCAGTGATTCCAACCAATCACCGACAGGGGGAGGGTGTTGTGAGGTTTTGAGCCAGCTTTTTCTTCAGCTCTGATTTCGCGTGCAGCCGTGCACGAGCACAAAACCTCACAACACCCTCCCCCTGTCGGTGATTGGTTGGAACACTATTTGTTTTGGTTTTGAGTGTTTGGCTAAACCATTTGTTTTTGTGTGCAGATCTCAGAGCCTACAGAGACACGTTTTTTTTGACGGCATGCTTATGGGGCGTGCAGCTAGCGAATCGTTAGGAAAGATTAGATGAATGTGATAAAAATATTTTTGGGCCTGAAATCACTGATACCAACTTTAAGAGAGCCCCCCTTTTTGACATAAAAAAATTCTGGCTTTTGGCTTAACATACCTAGCTAACCCATTAACCTCACATTGTAGTACACCCCTCTGTAGTTACCACTTAATCCTTTTGAAAATCTAAAACATGAAAATAATACATATTGTACCCAGATATATTTCATTCTGCCTGGGATCTAACCTTTTAAGAAGTAATATATCTCTTTGTAGTAAACAATACTGAGTATTAAAAAACTAATATTATTCTATATATTGTTGGTGGTGACAGCAGATTTCTAGAGCAGCTTATGTTGGAGGTGACTACTACTGACCTACTACTTAGGGAAATATCACTTTTAAGAGAAAAGCATTGTTTTGCAAATGACTGGCCTCAGATGGTAGATTGATCACTAGTTTAAAATATACTCTCCTAAAATTATGTCCCAATATTTTCTTGCTCTTGCAGTGCAGAGACAGCCCCTCCACACCCAAATCATGATTATGCTGAACTGCCCCCGCCACTGGAGGAGCAACTTAAGGAAGCCCACAAGATCATCAACGATCAAGCAGAATTAATTGCACGTCTTCAAACCAAGCAGTTTCTCCTTTCAAGATTCCAAGGCGATGATAAGAACATCATGTTTTTCACAGGCTTTCCTGATTACAACACACTGAAAGCAGTGTTTATGGCCCTACAGACTACTGCAGAAAACATGGTAGGGTGTAAAAAATAATGAGAATATATATACATATATCTCCGAGTCCTGATCGGGAGGTAACGTCCGATTCCGATCGAGTCTGAAACCACGTGATCGGGCCGATTTCCAATCACGTGATCGGATCTGGACATTTTTCTGTATTTTTGATTAAATAAATGCATCCTAGCATAAGAGACTTCTTTCAAAAACATTACACATTTTAATGTTTCCAAAATTTTGACCAGTAGGCTACTGTATATATATATATATAAAATAATATAGCCTACCTTAGTGTTACACTTTTTATGACTAAAAGGTTATACATGCATGAAGGTATATGCTTTTTTATTTTTTATAGATTAAGCTACACTCTGGGTTAGGGTTGATGTAACACAATTTGGGTTGAAAATCGTTCTTAATCTGTAACCCAGCGGTGCTTTGTTGGGAACGCGTACGTGAAAAAGAGGACGCACGTCACGCAACACGGACGACACCAGTCGGAGAAGCCGCTATTTTCTTAGAGCCTTCAAGTGGAAGCAAATAAAAGACATTTATGCAGTTTATGGTTTCAAGTAGTTATCCATTGGTTTTTATCCAAGAGTATTTTGAGATTTCGTGGAAGGTGGAAAAGTCAGAAGAGTTTATATGGAGTTTTTGCCTCAAGTATTAACTGCCGCTTTTATTGGTTTTCTTAGGTCTTATTTCCAAAAATTCTGTTAATAGAGTCACAATACATTATCCCTTATATTCAATATTTCTCTAATGATTTTACTGTAAACGCAGTTTTACGCTCTCAGCTCAATTGAGATTCACATTACCTCACGGCCAAATGACAGCCGAGCTGCGCCTCATACGACACAATTCTCTGCTCAGTGGACTAGGAAGAAAGTGCGCCACACTGTCATCGGGAAGCTGACCTTAGGAAGGGAAAAGGTAAGTCCATTTTTAAAAATTGTTTCTGAATGTTAACTTTATTGTATATGATTTGCTGTATTAGCTACGGGTTTGAATCGGTGAAGTTTAACCTACTATGCTAATGTTAGCCTGGTAGTTTAACTGTACAATAGTAACAGTAGATGTTATTAATTTACTATGAGCAGACTACTCACTATACTTTACATTTTTACCTTTTTATTGTTCAAATTTATTTATTTTTTTACGTTACCTCGACCGTATTTTGTCCATGCCACTCCCGGGATAATTTAAACCGTTAACTGGTCCCATTGACTTCCATAGTAGGAAAAAAAGTAAATGGGACCAGTTAACTGTTTGGTTACTGGCATTTTTCAAAACATCTTCCTTTGTGTTCAGCAGAAGAAAGAAATTCATACAAGTTTGAAACAACTTGAGGGCGAGTATGATGACATCATTTTCATTTTAAAGTGAACTACCCCTTTAACTCATTTAGAAAGAGTCTGGAGGACAATGATGCTTATTATGCACAATAATTTTCTCCCTCATACAAACATCATCACAGAAAACATTTTGCATTTTTACATTTTCAGAAAACATCATTCTGTATGATTTATAAGATTGCTTCCATGTAATTTACTGGTATTACTATACTTTTGGGGTAATTTGGTCCCCATAACCTAGGGATTACCAGTACACACATCATTTTAGAAGCAAACCCACAGTACCTCAAACACACAACCCATGAATTAATACAAACAAATTGTGAAGAAAAGTATCATTCCATGTACAACACGGTTTCAAACGGGTAATGCTTTACAAAAAGGTATTATTAGTTAACTACTTCAGTTAACATGAACTAAGAATGAATAATACTTTAAGCATTTATTAGTCTTAGTTCATGCTAATTTCAACATTTATTAATGCATTATTATATTCAAAAGTTTTGTATTAAAATTAGTTAATGCACTGTGAACTCACATGAACAATGGCAATAAATTGTATTAACTAACTTTAATTATTAGACCCATAGTTCTATCTTATATTAACAAAGATGAATACTGTAAAAAAAAAGCTCATTGTTAGATCATGTTGGCTAATAGGCCTACATAAAACTAATATTAACAAATGAGACCTAATTAAAGTGTTACCGAACCTTGTTAATTTTAACTCTTAAACCTTTACATAGAACCAACGTTTAACAGGACAAAATGCTTACTCCAGCATTACAGTGAACATAAGTTTGTCTAAAAAAAAAAAACCCTTAAGAAATCCAAAGGCACAAAAACAAGAAAACCAAATTCATTTGTCAGCAAATTTTTGGAAGTTGTTGGAAAGTGCTGTATGTCAAAGTAAGTGTGAATGGAAATGTTCCAGAGGCAAAAAATACCTTGGAAACATGATTAATTCACCTCCCGAGTATATTGTGTAGGCTATATACTATCTGCGATTAAAAAGCATTCTTAATCGCAATATCAACTACCATGTTACGGTGGAAATTTTTAAATAAACATATGTAAACCATACATATTTAACATTAATTTTTCTTTCTGCAGCGCCAGGAAATAGCACAGCAATTATTACGTCAGCTGAATGTATGTCTGAAACATTTGACCACTATAACCTTGTAACTGGAGTCAATCTGAATCGAATTAAACGCATTTCACAATCACCTCGTGTTACAGCGTTCACGAAATGGCGGACAGTCTGCATCACCCATAGACAGTAAAAGAAATGGACACAGCGACCCCATTGGAACTCAATTGAGACAAGTGAAGCCCGTTTTCAGCGATTTCTTAGCACTTCCTTTCCTGACGCGCAGACTCAAACCGAGCAAAGCGTTACACGGACCACGTGAGCAACCCGTCTGTCTTCTAGTAGCTGTGCCAAGAGAAATCTGAATCATTCCCTTCCGAATCTTGCAGAGACGGAGAGTGTGATTAGGAGCTGTCCATGAGCTTGGAGCAGGAGCAACTTTTGCTAGGTATTCTGATTAATTATATTGTCATTTTGCCTCCACATCTCCCCGATTGCCCGCGAGCTTCTCCTCCCGTCCATACGGTAATCTCTCTAGTGTGCGACAGAGATTCGCGTGATTATGACGCAATCGTTAGCATACCTTTACAAAAACTGCTTCTACGGGGCCATTACATAAGCTACAAGGTAATGGAGCATTTTATACATTGTCGTGTTTCTTTAGAAATAAAAAATGGACACATGGAGTCTTCAAACGCCTCAGATGTAAAGTTATTCGCTGTCAAAGTGACGCCAAAATGAATGGAAGTCAATGGGATTGCTAACGCAAGTGAAGTTCCGCTCAAGATGGCGGCACCCGGCCGACTTCAACTTCCGGTCGACTTCCTTCCAGCTTGGCATCACCATATTCACAACCCCGAACGTTATTACTCGAAATATCTGCGGCATGAACATAATATACATTTGCATTACAGGATTCGTGTGCATATTATCAAGTTATTGTAACAATAATAACTGCAAAATAACAGGAAAAATTGATGAGACAGGAGCCACTGTGTCACGTCGCACCTAATCCTCAGCAGATGTGAGGGCGCAGGCGCACACAGCTCCTATTATGAGAGTCCCTCCTTACAGCTTTCAAAATAAGAGTCCCGGTTTCTCATAACAACAGACTATATTCTTACACTAATCCTGTAATGATTTACTTTCAAGTCCCACATCTCTTACAATTCACATAAATAAAAATAAAATCTGCTTAATGTATGACAACTTTACACAAAATATGCACATACTTTGGGGTGTCACGAAAGCATCAAGATATACTTACTTGACTGATTATTTGCAGTATAACGTCTCATCTGCAAACACCCAAACGTGGCGCTCCTTTTGTTCTCTTCTTGTTTGGGAAGCTTCCGTTTTTTCACGCATCGCGATTACAGAAAAATAACAGCGCATTTTTCAAACCTTTTTTTTTTTTTTTTTTTTTTATATAACTGCAAATAGTTACAACTCAAAACAGAATTAACCAGCAATAATATAATTAAAAACAATACATAGTTCCCACAGGCCGATTAATGTCACGTGACCTCCCCGGAGGCGCCATCTTTGAGGGCAAAAGCTGCTGTGTTTACATTGTTTTACCATACTGTCTATGAGTTTTACAAGCAAATTTCGAATATTTATTTGCATTTATAATGTTACGAAAATCATGAAGAGACAAAGTGACAGAGATTATAAAGAGACTATATTAACACAAGATAGAGAGAGGTACAATGCGAAAATTTCAGTCATAAATGGTGTGGATCCGTATGCGCTAACAAAGGAAGCACTGAGCACTGATTATACAGCTTTGCCTCAGATACAGTATTATCATGTGTGCCATTATCTGGTATTGGCTAGGAGTTTTAATACATGTGAGCAATTCCGAGCCTGGAAATATGTGCATGAATATGAATAGGCCTATAACGTATGAAAATAAATAAAACTCGCGTGCAAATTAATTAATGTAAGTTAATGCGGAACTACTTTATACGCGGGTTCTTTAGGGACATAATCTGAGATTGCCGTGCTGGAATGTGTGTGTGTGTGTGTGTGTGTGTGTGTGTGTGTGTGTGAGTGTGTGTGAGAGTGAGAGAGTCGCGGGCGCGATCGAACAGTGGAAACAATGTTGTTTTTGTATGTTTTTAATATCTCGTCATTTTGTTCATACAGGACATAATTCAAACTGCAAAGTGTTAACTTATATTTGTGTACACTCGCAATAAAAAACAACAAATTCTTGCGTGTTTTGAGGGAGTTTCTTTCCTGTTTATCCTCGCCAGCCATAACCTCGTTGTTCTGACAAAAGCTTAGTCTTCTCACATTCATGAAGTCTAATGACGGGTATACTGTAAAATCCAAATTTAACTGAACCTCCGACACGATTTAAACATCCATTCACCCAGCAGGAGATCACCATTTTCACTTTTTATCATGAAATTAACTCGCTTCAGCTTCTTCTACTATTGTTCTGCCCACAGAAATGGCGCCGGGTCGGCAAATGCTAAAAAACTAAATTTAACTGAACCTCCGGCACGATTGGAACATCCATTGACCCAGCAGGGGATGACCATTTTTACTTTTTAATCACAAAATTTCCGTTTCAGCTTCTTCTTCTCATGTTCTGCATTGTAAGAATGTTGTGTTCTGCCCTCAGAAATGGCGCCGGGTCGGCAAATGCCCGTATGTTGTGACGTCATGTGGGAACTATGTATAGACAAAAAGCCATTGAAAGTAAGTTTAATAAAAAGCAAGTAAAATAATCAGACAAAAAATAAAGATGAATAATAATAACAATAAATTAAGCCAGGGGTAATATATATTTTAAAATAAATTCAAGAGAGAGAGAGAAATGCCTTAAGTCCCTTTTGTTTTCATTTTAAAAAAGCATAAATATTATACTTTGTGCACAGACTGTATAATATAATATACAATGTGACAGACTTTAAAGCTTTGGCATTGTTGGAAGAGGAGATAGTACCTAAATAACAATTCAGGTCATTGCAAAAAATAACAAAAAGAGGTTTGACAGACAAAAAAACTTGGCTAGAAAAATAAACAGATTTATAAGAAAGTACTTGTCTTTTAGATTCTTGTCAAAGTTATAAAATCCAAATAAGACATCCTTAAACACCAAAGAAAAATTTACCAATAAAGAAGCACGTACAAACAGACAAAATTTCTTCCAAAAAGTAGCTACATGAACACAATTCCAAAAAGGGTGAGGTACAGACTCATCTTCCACTCCACAGAAGGAGCAAAACATTTTTTTATTTATATATATATAAAGATTGATTGGGTAAAATCGATGTAATAACTTGAATGATACCTCTTTAACCTTATTAGTGATTAAATATTTGCTGGATAGAGACCACACTTTCTTCCAAGGAATATCATTAAAACAATTACTCCAATATGATATGTGACCCTGGACCACAAAAACAGTCTTATGGGTATTTTTTTTTTAAATTGAGATTTATACATCATCTGAAAGCTGAATATATAATCTTTCCATTGATGTATGGTTTGTTAGGATAGGACAATATTTGGCCGAGATACAACTATTTGAAAATCTGGAATCTGAGGGTGCAAAAAAATCGAAATATTGAGAAAATCGCCTTTAAAGATGTCCATTTCTATTGGCGATAGTGCTGCATCCATTCACAAAAATAAATGTTTTATATATTTAAAGTGGGAAATTTACTAAATATCTTCATGGAACATGATCTTTACTTAATATCCTAATGATTTTTGGCATATAAGAAAAATCGATAATTTTGACCCATACAATGTTTTGTTGGCTATTGCCACAAATATACCCGTGCAACATAAGACTGGTTTTGTGATCCAGGGTCACATATTACAGAAGGGACAGTAATAATATCATTCTGAAAAAGTTGTCTAATCTCTCTATTCCTAAGAGAGGGACTAGATAAAAAACAGATCTTCCCTATTCCCTAAGGATGTATCCAAGAGGTAGAGGAGAGTAAAGAATCAGCTGAGTTTTTTTAAAGTGCAATAGCTCCACTAGGGATGGCATCCATCACTATGGCAAAGTCTCGTGGGGTGACAGGAATACAATATTTAGTTAAGAATTCAGAATAAGAAAACAAATGACCATTTGAATTTATAAGTTGAGAAACCAAAGGAATATTATTATTAAACCAATCTGAAAAGAAAAGTGTTTTATTTCTATATCGGATATCATGGTTATTCCAAATAAAATACCAGTGGGGACTAAAATTATGTTTGTAAATCAAGTGCCAGGCCAAAAAGCCCCTGCTTATGGAAATCTTACAATTTGATGGGCAATTTAGAGATATTATAATTACATACTAAAAGAAAGGGGAGACCACCAACTTTAGAAAAAATATAATTGGGAATAGCATTCCATTATTGAATAAGAATCATACAAGAACTGCCTCAACCAATTGATTTTGAACATATTGTTTAAAGAAGCAAAATCAAGAACGTTAAAACCACCATGTTCAAAGCTATTTATGACAACAGATTTTTTTATGTAATGTCTCTTGTGTTTCCATAAAAATTCAAAAAGCATTCTAGGAACTTTTACACAAATTGTCTTGTCCACATGCAGAGAAAGAGAAGGGTAGGTCAATCTAGAAATACCCTCCGCTTTTGGCTAGGAGAGCCCTTCCTCATGAAGACAAGTCTCTTTGGAGCCAGGAATTCAACTTTTTCTTAGCTTTAGTAATTACTGGATCAAAGTTCAAATTCTTTCTCTCATTGACATCTTTACAAACTGTAACACCCAAATAATTCACTTGTGACTTAACCCTCTATGGCATGACTTTTTGTTTTTGGGGGAAAAAAAATCTTTCACCCCATTTTTTGGGAGCTTAGCGGTCCTTGATAACATATCCATCATAAAATGTGCCCCCCCTCCACCCCTGAACCAGATATGTTTTTTTTTTGCCTCAGGGCAACACTGTGCTACGAGGGTACTAAAACTCAAAGGTTTTCTACATAAGTGGAATAGGGAAAACAAGCAATATGTGCATTAGAAAATTATTTATTTTGACAAACATCAATCACAAATGGTTTTAACCAATCACAAACATCAAATAACCAACAAAAACAACTATTACTACTACCGGTAATTACAACTAACACCCCCCATATGTATGTGTATGTGTAGTGTTTGGTGTAAATGTAATATGAAAATGAAAATGTATACATTTTAAAGTGTTATGGGGGGTGTTAGTTGTAATTAGTAGTAATAGTTGTTTTTGTTGATTATTTGATGTTCGTGATAGGTTGAAACCATTTGTGATTGATGTTTGTCAAAATAAATCTTCTAATGCACATATTGCTTGTTTTCCCTATTCCACCTATGTTGAAAACCTTTCAGTTTTAGTACCCTCATAGCACAGTGTTGCCCTGAGGCAACGAACAAAAAAACAGTTTTAGTATATAAATAAAAATAAAATAAATCTGTAAACAATCAAACATACTTCTTTACATACTGATGCACATGCATATATTTTTTAATAAAACAATATTTTAACTTAAACATGTTAAAAAGTGATATTTATCTTACTAATTGGTGGCACTCTTTAGCATGTGGTTTTGCTTAATTAAAGCACAGCTCCACCCCCCCAAAAAAGGTCACACCCACTTCAGCCCCTCATTTCATTGAACAGACATGTCAGGTGATATTATATATTAAAAAAAAAATTATAAAAAAATTAAAGGGGCGGTGTGAGGTCCAAAAATGTGGTTTGTTGCCTGAGGGCAACACCATGCCATAACAGGAATATTGTGCAGGAATGGAGCAGAGCAAGACTTTAAGGGAAGAAGTTCACATTTATCTAAATTAACCCTTTCACACGTACGTTCTAAAATAGTCAGACTGGCAGCCTGGCGTGAGTTTTTTCTGCGACCGTTATTTTGCAATCAATCGCGTTCTAATTTCCATGGAGACGCTTGAACCTTGTCACGTGACATTTCGCAGTCACAATGGCGCACACGATGGATAACCGTCTGCAGGTGAGTAGTTTGAATGTTTCGCTTTATTTTTTATTCAAAACCTCTCAAATAATTTGTTTGCGTGTACCGAATATGGCTGATATGGTTATGTTTATGTCCCCCCCCACTGCTTTGAATTTCGCTTGCACATGGTACTTTGCATCTCACAACAGCCGCGTGACAATCGGTGAGTAACGTTAGGCTATATTTGAGTTTTTAATTGTATTCTGAAGCATCTAGAATTATTTACAAGCATGCAATAAATATGAATAAAGAACGTAAAACGGACAGTGCTCAATAATGTGGTCGTTCACGTCATTACGGTTTGTTTGTCTGTCAACGCGCTGTTTTGCACATTGCAAATAAATATGTTAAGTAACTTAAGTAAAGTCGAGGTTCAGTTGAATTGATACGTTAACATGAATATACCAAAGCACATATTTGACGGTAAACCCTTTACATCGATTTTCTTATTTGTTTTAGTTAATATTGTTACTTAGTTTTATATCTCAATAGCAAAGCAGAGAAAAGCTACATGGTATGACATTGTTAAATTATATTTTCCTATATACAAAACATTTGAGCAAGCTGTGTGACCATATACATATATACAATTTATATATATATATATATATATATATATATATATATATATATATATATAATTTATATATTATTATTATTATTATTATTAGCTTGCTCAAATGTTTGTTGGAAATATAATTTAAAGGGATAGTTCACTTTAAAATGAAAATTCTGTTATCATATACTCACCCTCAAGTTGTTTCAAACCTGTATGAATTTATTTCTTCTGCTGAACACAAAAGAAGATATTTTGAAGAATGTCAGTAACCAAAGAGTTAACTGGAGCCATTGACTTCCATACGACATTTCACCATGACGTCACAACAGTAATAGACGTTCTTCCGGGTGGCAAAAGCCGAAGCGTTCCTATGACAACGCTAGTAAATTGCTTGGAAAGGAGGCCCACCGTCGACAGTAAAAATGTAATAAAAAAAAAAATGTAATTAAATATAATGCATTTTTTATCATAATAACAACTGTGTTTAATGATATAAGTAAAAAATATAATATATAGTAGGCCTACACATAATTAGCAATATACTCTCTAGCTCTTTTTTCTAGCCAAAATAACGTGCTATTTAGCCTATCATGGTCATTAGATGGCTTTCCTGAGGTAAATGTTATGTGACAATTGTTCTCCAGCTGTTATATCGACCTTTGCGCGGTTGAAAAACACTGATTGGTCGATATTATGTAGGCCTATGAGGAATATACAATTAGGTAAGTTGCGTGAGAAAATGGATGTGTAGTGAGAGCGTGTGAAAAGTGACAATTGTATGAGGCGCCACGTAGGATTTAAATCAAACTTCGCTTATCAATACATACATAACACACGTGCATATACAATTATAAATTACTCCCATATACATTTATTGGATGTTCAAAATACATATATGAAATACTCGTGCACACTAATATGAAATCCATACCAATACATATTATGTTAGTAATGAATGCTTGTGAATAACTTGCATATAGGCTACATAAACTTGATGCACGCATACACCTATAAATACTTATAAACTTCCATGCATAGACACCTATAAACACTCGTCTCTTACATATAACTTACACTCGCAGCACGCAGACACAACTTAACACTCGCACATACATAAACTCGATGCGCATACAAAATAAAACGTGGATGCATGCTTTAGTTGTGTAGGCTATGTATGCGAGTATTTATAGGTGTATGCTTGCGTCAAGTTTATATGCAATATTCAAAAGTGTATATGCATTCATTACTAACATTGGTATGAATTTCATATTAGTGTGCACGTGTATTTCATATGTATTTTGAACATCCAATGGTATAGCCTACATGTATATGCGGGTAATTTATAGGTGTATATGCACGTGTGTTATGTATGTATTGATAAGCTAAGTTTGATTTAAATCATACGTGGCGCCTCATACAATTGCGTGAGTCTCACGGTCAGTCGCTATAACCTCCTCACCCACAGGAAATCGATAAAACCCTACACCTTTTGCTGTATATCTGGCAGCGCAACCCCAAACACAACACGTTTTCATCATCGTTTCAACTTTGATCAACAACAATGTTTTTAACTATGTAACTGTTGCAGTCGCCGGCTGGATCTCTTCAGTTAGTCAGTGGAAGCCGCTCGCGTTCTGCCACCCGGAAGTTACTCGGCGCCTATTGTTTACAAACATTCTGAAAAGGCCTATAGTAGGCACAAAAATATACTATGGAAGTCAATGGGTACAGGTAACTGTCTGGTTATTGACATTCTTCAAAATATCTTCTTTTGTGTTCAGCAGAAGAAAGAAATGCATACAGGTTTGAAACAACTTTCAAACCTTTCAGAATTTTCATTTTAAAGTGAACTATCCCTTTAACGATGTCATACCATGTAGCTTTTCTCTGCTTTGCTAGTGAGAGATATGTATAGTATAAGTATTATTCATACAATTCAAACGTATGACATTTGTTAAAAAAAAAATCACAAAATGTACACATTTCATGTATGTTTTATTAAATCTATTTTAATGTAAGTTCAATTTTTTAGTTTAATACAATACGTTTATACTTACTAATATAATTACAAAACAGATAAAAAAATATATTTACAATGAATAACAATCAAAACAGTATCATCATAAACAAAAAAAAAAAATCTATAAATATACTCTGACTTTTGATTAAAAAAAAACATTTTTAAACAAACTATTATACATACCTTAATTCTTAATATAATTACAATAAATAATAATTAAAATAATATCATCATAAATTAATTAATATACTCTGACTTTTTACATGCTTAATAATTCTTCAGTGTGTGGTACTCCTCAAAACATGGGACAGCACACAAGGGAGTGTTGCATGGCACACACATGTGCTTGGTGAGGCGCCTCTGCTTGCCCTTGCCTGTGCTGGAGAGGCAGACCTTGCAGTGCCGCCTGGTCTTGCTGCCCTGGGAAGTGGTCTGAGGGACTTCAGATGGGAAATGCCTGGCTGTAAGGCGCAGAGGAGAGTCCAAGGCAGGACGCCCTCCTTTAGCTGGACACCGCAATGTGCTGTACTCCTCCAGCAGCCCCCTCATCAGGTTCGTTCTGAATTGTAGGGAGGTGATTTCCTTTCCTACTCATAGAGCACATCAATAGGGAGTGAGGAGAACAGAATAGTATGTGACAGTGTGGTCCGTTTATTATTGTGAATTTGTTAACACTTTAGATTACATTAATTAAAAATGTTATCACTTTTTATCTTGTCTATATTTATTATTAGATGATTTGTATCCATTTCTCACCAGTAATTTGCCGATAGACGATGTGGCTGTTGAGTAAAACAGTGTCAAGTACATGAAAAAAGATTTTCTTGTACCACTTGGTAGACTTTCTGGCGCATTCATGAAAACCAGTCATCATATCAGCTTTGTCAACTGCCCCCATCTTTTTGTTGTACTCGAGCACACAGACTGGCTTCATCCTTGGCTGCCCAGTGATGTGATCCAGCTTCCCTGTGGCTGCCATACCAGCTGGGTGGACTGTGGTAAGGACATGGACATCCCTCTTGTCATGCCATTTTACTGCCAACTGTGACCCATTCTCTTCGAATTCCACCTCACCTTTTTTCATCTTACAGGTGAACTTTGGCATCCCCTTCCTGTTTGCGCGCACAGTCCCACAAGCTCCAGTGCCAAGTGACAAGAGGTGCTGGAAAAGTGTGGGACTACTGTACCAGTTGTCCACATAAAGAACATGACATTTTCTTAGGTAAGGTGCTAGAAGTGTCATCACAACGGACCCAGAAATCCCTAGTCCTAGGAAGCGATCCTGTGAGAACAAAGACCCAAAAAATGGGGTCAAGAGCATGGGGTCTGTGCTCCAGTAATCGCGAAGTGATGTTTTTTTTATCACCCCCATTAGGAGAACTGACACTAAAAATGTGTACATTTCAGGGATATTTGTTGGAACCCATTTAACCAGCTTTCCTTTTATTTCCCTTTCTTGCAAGTCAGAGGCATAGCGGTTTGTTTTCTCCACAATTTCTCCCATGACATCTTCTGTGAGGAACATTTTAAAACAGTTGACCTCACTGGGTGATTCTGGTGGATTTTGCACACCACAGAGCTGGTTGTCAAAATGGCCTGGGCCAGGAGGATTAAAAAGGTTGGTTGCCTTCCATAACAATGAGTTTACCTCTTCTGCCTCATTTAGGACTGGTGTCGTCTCTTCATCTGCAATGTCGTCTAGAGCTTCCAGGTTTGGGGGAAGATCTTCATCACTGTCACTCTCTGCCTCGCTGTCAAAAATCTCCTCATCAGAATTAAAAAAAATGTCCTCAATTTCCTCATTTGTCAGTTTTCTTCTTTTATATAAATGTTCTGTCATTTTCTCTGAAGTTGTTGAGCTTGATTAAAGTTGTGTCTTTAAATTAGAACAAAGGCCAGTGTGAGGTAACGGTGACGTCAGCTCTACAACACTTGTCAGCGGGGAAAAAAGACTCGCAATGCATGACAGTTAAAATCTTTTTTATTTTTTTATACAAAATAATTACAAACTTTTAGTTATTAACATTGTTAACAATATGTAAGGGAACTCCTAATGTGGTTTTAATACTTGGAGAAAAAAAGATCATGTTGATCAGGAAGTTATCACGGGCTATGGGCGCCGCCATTATTTGTTTACAATACTGATGGAGAGTCGGACTCGGAGCCTGCTGGATTTACAACATGCAAGATCATCCATGTCTCCCGAAATATATGACAGTAACCCCCGCTTCACTGCATCTTACGCGAAGCTCCTGCTTGACGCTCACGCGCTGCTGCTGCTCCTTGTGTGAATGCACTCATTGATTAACATGCACGCACGCCGAAAAAAATACGCGCAGCTCACGAGTCTGACACTTGCTGTGTGAAACGGCCGTTTTATCTACAAGGTGTGTTTGACTCGAATAAATATTAATATTACATGTTTAAAAGGTTATTTTGCTGTTATAAATATTAGTGTGCAATAATAAACTATATATTTGTTATTGTGTAATGTAATTTAAAGTGAATGAAACCTAAAATAAACATTAAAATACACTGAACAGTTGTGATAATGATGAGAGCTGAGCACGTCCATCTCTGGCTCAGTGCCAGTCAAAGCGGGAAAGCAGTGAAAGCAAAAGTTTGAAATTTTGAATTTGGCAGTTGATCACGTGATTAACTGACCGTTCTAATCACACCGGTGTGATTGTATGCTCCAGGGACCAGCCAAGACTGATCACACCGGTGTGATCGTACGTGTCAAAGGGTTAAGAGAAAGACCAGAAGCTTTTGAGAACAGTTTGATAAGATCAAGAGCAATAGGGATCTGCAAGTTGTTTTTTAAAAAGAGTGTGGTATCATCAGCTAACTGAGTTATAATAATGTGTTTATCTGCTATATTAACCCCTTGTAATTGACTATTCAACAGGGAAGTAGTATGGAGTTGAGCGGCCATCAAGAACAAATAAGGCGATACCGGGCAACCCTGACGAACCCCTCTAAATACACTAAACCTTGGAGAAGTGCCAGATTTCAGATTAATTGAGCAGTTTCCATTTTTGTATAACGTTCTGACAGTTTTGCAAAAGAAATCACCAAAACCAAATTCATACAGGGACTGCAAAATAAATTCATGTTCAAGGGAATCAAAGACTTTATAAAAATCTAAAAAAAAGAATAAAACTTTAATCTCTAATCAGTTCATCATAGTCCAACAAATCTAAAACAAAGCGTATATTGTTAGCAATATGCCTCTTTGGGATGAAACCTGACTGAGTTTCGTCTATTATCGTACCCAGAACCCGTTTGTCTTTTGGCGAGTACCAAAGCTAATATCTTATAAGCACAGTTTAATAAGCAGATTTGGCGTCAGTTATCAATTAAAATAGTGTCTTTCTTAGGTTTAGGTATTAAAGTAAGTAATCCCTGTGATAAAGTAGATGGAAGTGTCTCAGATGCAATACTCTCCAAATAAGTTTCAAGCAAGAAAGGTGCTAACTCTAAAGCAAAACAGCCCATCTGTGCCCGGAGACTTATTGTTCTTAAGAGCTTCAATAGACTCAATTATTTCATCAATAGATAAATCACGATCGCAGGTGCTCTTATCTTCATTAGATAATGTCCTAACATCTTTTAAAGACTTTTTGCAATATTTAGAGCTGTAAAGATTTGAGTAGAAGTTTGCACAAAATGTGCCGATTTCCTTCGGGTCAGAAATAACCTTACCATTTAAATTTAAAGAATTAATAGTTACATTTCTAAAATTATTCTTTTCCAATCTGAAGAAATATACAGTACTTAGATATAAAAATATGCAGTACAGAGCGAATAAAAGCACCCTCCACCTTAGGCCGGTGACACACTGGCTGCGTGGCGTTTCTGTTGTGTGTCAGCTGCGTGGCGGCTGTGTCGCGTTTTCTGTGTCTTTACACACCAGAACCGTGCCTGACGCGGCGCTGGCGCGCTGCTGCTGCTGTAGGTGAGGGAGGCCGCCGACAGACCAGGCTCTTGTCTTCACGACAACAATTTCAACTGGGGAGGGGGGAATTATGTTATTCATATGTTATGCTATGACCTCTGTATTGGACACCAGGACTCGATTGTTTAAAAAATAAAATGACATGAAATTATATGTATAGGCAAAAATAATGGGATATATAAAGCCTATAAAGGACACCGTCAACAGTATTGACGGCAAAATAGACTATGTTTGACAGGTGCAATCGGTAAATCGGTAATTATTTATTTATTTAAAATTACATTTATATCTGAATTTATGTCAACCTTTAGACTTTCAAACATCAAAATGTCATTAATTAATATGTATTTGTGTACAAAATGGCATATAAACATATTTTCCTATTCTATTTTGCCTGGAAATGCTTCCAACACTCTTGTGTCGCGTGAAAAATAGGCGTCGGTTCTATTTCTAGCATGCACGCGTCTGCAAGCTCTAACCTGTTAACATGGGAGCCGAATTAAAAACGGACGCGCAACGCAGCTGAGACGCTTACGCCACGCATCCAGTGTGTCACCGGCCTTATTCTTATACACTGAGTCTGAGTTTTCAGATCAATAAATTCTGCCAATTCAATTTCTGACAAACCATCCTGCATTTTCCCAGAGAGTCATTATTTTGGAAATGACAGTGTCTTCTTTAAGTCTTTTAGCTTGAAAGCTGCCAAAATTCCTAGCACACTAGGATTCAAGTTTTGAAAAATACAACAACAAACAGTAAAATTGTTACATTTATAATTATATATTAGGGGTGTAACGGTTCACAAAATTCACGGTTCGGTTCAATACGATACAGTGGTGACACGGTTCGGTGCGTTTTCGATAGAGCAAAAGGAAATAAATGCAATTTTTTTTATATATATTAAAAAACCCTTAAAAATATGTCATAAAATAATCAAACACTGTGGCACTTTTTTCACTTTACTTTAAATCACCAAAATATGTCTAAGTAATGAAATGAATATTGTCATCATGGCTCAATAAATGTAAATCATTTCTCACAATCATTTTTAATTATTATTAATTATTAGATTATTTTTATTCAACAATCAATCCTTTTTATAGGAATTTATATAAAAAAAAATACATTTATAATTGTATTTATAATAATAATCCCATTACACTGAACACATTTACACATTTGAACATAATTTTAATACAAAATTTCAAGAGTCACACTTATAACATAGACCAAATCAGCCTGCTTTTATGGGCAAAAAAAAAACTACCTTTTAATAGGAAGCTTGGCACTGCATTAACGTCCACAAGTGCCCTATAATCTGGATTATAACCCGACACTGTAACTCTAATTGAGTCCTCCAAAGGTCCATCAGTAAGGCGTGTTCTGTGTTTGTTCTTAATAAAAAATTCATATCTGAAAATGCAGATTCACACAGGTAAGTTGAGCCAAAAAGACAGGCAACTTTCATCGCTGCTGTGCAAATGTTTTCTCTGGGTCAACAAGTTTCCAAAAGTCTGTTGCCCCCTGATGGGCTTTGAGGTTAATGTCACTTTGCAGAGTGAGAATCTCCATCTCAACCTCACTAGAAACCAGGTTTACGGTGTACATTTTAGGACATCCTCAGACCTCAGACATAGGAAGACAAGGCATCATGCCTCAGACTAAAAGGCTTCAGTCATTGGACAAAACGGCATCGTGCCTCAGACTGAAAAGCTTCAGGTCTCAGGAAAAACAATGTCAGGTGTCAGGTCTCGTACAATTAGGCATCAGACGAAACAGCCTCAGACAAAAAGGCATCAGACAAAAAGGCATCGGACGAAACGGACTCGGACTAAAAGGCATCAGACGAGACAGACTCAGACTAAAAGGCATCAGACATAAAGGCATCGGACGAAATGGACTCAGACTAAAAGGCATCAGACATAAAGGAATCGGACGAAACGGACTCAGATGGAGTTTGGAGGTTCGCATTGCCCCGCCCCATGTGACATCACATGTACGCGATTCATAACTCGAAAGAACGCTTTAACTCCACAATAGTTTGCCAACATACAAGCTAGCTATAGTTGAAATATGGCATCTAAGTTTTTTTAATGTGCAAATAAAACTTGTGAAATTAGTGTACTTAATTAGTGTAACATTCCATTCACACACACACACACACACACACACACACACACACACACACACACACACACACACACACACACACATATATATATATATATATATCCTTTAATTAAATGTTACACTGTTTTAACATTTAATTAAAGCATAGAATATATATATATATATATATATATATATATATATATATATATATATATATATATATATATATATATATATATATATATAGCATATATACAGTACAGGCCAAAATTTTGGAAACATATACAATTTCTTTTTTTTTTCTTTTTTTTTTCCAAAAAAAGTTTTTAACCCTATACAAATATGGAATACATGCTAGGACAGAGAGAATGCTTTTGAAAGAAGTTTAATATTATTACAATTTAAAATAATTGGTTTTCAATTTATTATACTTTAAATTATCGTTTATTTATTTGATGCAAAGCTGAATTTTCTGGATCATTACTCCAGTCTATCACATGATCCTTTAGAAATCAGTCTAATATGATGATTCATTATCAAAGTTGGAAACAGTTCTGCTGCTTAATATTTTTTCATAACCTGTGATACTTTTTTAGGATACTTTGATGAATAAACCATAAAATAAAAATAAAATAAAAGAAGCAAATGTTTTAAAAATATAAATCTTTTGTAACAACAATATACACTGGTCAGTAATTTGGGGTCAGTAATTTTTTTCTTTCTTTTTTTTGAAATAAATCAATACTTTTATTTAGCAAGGATGTGTTAAATTGATAAGACGTGATAGTAAAGAAGCAGGGGCGGATCTACCGGGGTGGCAAATGCCACCCTAAAAGAAAGCCTTGCCACCCCTGCTGCCACCCCAGTTGGCAACAATGAATTAAAAGTTATGGCCAATTTAACTGTGATTAAATTCAGTATATATACCTCTGTCATATGTTACCACCCCTCAAAAATTCCTGCACCCCTCTCGCCACACCATAAATATTTTCCTAGATCCGCCCCTTTAACCCTCAGAGGTCGGAGATCACGCCGGCGTGATCTGCTCGCTTTTTTCCTTATGAGTTGAATTGAGACCCCAAATACTCTTTTGACTTTGATTTTATAAAACAAGTTTCATACATCAATCGATTCTGTTAAATGTGTATTATTTTTGTGTATACTCACAATAAAAACAAAATGTTGTGCTTTTTGCCAAATAAAGAAAAATAATCACGAAGCGAGTTCTGCCTTCTCTCTGCCAGTGAAGACCATTCTGAAACGCGTCCGAAAATGAATCATAACTCAGCGAATACTTCTCACACAGGCACGTGAGATATGTCTTTATGAAGCTTGAAATCTCCTCTTTTAAATGAAGTAATTTATATAAAAAACAAATGTTTTTAACTCATGTAATCCCTTTGAAAGCAATGAGAGGTACCGTTTTTCCTTCTCCCTTCATTATCTCTAAATGAGCTGCAGCCGCCCCGCCCCCGGCGCGATTCACATGTAAATAGTTTACCTGATCTAGTATGCATCGCATACGCCCCCCGATCAATGCCATAAAAACACAGTTTGTTCATCAGACTTCAGACTGATAGTTCATCGCGTTTTGAGTATGACACGCTTCTCCGGTAATAAAGACGCCCTTCAGATGATTCTGGACAGCGAGGAAGAATGCACCTTTTCCTCAGAGGAAGATTGTAACTCAGACGACGAACGGCAGCATTTTGAAGAGCGAATTCCGCCGAGAAAACAATTTCGGAGTAAGTTTTACTTAAAAGTCTTTTGTCTTTTATTTTTCGTGTTCGCATTTATGAGGAAAAAACAATATTACGTGACAGTTCTCCATTATGGACGCGAGCGCTCTAAAAAAAGCACTAAAAGACTTTCAAACTTTCACAGAGACCTCAAAACAGAAAGTACAAATCCTTTCTTTAAAACGAATTTCGTTTTGTATCAATTGTATCTTAATTTTAGTATTTTTTTCATTAACAAATTTCCTGGATTTAAAGTAAATATAGGCTAGCAATCACAACATAAGGTGCTTGAACTGGAGATCATCATGAACCAGACCGTATAGCCTACTCGCCTCACATGTCTAAAAAATGTGAAATATATTTACAGAAAGCTGGTTCTAAACAAAACCATCCAAAACACTAGCCTACTGCGAAGATCGCGAGTCAATAGCCTATCGTCAACTTCATCTTTGCCAGAAGTAAAATTTAAATCGCGTGTGTGAATGAATGATGATGTTTTAGCAAACTGTATTGCTACTGAGATGAGTAAAAATCGACTGAAATATGAATACATATAAAATGTAGGCCTAAAATGTAGGCCTTTTTTTTTTTACAAAGAAAGAGTACACTTGAAATATTGTTGAAATTGTAACTATTGTTGTAATTGTAACCTTTTTAATAAAATAGCAAAACATATTTACAAGATAGATGTAAGCAAAATCTTAAATGGTCAATATAAGTCTTCTAAATATATCTGTTGTCCTTGTATTGTGGCTCAGTCAGTTTCACACCTGAGTGAATGGCTCATCATTATGCAAAGTGGGTGGGACACTGTAATCTAAGGTGTAAACTACTCCTCCCCCTCGCATATTGGCTTTCCAAGCAAAACCTGTTTTACATCAATTTAAATCAATGTATGGTTTTATGTGAACGATAAAGCAAGACTATTTTCACATAATTTTGAAGAAAAAACACTAGGCGAGGACATCCATTAGTCAAAAGTCTTATTGACACATATTTACTATGTGTTTTGTGGCCTTATTTCAGAATTTTTATTTTTTATTTTTTTCAATAACCACGCATAAACATTATTCTCTCAAAAATGAAAACATGTACATACACATGGCTCACATATTATGGTAGCCCTGTTTGTGCTATATAGAGTGAATTTACACCTTTGCCATTAATATGTTTATAAGCAACTGAAAAAAGCACAAATGTCAGGGCATGTCAGAACATCTCAAGGGCCCCAAAAACAGCCCAGACCCCAGAGGGTTAAAGAAGATTTATATTATTAGAAAATATTTTTTTATTTTGAATAAATCCAGTTCTTTTTAACCTTTTATTTATCAAATATATTAGGCAGCAGAACTGTTTCCAACACTCATAATAAATCAGAATATTAGAATGATTTCTAAAGGATCATGTGATAGACTGGATGTCACGTGATACTGAAGACTGGAGTAATGATGCTGAAAATTCAGCTTTGCATCACAGAAATAAATGATATTTAATTTAAAGTATAATAAATTGACAACCAAATATTTTAAATTGTAATAATATATCACAATATTTCATTTTGATCAAATAAATTCAGGCTTGATGAGCAGAAGAAACTTCTTTCAAAAACATTAAAAATAGTAATGTTTCCAAACTTTTGGCCTGTGTACATATATATACACTAATTATGTTGAAGAGAACATGCATTTCACGAGTGCATGTTTTAACATTTAATTAAAGCATATAATATGTATATAGCCTATATATATATATATATATATATATATATATATATATATATATATATATATATATATATATATATATATATGCTTTAATTAAATGTTCCACTAATTATGCTGTATGCAGAAGAGAACATGCATTTCACGAGTTTTATTTGCACGTTTAAAAAGTTAGATGACATGCATGTACATGATTCATAACTCGAAAGAACGCTCTAAGGTTGATTAAAAACAAGAAAAGTGACAGATTCTTGAAATAATATGATATTTTTGACAATACCACTGATGCATAATGTTTCTTCTGTGTATGTCTTTTATTTATTTATTTATTTTATATATGTGAAGCTTTACATATACTTGATATAATTTAATTCCTGTAGAAGTTCTATGTCCTTTATATCCGCTTGTTATCTGAAACATATTCAATAAAAGAAAAAAGAAAAAGAAAAAAAGAACGCTTTACTTCACGATAGTTTGCCAACATACAAGCTAGTTGAGATGTCACATGGGGCGGGGCAATGCGAACCTCCAAACTCCATCTGAGTCCGTTTCGTCTGATGCCTTTATGTCTGATGCCTTTTAGTCTGAGTCCGTTTCGTCTAATACCTTTTAGTCTGAGTCCGTTTCGTCTGATGCCTTTTTGTCTGATGCCTTTTTGTCTGAGGCTGTTTCGTCTGATGCCTAATTGTACGAGACCTGACACCTGACATTGTTTTTCCTGAGACCTGAAGCTTTTCAGTCTGAGGCACAATGCCGTTTTGTCCAATGACTGAAGCCTTTTAGCCTGAGGCATGATGCCTTGTCTTCCTATGTCTGAGGTCTGAGGATGTCTTAAAATGTACACCGTACTGGTTAAACGCATCACTTAGTTTTTCAGAAATGTGCAAAATGTCCACTTGCATGAAAGGATTTGCAATGAATGACACGCATGGTTCCAGATAGGGCTGGGCGATATGGCCCAAAAAAAATATCAAGATAATTTTTTTATATCAGTCGATATCGATAATTATCACGATAAATGTAAAATCTTTATTTCTTTCGAGTTTAAAGACAGATTGTTGCTCCTAAGTGAAAGTTGTAGAAACCAGAGCGTAAACCCATTTAAGCCCACCGGCAACTATAGTTGCCGCTGTGCATAGTTGTCATTTTCCTTTTGTAAATAATTTTCTAGATGTTGTCCATGTTTTATTTCTCAATCACATGCAAGCAAACAACCAAATAAAGGATTTCAAGAAAAAAAAAAAAAGTTATTCACTTCCTCCCTGTCACATGAGGCTGTCAACTTCCTACCCCTACTTCCAGGAAGCATGGCGAAGGCAAACCCTCCCAAAGAAATGTCATTTTCATGTTACTAATAAGTATTTTTTGTTGACGTATATATATATATATATATATATATATATATATATATATATATATATATATATATATATATATATATATTAGAGGTGGGCATAGATTATTTTTTTAATCTAGATTAATCTAGATTAATTTTGAAATTAATCTAGATTAATCTAGATTAAAATGGCTCATTTGAATTCTGCCGAAGGCATTCAGAATATGTGTGCTACCCAAATAATGACTATAAAAGTAGCCTAAGTCTTTGAGAACGGGTTTCTCAAGCCAGGTGGCGCATTAGACCAGGGGCTCATCTCCTGTTTCCAAAATGCATCACAAACTGCTTGAGAAAGCTGTTCTACTCATAGACTGTAAAAGGTTACTTCTGTACTGTTACCGTCCGTAGGCAACATTAGGTAGGCCTATGTTATTATCAACTACTATAGGCTATCAATTAGGGATGGGCGATATGGCCTAAAATCTATATTGTGATATACATTGCAGCCTCTTGTGATAACGATATACAGTATATTATAATAAAACCATTTCAGAACAGGTTACACAGACCCTGCTAAACAACTGCCAATTTTATTTTTTTAAAGGGTATATGTAGTTTTGAGAACATATATTGTGCAAAACTGTAAGTATACAACATAATTTTTCAGATAAATAAAATTTAAGTACACTAGCTGCAGAGATCTTAAGTAGGTCTAATGTTTATTATAGCTTTGAGCTTATGAAACCCCAAATTTAAAGTTATAATATTGTATAACTGATGTCTTTTCAGTTAAAAAGAAACACAACAAAGATTCTTAAAATCGGGCGTAGACAGAGATTATGTGTTAACGTTACACCACTAAGATATATTGGAATGAGAATAATACGCGCGCGCTGGTATTCAGTGATGTCATGTTTCGTTTTGAATTTGAGGTGGTAGAACGGATTAGTCGTGTGTTAACTTACCGAACCGTTACCCCACCACACACTCGGATAGTTGCTGCTGTTTGTCGGACGGCTTAAATCCGAACCAAGTCCAAATAATGGATGTTGCAGCTTTCACTTACAGCCGTGTTTACTTAAGATGACGACGAATATGCGTTGCAGCCGGGTTTACCTCGCGGCCACGGGTAGATTGCGTCATCATAGCTTGTGTAGTAGAGCCATCTCCGAACCCAACTTGGGGAATAGATTAACGGCGATATTTTTTTTATCGCGCGATAAGAGTCTCGCGTTAACGCCGATAACGGCCCACCACTAATATATATATATATATATATATATATATATATATATATATAAATAATCATGAAGTTCTCTAGAATCATCCAAACAAAACAAATCTTACAAGAGATCTATAGTTTTTTGTATACTTAGTCAAAAGTCCAAGCGGCAACTATAGTTGCCGGTGGGCAAATGCATTTTACGCGGAATTGCTTTTCCGAGGTGGAAATGAGCTTCTCCACTGTTCTCGCGCTGAACAGCGACGCAGTGCCAAACGCTGCTCCTTGATCCTGCATGGATTCCACCACCGCAGCGGCGTCTTGATGTGAGTGATCATATATATTTTAATCACAATTAATGGTTAGGCTAAAGTTAATCCTCTGGGGTCGACAAACGCGTCGGCGCATTTTGCTGGATTTTTTCACATAGCAGCGGCAAAATATGAATATGCATATAGAAAGCGCGCGCTATTGACATCAACTCGATAAAACTCATCAGATGCATATTTACGTCGTCTTGCGACCCTGTGAGCAAACTCTCCATTTTAGACAGTCTGACAGCAGGACTCTCAGGTGCACCCCCCCCCCTTACCCTTTAAATGACATCTCTATATAGATATATTTTTTTCTTCATTCTATTTATTTGTTTTTATTTATTTTCATTTAACTTTTTGATACACAATGCCCTGTTATGGCTGCACTTTGTTCTGCACTATGTTCCACAACTTTAACCCTTGTGCGCTGTTCGTTTGCGGTTTACAGTCAGGCTGTTTGGGGTCTGAGAGACCCCAGGCAACAAAATGTAATTTTGTAACAATATATATATTTTAAACAAATGTAATTTTACTCAGTTTATTAATGTTTTTACTCTACATTTGGACATTTTTACTCCACAAAATGTAAAAAAAAACTCAAAAAAAATCACTTTAACCAGTAGATGGCTGCAGAGCTCTAAAAGTTTCAAACTAAAAGACATCTTTTCACAAGTTTTTCCAGTTAGATTCATATCTACATATAATGAAATCACAATTATAACAACAAAAGTTACTTTTTGTCAAAGTTTGGCAAATTTTGTACTGAAAAAAAAAATCAGGTTTTCAATAATGTTACATTATGATTAGAATCAAACCTGATCAGGATGTTACAAAGAGAAAAGTTGGAGTTTTTAGAGTTTATCATTTATTTCAAACATCTGTTTTTCATATAATTCTACAAATTTAAAGTGTGCCACTTCATTTCTGTCTGTGTGTTCTGTGTTGTTTCTGAGGATGAATTTTGTCCATAGATCAAATTCATTTGATTCTAATCATAATATAACATTACTGAAAAACAGATTTTTTTTTCAGTACAAAAAGTGCCTAAACTTTGACAAAAAGTAACTTTTATTATTAAAATTGTGATTTCATTATATGTAGATATGAGTACAACTGGAAAAACTTGTGAAAAGATGTCTTTCAGTTAGTCAAAAACAAATAGCAAAATTTGGGCACAAATGGGTTGTGGTTTTAAACTACTTTATTGTCAGAACATATCAAGACAAACACTCTTGCCAAACAGGTGAACATTTCACAAATCTGAGGTACATTTCAAACAATTGTCATTTTTCCTTTACAAAATAAATATCTTTATTGGACAATTAATTTCTTAGTTTCTGCATGTGCTAATTTTTATTTGGTAAAATGTAATATTCTGACTGTTTGAGTTTTATTAAACTTAACCATTGGTCATCCCGTATCATGCATTTAGATCATGATAACCACAGATGAAACCAGGCATAGCCTACAGCACCTCACTATCATGGCAAAATGTAACTTTATGGTTTCTATGGTATTTGAATGAAAAACAGTAGCCTAAATACATTAAGAATATAATACAATTCAATATGTATATCCCACATTTCATGGTGCAATTAATATTACTAGGCTAACGTTATAGTAAATCCATGGTAAATGATGGGAATTTGTAGACGGAAAAGCCTTCTGACTGTATCGTTGCGCTCAGCGCTTCTCCTGTTTGTCAGCGCTGTTTCATCTGCCTTTAAACTGGTTTAAATCACGGAGATGTGTGTGTTCTTCGCTGAACTCAAGCGCTTCTCACTGGATCTCGTGGCCGAGACCGATCAGAGTAAACGCCTAGCTCGCGCTGCGGTTTGGACTTTGAGCCGAGCGGATAAATTGTCCGTGTGGCGCGCGGTTCAAATGAGTTTTGTTCTGCTTTTGGCGCATAAACATTATCGAACATTTATCGAACTCCTGATATCGTTTTATCGAGAAAAATTATATCACGATAAATATCGTTATTTTATCGCCCAGCCCTAGTTCCAGACTATCGAAGTCATTGAATCTGTCCTCAAATTCTTGTCCAAGCCTTTTCAGGAGTTCAAAGTAATTGTGTAATGCTCTGTCAAAGACCTCAGATGTGCAGAATCATTGTTACTTAGCATCGACTGCACGGATGGAAAGTGATGCAATTTTTTTCCTCTGCAAATACGTGGAGAAAAGGCTGATCTTGGCTTTGAAAGCATTTACAGCACTGATCATGTCACTGATTGTCTTACCTTTTCCTTGCAGTTCACAGTTCAAATTATTCAGTTTCACAGTGATGTCAGTTAGGAAGGCAAGGTCCAGTAGCCACTCAGTTTCCTGAAGCATGGAGGTGTCCTCCCCTCTGGATTCCATGAAGTGATAAAAAAAGGTTGCAAAATCCTTCCTCTGCTCAGCCACCGAATTTCAGTGTGAAGCAATAGGTCACCATATTCAGCTGACAGCTCCTCCAGAAGTACCTTGAATGACCTGTGCTGTTTCGCTTTGTACCGGATTCTGTTAATGATTTTAACAACTGGAGTCATGACGTGATCAAATCCCATCACTTGGCACACAGTGCCTGTTGGTGTATAATGCAAACTTTGGGAAATCTGGGTCTCCTCTGCATAGCGCCACGAAGCCTGCATGCTGGCCAGTCATTGCAGGGGCTCCATCAGTTGTTACCGATACCAACTTTTCAAATGGTACGTTCTTTTCCATGAAGTACTTCTTCACCGCATCATAAATATCAACACTCCTCATTGTTGTCCTGAGGGGCAGTAATGTTAGAAATTCCTCTTTCACTGACAAATCACTAAATACCATTCTGATGAAAACCAATAGATGTGCTGTACTACTAGAATCCACAGATTCATCACAATGGATGGAGAACCATTTGCACAAACCCAAGTCTTTCTCCAGCTGCTCCGTTACGTTTGCTGACATAGCCGAGACTTGTCTCGCAATAGTGTTAGCCCCGAGTTGAACATCGGAGACTGAGGACATTATTTAATTTCCATTCTTGTGATCTTTAAACAGAGTGTTGGTTATCGTCAAAAAATGAGCAACTCTAAATGAAGCTTCGGTTGCAGCCTGTGACTTTTTAGTGGGTCTTGTAAAAAATTATTGCTGCCTGCTTAATGTTGTTTTCATCTCACTAACTTTTTCTTTTCTAAGTGATGTACCTGGTGGATAACGAACATTGAAGGTCTTGTGGGTTGTGGTGAAATGTCTCTCCGCATTGTGTCTCTTGGCAACGCAATGCTAGCTCAACAGATGAGGCATACAGCTTTATCTTTAACGTTAGTGAAGAGGAATTCTGTCTCCCACTCCTCGTTAAAATAATAAGTCTTTTTCTTTTTTGCATGACCTGCATCATCAGCCATAATTAATCTTTTTTTCTTTTTTATAGTTCAATTTATCTTATGTATGCCGTCTGCCCGCGACCGCCTCAACTTACAGAAGTGATTTTTTTTTTTTTGCACAACGTAACGTATGTCAATGTACGTTGACTCGACGTGCAGATTCTAAATATTTTAAATTATTAAATTATTTTATTATGTTTTAATGTTATATGAAATGTTAACATTAGTTATTTTCTCATTTTATGTCATTATCATAAAAAAAAAAGAAAATGAAAGATTACAGTTCAGGCTATTTATAGAATGTGCTCAGCGGAAAAGGTAGAGCTCAAAAAAGCTCACTTGGAATGAGATGAACAGTTTGAACAGGCTTACATAGGGTTAATTTCAGAGCCCTCGATGAATGCACGGTGTCCGACAAAATGCGCCCTTTTGCCCTCCTTGCGGGCCCTTTCAACAGCCGGCCACAGCAACTTCCTCCTTTCTCGGTCAAAAACAGTGAGATCCTCAGTAAAACGAAGACCCTTCGCCCACAGAAACTCTGAAGATTTCGCCACTCTCCACACACCATCTCTCATCACACGTGAGGAAAACTGAATAATGATCGTGCGCGGCCTTGAGGTATTCGGAAGCCTCTTCCCAATGCGGTGGACAGAGTCGATTTTATCTGGAAGAGTTTTGCTCTCCTCTGGAAAGATGGCCGCACAAATACGGATAGATTTGGTTCTGGCATTTTCATTTTCCTTTTCAGGTACTCCATGCAAAGCAGGTTCCAGCGTTGAGAGTACCTCTCCAAGTCTGCAATTCTTATTTTGCAGAGCTCCATATTCTTTTCTTCAGTATTTAGTCTAGCTTCAACGTGGCCGACTTTCCCTTTAATATCATTAAACTCGACACATACAAAGTCCACCGTCTTTTTTAGCCCTTCAATTTTAAGAGCGTTGTCACCCATCATTTTCTCCAGGGCATCCGAGCAATTATTTATCAGCTGTGAGAGAGTGGAAATCACGGCGTCATCTTCTGATTTGCCTTTCTTTGAAGGGGATTACCTGGGCTCTCCGGAAGCGGAGTAGATAAGAGGATCTCACCGGGAGATGAATAGCTGTGGAAGCTCCCATCGGACACACGTGAAGCACGCAACATCTCTTTTCTTTCCTTTTGTCTGCAGCAGATTTCATCTTTAAGTTATCGAGGGGCAGTATGAAGTATTTATGTAAACAAATACATGTAACAGGATTGGAAGTATTGTAGTTTGGCTGTTAAAATAAGATCTGTCAGCGGAGCTCGATAAAGGCAAACTTAACAGGACGCCATCTTGGACAACTCCCCCACATTTTTCAAACTCTAGTGAAGTAGTGCATCATCATGACGTAGAATTTCTGCCGCATGCGCAAACAACGTTTGTATATTTCATGCATGGTTAAATGTTATTTCCATAGACAGTATATAAAAGGGTTATTTCAGCTTTTCTGTTTAAGTTGAAGTTGTTCTAACTCACTGTGTTGTTAGACTCTGTAGCCTAAGTACACAAAACTTTACTCTTTCACCTAACTAAAAGTCAATATTTTTGTTCAGTATAGTGTAGTCTGATTACAATTAAATGTGTGTTTAATTGACTTAAGAACAACATAATAATATTGAAAGTATTCTTTTCACAGTTGTAAAGTACAACACATTACTATTATGCTAAGACTCCTCATAAATTACATTTTATTGTCAAATATTATGTAGAAAACGGACAGAAATGTCAACAATATGTTGTACTTGATTATAATGTATAACAGGGTTTCCGCGGGGCATTAAAAAGCATTAAAAGTCATTAAATGGATTTTGCGATAATTAAGGCCTTAAATGGCATTAAAAAGCATTAAATTGTAATCCTACAGGCATTACATTTTTTTATGGTTTTGAAGAAAATGTTATATTATCAATTTATTTGAATAGTCTGCATGATTAATATTTTTTATTTGCTGTCGTCGCAAAATAGGTACGTTAGTGTGATTAAAAACACGCGGAAACAGTTTGGTGATTGCCTCCGGTCGGAGCAAAGTTGCGGAGGTGGCGCGAGTAATTTTGGACAGCAGGAACAACAGGAATAAAACTAGACCAGAAAACTGGGAAAGTGCATGGAAGCCAAACAATTTAGAACATGGTTGGTGGTCAAAATAAAGAAGGATTTTGCAGCGTTTGTAAAAAGGTATTTAAATCGGGTAGCTACAATGGGAATCAATGGCGTAAAATCTCATATGAAGTCTGACAGCCACAGGTCGACGGTAAAAGGCAGACAGCAATTAACTATGTGTAGTAACGTTCCCTCATCAGCTCGACATCCGCTGTTGAAGCTCACGTTGCGTTTTTTTACGCGTTAACACATGATTATTTTTGTCCAGTTTAACGTGTTAAAATATTTAACGCAAACGCAGCATTCGTTAATTTTTGTCATCCCTTGGGTAGCGTTACATTATATGATCCCGCTCTTATTCATGTAAATGCTTTTAAACGCGCTGCCTGCGAATGTCCTGTCTATGTAACACACACACACACACACACACACACACACACAGAGAGCGAGAAAGACGCGCGCCAGATCGTGCGCACAGACTGCGCACCAGAAAACGGTCCTCTTTCGCAACACACAATTTTGCCATAATGTCTGTTTGGTGAGTATCCTCATAAAATAAGAGCAGTCTTAAATTAGTGAAATAAAGTCTTTAATGAACGCAAAGAGGCGCGTGTTAGATCCGTGTTTCTGTCAGCAGCTGCTCTTAAAGGGACAGCGGCCAATAAAGCTTTCTGTCAGTAAAGTTAATCACAGAACAAAGGCACCAGAGAAAATTACTCACTGGCACTGCTATTGACTAAAGAACTCTTGTAGCTTTAATAAGCATTAGTCTATATTTAATCTATAATTTATGCTGTGCAGACTGTTTGATAATGTATGTTAGACAGGAAGGCCAAAGGTAAATATGACATTTATTATAGTTTTATGTGAGGATTGTTTGTTAAGTTCACTTAAATTAAAAGTTGTCGTATTTTTTTAAGCCTAATGTGAAGCTTTTAATTACACTGTAATGTTGGATGGCTATAATTAATGTTTAAAATTAGGGGGGAGAAATCATTTTTATCCAGATATCAATAGCTGTATTAGTATCAGTGAAACTGGCCTTGTCTCTACATTCATTTGTAGATTAACTGTGAAATGATTACATTATAAAATATATAAACCTAAACAAATGTAAGTGTTTTAATTGCGTATAGAATGTGTGATTAATCAAGTTAATATATATGGGTCATATATATATATATAAGTCATGGGTTGTGTATGGCATTAAAAATAAAAAAATGGCATTAAAAAGGCATTAAATTTAAATTGAAGATCCCTGCAGAAACCCTGTATAAGCAAATGTATTGGAAAAATACATTTCAAGTGCATTAATGCACACAGTATATATTATAGACTAAACACATTAAAATACATTAACAAATTATTTTTGGACAACACACTTGAGTTGAAATTAAAATAAATTATTTTCCATGTTTTCCATTAAAATTCTTATTTTATTTAGTATATTAGTCAATACATCAAAATAAATTTCCTTTAATAACTTAGAACTTTAATCACTTTAAAACACTAAAATCATAATTATTTAAAATGTATGTTTAAGTAAAACTTAAGTAGACATTATTAAAAAGTGCATTTTTTAAAACATGCACTTAAGTGTGTTTAGAAATATCATCATGAAAGTGTACTTTCTTTAAATAAAATTAATAAATTATTATGTGCATTTTAAAAGTACACTTAAGTGTGTTTAGAAATATTGTGAGGAAAGTGTACTTTAAGTTAAGCTTAATTAGATATTATTACAAAGTACATTTGTAAAAAGTGTACTTAAGTGTGTTAAGAAATATTGTCATTAAAGTGTATTCCATTTAAGTACACTTAAGTGGTCTTTAATTTGAATTATATTGTATTATCTGCAAGTGCACTTTTTAAAAAGTATACTTTTATTATTTGAAGCACACAAAAAGTACGCTTTCAATACAATTATGTACACTTCTTTTTGTGTGCTGAACAACTGCTTATCATGTGTGACATACCTTTCTGTAAGGACAGGATTTTTGCCTAGAAGGAGTGTTGGAAGCCTGTTTAAAACAAAGACAAGCAAGAACATACAGCACATTAAAACATAAGTACAAGTGATTGACTTACCCAAATAGCAAAATACACTCGGGCCAGTTCCGGTTAGATTCTCACCTGCCGGAGACTTACCCGTCGGCCCGCTTCCGTCTGCCGCACTCGTGCCGGATGCCTGTTTACTTAAGCCGCCTTTCCACTGCACATGACAAACGACAGGCGTCGGACCGGAAGTAATTCATTTCCAATGGAGAGTCGTACGGGAGCTGCGGAGAGTTCCAATCATATGTGTATGCGAAAAATTCGGATCCAATTTGAGCTTTGGATCCGTTGAAATATCTGAACTTCTGCGAAATAGACCGTATGTGACCGGCCGACCGGATGTGATGTATTCCAATATAGTCCAATCAAATCAGTGTGCGCAAGTTGAGAATTATTAATACTTTTTTTTTTTTTTTAACTTTATCCGAAACACTTAATACTTTTAAAAAATGCATGGTTATTCATAAACAAGTAAAAATGATGAATATAATATATATTTAAATAAATAAATAAATATGTTATATAATGAATATTTGTATTCATTTTCCCTCCAAAATTATTGGCGGCCATTTTTGATGTTTTCATTCATTCATTCATTCATTCATTCATTCATTCATTCATTCATTCATTCAACCATGGTAAATGCACGGAGAATAAAGGCTCTTGTTGTTGCACTCATTTACTGGAGATGCTAAAAGAAATCCTCCAAATCAGTGTGGGTAAAACACTACTAAAATTATTTTTAATTATAATTACCAGGGAGGACACTTCATTCCGTTCATCCAGCTGAACGCCTGGCAATTTGTCTCAGGTACAAACTTAATTCAGTTATATAATATGTATAATAAGTATGTATATGCCTATATGTATGTATGTATGTATGTATGTATGTATGTGTGTGTGCATGTATATGTATGTATGTATGTGTGTATATATATATATATATATATATATATATATATATATATATATATATATCAGGGTTTCCGTTGTCCGGTAATTGCCGGACATTGGCCGAAAAAAAAATGAAATGTCCGACAAAATTAAATCTCTCCGTTCAAATTGTCCGATTAAAATTGCCTAATAAGCCTAAAATGTATAAAGCAAAAATACACCGACCTTTGGCTATGTTATAAAGGAACAGGCTCTACCGTTTGAGTAAGGGTTAATGCCCGACGAGGTGTCCGTTGTCAAGTATGAATAGACGATGGCAAGGCGTGCGGACGGTTGCCTCCGCCGAAGTCCATTAAAGGGATAGTTCACCCAAAAATGAAAATTCTGTCAGTAATTACTCACCCTCATGTTGTTCCAACCTCGTTAGACCTTCGTTCATCTTCGGATCACAAATTAAGATATTTTTGATTAAATCTGAGCGCTGTCTCACTCCTCCATAGGCTTCTAAGGGACTGAAACTTGCTGGCCCAGAAAAGTTATTAAAGCGATCGTTAATATAGTCCAAGTGACTACAGTGGCTTAATCTTAAGTTTATCAAGCAACGAGAATACTTTTTGTGCGCTAAAACAAACAAAAATAACGACTTTACTTCACTTTTCATTTCCTTCTCTCTGGGCCTCGACTCTTTTCACGTAGCGTAGCGCGTCTGTGTTGCACGTCACCACGTAGGCTCACTATTGGCCGACGCTGGTCATGTGTGTGATACGTGGTGACGTGCACAGACGCGCTACGCAATTTGTGTTCCGAAGATGAACGAAGGTCTTACGAGGTTGGGACAACATGAAGGTGAGTAATTACTGACAGAATTTTCATTTTTGGGTGAACTATCCCTTTAATAGGCTACCTGACAATGGACACCTCGAAGGGCATTAACCCGCTTATACCATGGTCACTTGCCAAATAACACATTTTTAAAACATTAGTTTATATTTTAATTAGTTTTACAATCGAAATCTAAAGTTTTTACAAACAATAACTTGGTTTCCCTGGTGACGCCTGACGGTTTATTTAGCAACCGGAGATATTTATAGTCCACTCAGCTCGTAGAACCCTTTAGTTTACTGCCTGTTGCTATGGTTACTCAAAGCAGATGTAGCCAGCGCATTTATTTATTCATTTCGAACGGTAAACAGTCAGTTTCTCCAGAACTCCTTTACTAGGTGTCCTCTATCACTTTTTAAGTTACATAGCCTGCCTCCAGTTTTCCTCAACTTGACTAATTAAGAGGCGATATTTGACCGGCATATCATCAAAATGTCCGGAAAACGAAACCTCTGCCGGTCACCGGTCACCATTTTTTTCTAGCGGAAATATATATATATATATATATATATATATATATATATATATATATATATGTGTGTGTGTGTGTGTGTGTGTGCGCATGTATGTATGTATATGTGTATATGTGTGTGTGCATGTATGTATATGTATGTACATGTATGTGTGTGTATATATATATATATATATATAATGTATATGTATGTATGTATGTGTATATGTGTGTGTGTGTGTGTGTGTGTGTGTGTGTGTGCGTGAATATGTATGTATATATATATAGATGTGTGTGTGTGTGTGTGTGTGTGTGTTATATTCATACAATCTTTATTTTCACTGCCCACAATTTTGTTGTTGGTACATTTGCTGTTGGCTATAAGTAAATTAACACTGTACACAACCAAATGAAGTCTACATGAAATAGTATAATATGGCAGGTCATTAAATAGGCCTATAACAGTTTCTTGTCATAAAATAAAATATATAATTATAATTATAATTTATTCTCAAGCAATATTATTTATAGTATTATCTGCATTTTTAAAATATAAATGTTTACCACCAACTTATGTCTTATATTTTCAGATACCTAGCCACCGGAGACTCATACCACTCACTGTCCTATCGCTTCAGAGTGGGCTGGTCTACCGTGTCCACCATTGTCCCTGAGGTGGCAAAGGCTATCTGGGAGGGTCTGGTGCATCAGTACATGCTAGTGCCACAGGAAGAAGATTGGCAGACGATCGCCCAGGACTCTAATGTGCGCTGGAATTTCCCTAATTGTTTGGGGGCCATTGATGTTAAGCATGTGGTCATCCAAGCTCCACCCAACTCAGGCTCCCATTTCTAAAATTATAAAGGAACCTATTCCATCGTATTACTTGCAGTAGTTGATGCCAACTACTGCTTTAGGGTGATAAATGTGGGTGCTTATGGCCGTGGAAGCGACGATGGAACCTTGAGGGACTCTGCTTTTGGCAGGGCCCCTGAAGCCGGCACCCTAACAATACCGCCAGATACCACCCCATCTACCAGGTGCTGAACATCTAGGCTCACTTCCACCTGCTTTTGTTGCAGATGAAGCTTTCCCACTCTGTCGCCATCTCCTGCGGCCCTATCCGGGAAAAAACCTGCAAAAATACCAACGCATTTTCAATTACCGCCTGTCCCGGGCCAGGCTAGTTGTGGAAAATGCATTTGGCATTCTTGCATCTAGATTCAGTATATACCACAGGGTCATGGGTCAGCACCCTCAAAATGTCGAAGCATGTGTGAAAGCGACATGTGTCCTCCACAGCTAGGCAGACAGGCATCGCCCGTCAAGGTGCTAACAATCTCTCGAGGGAGGCTGTCCATGTGAGGGAAATGTCACCGGTCGAGGGTGGGCGCCAGATGACCGGCCGCTTCAACCCCCGACTCACGTGCCACCGCGAGGAGCCGACACCACAGAGGACACAGGAGGCAGACAACAATTTAAACGTTAAAGTACATAATCTTTATTGAGTAAAACACGTTAAAACAGACTCGGATACAGCCGCCGTGCCCCACGGACCTTCCTCCCCCCCTCACAGAGCTTGAACAGGGGAAGCAATGGTTTCACAGCAGGGCCAGCTCTCTTCACGGGGCTCAGGCGGAGAGAGAGGAAGTAAGGAACTTCACAGTAGGCCTGGCTCTCTTCACAAGACTCAGGTGGACAGAGAGAAGGTGAGGATTTCACAGTGGAACTGACTCTCTTCACAGGGCTCAGGTGGACAGAGAGAGGTAAGGATTCCACAGCGGAGCTGGCTCTCTTCACGGGACTCAGGCGGACAGAGAGAAGGTGAGGATTTCACAGTAAGACTGACTCTTCACAGGGCTCAGGTGGACAGAGAGAGGTAAGGATTCAACAGCGGAGCTGGCTCTCTTCACGGGACTCAGGCGGACAGAGAGAAGGTGAGGATTTCACAGTAAGACTGACTCTCTTCACAGGGCTCAGGTGGATGGAGAGAGGTAAGGATTCAACAGCGGAGCTGGCTCTCTTCACGGGACTCAGGTGGACAGAGAGAAGGTGAGGATTTCTTTCCCAACAGAACTGATACTTCACGGACCCAAACAGGTAATAAGGAAAAGAAGATAAGGATTTCACCACTAGTTGACCTTTCTTCGTAGGCCTCAAGCAGACAAAACGGTGTTTCCACAGCCAGGACAGATTTCCCAATGCCGCCGCAATACACTTTCACTCGTGTTTCACTGTAACCCACACATATCATCACACGTGATTATATCAATGTACAGCACTGCAAAGTCTCATCACTCACAGAATAGGGCATTGGCGTGGGATCTGGTCCACTGTGTGTCAATACAGTCTCCTTGATTTCCACAATGAAGCGTGGGGCTTTCAAACCTTCTCCAAAAAGACAATTTTACATGCCATGAAGTCTCATCACTTTCTCCAAGATATTCCTCATATCATAATCCAAACATAGACAGCACTTATCTCTCATCCACAATGGTTCTCCTCTTCACTCTTCCAATTCGAACTCCTCACCTCCAAATTCGCCCATTTCCCCGTCCTCTGATTGCTATCCCATCCAGAGCATAGGGTCGCCCGAGCATCCGACCGCTGAACACCGCCGACTGGAAAGACACAACGGACAAGACACCACGCTGCAACGGTGCTATAAACACCCGCTGTCAAAAACACACCAGTTGAAAATGTGATACCCTTTTATCCTTATCCAAATGACGACGTGTCCCAAACGCTGTCGCGTTCACTCTCTCCTGCACCTGTTTTGAATTATTCATTAATAATTCTCTGTCTTTGCCCGGAGTTCCCGGAACCTATGGAAGTAAAATAATGTCAAATGTTTTTGAAATAAAAAGCCTGTTGAATTGCACTACTTGAAAAAAATAGGCATTGCATTAACAATGCTTGCATTTTAATGCATTGTATTTTTAGGGCTTGCATTTTTATGGGCTGAAATTCAACATGGTTGTATATTTAAGCTGTGAATATTTCAATTAAAAACATTTCAAACACATTTTCATTATTAAAAATTCAATAATCCATATTCACCTTTCATATTTCACTTCCAAAATATTCAAACTGTTTAAAAATACAACCTATAATATTCAACAGGCAATTTTGGGTCCATTTTATTTCGCTTTGAAAATTCGCTTCCACAAATTCAGTGGTTCAAATTCGACAGTAAATTCAACATTGACGTCCAGGAACTGCAGGAAAAGCAATAGATTGCTGAGCATACTCTCCATCTGCTGTTAGTCGACCTCACCAGCAGGAGGTGCAAAAGCGCGTGTTGTTGACGAAGACCAGCAACAGTTAGAGCAAGCCATTGTAACTTTTTCATTCTAGGACCCACCTAGACAAGTATAATCAATCTCAAGACCCACTTGCACTGGTGCTACCAACTTTCTCGGTCGCACCAACATGATTTGGTCATACCTTTTTTTTTTTTGCTACATGCCATGGGATTAATCAATGCATGCTGATGAATAGTGGTCTCATGTTAGCAAAATATTTTAAACTTTTAACTCTTTAAAAAACTCTTAAAAAAACATGCATGTTCTTTAATGTTTGATAATAATTTTACCATCTTCACATAGGGATGGGAAATAAGATTTTATCAATAATAATAATGCCACTGACGATTCTGATTATCGATCCAATTCTTAAACGATTCTCTTATCGATTCTTCATAGCACTGTGTGGAAAAATGTAGTCATATGCTTTTTTAAAAAAAACAAGGGGTATTATTTATTTTAAAGCTTGAGTAAGCAAACTGTACTTTTTATGTAATTTATGTAATAAATAGAACCTTATTGTAAAGTGTTACTGATTAGTTATACACCGATTCAGACGTCTCCTGAGTTCACTGTTGGAAAGATCAGTTGTTTTAACCATTCATTAAAATGAATCGGTTCAAAGGAGTCATTAGTTCGCGAATTGGACGCATCATGCGCGTTGTGTGATTATCCCAGCAGTTAGGACATGGACATCCAAGATTTCTGTCAACACAGAAAACATTTAATCACTGGATAGTTTTTTTCGTTTAATTAAAGTGTTGTTTTATGTCAGCTGAATGTCCGGAACACTTTTTAAAGAAGATAAGGCAACTTATTTAGCACAATTCACACCCAGCGGTAATTAAAGGGATACTTCACCTCTGGGAAGATGAATGTGTATTTAAAATAGGTCATTTAAGTAGAAGAAATGTGGAGAAATTTTTTAATTTGGAGCTTTCTAGACTGAGAAAAGCCAGAAAATGTATTTTTGGCTTATGTGGATGAAAGACAACAACTCCCAGAATGCACTTGCTTCGCTGCCTTAGGAGGCCACGCCTACCGGTAAGAGAGCACAGTTGAAAACAACAAGGCTAGCCTAAGTAAGTGATGAGTTTGCCAGGGATTTAGAGACCCAAAATGTCCGGGATCCGGCTTTTGCGTTCTACAGTCGCCATTCATCATGTTTACTGTGGCGAGCAGGACGAGGCTGACGGCCGTGGGAGAACGGCGCGAGGCCGGTGGCTTCATTACTGAGACGCGCCGGGTCTCGCATCTCTCACGGAGGAGCGGGAATTTTCTTAGCAATGTTAAAACGCACATCAACCGATGACTTGTTTAGTGTTCATGTAAACACTACAGTCAGATTCACCGATCGGAATTAATTCAGTTAGATTGAAACGAGAGGTGTGCATGTAAACAATGAATGGCGACAGCAGAACGCAAAAGCCGAATCCCGGACATTTTTAACAGTCTCGCCCGCCGGACAAGTCCGGGAAAAGGAAGATGGTAACCCCTACTTACTCAGCTTTCTCCTATTATTCAGCTTTCTCCACAGAACAAGAGCATGCTAGCTTAGCTTCCAAAGAAAGACGGCTGACACTGTGTACATTCTGTGAGTGAGATCCCACCCTGTATGGGCGGGCTGAAAACATGCGGAACAACGCCATCTACTGGCTGTAGTCTTTAGCCTCTGGCCAGAAAATCCTCCGATGACGCAAAATGACGATTTTTGCGTCATCGGAGGATTTTTTCCAGACAAAAAATACATAAATCTCTCCTCTCAGGGGGATATGAGGGGGGAAAGCATGGTAATTTGAAAATACTACAGGTTTTCTACTAATACAAAGCTTAATGCTAAATCCTGAAGTAACCCTTTAAGGAAAAAAAATCTCTGAATGCTACACATGAAACTTTGGTTCCGACCTTTTACCACCGTGTCGATTTATTTTGATTAATATGTGCGAGGGAGAAAGAGCAAGACAACGCTTAGTTTGGAGACGGTGAAGGCTTGTTTACACTTTGCGCGCGCGCAACCGGGTCTCTCTCTCTCTGCTCGTTCTTTCAGTTAAACATGCACTCTGTCACAAGTGCAGCAGTTCATCTACATTACTCACCAATCAAATAAGACTTTGGCGGGACAAAAAATCACTTTGGCGGGCACTAAAACTCACTTAAGATTCGTTTGGTCATTAATCGGAATGGTTTTGTTTCACTCATCGTAACGTAAATTTAGCTGCAGCTAAGTGCCTTTGAGCGACCCACCTTTTCTCACTGTGTGACCCACAATTGGGTTGCGACCCAGAGTTTGAAAACCACTGATCTAGGCTACGTTTACACGTAGGTGGCTATTTTCATAAACGGACATTTCACCCCTCTTCGTTTTCAAAAATAACATCGTGCACACGAACCTGTGTATATGCTGTCAAGAGCATGCCAAACCTGTAGGTGGCAGTGTAACGAGAAGCTCAAGCCCACCTTAGCCAATCAGAATCCCGAAAATAGTCACATTCTGTGACGTCGCTACCTAAAACTCCGGTTTTCTCTGTTTACATGCAAACGTGCAAACGAAGAGTTTCAAAATCTCCACTCTGGCCGGAGTTTTTAGAAAGAATCGGTTTCATTGGCGAATCCTCCGTTTGCGTGTAAACGAAGGGCGCAAACGAAGGGAAATGTCTCCGTTTTTCAAAATAACCATGTACGTGTAAACGGGGCCCTAGTGTATTATCATTCTACTGCACTGCGCAGGCGGTAGAAAAGCTTTTTTGGCCTTTAATATGGTCATCGTCATTAAAACATCCACCCGCGATTTGCAGGAAAACCTTTGCTCATTTTGAAGAAGTTACACTAAGAATAACATTTATATTGTAACTAATTGTTTCAAATAAATAGTTTCTGTAATGAAACAATGCATAATTACCTAACAATTCATTTTCTATATTACAGTTTAATCAAGCAAAAAATGTGTGTATCAAATTCACAAACTGATCTCATTTTAATGCTGTTCTGTTATGTTCTTTAAGTTGCTTTGGTACAAAAAATCTGAATTCAACCAGTAACAATGTCTGACAAAAATATGATAAAGGAAACTGTGCAAAATGCCTTCATCTCTAAATTTCAACATTAACTTAAAAGTAAAACTAAAGTGCTTTTTTCGGCTGAACTGAGATTAACAATAACAATCAATGAACGCAAACCTCCCTGTTCAAATAAATAAGAAATCTCATATCCCATTTTATCTTCATTTACATGTATTGTCTCTACTTGACTAAATGTATCTAATGTTGAACACTGCTTTCTTCTGTGCTTCAAGTTCCATTGGTAAAAGATAATCAGCAATATCATTCAGAAACACAAACAGGCAAAAATAGTGCCACCAGTGTTGGAAAAATTTAAACGTGCAAGAAACCCTTTCTCTCTTATTTTGTACTGTTCCTTTAAGTCCATAAAAATTTAACCTCTTATGAAATTTAAATAAAATTGTCTAAAATCCACTGTATTCTCAGTGAACACTAATATGCTCCTTGTTGGGCGGTGAATGAGTGAGAGAGGACCCGTGTAGATCGCTCATACTGGGCTTTGCCTTTGAGCTCATTTATTTTCCGCGCCCTTAACGTTACCTCGGACTGCTGAGGATAAGTTTCTTCGAAGTGTCTATGTTTAGCTTCGTAATGACGTTTAATGTTTTGACAACCGCGACAGACTCAGAGCAAATGAGACGCACAGGCCTCGTACAGCTCGATGCAGGAAGAATAAATGCGTATTTTTCCACCCATTCATCTCGGAATACTCGGTTTTCAGCGTCAACTTTCCTAATTTTCTAATTTTTGATAATGCCATTGTTTTTCACTCACTGAAAGTTTCATCTGTCTGCGCGCTCTCTGCTCTCTTCACTTGCACACATGACTACGCCGTGTCTGAACGTAGCAACAGTGAGCATAGTAACTGTAGTAGCAACCATAGACAGTATGGTAGCAACCATAGCAACCCGTTGCGCTGTAGGACCCAAATGGCTCTACTGAGCTGACTTTGATGGGCCTGATATAAATGTGATTTGTAACCGCACTGGGTATATGTGACCCTGCCTGTGAAAACCCAGCTAAAGTCATTTTTTTATGTTATGTATTTTTTTTACATCAGGTCATTCTACACAGTATAAGGAATAGGCTGTGAAAGTTTCTCATTGATATACCTAATATTGACTGAGTTAGGCCATTTCAAATATTTGGAGAATTCCGAGCTCGGAATTTTAGGTTTTTGAGAAATTCCAATTTGAAAATAAGTACAATTTAAAATGACAATACCTCTGATCCATAATTTTCCTGACTATGTGTCATATATCAAATTAAAGCTTACATCCTCCCCTATTGAATTTAATTGATTTTATTTGACATGAACATACAAATGACATAGGACGAACCATATGTATTAGTATGAGTGTTATAGCACACATGCTAAATTTCAACACCTGTCCACGGGAGGCTTTTAGCAAGGAAATACAATATCAAGACTAATATCACAATAATAATAACGATATTAACAAAAAATAACTACAGTATACCATATAGCTTAAAAAAAACAAAAAAACAAGAAGAGTAAACAACAACATCAGAATCAAAGACTATTAATAGTAGGCAATTCATGTGAGCATTGTTGTTTTGTTTTTAGCCATTGTTTAAGTCCTCTTTTAAAAGCATTTCCATCGGTCTCTAGTTTTAAATCAGTGGGTAAAGCATTCCAGAGATTTGGCCCCTTTACTGAGAAAGCAGACTGACCGAACGAGGTCTTACACTTCGGGACTAGACAGTCACCTCTGACAGTGGCTCGTGTATTCGCCCGATGATGGCTTTGACGCCTACTTACTAGTTTAGAAAATGATGGTGAGACATGATTATTTAGACATTTATAAACCAATGTAATATAATTAAAATCAATAAAACTTTCAAAGCCCAAAAGCTTATGCTTTCTCAAAACATCACAATGATGCCATCTCATGGGTTTCTTGTCCATAATTTTTATTGCCTGTTTGTAAATTGAGAAAATTGGTTTTAATTTAGATGGAGATGCTTGTGACCATGATGTAATACAGTATGATAGATGTGAAAATATCATTGAATGCATATATAGTTTAGCAGTGTGACAAGACAAATCCCTTCTGATAAAACGAAAACAATTTATAGTTGGTTTGACCTTCTTGCAGATGTGCTTAACATGATTATCAAAATTTAAATTTTTGTCCAGAATAATTCCAAGATACTTGACTTCATTTACTGCTTCTATTACCTCATTTTTTATCTGTACCTCAAATATATTACTTATAGGCATATTTCGTATAGAGAAACACATGGAAACGTTTTTTTTTTAACATTAAGAGATAAATGAGATAACTCCAGCCATTTAGAGATATTCTGTAATGCCTTTGTCAGGTGCTCACCTGCCAGACTTGGTGTTTTAGCAGTAACATGAACCACTGTGTCATCCGCATACATCTGACAATTTACCCCCGGACAGCATTTTGGTAGGTCGTTTATATACATTGTAAACAGCAATGGGCCAAGTACAGACCCTTGCGGTACTCCCATGTTGTTAGCATGTAGAGGTGACTTAACCCCATTGACCCTAACACATTGCTGTCTCCCACCCAAATAAGACCTAAACCACTGTAAAGCTTCAGAGGATATTTTAAATTGATTTAATTTATGTAATAAAATACTATGATTTACAGTGTCGAATGCCTTTTTTAGGTCCAGGAACACTGCCCCAACAACATTTCCTTTATCCAGTGTTTCTTTAATTTTGTCAAGCAGATAACAGTTAGCTGTTTCTGTTCAATGTTTGTCTCTAAATCCAAACTGCAATGGGTAAAGCAGCTGGTTAGACTCTAAATGTTCCGATAGTTGCTCTGCGACAATTTTTTCCAGAATTTTAGAAACTACCAGAAGGATAGCAATAGGCCTATAATTGCTTGCTACTTCCTTATCACCTGATTTATAGACTGGTACAATTATTACTGTTTTCCAGCTTTCTGGGAAAATTTTTGTTTGTATTGATAAATTTACTAAATAAGTAATTGGCTCTAACAGACAGCTTTCATATCTCTTGATTAATGCAGCATTTATGTTGTAAATGTCTTTAGACCTGGAGTTACTCATATTTACAATCACCTTTTTAACTTTATCACAAGATACCTGTTTAATACAGAATAAGCCTGTATGGACATTGTCAGGCTTTTCAAGAGATGGCTCGATACACTTAAAATTACTAGCTAAATCTTGTACAGATTTGATAAAAAAAAGTATTAAAGGCATTTGCAATAGCCTCATTACCATGAATCAAGTTATGACAAACTTTAAGACCACTTATTTGTGAGTATTTTTTTCTGCTTGAATTGGATAGTCTATTTATATGTTGCCACAATTTAGAACTATTTCCACTGGCTTCTTCAATTAGTTTAGAAAAATAATTAGTCTTGGCCTTTCACAACTCTGCTACTACTTTATTCCTCAAGCCTGTATAAATAAGGTGGTCAGTAATAGTTTTTGTTGACAGAGACTTTTTAAGAGCAATATCTCTCTTTTTAGTGATCTGAAGTATAAAATTGCTTATACTGTTGTTTAAGTCTGTTTCTTTAAATACCTTTTCCCAATTAACTTCCTTTAAATCATGTTCAAAATTTGTTTCTCTAGATTTGGGAATTCCTGTTGTTATAATTGGATTTTCTGATTTATTATGGTGAATTAGACGTTTTTTGGTTAGCTTTCTCACTATCAGTGCCATGTTATGATCTGAAAGGCCAGTAATGAGATTATATGTTTTTGTTACTCTCTCTGGCCTGTTGGTGAAAATCAGGTCTATAAGAGTTTCACTCTTTCTAGTAATTCGAGTGGGTCTATCAATAAGCTGTTTGAATTTAAATTTGTCCATGGATGCCTTTAGTTGTAATTTGGCACTTTTAACCATCCAGTTAATATTAAAATCCCCAAATATCATACATTCACAGCGGTTGTCAACGAGAACAAGAAGATTTTTCAAATTGTTGTAAAAATTCACATCATAACATGGAGGATTATAAAGCACAACTATATTAAATTTCATGTTTGGAGAAAGAATTACATTTAATCCCAAACACTCCATGTTTACTTTCAAATCAAGTTCCAAAATTTTAAAATGCTCCCTAATATAAATTAAAACACCCCCTCCCCTTCCATTGACCCTATCTCTCCTATAGCAAGTATATTCTGGTATATTAATCAAGTCAGTAGGAACATTTCGATTTAACCAAGTCTCGGATATACACAAAAAATCTAAATTAGAATCAATAAGTAAATGATGTATCTGGTCTATTTTCGGCAATATGCTTCTTATATTTATATGTCCTCCCAATATTCCTTTGGGTTTTGTTTCAGAGTTCCAGATGATTTTAGCATGATTAACAGTTTGAAAAAGTCTTGACTTACTCTGTTTCAGCATTGCATGATTTATTCCATGTGTTTTGACCCTCACGGGACTCGGTCTTTGTTGACTTTTCTCCACCGTCATTGACGGGCCGTCGTAAAATCGATCGTTTGTAGCTGGTGTACGTGGATCAGTGTGAGGTACACAACTCACCCCAGTGTCCGTGATAGTAGTCCCAGACTGATCAAACGCTGCCGCCGCTCCTTCTCCTCCCGTCAGACACTCTGAACCCGGAGTTTGTAACTTTAGCCTTGAGTCCATCCTGCTCGTCCAGAGCACCTGTTGATTCACTACCACACGGCTCCGCATCTCCACCAGAAATGGCCGGACTCAGTGATGTATTCAGTGATGTATGATACTTTTAGGGGGAAATTCTATTAATTTGGTAAATATGAGTCTTTTTACATGATATGCATGACCAAAATGCATACAAATAACATTGAAACGCATGGGGAGGAAAGAGATACCACAATACTGTGTACAGAGTTACTGTACACAGTACAGACTGTACTGTACAGGCCTACCATTACCAGCACTCTAATAGTAGGATATGCATAATCAAGAAATAACCTGCCAATACAACTCAAGTATAATTCATAATAATTTATTTAATAATAATAAAAGAGAGAGAGATCCACTTACAAGAGAGTCAGTAGGTAAATAAACAACGCATATCAGAAAGACACAAGTGAAAACAACATTCACTCAACCTAGAACAGTCTCACCCTGTGGTGATTAACAAAAATGAATAAATAACACTGTACAAAGACGTGGTCAGTCAAGTCAACATTTCAGCAGCAGGTCTCCATTGATGGCCCTGCGGTGGGCCCTTACCGGAGAATGGAAAACGTACTCCGCCTAGGCAGTCCGCCAGACGATGATGTGGTCAGTCATGTGGTCGTGGTCAGTCAATATCACAATAACAATATCAATAACAATAATAACCAATATAATCACAAAGGTATTTTTTTTTTAATTATTAGAAATCTAACTCTAAAGGGAGTGCATGTTCTATGCCAGTTTTATTCTTTTGGCAAGCAAGCGCTCGTGGGGTCTTTTTTGGTCTTCCCACACCATGAGTTGGGGGTGGAGCAGGTGTCACAACCTCTGCATGGACAGCATTTTCCATCTGCATGTTTGGGTCAAGGCAAACCAGATCCCTGTAATTTTCTGCTACAAATTCCCTGATATCATGGAAAAGGTACTTTTTCCTTTCTTCACTAAGACCCTCTGGTTTTAAAGTGGCAGGTTTTTCACACGGTACATCTGCTAGGTTACACTTCAGCAACTTGTGTGTGACTGGCTCAGATTCTGACAGGGTCTTGCACATTACAGTCCCATCTGCTCTGCAATCAATGTGAGGGAGTGGCTTGATAGAGGGGAGCTTCCTGAAAAACTGTAACAGGTAAGTGTCCCAACCTAACATAGGAACGATGACATTGCCCGCCTCATCACCACACAGTTGAGGGATCAGCACACCACTTGGAGAAGCCTGGCGCACAACATTCTCAATGTCAGCCAAGCAGTCAACTTTGGAATTCCTGTACTTGCGCTTGAACAGGCCAAACATAGAGTCAGGAGCAAACTTGGTGTGTCCGGCTAACATGAATGAAAGGGTGATACTCTGATGCTTCCCTGTTACAACGCGCCAAAGAAGATATTGAATGACTGCATTGTTTTTATTTTGGCCTGAGCAGTTGTCTGCATGTAAGTGCAAGTGGGTCTCCTTCAAACCATAATTGTCGAAAAAGTAGTCCAGAAGACTGATGACACAGTTGACCCCTTTGCCTACCACAGTTGCCTCATCTAGAAGGAAGACCACCATCTGTGGAAGCCCTTCCGTCACGACGCCGAACACAGCACACTTGCGTGGTGTCTTGAAGAAGATGGGTCCTGGTTGCATGGGATTGTGAGGGTAATGGAGCTGTTGCGCAAAGTCAAAGCTGTAATGAACCTTAAAGAGATAGAGAGAAGACAGAGAATATTTACTGAATTTGTCAATACATCATCAAAACTTAAGATCTATTCAGACACAAATGGTGCCATGTTGTCAATTACATAATTTTAACTAAATACATGAAATTGTAACAATTATAAAACAATTACATTAAGCTAGAGCTTAATGACAGACATCACAAGATAGCTTAGTCAATGATGGATTTTGTCTTTGTAACAGCATGTTCTGTACAGTATAACAACATAGCAATAACAGTGAGTGTACCGTGCGTAGGGCAGTAAATTACCTCAAAAGCAGACGAAGAATTGGGCGCACTGTTCCCAGGATCCAGCAGCTTGGTTACACCATTCTCGGCTACAACTCTGCGACACTGCTGCACCTTGGTGTTGTAAAATGACCGCTCTGTTGTGGCCTGCAACAGATGTTCCTCAGCTTTCCGAAATGCTTCAGTTTTCTCATCCAGGTCTTTCTTTGAGGCCTTTAGCAGTAAAGCGCTGTTCTTTTGGCAGGTCCAGCATAGATCTGACATCGGCTTCATCGGCAACATTATTATTATTATGCTCACACTAAATTCTCTGTTGCACTTATATAAATGCGCATTGCATGCACAATCATCTTAATAGTTGTACAAAAAAGTTATGCGCTGGCAAGAACGTCACTTTGCTGTTTTAATAAAAGCAATGTTAAATATTCTGCATGCACTCATCTCCTGGAAACCACAGCAATGACAAAGCATATATAAAAATTCGTTAACGTTGTCCAATACCCCTTCTTGTTGACAACTTTGATGAATCTTTTGCATTTACAAATATTTTCAAATGTCTGTATAATACAGTAGCCTACTGTAAATATTTGTGTCTATTACTATTTATAATTTATATTTTATTGTGGATGTTTTCTCACAATCATGACGTAATGTGAAGTAAAAGAAAAAATCTAATGTAAAGTTGTTTTTTATGCGCCACCTGGTGGATATTCTGTGAAGCGAAACACATTGAGGGATTTTTTAAGTAGGCCCCCCCGAAAGCACTTGCAGAATTCTGCGAGACTGTGCGAGACGAATTGCCGAATGCCGCGGGAGAAAACACACGTTTTTAAAGGCCACATCTGTACAATTCACACAGAATATATGTATGTATATACAAAACACGTAAACAAATACAAGACTAAACGAATCACGAAAATGAGAGAGAGAGAGAGATCGGAAAATGAGAAATGGAGAAAGGGTGAGCGAGCGAAAGTGAAAGCAACCTGTGCGATCAGAGAAAGATCACAGGCAAAAATCACAGACAGTAACCTTTTGACAGACAACAAGGAATCAGATCACCTTGAAAAAGGGAATACACAACCTTAAACAGCATTTAGATTTCGAGACTTGCATGTGGTCTGTTGTGCTGAGGCAAGAAGGCGTGTGCGTGTTCTCTCGTGTCTTCTGGTGTGAGCAGACTCACGCGGAGTTTTAAAGGGGGGGTACAATGGTGTTTCATGTATTCAGAGTTGTTTACACTGTTAAAGAGATGGATTCTCATGCTAAACATGGGCAAAGTTTAAAACAAGTAATAAAAACTCTGTGAGTGTTTTAGCGCAATTTTCTCACCTCATGGGATCACAACACTAAGAGATAGTAAATCTTTTCCTGGATTTTTTTTGTGCATTCCCGAGATTAGACCTTCCTTAACATAATGCCGAAAACCCGAAGTCTCTAGGTGGTCTGGTTGAGGAGTAGATAGAAGTGCAAGATTGGTGCGCACAGACGCACAGAACAGAAATCATGAGTTAACAATCGCAATTTGTCCGGTGGAAAATTGCGCTAAAAAATATTTTGAACGAATAACGGAGAATTTCTGTGCCGAAAATCTTACTTCCGGGTTGGTACAAGTTTCAGCTGTTTTTTTTTCGATTGTGGATCTAATGATGTAGATCAGAGTGGAACTCCTTATATGAGCATTTCTCTCAGAAAAGCTCGCCCGCGCACACGTCGACCAGAGGAGAGCGAGACCGCGCACATCAACGCGCTTCAACAGGAAATTAGAGGTGGGCGATACTCCAAATTTTGGTATCGATCCGATGCCAAGTAAATACAGGGCCAGTATCGCCGATATCGATACCGATACCAATACTTTTTCATTTTAAAAGCATGCACTTGAACTTGTATGCACTTTCCTGTGCTAGAGCAGTGAGTCATGATTTATGAGGTGAATGCATCATTAATATGCTAAATCTGAAAACGTTTTCATGACTACTAAATATTTTGTGATTTGTGCTCTCAACTCGCCTGTAATTATTAGTCAGTGACTTTTACAAAACTACCCTAATTATAGTAAAAGTACTATTGTACACTAGCCTACTGTTCAAAAGTTTGGGGTCTGTAAGATTTTTAATTCTCTTCTGCATTTATTTGATCAAAAATACAGTAAAAACTGTAATATTACAATTTAACATAGGCTATCTGTTTTCTATGTCATACTAAACTGTAATTTATTCAATTACTCCAGTTATGATGATAATTCATTTTAATATGCTGATTTACAGCTCAGAAAACATTTCTTATTATCAATGTTGAAAACAGTTTCATATTTTTTTGTGGAAACCATGATGCAGAATTATTTGATGAACCAAGTTGAAAGAACAGCATTTATATGAAGTATATTTTTTTAACAGTGAAAAACCCTTGACTGTCACTTTTGATCAATTTAATGCATCGATCCTTGTTGAATAAAAATATTAATTTCATTAAAAAAAATCTTACTGTCCTCAACATTTTGAACCGTTATATACACTTTTGCTTTGTTTATTGCAAAATAACTCCCGATTGTTTCTCTGTCATCTAAGCAAGGCTTCGTTTCCCAAACGTGCCTGTGAGCTCAGCGAAGCACCAGCAACGAACGCTCTCTGTGATTGATTGGTTTCGTCTTGTATCCAGATGACTAGGAGAAAAAGTTCTATCCTACACAATTATCCGCTAACATTCGCTTATTTTTCCACTTAGAAGCTTATTTTACGCACTGAATTGCGTGCTAAATGAATAAAAATTACTGGTAAAAAAACACACATTTGGATCGATATTTTTATGTGAGGATCGATCCTTTTTGATACCACGTCAGTATCGAAGTATCGATATTTTAGGATCGATCCGCCCACCTCTACAGGAAATCATCGGCAGCCAGCGCTGCATAGGATTTGTTCAAGAATGTCTCCAAAAAAGTGTGTATTTGGATGTGAGGGAAAGCTTACCGTGTTCAGCTTTCCAAAGAACCCAGTGTTACAGGAACAGTGGATGCAGTTTGTTTTTCCGGGGCAGCAACGGAGTGTAGGAAGTGCGGTTGTGTTTTCTGGTCATTTCAGTGACGAATGTTTTATTAACAAGGCCCAGGTCGACGCTGGATTTGCAAATCGTTTGCTATTACAGACATCCCGGAAGTTCCGGGAGTCTCCCGCATATTGATAGCGGCTCCCTGATACCCGCAAATGAGTTAAAATCTTTCGGAATCTAGAGCGAGCGAGCCAGAGCGCGCGTGCACAGCAGAGAGGGAGAGGGAGCGAGAGACCTTGCGTGTGTGCGTGTGTGCGCACGTAAGATAGAGAGCATCTGATTGGCCTGTTTCGGTAAATCAACCAATCAATTGTCAGTGTGGGCGGGTTTTATCGCTTCTCCCGAACCGAATTAATCAGTTCAGTGTATCTAGAAACAGGAGCGCCATGGCAACGGGAGAGTGCCACAAAAAAACATGCAAAAAACGAAAGTATAAGATACATTTTATGGCAGACTACATGAAAGTGTACCCCTGTCTTATAAGAGTAAAACATAATGATAGTCTTGCACGCTGTACAGTTTGTAACAGTGACTTCAGCATTGCCCATGGCGGGTTAAATGATTGTAAAAGACATGTTGAGGTGAGTTCAACAAGTTTCATTTCATTCATGTGCATATTAGCCTATTCCTTAGACCTGTTTAAAGCTGCAATGGAATATAAATAAAAGCAGTCTACATGAATAGTATAAGCAGCTTATAAATAGTAAAAGTAATCTACAAATTGTAACATTATGAACAAATAAATGCATAGGCCTATAGCCTATAGAAATTATGTATTATGCTTTTATATATTTTAGGGACAACAACTCTGTGGTGAAATGTCATATCCTTGTCCTCCTTCCATTTTTTTTTTTGGGGGGGGGGGGGGGGGGATACCTCCCTGAAATGAACTTTTGCAGGTTGGGATGTCTGCTATTAAAACGTGGAGCGGTCCCAGTGATAAAAGACCCCATTCATGTAAGTACAACTGGATCAGATTTCGGTCTTTTGCTGGAAATCAGCGCCTGCTTGACTCTATAGCTCCGCCTCCAGGAGTTCGGCTTTTTCCGGAGAGAATCGGAAAGCTGTATTTTTCTTTTATAAATATAATAAAACTAAACACTTTTTGGAGATATTAAGGATGCACTACTACTCTATAGGTACTCAAGATTAACATGAGATTAGGTGAAACTTTGCATGTTATGTACCCTTTAAAGGGGAAATGAAGCAGTCAATCAAGTTTATATGATTTACAAGATGGATTTCCACTATAATCAACAATTATATAAGAAACATGACAAATGTACACATATAAAAGAAAAAAGAAAAACCGTTTATATCTTTCGCGGCCAGGGCGCCGCCATTGTGCAGTATTCTAACCTGTGACGTCACGGGGTTGGTTGGCTCTGGGCAGTGAAATACAGAAATAGAGAAAGATAGAGATAGATCGTGAACGACAGAGATAGCGAAAGGCAAATATAGTGTAAAGCCCTATTCGGACGGGACTAGTTTTCCAAACGACGTTTGAGTTACAATTCTTATCAACCTACGTCTGTGATTTCATGTACGGATTCGGACGGGACTAACATCTCCGTGTTTATTACCGAGGTAGGAGTGTCTGTTTTACATGTGGGCATTGCAGAAGATCACGTGTTCAGAATGCGTGGATTGCGTATGGTCATTTGAAATTAAGTACTTTTAAAATTAAGCACTTTGAAATATAAAGTAAAACGTCCTAACGTATTTAGTGTTTTGTAAACCTTTTAAAAAAATTGTAGTATAAAAAAAAAACTAAACATAGATTTATCATCATGATTTTATAGAACTGGGTTCTTATAATAAACCCACCGGAATAAAAAGTTTTAACTTATATAATTTACACGTTATGTAATTAAGTGCAGAAATGAAAGTAATCTTACCTGAAACTGATATTACAGTAGCCAGTCTTAACAGTTTACGTGATTCGGCTCTTCTTGTTGATTTAATTTTTTTATTTATTTTTTTCGCAGTGTAGGCTACCAAACACATTTACATCCATTATCGGTGCGCAAAAAGCAGAAACTTGAATACCGGCGCGATAGCAAGAGATTGTATGGCAGTTCACGTTGACCAAAACACATAAGAAAAAGCGTTTTGGAAAAAAAATGTCCGGTAATCACAGACATTCGCATTCGGACGGGATTAGATTTCTCTGAGGACCGCCGAGTTTGACGAAAAACAGTAGGTAATTTGCTCTGGAATTTTTACAGAGGTCGTGTGAGAAAAAGACAGACATGGCAGATTCGGACAGGATTAAAATCTCAAAGTACGTCTGTGAAACAGATATTTCTCTAACGTCCCCCTGTGAAACTAGTCCCGTCCGAATAGGGCTTAAGAGACAGTGAAAGATAGATAGTGAAAGACAAAGATAGTGAAAGACAGAGGTAACGTTAAGTTAGTGGAAGAGACCGTGAAAGACAGGTAGCTTAGTGGAAGATGGAGACTGAGGAGCCACAGGACAGAAGACACAAGGGAGGACACTATTGTATTGCTCCTGGATGTAAAAACGAATTTTACAGGGTCAAAGCCAAGGACAAAACAGTCCATTTCCATAAACTGCCGCTGAAACGTAAAACTGTATTGCTGCGCTGGCTAACAGCGCTGAAGAGAGAGAGCCCTCCGATGGGCGCTGACTCCCGAGTTTGCAGTGAACATTTTCTAGAGGAGGATTACATTGAGGAGAAGACCTTTGAGTTTGGTAAACTAGTTGTTCGCCGGACCAACAGACTAAAGCCTGAAGTTGCTCCGTCTGTCTTCAATTTCACTGCATATAATGTGTGCTCTACTGACCGCCCAACATACTCTGACAACAGCGGGACAGAGGCATCAGTCCGCCGTAGGGAAAGGGCGCTAAAACGCGCCAGCCAGGCAGGGAAGAGACAGGTAGGGCATTCAGCGACCCACAGAAGTCAGCATCAAAGATGCCCACACCAAAATCAAATAAACAATTTTCACAACATCTATTAAACGTAACGTTAGATGATTATCATGAACATCTCTCAGTCCAAACAGCAACACTCATAAACACCTGTTACCCTAATGGAAACCTCGAAGAAATATTTCTTACCGTGACTCTTAACTTTTCATAGCAGTCAAGCTTACACTTCACTCCAGACTCCAAACGTTTTACCACTCCTGAATTGACTCGCAACAAAATAAGCCTTTTTGATTGGCTGATGTCCGCTGGTCCAGCTCATTTATATATATACCGGTATGTGGACAATCATGCAACTTTCTACATGAGTAATATCCATCTGACTTTAACTAATGTTATAGCATATTAACTTTTAAAATTATACTGTCAAAGAGTATATTATAGTTATGTTTATATCGTCAGTGTGTATGTATGTATATATACATACATACACACTGACGATATAAACATAACTATAATATACTCTTTGACAGTATAATTTTAAAAGTTAATATGCTATAACATTAGTTAAAGTCAGATGGATATTACTCATGTAGAAAGTTGCATGATTGTCCACATACCGGTATATATATAAATGAGCTGGACATACATACACACTGACGATATAAACATAACTATAATATACTCTTTGACAGTATAATTTTAAAAGTTAATATGCTATAACATTAGTTAAAGTCAGATGGATATTACTCATGTAGAAAGTTGCATGATTGTCCATAGTTACAATTAACGTTACACTTTTGTACATTTGATTATCACAAGTAAATATCTCTCACCAGGGGAGAAATAATGGGCAATATATATATATATATATAAAAAAAAAATATATATATATATATTTTTTTTTTTTTTTTTTTACATCCCTCAGAAGCGTAACAAACAAACATCCCTAATGTTACACATATTACTCTTATATTAATAAAACACCAAATAAAATATTAATTTTACTGATTTAACCAACACTACAGCACACAACTTGTATAGACATTGAACCAAAAATTATTATTATTACATGGTTATTGTAAGAAAAACAGAACAAGAAATAGTGTTTCAGTATAAGATTATTTGATATGCTTTAAACCAATAGTCAGGATGTAAGTACAAAGTGTTCCATGATAAGGCTGTCAATATCAGTTGGGAACCTAAAAACAGTAAATGTGTTTACAGGTTAGGCAGACATGCATGCGTCTTGTGGCCAGTAGCAATTTCCCAGAAGCTGACATCTGTAAGGAGATAGAGCAGGAGATAGGCAGTGTCCACACCCTCTCGACAGTCAGTGTCAGCACCCAGACTGATCCACTTGAACAGGATACAGAAGAGGGAGGCAATAAGCAGTACATTTGCACAGGCACTTTGACAGATGACATACTTAACAACCACATACTAAAAAATGACCATTCATATTTTACTTCTGTGGAAGGCCTCTTCCCAGCTACGGCACTGTCATGTCAGCAAGATCTGGACCTTAGCAGTGAGGGCTGTGAAGAGTCTGAGGTAGAAAGTTTAATGGAAGAGAGTCAAGATAATCCCAATGATGATGAGTTTGAGTTGGGTAGTGAGGAAAGCATCAGTGATGAGGATCAGAGTTTCAGTTATGTTGAGGATGAGGAAACAAATGTCTCACAAGAGCGAAAAAGTATTGTGTCGACAGGAGAATTGTTGAAGCTCTTTCATGTGTGTCATTGGGAAGGCTGTGGCAAATGTTTGGTGAGGCCACCGACAGTCTCCAAAAGTGGATTTGGGCTTAGGATCAACACAGAATGCATTGATGGCCATGATTTTATGTGGCATTCTCAGCCTTTAGTTAGAGGAATTATGGAATGCAATGTTTCTGTACCTGCTGCTGTATTTGTCACTGGTAATGAGTGCAGTCCATTCATGGAGGTGTGCGACACCATTGGTCTGGAAACCATCTCAAAAAGACAGTGGTTCAACATACAGAAGGCCTATGTCATCCCAGAGGTCAACGATACCTGGACAGTACACAATGAGGCTGTACTGAGTGCCTTAGGTGATGAGCGGCTCATCGTGTCAGGAGACTCCAGATATGACAGTCCAGGTCACAACGCCTCATATGGAACCTACTCACTCCTGGACATCAAGTCGAAGTTGGTGGTGGCACAGGAAACTGTTCAAGTCACAGAGGTGAAGAACAGTTATTGGCTTGAGGTGGATGGTATGGAGAGGTGCCTTTCCAAGTTGGGAGAATATGATGTGACCATATCTGTTTTGGCAACCGACTGCCACCCATCAGTGCAGAAAGTCATGCGTCAGCAATATAAATCCATACAGCATGAATATGACCTCTGGCATATTGTGAAGTCCGTCAAAAAACGACTGCTGCAGTGCCACAATGAAGAGTTGTTTGAGTGGATCAGAATGATCACAAACCACCTCTGGTTTTGTGTCACAACATGTGAGGGAAGTGTGACAAAGCTGAAAGATAAGTGGATCTCAATCCTGCATCACATTACCAATGTGCACCACTGGGTATCTGGTGAGACAATGACCAGGTGTCAGCATCCTACCTACACCCCTGAGGAAGAGAGTCAGCGTCCATGGCTCCTCCCCAGCTCTGCTGCCTTTCAGCACCTGCAGAAGATAGTGCTTGACAAGCAGCTCCTGAAGAAATTGGAGAAAACCACACTGGGCATTCACACAGGACAGCTAGAGAGTCTTCACTCCCTGTACACGAAGTACGCCACAAAGAGGAAGAAATTTCTGAGGGAGAGTTTGGAGGCACGTCTGCGGGTTGCTGCACTGGATCACAACAGTAATGTCGACCGGAAGACAGCTAAAACGAAGGAAGGTGAGGAGCAACATAAACACCAGTACTCCAAGTCTGCTCAACAGTATGTGGTGACCCCACTGAAGGTGGACAAGGATTATACCTTCAGGAAGAACATAGTGGCAGGAGTGATCAATAGGTGCAAGTCGACATCCATCCGGGCAACATTGCAGGAGCTGAAAACGGAGACTGTTATCACGCTGGCCCAGCACAAAGGTGTGGAAAAACCAGAGAAAGCGGTGTCTGTTGCCAAGCATCTGAGAAGATTCGCATCCTCACAGCCCCGTAACAGAGTAACAAACCCTGACTGAGGAAGAGCAGAAAGAACAACACAAAGTTGCTTAACATGTTAAAGTGACTAACACTATCCTGTACATTGTCAAAAATTTATTTCCTTGATTGTTCCATGATTACACTGTATATTAGAATTAATTTAGAGGAAAAATATTTTTTTCTAAATGAATTATATGGATTTACATTGTAAATTTCCAATCATTTAAAGTACATTATTAGTGCAAGTCTGAGCTCAGTTCAGTGCCAGACAAGCTCTTGTCATTAAATCACTATGCCTATAAAATAATTATTTGATGTTAAACTTTTAAATGTGTATTAGAGTCTTTACTCTATTAGAGTGATTGTTTAAACATATCCATGGTCACAGTATACTGAGCCAGTACCTCAACCACCTAGCTTGACTTACCTGCATTGCTGTTAAATATTCTCATTCCTTCTCAAAACTACTAAATAGCATTTAAATGCACATTAAACCACTTGATGAAATATTACAATAAATCATATTTAATGGCAAACATTGATTACAACTTAAAACTCATCATATGCATATTCAAAACCATGATATTCCAGGGATGGAAAAACAGCCCTGATTGAGCCAACAACACAGGCTGGAATTGGAATCCGGTTCTTCTTCCCCAAATGCCCCCTGGCCCAAAGGGTAAATTGCCGGTATGCAGTCAACCTAAAGAGACTGATGAAAGAAAGACATGTACTGGTTAGGTTTTGTATAACTACATGTATTCATACATTTACTCTCCAGAACTGTTAGCTATTCATGCAGTTCCACATGATTTAATTCATAACATGGTAGTTTACATCTGGTTGTGTAACAAGGTCTGATTATTGTTGTTTTCACCACATGGCCACAGAATTCTGTTCAATACAGTTTGCATGTATGGGTTTAGCACTGCAGAATAACGTTGGTAATGTAATCTAGCACATTACATTATGTATTATTTGTATCTGCTATCAATTACAAGAGGGTGAATAATTTCTGTCAGATTACAGAATATGGCTGCTGTGTAGTGATGATCTCACTCAAAAGTTATTGACAATACACCTGGCTAAATGTAGGAATATCCCGACATCAAACTGTCTACACCACGGTGTTTGACCGCTAACAACTAACGTTAGGTAACGTTACAGTCGTTATTAGCTAACAGCTGTAAGCATGAACTAGCTAACGCTAACTTAGTGAAGTTTATTAGTACCAGACAAAAAGACGACGTCTAACGTTATATGTTAACAAACTGCACATGGAAACATTGTTCGCGATGTCTGCCATCATCATATCTTGTCTCTTGTCAACAGAATGTAAGCTTAGCATGTATTTGTTGTAATGTTACAGCATACGGTTAACCTTATCGGTCCATTCGGCGCTAGCTTGACTTACCAGCTGTTGATGGGACGCTCCAGTGTCTCCGCTCTGACATCCTTCAGGGAAAGCATTGCCACTTCCAACACGTCTACCTCCCGGCACAGCATGGTAAATGTGCGTGCCATGGTGATGCAGGATTGGCCACGCAATACATGGTCAAGATCAGCCTCTTGACAGCAGATGGACTCTGATACGGTGGGCATCGCAGTACAACAGCCACACTGACACCAGGTAGCGTTGCCAACCCGCTCTTCGCCCCAAACCACCACCGGCTGTTCGACATAACGACGTAAGATTTCCACTGCTCGGTTCCCAGGCCGTATTGGCTCAAATGCGTAAGCAAGGGGACACACGGGCTCAACAGGTCTTTCGAGTTCGTCTTCCTCCATTTTTTAAATCAAGCGCGGTACAGGTCAGAACCGTCAGAACGCCTCACTCTCTTCGCTCACCAACCAACCCCGTTACGTAGGCTGTGACGTCACTTCAAAATGGCGACTCGCTAGCTAGATAATACGAAAATAAATTTGTCATATCTGTGGTTTTAACAACTTTTAAAAAAAAAAAAATTACGCAAGGTGATTTTTCTAATATATGTAGCTACTACCAGTGCGAAAACATGGACGTTTCATTTCCCCTTTAAAGGTTCACTGAAGGTGAAGTTACCAAGGACATGATTCAGAGTTCATCTCCCTTATGGAGGGAGAGGCGAATATGAAAATAAAACTTAGTAAAGAAAAGAAAAGAAAGGTCGGGAGTGACGCGGAGGTGCGCGTCCGGAGATGGTGGCCGAAGCCGAAGTTGGTGTTTCCCGAAGTTTTACCGGAGAGGAAGAGAGCGAGAAACAGGGAAGTCCCGTCTTTTGAGGGAATCCCGTCCCCACCCCTTTTTGCATGGAAAGCAAATCATCTCCCGAGATTTTCGAGCGGGAAGATTCCTTTGTTTGTTTGGAACAGCCTCCTGGCTTGAGTTACAGTGGTGTTTGACTTAAGCAGAATCCGTTAGATTGAGAGAATTACAGAGATATCAAACACGTCATTTGGAGATTATAGAAACACAAAGTTACATACGGTATGCATCTTACAAACATTTTAAAGTTTAATTAACACACGATAAAATTGTCAGTACTTCCAGTATGGCATGTGAAAACATCTAAGCACAAAAAGGAATATATTTAAAACATTTTGAGGTACTTTTTTTTTTCTGAAAAGTTCCATGGATGGTGTTGTGTGTGTGTGTGTGTGTGTGTGTGTGTGTGTTAATGTGTGTTTTGGAATGTGTGTGTGTTAATGTGTGTTTTGGAATGTGTGTGTGTTGGAATGTTGCGCTCCCCGTTATCTCTCTTGCAGAGGAGCTTTGGGCTGCAGCTTGGGGGTCATAAAGTCTATAACCTAGTCCCGAGGTCGGGTTACAAGACAATATTGGGGAACATTCTTCAATGAACTCTTAGAATTCAAAGCTATACACTAGCAAACCACACCTCTATTATAAAGTAAACTAACCACACATGCATAATGGAATCGTACATATATTAAAAGGATATTTATATCCTAAGTTGCACACAAAGGTGTGTGTGTGTGTGTGTGTGTGTGTGTGTGTGTGTTGGTAATGTCTGTTAACACTCCGGGGTGTCATAAAGTGTCGCGAAAGACCATTTGTTGCAGACTAGCTGGAGCCAACACTAATGATTTGCATTCGGGGGTTCAGAGTGTGAAAGCAAGAAGGAATGTGCATTCTTGTTCAGATTCAAGAGCCATGATTCACTAATTCAAAACCAAAGAATGAATGAACTGCTCATATGCTACAGATTTTATTAGAAAATAGCGGCATTTATTTATTTCATTATGTCAAAAGGCTTCGCGGTCCGTGTGGACGCATTTTGCGGTCCGGATTCGGACCGGAGTCCGCCAGTTGTGAGTAGGGAAACGCATTGACCTACAATACAGCGTTTGTCTACTGATTTGTACTCTGCTGCAGGTGCTGGCGATGGCTGCTGAAATGAGAGGAGAGTGGAGGCTGTGGACTGTGTGCCGGGAATGGAGAGGCCAAATACATCCATGGCAACCAGTAAGGTGTTTTGCAGAGACCTAGATGTTATGACCTTTGCTGAGGAAATCTGCTGTGTTGAAATGGCCTTCTTAGTCTGACTCTTGCTGCCAAGGTACCCCTTATTACGGTTGTTTACCTTTCTCTCAGCCCTGATGCACTTTTATTTGAATCCTTAACCTCAGCCTGATATATGTTGACAGGATTTTTTTCTTCAGCTCATGGCATGAGGGAAGGTTGCTGTCCAGACTCATGGCCTCTCTTTCCAGCTGTGCCACTACATTGGAGGATTCCATGAGGGAATCACTCGTCTGCAAATGGAACAGCTGCTCCACGTTCCACAGGAGAGTGAACACTTCATCGGATGGCCAGTATAATGCACCCCTTTTAAATTCTTTTAACTCTAGTAAAAGAGCTCTCTCACTTGTGGTGTTGGTAACTTTTTCAACCAGTGCACACTGGCATTCCCCACAGAGTGAGAAACCGATGACCCTCTCACTATGTATCCTGCCAGGTGGTAGAGGACACAGGACTCGGTCTTTGTCAAGACAGGTGATGATGGGTCTAACAGCTGCTCCACTCTCACAATCTCAGAAGCACTGCAGCTGCTGTTCTGGGTGTCCAGGAAGTCTGCCAAGTTGCCTGAGGCATCATCCAGGTAACTGCCAGTATGTGTTGTCGAGAGGAACTGCCCCACAGTGACGGCCCTTAGTGCATAGTGGAACTCCACAGGGGTCAGGACAGAGTTCCTCAGACGAATGGACGAAAAAGTGTTTTCCAGGTAGTCCTGGGTGAAGCGGCTTGTGCCGTTGACTCAACAAGTCATGCTGGACCTCCAGGATTGTTGTTGTGGCCATCACCAGTCCTGTCTGAATTGGTTTCCAGCTGCACTTGGGACCGATCTTCAGGCCCAGAAACAGATGAATGGAGTCGCGGAGGAAGCTGATGGCCTTATCATACTCCTCCATCTTAAAAAGACTGCAGTAACAGCATTGCGTGATGACATGAGGTCAAACCAGTGGTCCACCTTCTCCAAAAACCATGAAGTGGTAAGGTAGGACTCTGGTCTGTGCTCCTCTGCCACCATATACCTCAGAGCAGCACTAGTTGACTTGCTAAAGACATGCATCGCTGAACTGACCTTCATCTTTTCAAAATGGCTAGGCTCCAGGATACCTCTAGACAACTTGGGTGCCAGCTTTAGGGCCATGCCCTCTTGGTATGATACCAGATCTTTCAAAGGGCCAACAGACACCTGACTGGATGGCAGCTTCTCCTTGTCCACCTCATCTTGTGGTATGGTGATGACGTGACCATTGACTAAGGCACTCTTCAAGTTCTTTACCACGTGTGGCACGTCAGGCATGAAGTAGAGTCGCTGGTATGGCTCCACAGGATGTACTATCCACAGCTTGGCATAGGTCACCCCAAAAGACTTCCACATTGCCCTATTGGGGCTCCCCATGTCAGTGGTGATGTTTACCACATGAAGCCCTATCGACGCCGCTGCTTCCAAGATGGTGAGTGTTATGGGCTGGTACACTGCGCCATTAGTAGAATTACCGCTGTAATGGTAAACCACAACCTGTTTTCACCGTGTGGTTGCACCAGCCAGCATGAACACTAAGGCATGAGTGGCCTGGCCTTTGTGGCCAGGTAATGTTGTGTTCCAAAACAGCCTCCCTGTTCCCAGATGCAGCTTGACGCTAGGGGTGATGGACATTTCATCCAAGGTGAACACACATTTCTTCTCCATTTCGTTCATGCCATCTGCCTTCAGCCTCAGCATATCAAACACCTCCCCCAACACTCCTGGCTCCAGTTTAACATGCTGCATCCTCCTCTGAATGGTCCTGATGTCAGGCAGAGGCATATTCATGGCTTGGAGAGTTTTATATCCTGTAGTGCCACAATAGAACTATAGTTGCATCTCCACCTCCCCTTTTTTGTTTTGTAACTAGTTGTGCCAGCATATAATCTAATATATACAGCTTTCTTTACAGTTTTGCTCACACCACTTCCCGTTAGCCTCAGCATATCAAAAACCTCCCTTATCCTCCTCTGAATTGTCCTGATGTCAGGCAGTGATTCAAGGCTTAAGGGTTTTGCACCCAGTTGTGCCAGACCATCTCATTTGTATGCTTTTCTTTATGGTTTCTTTGCCCCACTTTTGTTGTCTTGAGTGAAGCGGCTTGTGAGAACAATGCTGGACCTCTAGGATTGTTATGGCCATCACCAGTCCTGTCTGTTTCATGGATCACCTGCCCCTGGTTTTTGTTTTTCTTGTTCACACACACTCACACAAGCACACATTTTTGTTGTCTGTCATTGTTTAATAAAAAAAATTTTATTTGAAAACTTTCATTTATATCAGCCATGCTTAGTCTCAATAGCTGTAACAGAAGTTACAAGTGTTTTGTTAGTTAATTGCTTAAATTACTTGGATTGAGTTACAGCTACCCTTACTCTTAGCCTACTCTGTACACTAACCCAGAGACATAGAGAAAAATCTTCACTCTGCACTTACCTATAGACCCAAACATAAAAGCGTAAATTCGTTTTTAATCTGTTTTGATAATATGTGTATGGCTTAATCTTAAAATTATATTCTTAGTCTTAACATGATCATGTTTCACGTTGTGGTCCTGGGGGTGGCCACTTTCATCAGAAGAAGTGAGCTAGCTTCTAAGCGAATTCTGAACGGACCGTCACGGCAGACCTCTTTGCGTGATCACGAAGGTAGGCTAATGGCTGAATCGGAATTTATAAGCAAAATCACAGGAATCAATAGCCTAAAAGTACTTGGGTGTGTGTTTTATTTTATATTTACCGTTCAATAATGCAATCGCTGCTGTCTGTCCCTTAGAAGAACATGGCAGCCACCGTATGTTTTGGAACTATTGGGGCTTACATGAACCACGTGACAGCCATAGCGGTGACATCAAAGAGTGTCGCAACTCTTTCTCTCTATGGCTCTGGTTGTAGCTATTCGTAAAAAATATCCATCAGAGTCTGGTATATACATTGGCTTTCAAGAGGCACAAGAGGCAATAAATATGTTGTAACTGAATTATTGAAATAAAGATTTGATTTCATGAAAAAAGTCTTTGCAAAACCTGTCATCTCTGTTTACTTGATTTAATAAATTCTGGTAATGTATTACCAACATGTGATAAAACATCTTTTACTATAGAAGTATCACATCTAAGTCAATGTGCATGCTGATTCACCGTAACAGAAGAGAAAACAGAGAGAAAACAGAGAAATACTGTTATTTAATATTATGAATAAACATATGACAATAAAATTACACAAATATGATTGGGAGAAGGCACTGAAGGTCTAAAACTAAGTTTTGAATCTTGATGTGTGGCCTTCTATGACGTCCTCCTTGCTGGGTTTTGGAAGAAGGCCAATATTTGCTGCCAGACACGGGACTTGAATGCGAGATGATGAGTCTTTATATTTGATGAAGGGGTCCAGTCTTCTTTTAACAACTTCCTCCATAAGGTCATCTCTGAAATTTTGGGTTGTCTTCGTGTAAATAGGTCTTGCAATCCACTGTTTTGACTGTTTTTGGTACACAATGTTGTGTCTTTGGAGGCCTGAAATTAAAACGGTCATGGATGAGTTCTAATAATTTGGTCTGCCGGATATCCATTACCAGAACAAGCATTGTTACATTCTAAAACATTAATTTGGTCAGATATAAGTCAAGGCCAGATATTACTTGAAAATCAGTAGACATTTCTATTGCTGAAATGTGAAACATGGTTCAGGTTCTAGTTTATCAGAGTGAGAACATAATTTACCTTCTCCATTATAGATATGAAAAGTAACAATCTTCAATTGGTCATATTTTTGGTACTTACCACTTGTTGTTACTTCCGGTTTACGTGGTGAGTCATAATTTTCATTGTGGTCCATAATGGCCAACATTGTGCGTGCCTGCAATCTCCAATGGTACCTGTCAAACAGAGTATCACAGACAACAAAGTAGAATAAGTATTAGGGGTTGTGCATGTAATTAGACTAATAGACTAACCTTTTGCTACATGCCATGGGTCAAACTGGTGTGCGATGTCCGGATAGGCCTCTCGCATCATCTTCCTGATGGAGGGATGTCTGTCGGTGGTCACCACTTTCACATTAATCCCTTCAACTAAAAGCTTATTCAGGCCTTTTTTGAAACCCATCGGTTCCATGGCGACAGAATTTTTGGCTTGGGGGACAAGGTTAGAGATGATGACATTTTAGACCATATTTAATGAAAGTTTGTGTCCATTATTGATCGTTTTTGTTTGTTTGTTTACCTGAATCAAATCAAAAACAACAATCTGGTTGGTAGAGTCATCCATGAATGAATATGTGGTGTATTTGCACAAATAGCCTGGGCTGTCGCTCCTCCCATCCCTACAGATGTGCACACACTCACCATCCAAAGTCTGGCAGATGAGTCTGGCTTTGATGATGCTTTCCTGCTTCTTGTAGGCTTCGCTGATGACAGGAATGAGGTAGCTCGACTGTATGGTGTAAAATGTGGATTTTTGTGGTAGCTGAAGATTCAATAGCCCAGCCCAGTCAGCAATGTCTGTGTATGTTGCACCTGTGAAAAGTGTGGCTGCTGCTGAAAAGGAGGTTATTTTCAGCCATTCCCTGAGTATTGGGACATGACTCCCATTCCCCAGTGTGTCCATTGTTGCATTTCCATGTGATTTGTATTCTGCTGGCAAATGTTTTTATGTTCTGGTTGAGGTCGCACATTGCTACTCCGCAAATTGTACATTTTTGAAAGAGTTCCATTAGTTTGGACTCGTTTACCATCCACTTCCTTTCCTTCCATCCTCGGTGTGGTCCAGACAGGCTTGCTGAGCTTACTGTGGTGGACGTGGAGGGGCTTGACAGAGGAACAAAACTGATGTCCACTGGGTCAGTAGCCGGCTCTGAGGTCATGCTGACATCAAAGGCAGATGTTGAGCTGATGTCCATTTCACCGGAAACAATATGGTGTGGTTCCTGTTGTTGACAAATCCAAATTGAATTATTTTGTTATTACTCACATTCAAAACACATCTCGCAAATGCATTCCAGTGTTTGAGTACAATGTGTTTGTCACCTCACATAAAACTGACGTAAACTGGCAATCATGTGACTGCTCTATGCCTGCATTTGAACATGTTCCACATAAATGCCAGCAGAATGACTAAACAATAACTGTAACCTTTTCATAACTTCTATCATGAATCATAGATATCACACAACTTGGCCACTCACATCAAAGGCTAGATTCTTGGACCGCACACAGCCGTCATGGTGGAAAAAGACGCAATGTCCAGCAAAAGAAATATATTTCATGTTATTTAGTAGTTTTTCATACAGTACATGTAACTATAACATGAAAAAGGGTTCATTAGCCTACCGATTGTTGTGTCCATGTGGGTGCAAGGGCAATTTATGGCTTAGTACATGTTGCTATCTGTGCAGAAGTCGTCGGCTGCAAAGGCAATGGAACCTTGAACACGGCAGTTTGGGATTTCTGGGGGGTTTGATTGTGGTAAACCCGCAAATAGGCGAAAGGATTCCACAGGTTCTGATAGCTCTTGCAGTACATCACTCAGCTCACCCTGATGGATGATTGTCACAATAAATGAAAAGTGTTACTCCACAAAGGCAAAACATACAGGAACATGATTCAAAATCACATGAATGCAATGTCATATTGGATATTCATTGCCATTCATTAGAGCAAGGTGAAGGTAGTATCAGAGGACTGATGAGGCATTATGAAATTAGAGACTGGACATTATCAGTGTTTCATGTAGGAAGAAAAGGGCTCCAGTCTACATTCTCTAGAGTTACTACCAATGCTTCTAGCCTTCTCTCTAGTAGTTATACTAAAAATCCTGAGTCAAAAGAACCAGGCTAACTCAGTGAGAGAAATATTGTAATGAACATGAGAGGAAGCAAGATGCAGGTAAAAGATGTTTATTATAAATAAACAGTGAAGGTCAGGTCTACACAAACATGACACACAGGGCAGGCGAGTGACGCAGGGACCTCGATGGGCAACCGCAGATGAGTGAGAAGTCCGTAATCCAGAATTGCAATGATGGCGGCAGGAACCGAAGACACGAAGAGAACAAATCCAAACTGGAACGAAGATCACGAGAGGACGCCAAACAGGACAGGAACCAACATACAGTACCAGTCAAAAGTTTGGAAACATTACTATTTTTAATGTTTTTGAAAGAAGTCTCTTATGCTCATCAAGCCTGCAGTTAAAAAACAAAACAAAAACAAAAACAAAAAAAAAAACAGTAATAATATGAAATATTATTACAATTTAAAATAATGGTTCTCTTTTTTAATATATTTTAAAATGTAATTTATTTTTGTGATGCAAAGCTGAATTTTCATCAGCAAGTCAGGATTCATTGATGAGTAAAACGTTAACAGCATTTATTCATAAAAACAGCATTTATTCAAAATAAAAACATTTCTAACAATATAAATCGTTACCATCACCTTTTATCAATTTAACGCATCCTTGTTGAATTAAAGTACTAATTTCTTAAAAACCAAAATAGTTATTGTTCCCAAACTTTTGAACGATAGTGTAAATTGTTACAAACGATTTCTATTCTAAATAAATACAGTTCTTTTTAACTTTTTATTCATCAAATAATCCTGAAAAAAGTATCTCAGGTTATAAAAAAAATATTAAGCAGCACAACTGTTTCCAACATTGATCATAAATCAGCATATTAGAATGATTTCTGAAGGATCATAAGACACCAAAGACCGGAGTACTTGCTGATGAAAATTCAGCTTTGCATCACAAAAATAAATTACATTTTAAAGTATATTAAAAAAGAGAACCATTATTTTAAATTGTAATAGTATTTCATAATATTACTGTTTTTTTGTTGTTGTTGTTGTTGTTTTTTTTAACTGCAGGCTTGATGAGTATAAGAGACTTCTTTCAAAAACATTAAAAATAGTAACGTTTCCAAAATTTTGACTGGTACTGTATTTCACACACACACACACACACACACACACACACACACACACACACACAAAATCAATGTTACAGACGGTACAGTTCTCCGTTACGGACATGAGCGCTCTGAAAGCGGCACTAAAAGACTGCTTTAAAACTTTCACAGAGACCTCAAACAGAAAGCACAAAGCCTGTCTTTTAATTTAATTTTGTATTAATTGTATCTTAATTTTAATCAATGTTTCATCAACCAATTGTCTGGATTTAATAAATAAGAAGTAAATAGCCTATATTAGTAAATAGATAATCACGACACGGAGGTGCCAGCGCGTGAACTGGAGCTCGTCTTATAAATTAACCGAAACTCAGCGTATAAGGTAGCCTACTTGCCTCACAGACCTGAGACATATAGAAAGCTTGAAATGTCTACTTTTAAACAGAACAATTCAAAACGACAGAAAACAGACTGTTCTCTGCTTATGTAATCCGTATGAAATGTGCATTTCTCTGTGGCGCGTTCACTACTGCGAAGATCGCGAGTCAGCATCATCAACTTAACATAACATAAACAATTAAAATGTCTCCTGCTATATTTTACATATTCATAATCATTCATTTTGCCAGTTCGTTGTGACAGCTTTTAGGTGCTTTATTGGCAGCGCCACCCTTACATGTTGTTACATGAACGCATCAGCAACGAAAACATGGAGATTTTTTTCTTTTGGGGGGCATTTTGTTTGTGTTCAGGGTTTCTCAGTTGTCTTTAGGCGCAATGTTACGAGGACACTACTAATAAAGTTGCGAGTAGGCCTACACATTGGATTCACGTTTATTATTATATTTAAAAAATACCCCAGTTTTTATGCCGGTTGGATCATTTTATTTTGTTGTATTTATCCGCCACACCTTAAAGGCCGGTCCGTGAAAATATTGTCTGATATTAAACCGGTCCGTGGCGCAAAAAAGGTTGGGGACCACTGGTTTAAATTGTGCAGCATACCGCTCTACTAGGCTGTATGTCTAAAAAGACCAGCCATTTCTCATATTTTTATCATTTATCAAAATGGTTAATTATAAAACACATTTCGTTATTTTAATGCAAAGACCCAGGACCCAGAATTTAGCTACTTTCATTCCAACAGAGGATGAAATGTGTCGTTACCAGGGGGGCTATGGAAGTAAAATAATGTCAAATGTTTTTGAAATAAAAAGCCTGTTGAATTGCACTACTTGAAAAAAAAATAGGCATTGCATTAACCATGCTTGCATTTTAATGCATTGTATTTTTAGGGCTTGCATTTTTATGGCCTGAAATTCAACATGGTTGAATATTTAAGCTGTGAATATTTCAATTAAAAACATTTCAAACACATTTTCATTATTAAAAATTCAATAATCCATATTCACCTTTCATATTTCATTTCCAAAATATTCAAACTGTTTAAAAATACAACCTATAATATTCAACAGGCAATTTTCGGTCCATTTTATTTCGCTTTGCAAATTCGCTTCCACAAATTCAGTGGTTCAAATTCGACAGTAAATTCAACGGAACTGCAGGAAAAGCAGTAGATTACCGAGCATACTCTACATCTGCTGTTAGTCAACCTCACCAGCAGGTGGTGCAAAAGCGTGTGTTGTTGACGAAGACAGAGCAACAGTTAGAGCAAGCCATTCATTCATAAAACTCATTTAACAGCAATGTAAGTGTATTTGTGATTATTATGACGGCGGTTTTATGTTAAATTCAGTGTCTTCACGGTTACTTTCCCTGTGTAGCCTACAAGCATCTTTCTCTACCGTGAACAAGATTATAATGTTATTCCCCGATGTGGATTTACAGATCCAATATTACATTTTTGAGGTTGACATATTTCTCTTGGTTGTTTAGTTGCCTTAACTTTATATTGTGGCGATGTGCTGCATGCAAGCTATTAGGGTTTCCCTCAATACTTAAGGATTCCCCAGCTGGACATATAAAACGCTTAACGTAGCTTAATGGACTAATTACAGTGATATAAAAGACCAAACTCGCAGGGGCAAGCAGATTGACTCAGAATAACGCGCAAAGTTTAATGCTGAGCATAAATTTGGCTTGACGTTGGACATTCGCACATTTAGGGACCGTCTCTAAAGTGTATACGACTTTGGTATACACGTTTCTAACTTCAATAGCATTTGAATAGAACGACTTACAGTCATAAAACCAACTGTAAAGTGTTCATGTAGTGTCAGGCATAATGCGCACCCTTTGGATTTTTGATATTTATTCAAATAAATTAAAGTTTGCTATTGAAGTTAGAAACGTGTATGCCCAATGTTGTATGCAACTTTGGAGACGGTCCCTAAATGTGCGAATGTCCAATGTCAAGCCAATTTTATATTTATTAGGCTACATTCAGTCATTTATTTAGCAGACGCTTTTATCCAAAGCGATTTACAGTTAAACTAACAATAGGAGGACAACAATATGCAAGTGCTATGACTCTTCCCAGTTTAAGCTAATACACGTAGGCATAGTCTACTATATAATATATATATATATATATATATATATATATATATTAGTGCTGTCAAACGATTAAAATATTTAATCGCGATTAATCGCATTAATGTCATAGTTAACTCGCGATTAATCGCACATTTTTATCTATTCTAAATGTCTCTTGATTTATTTTTGTCCCATTATTTTTTTCCCATGTTAATGCTCTTATCAACATGAAAAAAGCGGATTGGCTTGCTTTGTGCAGATTTTTTTATTATTGAAAACAACATTGGCAATACTGTGTTCAATTTCACACTAACATTCTCACTTGGAGCAAATAATCTCTCACACAATGTAACACTGTCCATCAATAAAAGGGTGAAAGAAATCCTGACGAGGTCCTGATATTGACGAGGGTTTTGGAGAATTCGCATCAGCTGTGCGTGTGTGTGTGTGTGTGTGTGACCATCATCAAGTGGTGTTTCAGACTGGACGTACTGCGATGATGATAGCTCAGTTCACAACGACAAAACACACAGATCACTTTGGTCTAGTCAATGGAACCATTTGGCAACTTTTTAAAAGTAAACTTTCCATTCAGAATCTTATTGGCATCCATTTCGGCGTCTCGCGCTCGTCATCCATTCAAAACGTAACGTTAACTTACTATTTGGCCGGCTCGCAAGCCCAAACAAGTGTGTGCGCGTGCCTGCTGTTTTGTTTCCGGTCTAGCTAGCTGCTAGATCCGCTTGCGCTTTGGTCGACGAAGCAACAAAACGTCCTCGCGCGGCGCAAGCCATTGAAATGAATGGGTTTCATAGAGCAGCGAGCGCATGCCGCGTCCTGTTGCAAAAGCATGTGAAAAAAACTTCAGTTTGCTAGGCCAAAAAGACCGTTAATCTCGCGATAAAAAAATTAATCGCGTTAAAATGGGTTTGCGTTAACGCCATTAATAACGCGTTAACTGACAGCCCTAATATATATATATATATATATATATACTGTAGAGAGAGAGAGAGAGAGAGAAAAGAGAAGAGAAGAGAAAGTGTTAGTATTGATCAAGTGTTGATTTTGTGCCAGTATATCACGAAACGCTCTGCGTGAAACTTTGCGCGTTACATTCATATTCTTAGTCCATCTAGCCTATAGTATTAGTCCATAAACTACGTTAAGCGTTTTGTCCCGACAGAAGGGGAATCCTTGAGTATGACGTATTGAGGGAAACCGATTACAATCCTCTTCATGTAGAGAAAGCTGATGACATGTAGGATACACAGGGAAAGTAACAATGAAGTTATTGAATGAAACATAAACAGCTTTTGTGTCTTCATCTTTTTCGCATATATACTGACACAGATAATGATTTTCATTTTATGAATGAATGGCTTGCTCTAACTGTTGCTCTGTCTTCGTCAACACAAGCTTTTGCACCACCTGCTGGTGAGGTTGACTAACAGCAAATGGAGAGTATCTCAGTAATCTACTGCTTTTCCTGCAGTTCCGTTGAATTTACTGTCGAATTTGAACCACTGAATTTGTGGAAGCGAATTTGCAAAGCGAAATAAAATGGACCGAAAATTGCCTGTTGAATATTATAGGTTGTATTGTTAAACAGTTTGAATATTTTGGAAATGAAATATGAAAGGTGAATATGGATTATTGAATTTTTAATAATGAAAATGTGTTTGAAATGTTTTTAATTGAAATATTCACAGCTTAAATATTCAACCATGTTGAATTTCAGCCCATAAAAATGCAAGCCCTAAAAATATGTCACAGGTTGGGGTGGGCCAAGCCAGACTGCACCCACCCCTGGGGACCAGGCACCGCCTCGAGGAGCGTGTCAAGGAACCAGACAAAAACAGAGGATTAAGGAATAACAATTTCTTTATTAAGTTAAAAGCAGGTAAATTTGAAAAGTCCTAATTAAAATCTCTTCTTTCGCCAGAAGCAATTCGATGGGCCCCCTGGACCGGAGCGGGATGGACGTTCGTGGACACCCTGCGGCTCGTCGGAGAGGAATCAGAGGAGGACGCACACCACTCAGGTAAGCCACTGGGTAAGTACTCTTTACAAGGCTCTCAAGGAAGTCTTGGCTACACGGACCCCATTCGGACTGGAACCAGGTAGGTATTCGCAGTGAGGATGGAACGAATGCCGGAGGCTGCCCAGAGGTAAGTATCCAGAGGACGGGTCAAAGGGACGCAGGTGGCGAGCGGGCCGGGCCAGGAGGGGACCATGAACAACACTTTAATCGAGACACATGCCGTAGTTACTCTCTTTCCTTCTGAACAGTAGCAACACTTTGCAACACGGGCGTGGAGGACCACCCGGCAAGAGGACACTTCACTTTGGCTGTGCCCTGCAACGATACAACAGGGTTCAATGGTTCAACAAGATGCGACACTCGACAATGATACCTTCTCTCCTTCTGAACAGGGCGGAGGCTTTCAGTGGAGACAGGTGGGGACCACCAGACGGAGAGGACGCTTCGAGGGAGACACTCCACTTGACTGTACACTGTAACCAGGTAACAGGATTCAACTTCCCAACAGCATATGGAACGTTTCAATTGCAATACCTTCTCTCTTTCTGAACAGGACAAGCCTTCAATGGGACAGGTGGGGACCACCAAGCGGGGAGGACACTTTGAGGAAGACACTCCCTTGACCGTACGCTGTAACCAGGTAACAGGGTTTAACTTTCCAACAGCATATGGAACGTTCAATTGAAATACCTTCTCTCATTCTGAACAGGACAAGCCTTCAATGGGACATGTGGAGACCACCAGACGAAGAGGACACTTGAGCGGGACACTCCACTTCGGCTGTGCACTGTAACCAGGTAGCAGGGTTTAACTGTTCAACAGCATATCAAACGTTCATTCAAATACCTTTTCCCTTTCCGAACAGGACAGCGACTTTCAATGGGGCATGTGGAGACCACCAGACGGGAAGGATGCTCTAAGCAAGACGCTCCAGTTCAGCTGTACACTGTATCGATGCAACAGGATTTGACCATTCAGCAGTAATAAAACATTCAGCTGCAATACCTTCTCTCGTTCCAACCAGGCAGCGGCTTTTGATAGGGACGTGTGGAGACCACCAGACGGGAAGGATGCTTTAAGCGAGACGCTCTAGTTCAGCTGTGCGCTGTAACAATGCAACAGGATTTGACCATTCACAGTGGATGAAACATTCAACGGCAATACCTTCTCTCGTTCGAACCAGGGCAGCGGCTTTCAATAGGGACGTGTGGTGACCACCAGACGGGAAGGATGCTTAAGCAAGACGCTCCAGTTCAGCTGTACGCTGCAACAATGTAACAGGAATTAATAGATCAGCAGCATTAACAGAGCGGGACTGTCTCAAATGGTAAGTTGGGCGCTTGATGTGACAAACCCTGTTCAGAAACAGCGGGTGAAAGACTATAGAAGAGAGTGCACAGCAGACCATTAATACTTCTCCACACGATAAACTTCACTCCATAACACAAACCGTGTGAATCGTCACTTCAGGCACTGCATTCCACTCGCACACCGTGCATTCGGGCCAGCACTCACCCACCGGTCTTTCTCCCACCAGATCGACTCTCGTCTCTCACACGGGCTCCACTTCTCTCAGAGACAGTCAAACAGATGTAGTAATCGTCACATTCAATGCAGGAAGAACAAAGGTTGGAGACAGATCATTAATTCACTCGGTGTAATACTTCACTCGTGCCACACGCTTTCCAGACTCTCCACACCACTTCAGTGTCAGTGCATATAAACAACGGATCAAATACTCATCACCTTGCGTCTTTTCCCACTGTCGACGATATCCCCTGGATTTTCATTGACAAACTTCACTCTCTCATTTCCATTTCTCAGCTTCAATCTTCGCCCTGCTTCACAGCCCAGCCTTAATACAAACAGCCCGCCGACAAAACACAGTATCTCACGGGAGGAAACCCAACCTCTTACGGGGGAGAGAGAACCACACTGACCGTCTGTTTCCTCTCTCTTTTTAAAGCCCCATCTTAATGCGCGTTCCTCTCACAACACTCTCTGTAATTCTCCTCACCTGCTGTCAATCAGGCAATTGGCCTCGCTGCCATGGCAACAGATTTCGCGGTGTGATGAGACGACCATCCACAAGAGGTCTCCAAATAATACTGCCTTCACGAGGATTTTACTCTCTCTCTTTATCTGGCTTTTGTCACACCGTGACAAATACAATGCATGAAAATGCAAGCATGGTTAATGCAGTGCCTATTTTAAGTAGTGCAATTCAACAGGCTTTTTGTTTCAAAAACATTTGACATTATTTTACTTCCATAGGGGGCAGTCATTCGGAATAAATTGAAGGTTCCCCGGGCGCCACCATTGATTAGCCGACCCCCACCTGCTGTTAGCATCCCATTGAATCCCATTCATTTTGGTGTCACTTTGACAGCGAATAACTTTACATCTGAGGCGTTTAAAGACTCCATTTTTCCATTATTTATTTCTAAAGAAACACGAAAATGTATAAAAGGCTCTATTACCTTGTATCTTACGTTATGGCCCCGTAGAAGCAATTTTTGTAAAAATAGGTTAACAATTGCGTCATAACCACACGACTCTGTCGCACAGTAGAGAAATTACCATATGGACAGGAGGAGAAGCTCACGGGCAATCTGGGGGACGTGGAGGCAAAAAGACAAAACAATTAATCAGAATACTTAGCAAAAGTTTCTCCTGCTCCAAGCTCATGGACACCTCCTACTCACACTCTCCATCTCTGCAAGATTCGGAAGGGAATGATTCAGATTTCTCTTGGCACAGCTACTAGAAGACAGACGGGTTGCTCACGTCACATCTACGTCGTCAAGCTCAGTTTGAGTCTGCGCAGTACGCTTGACCCCCAGGAAGTGTGTGCTTCTAATTTGATTCACTTGTCTCCGTTGAATTCAATGGGGTCGCTATGTCCAGTTTATATACTTTCTATGGTCGTTACAGAGCTGCACGATTCATCTTCAAAAAACTGATCTCGATTCAAACACAGACGCGATCTTCTTCCATTTCGTCTGTCTATTAAACCTTTGACAAAATCATATCGCAACATTCAAATCTGTGTTGGCGCTGCTGCTGACACGGGGAGAGTTGTCATGAAACCGCAGTGTCAGTCAGCTAGCTAAGTTTGAAAACATTTTCTTGTTTTACATGAATTTGTTGTTTTAATATCCGGTTTTTGTTTTATAGTTTTTTTTTTTTTTTTTTTTTACAACTTTGAGCCAAATCTCAAAATCGTCCTATGGTGTGACAGTAGATTATTTCATAAATATTAACTTTTCTAAAGAAAGAAAAAATGTTTAAAAATCTTAATGAACACAATTTTGTGCAAGTGTCTATTTCACTAAGTGGCCATCACTTTTCCTATATATACATTTCTAAAAGTTCTAAAATTTCATAAAGTTTGTCACAGAAAAGAAAATGTCCTTTGGTGTTATGCAATAACCTGATATTAAGTTTGACAATATCATGGACAACTACATTTAGTTGAAAGACCCCATTCAAGGTCATGTGACTGAAGACTAGTGATGGGAAGTCCGGTACTTTTCCGCGAACCGGTTCTTTCGGACAGTTCGTTTCAATGAACCGGTAAAAAAAAATGGTTCACCAGTTCTTTTCCGTCATCTTGTAATGACGTCAATTCTGTCATACCGGCGGATAAATATACATTCAAATAAAGGCATGGGTAATCATAACTTCAGTTAAATAATAGTACTCATCGTCATAATCATCTTGGATAAGTTTCTTAAATTTACGTTTTTAAAAATGAACCCTGAAGTAGGCCTAAGGGTATGCGCAAATGCGGATGTTTTACATGTCTTAAAGATCTAAAGTGATAAACTGGTCTTCATCATTTTTATTTTATTTGTAATTGAATAAACTTACATTTCGCCGAATTCGGCCCCTCATTCAAGTCCTTGGTTCACCCGTGCTCATGTATCAGCAGCATCAGCTGAACTTGGCCAAATGAAAGTTTGGTTCAGACAGAGACGGTGCTGTCACGCATGCGCAGTCTCTCCTGCTCATCGGTTCTCCGTATCGAACATGTCCGCAAGAAACAGTTCTCGGTTCTGTACTGGTGATCCGAGAACTGCTGCAACAACCAGTTCTTGACTCGAGAACCGTAGCATCGGCCTGTGTGTGCTGAGCTGAGAACTACTGAAACCTTACTATAGCCTACAGTCGAAAACTAAAAACTCGATGCATGTCTCCAGTATGTTAAATAGGCTACGTTATGTTTTGATTAACACATTATAAACATTTAGGCTACTTTGCACCCTTAAAACATTGGCAAGAGTTTACGTCAAAAATGTATATCAACTTACTTAGAAATTAAATGATCTGTTCCTGAAAATAATGTTTTAGTATTATAATAATAAATGTTTAATTTTACAATCCATTTATTGTGTTTCCAATCTTTAAAATAATACAGTGAAAAGACAGTAGCCCATGTGATAAACATCTTTCTAACATGTTTTATTTTGTTACACAAACACATTTCATCCCTCTGAAAAAATTACATGCATGCTCAGCTCATCGGTTCTCAGTATGTCGAACACGTCCGAAAAAAACAGTTCTCGGTTCTGTACTGCTGATCCGAGAACCGCTGTACCTGTACGTTCGGCAGTGCGCGCGTGCTCAGTATCAACTGCTCGTGCTCATCACTTCTCTCCAGAGCCGATCCTGACCTCCCTGGGGCCCTAAGCAAAATTCTGTTTAGGGGCCCTCATACCTGACCCGTGAGCCATGAACCATTTGCCATTGCCACACAGTCACACCTGACACCTCAGTGTTCCCACTACAATCCCTCCTTTAACTAGTTCAAGTGAAAATGTAATTCCTGATATCAGAAGACATTGTTACTAGTAAAAAGTTCATTCTTAATATCAAGAATTCACATTTTAAATAGTACAAATTGAATTATTGATATCAAAAATGCATATCCTGTGAATGAATAAAAGCTAAAATGGCGCCATAGCATGTCACTGTGTTTTAAATGATAAAAGTAATTCTTGATACTTGATGGTTATTATTTACTGAGGGATGTGCATCCATATTCACCAGAATTTCCAGCCAATCAACATTTTAAATTCAATGGAGCCTATCAATAGACAATGTCAATACATTGCTTTCCATATTGCATTAGTGCAGAGTTGTAACTAAACCTTGACTGAGCGACTAGATAATCATTGTCTTGTTTTAAAACTATAACGAGGAATGCCATCACGCCCATATTGTACTGGTCCCGACTCACAACAGATGTTTCTGCTGGAAAGTACGCGTTTCATTTCATGCACGTGCATATGAACGCATGTTAACGCGCGACGCGATTATCTTTTCCAAGCTGCAGTTTATAAACAAACACCATTGTTTTTTATAACTGTGGTGAGCAGGACGAGGACGAGGCCGAGGCCGAGGCCCGTGAGAGAGCGCCTCGGGCTGCTAGCTTATACTTTCGTTTTTGTATTGGTTTATTTATTTATTGAAATATTTGAATGTTCGCTGGTTCCCGCCTCCTCCTTCCCATAACAACGAACCTCGTTACAATAACTTTTTTTTCTTGAATTTTATTTTATAAAACATTTTAACTGCATGCAATTTACTTTTTTTTTACAATTCTTTTACAATTTACAATTTTCTTTTTAACTGATTGTAAATGCCGTGGATGAAGGGCTTTCGCATGCAGCACACACCAAGAATCATCAAAAGTAAGAGTGATGCATGCATGTGTTCTGAGAAATTGCAGCTCTCTGTTGTAGCTGAGACTGATGTCAGGGTTGCACCATTGAATTGTTATGTGAATGCCTAAATTGCATTTAGTGTTGTGGTGGCAATAAAACATGATTGCTCCTGTGTGTACAGACAGATGTTGATGACATGTGGAAGGGAGTACGCCAGCCACATATGTAGCAAGCCAGAAAAGAGATGGTAAACGAGAGTTGTGTAAGTTGATTGATCAGCACTGTGTGTTTGGCTCGAACTGGAATGTAGAAATTGGTCTGCTAGTGTGCAGAGATTTTGGTTTGTTAGAAGAGGAGTCAGTAATGTATGAAAAGCTGCAAGAATATTTGTTGAGAGATGGAATGTGTCTGCTAAATCTTCACAGTGCAGTTAGTGTCGTCATTCATCACAAAGATTATTTTGTGGTGGTTGATTTTGATACCCCTGATGTGTTTGGGATGGCATCTGCTTTTGGCACATCTGTGGCTGTTTTTAACACATGCCTTAATGATCTGATGGTTCACATCCGGAATCTAAAGAAATCTTTAGATGCAGAGTGATATGCCATTAGTAGCATTTCTGTGAAGACTGAAGTTCTTAAGCACAGTGGTGATGTGGAGTTTGAAGATAGCAGTTCTGTTATGTTTGAAAGTAACAATGTTGCCGTTGAAGTTGCAGCTGAGCTTAAGGATAGTTCTTTCAGCTCTGAAAGTGGCAATATTGGCACTGAAGATGGAGCTAATGTTGTGGATGGCACTTCTGTCAAACTTGAAAACAGTATAAGAGGATCATTTCAACAGGGGAATGACCAGTTTAAATATGGAGGACTTCAATGTATGGCAATAGCTTTGGTAAGCCTAGCTAAACATACAGTTACTTCAGTCAGCACTAAAGACTTATACTTTACTGTAAGTTGCTTTTAGCTTCATTATAAAAGTCTCCTACTCTTAGAGAAGTCCTACATTTTACTAAGTCAAAGCTCAAGACTATTCTTAAGAGCAATTCTTAGAAGTTTTATACATACGCCCCACATCACGTTGATTGCCTGATGATGAGTGACAGGTGTTTTCTTGTGAGAAGACGTGCTACACGAGTAAGCTACCAAGAATGACAAGAGAGTTTTTTAAACAAACCTGAAGTCACGTTTGTATAGACAAGAGGTAAATTAATTTGTTTCTTCTTCTAAGCTGTCCCAGATGTAGGTGCTACTTTTATTCAAGAAAGGGCAAGAAAAGACTCTGATTCCGGTAGGAGAAATGATGTTGCCCTCATTAAATCAACATTTATTTGAGAGAATCTTGTCTCCATCTCCACAATAGCCATATCAAGGATGTTGAACCCTTTAAAAGTCTGATTAGGAGCAGTTTGGTCATCAGAGTCACCACCATGCCCTATTGTAGACAAGATAACACTATTGACAAGTTGTGAATTAACTATCCGTCTCCTTTTAGGTGGGTTGGTAGACCTACTTCCACACTGAGAGAAATGCTCCATTATAACTCAGGTCAGACAGCTGAGACACTAAATTGTCACCATTGTAACTCAGGTCAGACAGCTGAGACACTAAATTGTCACCATTATGACTCAGGTCAGACAGCTGAGACACTAAATTGTCACCATTATAACTCAGGTCAGACAGCTGAGACACTAAATTGTCACCATTGTAACTCAGGTCAGACAGCTGAGACACTAAATTGTCAACATTATAACTCAGGTCAGACAGCTGAGACACTAAATTGTCACCATTATAACTCAGGTCAGACAGCTGAGACACTAAATTGTCACCATTGTAACTCAGGTCAGACAGCTGAGACACTAAATTGTCACCATTGTAACTCAGGTCAGACAGATGAGACAGAATTTGGTCACACACATACTCAGCATCAAGGTAATTAAATTCAATGAGGCAGATTAGGTGTTTCTCTGGGATCGAGTTGCGGACAAATCTAGTGATGACTGTTAAATTCTCAATGTTACACTGATTCCTGGTACCATCACTTTTAATACAAAGGCCAGGAAAGTCGGTCGCCTCATATTTGGTCTGGATGTCTTTTAGTACCATTTTGGCAAGAGTTTGAATTATCTTGTTCTGAATCAAATTGGACGTGTATTTTGCATTTTCGGTAATGCTTTTTGCGATCTCTGCGAGTTTAGTGTCTTTTTGGAGGGTGTAATCAAATAACCGAATTAAAAGACCTTCCTCATCCCCACCCCTGTGATGGTGCCCACGTAGAGCAAGTTCATTAACCACTTGAAACTGAATGACATCCCCAATACTTTTTACGTTATACTGTATCTGTGTTTTTTTATGTGAGTTTGACCAAGCTGGTGAACAATGGTATTATCGTCTCTGCCCGGCATTTCTGCCACGCAGACATGACTCTGACGTGCGCAGTGCCGGAGGCATGTTTCTGAAAAACACTGTTTTTTATCAGCGCTTTTTTCCAATTGGTGTAGCCTACTTTTGTAAATGCGTCATCTTTTTCCGAATTGGAGACACTAAATTTACAGCAGGGAAAGCAAAAGCTGGCATCATACAGGGTAGAATATTCGAGCCATGGTCGAGACTGATACCAGCCCACATTGAAACATCTGGGCCCGTATGTATAAAACGTCTAAGAATTGCTCTTAAGAATAGTCTTAAGCTTTGACTTAAGTGTCAAAAAAAGTAAGAGTACTTCTCTAAGAGTAGGACACTTTACTGAAAGTTGCTTTTAGCTTCTTTATAAAAGCAAAAAATCTTGTCTTAAAAATCTTATTCTATTGGCAAAAAAAGTCAAATTTATCTTGTTTTCAGGTAAAACAATCTTGATGGTTAGCTTATTTTACATAAAAACAAGATAAATGTGACCTTTTTGCCAATGGAACAAGATTTTTAAGTTTTTTTTTTTTGCAGTTCTTAAGTGCTGACTGAAGGACGTGATAAGAGGAAAATTCAGTCTGACTTTAACAAGCAAGGACAAAAAAAAAAAAAAAAACGCATGGCAACAGATTGTATTGACAGTAAATGCAGCATTTCCTCGGACAAGACGTTCAGCAGAGGATTGTGAGAAAAGGTGGTACAATGTGTTGGCAACAACACGCAAGGAAATTACAGCATATAAAGAAAGCATGCGAGCCACTAGTACATTTTATATTACTGTAGCTTATTAAACCCTTATATATTAAATGATTGTCTCCATGTGGTCAGCAACTGAATTCTTGTCAAACAGGTGGGGGGCCCTCCATGTAAACCTCTGTCTGAGATTGGCGAAATAGTAGAGGAGATACTTGGAACGGCCAATCCCTCTATTTGTTAAAATTATGCATGTAATAATGTGTTTGCTTTTTTAATAAATTGATAGTATTTCAATCACTACATCGTATTGAATAAACATGTTGCACTGTTTAATATTTTCTGCATGTGAATGTAGTGTGGATATTGCTGGAGCCGGTCCATCAGATGCATCTTCTCCTGTATCATCTCAGGACATCTCCCTGTGTCCTCCAGATGAGCCTTCTGCTTCACAAGACACTGGGTTTGCACAGGGCGCAGCCACTGAGGACGACATTAAGTCCCTTAAAAGAAAAAAGCTCAAATTGCAAATTAAGTTGCTGGAAAATCAAAATGAATATTACGCACTAAAACTGAAAAGAATTAAGAATACTCAATGATTGTACATATGCTTTGTGTAAATAAAATTGTGTAAGGAAAAATTGTTTGTTGTTACTTATTGTCTACAAGTTTGCTTACCAAAAATGTGAGTTAACAAAGCAGTCCTTTATTGATGCTCTCCCTGAAATGCTTTGTAATGTGTGGTCGATGGTATTGTCATCATTCTCATCATAATCATGATCACTGTCATCATCACCATGATCATCATTGCAGCATATACGACTCTGGGTAAATGTGAATTAGCTCCAGGATATAGGGAATTTTGGAAATATTAATAATTATAACTCATGGTCATAATAATTCAGAAATCGCATGTACATTTATTTTATCAATTATCAAGATTACCTGGTTCTGTAACTGGTCTGGTCATCCATCATTCATCCAGCGAATAAATGTAAGATTATCACAGTTAAGAAGGAGTATCTATTTACAAACTCCAAGAAAGTTTATGTTCTGGCCACGAACATCAAACTTTCTGAGTTTATTAATTAAAACTACTGAATGTAGTCTGTAATATCGAGCTTGTAGCTAGATCTTTTGTTTCATTGACTTTATAAAAGCGGGCTTTCAAATACAGAGACAGTGAAAAGTATTCCATGGATTTTAATAAATGTAAGACTAGAGATTATATGAGCTACAAATATAAACGTACGTAAAAATGCAAACAATAAACAAACAAACACTTAACCGAATCAAAACATAAAAAATAGCATGATCAGAATGAAATGAAAGAAAGAAAGAAATAGAGAGAAGGGAAAATTAGTAATTATTACATACAGAAACCTTTGTTCACGAGACCCCTGGAAACAGCTTTTATCAGCTCAATATACTTACAGAATTCTGTGCTCTTTCGGGTGAGGCTGAGGCTGAGGCAGGAAGCGAGGGTGGCGTCCTGTTTCTGCTGGGTCTTCCGGTGCCGCGGGAAGCTTGAAAGGCTTACTGAGTGTAATATTACAGAGAAAGTTCAGATTCGTCTCCCGGGAAGGGAGAGGCTGCAGAATCTTCGTTGCAACGGACGGCAGGCTTTTACATGACGCGGGCCATGTGTCCCAGAGGCCAATCCAAGGCCTGTCCAGCTGGAGCAGCGCTGCACGTGGAGAAGAGAGAGAGGGACCGGAGAAGCGAGGAAGTGGGATCAGCGGGATCGATGAGAGAAGAGAGCGAGATGAGGGGGTTTCTGCCTTTTTACAGACATCTGTTTACGCCCTCTTTCTAAGACAAAAGCCAATCAGGTCTTCTTATCTGAAGCGGGAAAGTTTTCTTTGTGAAGAAAACCCACCTACCTTGACCATATGTCTTATGAGCAAAATAATTCATATTTCCTCTTAAGATTGTACACACAGAACAATACATTTTACTGTAATCTTCTATGTGGGACTGGTTGAATTAAAACAGGATACCAGATACCAAGAATTACAGGTAGATATTGGACACACATAACATTACGTTTATATGCATCATTACACACAAATAAAGCTTGACTAAACACAATAAAATTGTCAGTGTTTCCGTTATGGCAAACGACGACACTTTGAGAAACATAGGAATACATATCAACATTTAGTGGCTTGTTATGTGGGGGAATATCTGTTTCAAAGTCCAGAGTGTGTGTGTGTGTGTGTGTGTGTGTGTGTGTGTGTGTGTGTGTGTGTGTGTGTGTGTGTTCCGGAATGTCTTTGAGGCTTGTCACGCAGCTATAAAATCACTAGGGGTCCACGCTGAGCTGGGGGGTTTTGGAGGGGATTCTTAAAAACAGGGTTTCCTTTGTGACTCAAATGTCCCTCTGGGGAGCAACAAGGTTGCACTTTTGACAAGTCCAAGCAGACTTAAAGACGCCATGGACAGACCCGTTGTCTGAAAAGACAACGAAGGATGTGTTTGGAGACAAGGATTTACTAATTGGAACAGCATGTGACCGCATGTCAGGCATTGTCGCTACATCATTGTCATTGTCATCATCATCATCAAGCTGTGGGAGGTTACAAGCTTTGCAAATATTGTGCAAAATGCCACAAGCTATAATGCGACCAGCACGCTCAGGTGAATGTCACAAAAACAATAAAAGAACATAGCTCAGATAAGTCAAGAATGCACTCATTGAACAATTGGTATATTGTCTACAGTTCAGTTCAGTCCAGTACAGTACCTGTTATAATTGAGCTGCTGTTCTCCTTGAGGTCTTTTGTAAGGGGTGAGAAGCCAGTGTTTTAAAGAGTAACCCGAGTCTCCCAGCAGATGACATCCAATGACATTGTTGGAATAACCCAGTAAGGCCACTCTGGGAAAGAACCCGAGCATCATGTGTTGAACCTGGCCATTTTAGCACAAGATCAAGGATCTTGTAATTGGCATCAAATACAACTTTCCGATTGATGTATGTCTCCTCATTTACAGTTGGAGCAATGTAACTGTGGACTGTAATGGTCCCAAGTCATCACTGGTGCATTGCTGCATTTTTCCAGGCGCCAAGAAACGCAGAGTCATTATAACTTTCATTTCTACAGTTAAAGCATTGTTTTGTAGAGTGGGAGAAGTTACTGAATTTCTGACGAGGCCAGTAACAAAAAGAATACCTTGACGATCAAGCCTGTAACGTTTGATCAACTCCCTGTCATCATATAATTCCAACACATTCTTTTGTTGTTGGAAACTGCGTGTCCTCCTCCTCTCTGCTGCCATCTTGTTACTCCTAACTGGTTAGGAGACCTCTTCAGCTCTCTTAAATAATTTAGGAGCAGAGATCTAGTCTTAACACTTATCACTCATTCTTAAGTCTATGAATAAGAGTAAAATTACGTCATTCTTAGAATTTTGACAGACTTACGAGCCCTTAGAGCCTGTCCAAATGGGTGCTTAGGATAGCTACTTAGCTTGGGCTGGGCTATCCAAATTTAAGTCAGGGGGAACGGACACACTAGAGCTGGAGGAGGATTGTCTGTTTTGGGGAGCGCCGAATGTTGGCTCCGACACAGATGCAGAGCTGGAGGATGGTGCATGTGGATTTTGTTGAGGACATATGTTTGGAGGATTTACCGTCATGGATGCAACAAGGCTCTGCTCGGTGTTGGAAGCCGAGGTACTGGGCTAGTCAGAGGCAGCAGGTGCGTTCCATTCGACCGTAAGTGGACTGCGAAGTGGACTTCACAGGGTATTCCGCCATCTTAAGTGAGATTCCAATCCGAAGGGAGCGAACATGTTCAGTTCGAAGGGCACTGCGCACGGCATAGGGAATAAGGGAACATCGATACATCACTTCACAGGAAGTGGAGAGCGATGATCACCCAACTGTCATTGCGCGCATCACGTCATCAACAGTCAGAACGGTCTAACGATGGAGGAGTTTACGTATGTGTGTAAGTATTCATTCATACATTTCGCCATTGTTATACAAACTACAGTATTTTTAACGGTTATTGTTGTGAATATTACATATACTCAGTGAATGCAGCCAGCTTAGCTAGTTTTTGAAGTAAAGTGATTTTATTTTAGGTAGTTGTAAAATAGTGCTTAGATACATTTGTCATTGTGTGTGTGCGTGTGCGTGTGTGTGTGTGTGTGTGTGCGTGCGTGCGTGCGTGCGTGTGTGTTTGTTTGTTTGTTTGTTTGTTTGTTTGTTTGCTTATTTGATTGTTTGTGTGCTTAGGGTCTAAAGAACAAACAGTAGAGTTTATCCAGTTAAGGAGCCAACATGAGCGTCTCTTTACAGGGAAGAGAAATGCAGCAAAAAACGGATGGGAGTAGGTTATATAATAAGTGTTATTGATAATTATAGAATATAAAACTACTTATTTGTGCCTTTCTTCATTTCTACTATGACTTGTTTACATATAAATGAAGTTAACTAATTTCCATACTATGTTACAGAACAGTGATTCAAATGATGGGACTAGAGGGCAAGGTGTCTGTCCATCAGGCATCTTGGAAGTGGGAGAACATGAAAAAAAAGTACAAGGTAAGACATTATAATATCAGCTTGTGCGTCCAACTATGTGGAGTACAATATAATAGTCCTTTGAATCTGTGTTTTAATATATAATATACACTAATTAAAAATAACTATACACACACTCATTCATGCATTCATTCTAGGAATTGAAGTACCCACCAACTGGGTCAGGAAGAGACAACGGGGAGGAAACGGCAACCTCGTGGCCATGGTATAATGCCATGGATGAGGCGATTGGTCAGAAGGCATCAATAACACCACCAGTAATAATGTCGTCACTACTTTCAAATGAGGACCTGTCCATCAGTTCGCCCTCTTTCTTCACCAGCCCACCTCCTATGGCCTCAGTCACTGGCACTTCTCCTACGGCCTCATTCACTGGCACTTCTCCTATGACTTCGGTCGCTGGCACTTCTCCTATGACTTCGGTCGCTGGCACTTCTCCTATGACTTCGGTCGCTGGCACTTCTCCTATGTCTTCGGTCGCTGGCACTTCTCCTATGTCTTCGGTCGCTGGCACTTCTCCTATGTCTTCGGTCGCTGGCACTTCTCCTATGACTTCGGTCGCTGGCCCTTCCATCAGATCTAGCATTCCTCCTACCAGGCGCAAAAAACGTGTGGCAACTGAAATTTTAGATTTCCTCCGGGAGGAATCTGCCAAGGAGGAGGAACGAGAGAAACGCTTTACTGACTTTAATGAGAGGTTTTTAACCCTCTTTGAGTCTTTTTTGAAAAAATAAGTTCCTGTCTCTAAGGCATTCTTCTCTTTCTATATCTGTTACTACATTTTGTTTACGGTGTAAGTAATATTTATTGAGGTTTTTACACAAACATACACACAAATGTTTATTTATTCATTTATTTATGGAGAACTGTATGTAGCTGTTAATTTATTCTGATTTATGAAAATCTATTCACATGTACACAAGATAACTTCATGTTATGCAGTAACATTCAGATTGAATATGTACAACAATTAACATTAACCCTTATGTGCTGTTGGGGATGTTTTCATCCACTATGGGGTATTTTTGAGTCTAAATTTGGCTATAACTTTTTCTGTGTTTCAGCAAATGGGATGATTTTTGGTGACAAATCTTATTTTGACACATATTTTGGGAAAATGCTTTGAAATTTTTCAAAAACTCAACAGTTCACTGTGGGCAAATTTACTACCCTTTCGTTATGTTTGTGGCTGAAAACAGCCACTACTTTAAACTGCTGTAAAAATTTATCAGATAAATATTTTTTTCAATTTTTTTTGCATAAATCTATTAATCAACATCAGTCCTGCTCAAAAATACTAAATGTTTAAAAAAAAATCAGGATTTTAACTCTTTAATTGCCAAATTTGTAAATGATGTCACTGATTTGGGGAAAAAAACACACACAAAATGACTCATTTTCAATATAAAATGTGATTGTGGACTGGATTTATTTTTACCTTTTATCACAGTCTTGGACATGTCAAAGATTAGAAACAACATTGGTTTTGATGCATTGTTAGTTTTTGTGCAGCATCAGATTTTAACTTTTTCTCCCTCATTTACTGTTCGTGGCTGTTTTTGCCCCATTGACTTCCATTATAACCACATTTTTTGATTGCAAAGCCATGACACCATATAATCATGCATTTTTGATTGTTGGTGGTTTTCCCTGTTGGGAAGAGGTAAAATTTGTAATTTTTACTGTTGATAACCGGGTGGCACCATTAACCCTTTAGATAGGCCTGTGCCAAAAAAAGCTTAGTTTCTGGCTTTTACATGGAGTTATATGGAGTATAACAGCATAATAAAGTGTGTGTGTGTGTGTGTGTGTGTGTGTGTGTGTGTGTGTGTGTGTGTGTGTGTGTGTGTGTGAGAACTCACCTTGATGCGTCTGAGAAAATCAAAATATGCACCTCAGCTCTCAGAACTGCATGGAGTAAACAAAAACAAAGTGTATTTATGCACCTGCTGCCTTTTGATGGTGAGAAATGCAGACTAAACAAAAACAAAGCAAGTGGATTTAAACGCGTGCATGCAAGCCTGCTGGTCATTTGATGGTGAGAAGAGCAGCAAGCAACATGAGAAAGGGCTTGACTTGTAGTGAAGTTTTAGAGATGATTATGCAGCCTGACCCCTCCAGCGAGCTGCAGGATGACTAACCGGATACAGGATGTATCGTCTTCTCCCTCTGACACCACAGACTCAGGAGAGTCAGATCCTGATTTGGATGTGGCACCCTCATCATCCTCTCTAGCTTCCACTGAAGGCGAGGAGGATTCGGAGGATCCTGGATCTGGGTGGATTGGGAGAAACGGCGAAGTGTGGTTTTCCACCAACGCGGAGACAACTCCCTTTCTTCAGCCTGCCAGAGGCGTGACTCCAGGGCCGACGCGCTATGCCTTCGCAAGGGTCCAGAACATGGATTCCGTGTTCAATCTGTTTTTTACGGAGGAGATGATTGACCTCATTGTCAGCATGACTTGCGTCAACACATACATGTTTGTACAGTCATACAAACATGTATGACTATGCCTTGTGATGGCATAGCGTGTCGGCCCTGGAGTCACGCCACTGGCAGGCTGAAGAAAGGGAGTTGTCTCCGCGTTGGTGGAAAACAACACTTCGCCGTTTCTCCCAATCCACCCAGATCCAGGATCCTCCGAATCCTCCTCGCCTTCAGTGGAAGCTAGAGTGGATGATGAGGGTGCCACACCCAAATCAGGATCTGACTCTCCTGAGTCTGTGGTGTCAGAGGGAGAAGACGAAACATCCTGCAGCTCGCTGGAGGGGTCAGGCTGCATAATCATCTCTAAAACTTCACTACAAGTCAAGCCCTTTCTCATGTTGCTTGCTGCTCTTCTCACCATCAAATGACCAGCAGGCTTGCATGCACGCGTTTAAATCCACTTGCTTTGTTTTTGTTTAGTCTGCATTTCTCACCATCAAAAGGCAGCAGGTGCATAAATACACTTACTTTGTTTTTGTTTACTCCATGCAGTTCTGAGAGCTGAGGTGCATATTTTGATTTTCTCAGACGCATCAAGGTGAGTTCACACACACACACACACACACACACACACACACACACACACACACACACACACACACACACACTTTATTATGCTGTTATACTCCATATAACTCCATGTAAAAGCCAGAAACTAAGCTTTTTTTGGCACAGGCCTATCTAAAGGGTTAATGGTGCCACCCGGTTATCAACAGTAAAAATTACAAATTTTACCTCTTCCCAACAGGGAAAACCACCAACAATCAAAAATGCATGATTATATGGTGTCATGGCTTTGCAATCAAAAAATGTGGTTATAATGGAAGTCAATGGGGCAAAAACAGCCACGAACAGTAAATGAGGGAGAAAAAGTTCAAATCTGATGCTGCACAAAAACTAACAATGCATCAAAACCAATGTTGTTTCTAATCTTTGACATGTCCAAGACTGTGATAAAAGGTAAAAAAAAATCCAGTCCACAATCACATTTTATATTGAAAATGAGTAATTTTGTGTTTTTTTTCCTCCCAAATCAGTGACATCATTTACGAATTTGGCAATTAAAGAGTTAAAATCCTGAATTTTTTTTAAACATTTAATATTTTTGAGCAGGACTGAGGTTGATTAATAGATTAATGCAAAAAAAATTGAAAAAAATATTTATCTGATACATTTTTACAGCAGTTTAAAGTAGTGGCTGTTTTCAGCCACAAACATAACGAAAGGATGTAAATTCTAACAATGCACAAGGGTTAAATAAAAATTTCATTTGTTCACAGATTCATTCATCCAGTCTTCTATATTAAAATATAACAAAATTCAATATTATCTAAAAGTTGTTTATGAGAACTAAATATCAGAACTTATCAGAATTAGAAATTACTAGAATAATTACTATTATTAGAAAAAACTATATTCATACAATTTTTTTTAGTCTGTTCAAATAAATAAATTACGGTAAAACTAATTCCCATCCCTTAGTCATAGTCATGGTGTTGCAAGACAACGTGTCTTTGCACAGGAGCTGAAACCAAGGCTGCAAGCTCATCTCTTGTGGCTGATCCTCGACTTTCTGCCACATGATGTGATGGTCTGGTAGGCTCCGTCAGCTCATCCACAATATCTCCAACTCCAAGGCAGATGTTATGCAGCATTGTACAGGCAACTACCACTTTTGGGACAACCAACTGATCCAGAGGAAGAGCCTGAAGGAAGATGGCTCTCCACCGACACTTCATCCTGCCAAAAGATGTCTCAATAATGCATCTTGCCCTGGAATGGTGTCTATTGAACCGGGCCTGCACTGGTCCCTGGAGTGGTTCCCTGTAAGGTGTTATGATTCTGATGGGATTGTCAATACAGGGATATCCACCATCACCTAACAAAAAGTGTCCACGGGGTGGGTATGCCGCAAGCTGGTAAACTGGGCTGCACCGCAGGACTCGGGCATCATGTGTTGATCCAGGGTATCCACAGAACACATCAATAAACCTGCCAGTGTGGTCACAGATTGCTTGCAATACAACAGAATGAAAAAGTTTTCTGTTGAAGTAACAGTTGGCATCTCTCACTGGGGCTTTTATGCGTATATGGCAACCATCTATAGCACCCAAAGCCCCCAGGAAAGCATTGTGATTTGCCAACCTGACAAAACCTTCACTTACTGCCTTCCTTGCATCTTCTGTGGATGGGAGTTTTATTATATTGCCTCTGTGGTGCAGGAGGGACCCAAGTACCTCTCTTACTGAGCGGAAGATTGTGGTCTTGGGTATAGAGAATGCCCGACAGACAACTCTGTAAGAGGTACCGCAAGCCAACCAGAATATGAATATCAGCACCTTTATGGTTTGCCCCCAACCATGGTGTCGATCCTCATGAAGCATGCTCAGGAGTGCATTCAGGGATTCACGACTAAGGCGATAATCAGGTCTGGTGTCATTTTCTTCATCAAAAAACAGACGAAGCACTGGTACTAGGGTTGTGCCGATAGACGATAGTATCGTGTATCGACGATAGACAGAGATATCGCCGATGGCAGATGCCTTTGACGATATCAATACGATAATTGGCTCGTTTTTCCATTAATGTATTAAATCATTATTATTATTATTATTATTATTATGAAGCTAGTATAGTTATTAAATTAACTAGGAACTACAATTATATTTGCCTTGCCTAAATTCATAACGACATCACCACATAACCACACTTGCAACATCACGCGCGTATGAGGGCTCCTCAAAGAAAATGTTTTTAAAACAGACAAAAAACAAAAACAAAACTGCATCCCACAACGAAATTTCATTGCAAGGTGATCCATTCACAAATTGTCAAGAGTGCTTGTTTTAACAAACGCATCATTCTTATACCAAGATGAAGACGCGGCATCGTTGTTCGTCAGTAGGCTATTTTGTTTCCATAGCACTTTAACAAAATATTTAATGACACTAATAACACTAAAAACAATACAATTACAAAATATGAATTATAATAATAATAATAATAATAGGCCTATCGATGATAATGATATAGGCCGCCTAGGCCTAATAAAAGTCTTTAGTTCACAAAGCATCTGTGAAACTCTGCCATCTGTGAAAATCACAAGCAACTTCAAACTTGTTTAACAAGAAATATTCATCTAATTTTTTCGCTGTTAATAATGTAAGTCCACAAGAGAAATATTAAGCCAGTAAATTAATATAGTTGCTGTAGCCTACCGTTATCCACCGTCGTCTCTGGGAGAACGTGCTGCTAATGCAGTGAAAGCGCAGTCCGTTTCTGCTTTCGTTTTCAGGGATTGAGCGCGTTTACATGCACGTTATTAACTCGATTATGCTGAATAAACTGACAATGCATGTGGTCATGTAAACGGATTAACCCGTTTTCCTTTATCAGAGACAAGTCATAAGTTTAAGTAGGCGTATAACCGATCGACTTTTATATTTTTGCCTCTGATTTCTCCTGCCATTTAAAACACAATAACCTGTGTTATTGAAGTGCGGTGCGCATAAGTGAAGTGCATCCAGACAGAGAGAGCACTGGTAGGAGGACATATATCGCAGACTCCGACTCTTTCTTGACCCAAGAAATTAAAACGTGTTCACATCTCGTGCAGAAGCCTACAGTCAAAATACTGGAGATCTGTAACGGCATGAGAGGATAGTGTGTCCGTAAATTTCCCGCTGACATGTTGAAATACTCCGAGTCAGATACAAGAATGATTAGGATCTTTTTTTACCTCACTGTACCAGGAAATAACCTGATTTAGCCTATTAATAAACACTCCACCTTTGCTAGCAAAAAAGAAAGAGATTCTCATTTAAAACGAAGTAATAAAACAAGCAAATTGATGAGTAAGCCCCGCCCCCCTCACGATAATATCGTGAATCGCCGATCTCACAGGCTGACGATAGGACGATATGAAAATGGAGCATATCGCGCAACCCTAACTGGTACAGTAGGGTTCATTTGAATGTAGGCTGCAGGATTTACATCCTACAAAATTAGATGGAGGGCCACACATTAATCAACTTAAATACACTTGTGGCATCCTTCATTATTCAGAGTTACTGATATAAATATATATGGTTATATGCATATGTTTATTAACTGGGCTATATTGTGTAAAAAAATTTGAGAAATAGCGCCAGAAACCATATAAAAAGTGGGTTTATGTTAAATTATTATGAATTAATTATAAACCATATAAAAAGTGGATTTGTTAAATTATTATCAATCAATAATTAAATAATAATAATAATTTAACATAAACCCACTTCTTATATGGTTTCTGGCAATAAAACAAGTATTCATAGACCTTTTTCACTGTGCTAAACTAGCAAGTTACAAATCTGTCCAGGTGGTGGTGCTAGCTCGTTCAAAAGTCATGGCCAGAAGAAGTCTCTTACGAAGTCGTCGTCTTCGCTGTCTTCTTTCATATTCATTATGGATTATAAATAGGTATGACAAAGTAAAAGCGACGAGAAGCAGATGAGGCTCTGCCATTTTTCTTTATTTACCTCAGGAGTGTTTACTATACGGCTGTGCGCGGGAAGAAGGCGCACGAGACCGCTATGGAATTATATGACCATTGATTAAAAACACATACACATAGTTAACCAAATAAAAGTTTATTTTCATATTGCATGACAGTTACAGCAGGGCTTCAATTCTGTTAATAGTCAAGTAATAGCAGCAATAGTCAATTAAAGTGTATAATAAACATACGTTTTTCATTATATAGTACTCAATGTTTTTTTATTGTATAGTGTACATATTTTAAATGTGATAGTAAATAAAAATTAAAATATGAATATAGTCCGACTCCTATATATATTTGTGTTGTATCATAATCTGCGCGACCCGTCGTTGACTTTCTTTGATGACGTTTGCAGGGCGTTCCAAATGAGCGGTTATTGTCAGTGAAGTCCACTTCAACTGATATACCGTGCTCAGGGAGTAGGGAGCAGTGAACAGTTGTGTAGGGACCCTATCAAATGGAACGCACCTAGCATGTTCAGTGTTGCTTGCAGATGCGCTGACTTCAACAGAGGCAGCTTGCGTGGAAGGTGAAGGACAAGGTGCCTGTTTTTTAATGAGTCACTTATGCAATTTTTATGTTTAATAAAAACTGGTAGTATAACGATTGTTCTTGTCTAATTATTACAGATGGTGGTCAACCAGAATGCCTATTACCGCCGCGCCAGCCGCCGCGGCGAAATTACCGCGGCGAAAATAAACCAGCCGCATTTCAAAGTCGTTCCCGAAATGACCGCCAGGTGGCGCAAAGGGACATTGTGCAAAACAGCAGCAATTGCCGTATTTTAAAATGTAAGTGGGTTAAATAATAGGCATATTTTTCATTTATATAAATAGGCCTATTAGGCTACAACAGAATAGAACCAAAGATAGAATCAATTTTACAGCTGAAAAAATAGAATCAAAAGTTAAAAATAGAGACGATGTTAGGAGCAATGACGCTGAATATTTTTACTATTCTATTGAGGAATTAGATAAACGAAGAGCTCTCGTGAGCGATACAATTTATAGTGATTTCAAAAGCAGTCCTTAAAAAAAAAAAATTACATGGAGTAGTGTGGCATAATTTTTTGAGAGATTACGCGGAACACGTTTTAGTTAAGATCCTGGTTTCAATGCCCTTAATGTATATAGGCTAGGCTTTAAACACAACTCGTTTTGAGATTGTTTTGAATTAAACATTGAAGTTTAAAATGTAGTGTTTTGGCACACCAGGCCGAGTGGCGTTACGCATTGTTCAAAAATCAGGTTTTATTCTGGCATGTTGAATTGGCGTTAATATTTTTTTTTTTTTTTTTTTTTTTTAGATTTAGATTTTAGGTTTTGTTAGATTTATTTTTCTCATAACAGCTAAAATAACTTAATATATGCCTTGTCTTCATATGATTTTTATCAATGAACTAGTGTTTTCTGACAGTGTCGACTGCAAAGATGAAGTTGACGATCGCCATATTTGTAGTGAACGCACCTAGAGAGAAATGCACAAAGACATAATCAGAGAGTAGCCTTTTTCTTTTTCGTTTTGAATTATTTCGTTTGAAGACATTTCAAGCTTTGTGTATTTGATGTATTTATCATGTCTGTGTGAGGCATACGCTGAGTTTCGTTAAGTTAGGAGGATGAGATGCGCTCCAGCTGACGTGCAATGCAAGTGACCTCACGGGCGCCTCTATGATTAGTGTCTGTTTGCTTCTCTTATTGAATCCAGACAATTGGGTGATGAAAAAATGATTAAAATTAAGATACAATTTATAGAAAACGAAATTCACTTTAAAAAAAGGTTTCTACTAAACAAAACTTAATGAAGTGGTCAAAATCATGTCTGACCCACTCCATATCCATCTCTCGATATAATGCATCTTATCTTACTCATGCTGTTCACTTTTCATATTCAACATAGATTGAAAAAACAACATTATAATATTTTAACAAATATGATACTAAATGAGATTATTTAATGTCTACAACAGTAGGCCTATAGACTCTATTTGTACAAATTGCTGCACGTTAATGTAATTAAATGAAACCTTGTAACGAATTCACACTGTAGGGTAGACTGTGTACAGTTGAGACACCTTAAATAACTTGCGTTCGCAGCAAGCACAAGTTGTGATTTTTGCTGTGCACTTGCATGGTGTCAGCTGGGAAGGAAATATAGAGACCAGACCTCTTGGAACTTTAATTGAATACATAGCGTTGGTAAAGCATACTGAAATTACATCCCTACAAATGTATTAGGCCCTACTGAAAATAAATGTATCGAATTTAAGCAAAGTAGCCTAAATGTTAAGACTGTAAGCCCTTTGCTTTTTACGTAGCCTAAAGGACTCTTATAGCCGACTTTGGGTTAATTTAATTTGTAGAGGATTTTTTAACTCAAACATTAACACTGAAATAAATTAAACTAAATTATTGTAATTTTTGGCACACCACGACGAGTGGCGCTATGCATTGTTCTAAAGCCAGGTTTTATTCTGGCATGTTGAATTAGTGTTCAACAAATGCGGCGGCGCGTTCATTTGAATGAAGAGCGTTTCTCGCTCGTGCGAGCGAACACACACTGGAACGTTAGGCCGTATCACAACGAGTGAATAGTGGCCGAGTGGTTGAACGTATGTTACGATCATTTAGATGACACGGGTTCGAATCCCGAACTAACTTGGACTACTGGTGTTTTTATATTAGCCTATTAATGCATTTTAATAGTCTATTGTTGATGCAGAGAGATTTGTCTTCTAAAACATTTTTTTTTTTGCCTATTTACAAAATAAAATCGCCATGCATTTCCATTTTACACTGAGGAACAAATATTATACAATGACTTTACTTCTGTAGCCTATAATAATTCATATATATGACGTTTAAACGACAAACAATAAAATCAGAACCAGTATTCTGTTGCGTTCATGGTTCCAGTGGCAGTAATGCATCCACGGCTTTTCAAAATGTCTCAAAGCGTTTTGAGATTGTTTTGAATTAAATATTGAAGTTTATAATTTGTTTGGCACGACGAGTGGCAAACTCTTTGTTTTGTTTTGCAAACTCAGCTAGCCTGTGGGGGGTTTGGAGAAGGCAATACTTTGCTTTATCGTGGGGGTGCAGGACAGAGGTGTTAATGTTCCGTCTTTCATATGGAGAGTGTCGGAGCCAGCCTGATGAGGCAAAGGCAAAATTCTTTTAAGGATTAATCTCAAAATCTCCAAAAGTCCATAGCCTATGTACAGTAGGCCCTATATCTTATTAAATTATATATTGTAGTTTTATTGATTGTATAGGTTTTCCACAAACAATTTAAATTTAGCAGATACAGAGCTCTTTTATTGGCGACCCACCTCGTTTTATTGTGAGGTGAATTCAGCAAGGCATGTTGTATCTTTGAAGGAACAAAAGCTATTTGTTACAGTTTTTTCTTTCGTGATTTGTGTGGATGACACACAGCGACATATACAGTATTATCAGCTGTATGGTGTTTTTTTACGCTGAAATGCTTAATTTCGAGAAAGACCCGCCGCGCGCAGTGAGGGAGACCAAACTTACAAAAAAAATATCCATCGCGAGAGAGGCAAAGAAAAACGCCTGTTCTTAATTTATGTTGCTTTGAACTTTTTCCGTTTTGTACCGTTTTAATTTTTTAATTTAGCTGCAATTTCTTTGACAATAGAAATTTAAAATGTTGCAAGAATAGGCCTAAGATTCTGTGTTTCTTATTTTGCATCACAAAGGGAATAAACTCTATCGATGCAACCCTGTTTAAATAAATAAACTGTCCCGACACTTTATTCATATCTTAAAATGTGCGATGGGTTTTCAAACTTAATTAATTTTATTTTTATTTTACATTTTCATTGTTTATTTTTTAATTGAAAGCAATACTGTATTGAAAGTATTTTTCTGATTTGTTCGATCTGTTTTGAAAAATGTCTTCCGTTGATATGGCCGGGTATCACTGTCAGTCATCTCAATCTCGTGAATGATTCACACACACACACAAAAAATTATTTAGCAGATTAAAGACGAATCATCTTCATTTTCTGGTGCAATCGGCTGACAGTCTTCCTTCATCAGATGTGTCGTCTTTGCAGCGGGAATGTAGCAAATTTATGTTGTAATGTACAATTGATAATTAAACAAGATGATTGACTTTAATAAACAGATGCATATTTAAGCATCAAGAACGGAAAAACATAAACACTGTCGGCTACACTGAGATTCGATCTCAGATCGTTTGAAGCTCCGAGAGGCTATTGATAATGCGTTGACCACAGAGCTACCTTCTGAATCGCCGACGTCTACTATTTTCTCTGTTTTAAAAGTTTGTAACATGTAAGGCTATTTAGTTCTGAATATAACAAAGAATGCTTAAACCGACTACATCGGTTAGGAGCTGCAAGTCCTGAAAATGTTTTAATTTCACGGTTATTTTTCAGTTAATAAATCTACAAACACATTAAAATAACACGAAGAAAATGACAAGTAACCTATTGACATAGCCTTTCTAAATTATAGAAAAACTGGGCACACAATGTTAACGTGTGTCTACTTTGTTTAAATTTAATGAATTTGAATTCGTTTAACCACAATATTTATCTTGAATTTATCTGTGACCTCAGCTCAAATTACTGCCGCGGCAGATTACGTCATAAAGAGAATAAACTGACACTTTTCAAAGTCTGTGATTACAGCGCCACTCAGCGGTAAAAGGCAGCAAATACACATCCCAATTTTGCCGCCGCGGGAACGGCGGCGGTAAAAGTCTCATTCTGGTTGACCACCATCTGTACTTAACTAAAAGCCAACTTCATTGACTTCAGAGCCAACTTCAGTGACTAGAGACTACCAACTTCAGTGACTAGCAGCTAGCTAAGCAGCCTAAGCTAGGGTATGTTACCCAACAAATTAATAGCCTGCTAAAATGACAAAAAAGTGCAAACAAAACTTAACTGTTCTAATACAACAACAAGACTTTCAGGAAAAGCTTATAAGAACACACTAGCATTAAAATGAGAAAAGAACAAAGTTGTGAATAGTGAGCGTTTTAACACAAGCTGCCAACAGATTAAAAAATTACCATATGTGACATGAATCTATATATTGTTTTGCAGTTATACATTATGTACAGAACAGATACACACAGACAGTCCAAGTATACTCATATCATTTGGGGTGATTTCAATGTCATCAAGTTTCTTTCCTTTGTAGGCAGACAGTGTTCCTTTCTCCATGGCTATAAGACTTTACTTATTTTTGCCAGCTGCATTGTACCTTCTGGTAACCGGTAATACGGTCAGTGGATTCTGATATTGTGACCATGGAAATCAGCCAGTTGGTTTGCTTCATTCTCATTAAGGTTAAGAATTTTAGACATGGTTGCTATGTGCTTCCTGAGCCTAGTTGATGACAGTGCTTCTTTATGCCACATTCTCAAGCAGCTTTTTTGATGCACTCTCCTCTGTAGGCAGACATTGCTCCACATCTAGCAAACGTAAAGGGATTCACTGCTGGAACACCACAAAGCTCACACGTTTCAATGAGCAGCTCCATGGAAGAAATCACTGAAGATTTGAGGAGCAAAAATCTTCAAAAACTTTTATCCCTCTTTTACCATGGATCTCAACTCTTGTGAAGTGCAGACACAGCTTCCTCTCAAACTCAGACAGACAGATGGCAATGTCTTTGTGTAGCTCAAAAGAATCCCTGCTTTTAAAAGATGACAAAAGCATCCGGGATACCTCACCTTCTCTCCTTCAGTTGAACGGGATGACCTGGGACATTGTGACCTTGGCTAGAGCAGCGTAGCTGTCAGCAGAAGGGCAAGATCCACTTGGCTTCTTTCAATGTAGTTATAGCACCAGCAGAAATATACTCATTCCACCTTGCCTGGTGTGTTTTCCCGAAGCTTCTGGCACAATCATGATGGCATTGCTCTCAACAATGCTACAGATCTTATTTAAAGTATGCCCAAGTTTGAGAGCTAAAGCTTTCTCTTCATCGTAGCCAGATACAACTTTAACATCTATGACATGTTTGAATTTTGCTGGTATGATGAAGTCTACCATTGTTCTCAGTGGGGTAATCTTCCTTGCTTTAAGAAGAAGTCTGCCTACTTCTCTCATCTTTTGTCTGATGTAGTCATGTTTGGTCACATCAGACCCCATCCTGTTGAACATGTGCTTCCCCAGCTGCATGATGCATCTGTCAGTATGAACTACACACAAAACTTCATCATAGTTAATAAAGTACAGTATTTTCTTGAATGATAGGAACAGGATTGATAGATTTACGATGACGTCACATTTCTCCCGCAACTCCTTACGGCGCCATCTTGTGTGTCAAGTGGGTCAAGCGTTTGTGTTACGGAGCATGATAATATTGTATCGTCAATTAAACTGGCGGAGCGATGTGCTCCGTGCCTCTGCTCTCTATCTCTCTCATACACTAAATTAGTTCGGAGCGTTGTGTTTTTTTTTTTTTACCCAGATGGTGTTGTTACACCCAAATGTACAGTCTTTTTTAATAAAAAATTGGGTGTAAATTTGTCAGGTTTTGATGTCTTAATAAAATTGAAATCGTATCTCATTAACTTTTAAAAGAGACACTAAAACAGAGCGTTTTTCTCAGCCCCCCGAATTAAACATGCTGTATAAAAAGTATCTGTGGGGCAGATTATTAGGTTTTTATAAATGTAAAATTACATTTAGTAATTTGTATGTGTCTTTCAATCTATTTTCTTAGATTAATACAAAATAAAATTATAACATAACAATGAAATTTAAATGATACATTAGATCAAACGACTTTTATTAGATTAAGCATGGTTTGAGCATGCGCATTGTTGAGTTGGAGATCCCGCTCTCTGACCACCTTAAAAAAAAATAAATAAAAAAAAATAAACTCTGTTGAACTGTCTGGGACTGTGTGAAGAACCTGGGGTCCGTTCTTCGTACGTTGCTTAAAACATCCGAGATCAAATGAGACATCCAAGATGATATCATCGTGCTACTCATGATCTGGCTAATTAGGTTCTTCGAACACACTTGCCGGATATGATTAAGATCGCTGGATTGAGTTATCTGAGATAATTGCGCGTTCATGCAAAGTTTAAAAGGGGATATGTATCGATAGTAGAAACATTGATCAGCAACGCTTAGTTTTTCTCCTCAGCAGAGCAAGAACTAATAGTCGAAGTTTATTCGGAATTTTAATGTTTACAGTTTTTTACAATCGCTATGACAGTTTTTTCAATACATTTAACAAGTTTCCTAAACTCTTAACGCACCAACACACCTAAAACACACAATTGGCAAAACGGTTAATTTCATGTTCAAAATCACACATTGTAAACTAAACTCCAAAACTAATTTTCAAAATACAATAATACACTAACACAATACACTATGTCTAACAAAACACTGCAAACATGTTTCAAAATCAAATAATTATTCAAAACACTAATGTTCTCTTCCAAGAGGAACATTTAGTCAATCATAACACAATAACAAAAAAAAACAAACAAACACTAACATCAGATGGAATTACAGAAACTACATTATTTTACAAGTGTCAGGTCTGCCCTTATACAACACACAGTATATTGTATTGATCATAGATTGTGTTTTGCACTGCAGTTTTTTTAAAGTCTCTCTACATTTTTGTTTTGTTTGTAATGTAAATGCATGCATTGTTGTTGTTGTTGTTGTTGTTGTTGTTTTTTGCAGCAGAAATTCAATACAACAAAATACTGTAAATGACCCTTCTTAGAGTAGCTTTATAGAATGTATGGTTTATGAAAAAAAAGAAGACAGAGACAGAATTGCGGCAGTAACGGCTTTATTTGCAACAGGACATTTCTGCAAGGTAACAAAAATATGCATATAGCTGCCATTTACAGTATTACTGTATGTGAAAATACAAAATATGCAAACAGAAAAAGCCATCTTCTAATCTGCCCCGTCTTCTCCATTTGTCCACGTTCTCATCCACATCACACCTGATATCTTCCCTGGCAAGGCATCTTGGGAAGAATATTTTGGCTTGCCTTATCCTGGAAGTGTTCACCTGTGATGTCTTGGTATGCAGCATCTTTTGCATACAGGAGGGACATTTGGTCCTGTGGACTATGGTCAAAAACCTTTCATCTCCAGGCTGAGAAAACTCCTCAATGGGGTTGAGGAAAGGGACGTAAGGGGCAAGGAAAATGGACATCATTCTCTGATGGGCATCAAACCAGGCTGTGACTGCATGGGAATGGTGGAATGCCACATTGTCCCATATTTGCACAGCTTCAATCAGCTGTTTCTCACTAGCAATGGAATAATGTGAAAATGCTAAATTTAGGAACAGAAAAAGCACCAGAATAATACCGTTTTTTTCAGTCGCTAACAAGCGTTTGTCCAACCAGTTGTCACATTTTCAAAACTCTAAACACAATTAGCACAGCATTGGTCTTTTGTGGCCATACCATTCACACATTTCATGTTGTTTTCACACAATATGCAGCCATTGAACATATTTCCACAATGCTTACATTTTCTTAACAGACAAGCTATAGGAGGATCTTTGTTGACATCTTTGTACGCATGCGCGAGTGGTTGTGTGGCAACAAATCAAACAGTATTGCGGGCTACAGACGCGACGAGCACTTTCAAGAGAGTTAGCGGGCAAAATCCACAATAAATAAGCACTTTAAAGGGGTGGTAAAACACGATTTCACTTTTCTAACTTTAGTTAGTGTGTAATGTTGCTGTTTGAGCATAAACAACATCTGCAAAGTTACAACGTTCAAAGTTTAAAGCAAAGGGAGATATTTGCTTTTAAAGAATTAAATTTCTAAGAACTACAGAAACGGCCAATAGGGACTACACGACATTCCTGTGGGCTTGCTGACATCACTAAGCCCAATATTTACATAAACCCCTCCTCTGGGAACACAATACATAGAGGGGGCGATGCCATTTTATGTTGCTTTGGAGAAGAGCTGTTGTGGTAGTAGAGTGCCGTTGCCGCTATGCCGTCGAAACGCTGTTATTTTCACCCAGATTGCAGGTCCACTTTGTTCAGTCTTCCTAAGGACGGTTACAATTTATTTTTACCTCGGTCCCTCATAATTATAATCCAAATGTCGCTCTCTGTGCTGCACATTTTCTGGAGGAAAGCTTCCTCAATCTACACGAGTTACAATGCAGGATTCACACAACGGCTTGTCCTGAAAGATCGAGCAGTTCCAACTTTAAAAACAGAAGCTGTTTACGAGCCACAACATGTAAGTATGATTTTTTCGTTGATGAGTTTTCCTGTAATAGTTTGTATTGTTAATTGTACATCGTAGCGAGCAAGTAAACGAAGGACAACGCTGTTTGTCTCCACAAACCAGTTTGTTAAATGCTAACGTTAATTCATACTTATCCGACAAACACATACAAACTTCTGTTTAATATCACCAGCGCAGCGAACTTTGAATGTTCGTGGTTGTTGTCGTTTATGTGATCACTGTAAATTATTCTTTGATTATAGCTTTTATGTATTGTTTATCTACAGGCATGCTAAACATGGTTTGTGTTTGATTTGGCTACTGTTATAAAGCCGATGTTTAGTGTTCGTATTGGGTTAATAGTTCCGGCGACAGATATTTAGCTACAATCGTTTTAAATATACAAAAGTAACAGTGTCATATAGCGATCACAATAGATCTGCAGTCTTAAAAAAAAAAAACATACCTTTCTGAAACGTCCTTTAACAGCCGTTCTTGAACAGGTTCTGCTCGATCCTCTCAACTAACATTCTCTGGGTCTGATTCGGGCTCAAACTGGTATGGGAATATTAACGCCGTTGTTTACTGAAGCACAAACTACCGGTGAGGGTAAGGGGCGTTTCCGAAACAACGTGCACTTGGCGGTTAGCGAATCACAACACAGTGGTCCAGCAAACCAATCTGAGCCCATTGCGTATTTTTGAGGGCGGGGCTTCTTAGAACCAGGAAATCATCCAACCGTTTTCACAAGGAGGGACAGAGCAGTGTAGAATAATGGTTAAATATGTGAAAAATAATGCGAATTTTAAAAAACGAAGCATGAACACATGTTACAGTGCACCCCACAAACACGATCAAGCCTTCGAAAAAAGGTGTTTTACCACCCCTTTAACATCTGAAGACCAGAGGAGGTTTGGAGAGAAGCTCAAAATTTGTATTGGTGACAAAATCGAAGTTATTCAAAGCCCATATGAGATCTCCGCTGACTGTGCGTGCAGCTCCCCAAACAGACGAGGCATTTATACTTGACGCAACTGTTTTGTTTTAGACTGAACACCAGACCATACAACTGATTTAGACGCGCAAACTGGGTGATGATGAGATGTACTAATATCCGTCTGCTCGGGCAGATTCGGCTCAAAGTCGTGCATCTGCGGATGCGGAGGCGCGCGCGCTGTTAAGCCGAATCTGCCCGAGCAGACGGATATTAGTTTTTTTATTACCTTCGCGCTCATGCGGACACGTCGAGTATAAACAAGGTTCCCTTTCGAAGGGAACTCTACACTACGTCAGAATGACGCAATGGGGAACGCCTCAGGCGTGACAGGTGTCTGAAATCAAGTATCAACTCACAGCAATCACGTTGACCGGCGACAGCCCGTGCATCATCAGCCTAATGATGAGCGCGTAACCTGGATGTATAAAAAGGGCGCCTTGAAACCATAACAACATCCTTTCGTCTTCAGGGACTGTTTGTCTGAGAGTGTTTTCTCTAGTGCAATTCGAAAAGAAAAAGAATGAAGCGTACAGAGAAGAAGAAAAATACCTTCCGCAAGTGTGCCGACCCGTGTCCCAGATATCTGACACCGGAGGATTCACACGATCTGTGCGTGTTCTGTCTGGGCGAAGAGCACGCGCGGGGAGCTCTCGAGGGAGCTGCCTGCGCAAGCTGCGAGCGTTTTTCTTTGAGAACGCTCCGCTCTCGTCTGTCTCACTTCTCGAGGGAAGTGAGCGCGGCATCTGAACCCCGCGGTTTCGGTCCCGCTCGGGCTGAGGCTCAGCGGCGCTTGAGTTCGTGGGGCTCTCAGATGGAGCTGGCAGATCAGCTGGAGAGGGGCGTTAACCTCGCGGATGATCTGTCAGCTGACGAGAGTGAGTTACAGGTCAATGTAGAAGATGTTCTATCTCTTTCTGACGGATCTGTAACTGGTTCTCTTCGGGCCGGGCAGGAGTTGGCTGCTGATGAGGTCAGTCTGGTTGAGGATGAACCACTTCAGCCCTCCTGCCCAGTGTACGCTGAGCTGGTGGACGTTATGGGGCGCGCCACCAACAGACTGCAGCTGCAGTGGAGGCGCGTCCGGGAGGAACCTGTTCGTGGTATTTTGGACGATCGGTTCCTCCCCACCCATAGGCCACCGGCTCGGATGAGCCTTCCATTCCTTCCCGATCTCCACTCTGAGATCGAGAAGGCATGGAAGAACCCGTTCTCTGCGCGCCTTCATTTGCACCAGCGGGCTAGTTTCGCTGCTGTGGAGGGGGCCGCAGAGCACGGGTATGTGTCGATGCCACCAGTGGACGAGACGTTGGCTAACTATCTCGCCTCTGGTCGGCCATCGTCACTGGGAGCTCCGACCCTGCCATCCAAGCCGCTGAAAACAACATCACGCTTGAATGGCAGAGCGTACACAGCAGCAGGTCAGGCAGGTGCGGTTCTGCACACCCTCGCGGTCCTTCAGGCCTACCAAGCCGACCTGCTGCGGGACCTCGATCAGGGGGCCGGCCTGTCCCCTGATGCGGTCGCAGAGCTGCGCCGCACCACGGATCTGGCTCTCCGGGCCACCAAACAGTCTGCTGTTTCCATCGGTCGTGCGATGGCAGCTATGGTGGCCACGGAGAGACATCTGTGGCTCAACCAGGCTGACATCGGGGAGAAAGAAAAAACTTTTCTCCTCGATTCGCCGGTTTCGCCTTCCGAGCTTTTCGGACCTTCCGTCGAGACGGTAGTCGATAAGTTCAGGGAGGCGAGGGCGCGCTCTGCGGCATTTAAGAGCTGCATACCGCTGAGGTCCTCGGCCCAGCCCAGGCAGGCGGGAGGGCCTGGTCCGTCGTGGTCTGAGGATCACAGACAGACCCAGAAGGCCAGTGTCGCTTCCCGTGCACCCCCTCCTCCTAGAAGAGGGAGCAGGGTGCGCAGGAGGCGTAACTCCCGCGGGAGGCAGGATCTCAGGGAGGTGATCCAGAGTAAACGTTCTCAGTATGAACGTTAGGTATCACCTCCCTGGATCATTGCTTCCTAACCACCATCACTCCCAGGCTCCTCCTACATCAGGCCTGGGGCAGGGCCTATGATGAGTTCAAGAATTCTCTGATGGCCCGCTTCAGCTTGGTTGATAGGAGCGCCTTCCTACTAGGCACAAAAAAAAAAAAAAAAAAAAAAAGCAGTAGTACTTAGGTTTTGTTTTGAGTTTCTGAGCCCTGGCGTGCTTCATTCTGTATGCCGCAGGTTTTATGTTGAGTGAAAATGTTTTGTGCGCAAATAACATTTTCTTTCTCTTCTTTTTCAGAACTCATCTCCTGTACGGAGCCTGGGACATGTTTTGAGGTAACGTATTGTAAGTGAGCTGAGCTCCCGCATACTGTGGTTATCAGGTTACAGGCCTCATCCGGCCTTCCTGAATGTGAGCTCCCACATACTGTGGTCATCAGGTTACAGGCCTCATCCGGCCTTCCTGGTTTTGAGCTCCCACATACTGTGGTCGCCAGGCTACAGGCCTCTCCGGCCTTCCTGAATATGAGCTCCCACATGCTGTGGTCACCAGGTTACAGGCCTCACCGGCCTTCCTGAATGTGAGCTCCCACATATTGTGGTCGCCAGGTTACAGGCTTCACCCGGCCTTCCTGAGTATGAGCTCCCACACACCGTGGTCGCAGGTCTTCTTAGTTATGAGCTTCCTCATGTCAGGTTATAGGCTTTATCCGGCCTTCCTGTATGTGAGGCCTTCCTAAGAATGAACTCCCACATGCTGTGGTCTTCAGGTTCAGGTCTCTCCGCCTTCCTGAGTGTTAAGCTCCCACATTCAGTGGTCACCAGGCTTCAGGCCTCCTAGGCCTTCCTGGTTATGAGTTTCCACATGTCAGGTTACAGGCCTCACCAGGCCTTCCTGGATGTGAACTCCCACTTACTGTGGTCGCTAGGGAGCGTCCACATGTCAGGATGCAGGCCTCATCAAGCCTTCCTGAATGTGAGCTCCCATGCATTGTGACTATCAGGTTACAGGCCTCGTCTGGCCTCCTGATTATTGGTTCCCACATGCTGTGGTTCCCAGGTTACAGGCCTCACCGGCCTTCCTGGATACAAGCTCCCACATTCTGTGGTCGTCAGGTCACAGGCCTCAGCGGCCTTCCTGAGTATGAGCTCCCACATGCTGTGGTCGCCAGGTTAGAGGCCTCACCAGGCCTTCCTGGATTCAAAATGGATAAGTACATGCACTTTCGTTTCATGCACTTTCTAAAATCCATATTTATGGTAAGGGTTATGCGCTGTACGCTTCGTTCCCTTTTTTATGTGGCTCAGACTCCGGTTCTTCACCTTGGGTCCCACTCTAGATGCGTCTTCTGTCGCAATGTTTTACGACAGGCGCTTCACGTTCAGGCTATCTCCCACATTCTGTGGTTACAGGCCTCATTAGGCCTTTCTGAAGGTAGCCCCACATTGTGTGGCTGTCAGGTTACAGGCCTCTCCGGCCTTCCTGAATACGAGCTCCCACTTACTGTGGTCGCCAGGTCTCAGGCCTCACAGGCCTTCCTGAGTATGAGCTCCCACACGCTGTGGTCGCCAGGTTAGAGGCCTCACCAGGCCTTCCTGGATTCAGAATGACTAAGTACACGCACTTTCGTTTCGTGTACTTTCTAAAATCCATATTTATGGTAAGGGTTATGCGCTGTCCGCTTCATTCCCTTTTTTACGTGGCTCAGACTCCGGCTCTTCACCTTGGGTCCCACTCTAGATGCGTCTTCTGTCGCAATGTTTTACGACAGGCGCTTCCCTTTCAGGCTATCTCCCACATTCTGTGGTTACAGGCCTCATTAGGCCTTTCTGAAGGTAGCCCCACACTGTGTGGCTGTCAGGTTACAGGCCTCTCCGGCCTTCCTGAATACGAGCTCCCACTTACTGTGGTCGCCAGGTCCCAGGCCTCACAGGCCTTCCTGAGTATGAGCTCCCACATACTGTGGTCGCCAGGTTAGAGGCCTCACCAGGCCTTCCTGGATTCAGAATGGCTAAGTACACGCACTTTCGTTTCGTGTACTTTCTAAAATCCATATTTATGGTAAGGGTTATGCGCTTCCGCTTCATTCCCTTTTTTACGTGGCTCAGACTCCGGTTCTTCACCTTGGGTCCCACTCTAGATGCGTCTTCTGTCGCAATGTTTTACGACAGGCGCTTCCCTTTCAGGCGATCTCCCACATTCTGTGGTTACAGGCCTCATTAGGCCTTTCTGAAGGTAGCCCCACATTGTGTGGCTGTCAGGTTATAGGCCTCTCCGGCCTTCCTGAATACGAGCTCCCACTTACTGTGGTCGCCAGGTCTCAGGCCTCACAGGCCTTCCTGAGTATGAGCTCCCACATACTGTGGTCGCCAGGTTACAGGCCTCAGCAGCCTTCCTGATATGAGCTTTCATGTACTGGAGCTCCCCACATGAGGGGGTCATCAGGTCTTAGGTCTCAGTAGACCTTCCTGGGTTTGAACCCTCTCTTACTTCCCCAGTGTTCGGATCGAGCACTGGGTAGACCCGTGGATTGAGTGGACGACTTCCGTCGTTTCTTGAGGTTAAGTCACACTCTCCGGGAGATCCCGTCTCTGTGATCCGGAACAGAATGGTTTCTGCCAGCTTTACAGGCCTTCAGTTTCTGGATGCCTTATCCAGGGCAACTTCCAGAGGCTCTGTCTTGGACAGACAGGCAATGGCCAGACTGTGAGTCTTAGTATAGATCACCAGGCCAGCCTGGTGGCATTTCAGGAGGCATGCTCCCCTGAATAGACTGGCTGGGAGTCCCTTGGGTCCCCTAGCCACACTCCCTAGAAAGGACCCTTTCTAGTTTTTGAATTGTGGTCCTAGGCCTTTGAGCTGGCCCAGATATACCCCCAACTAACAATGTTCTGGCGGTTTCTTGGTTCATTAGCTTGGGCTATGACCGGTAGGGAGTGCTGTCACTGACAGCCCGATGTGACCTAAGGGTGAGTGGTTCCAGTGTTTCTGGATTACTGGTTCGGACAGTTGTCACTGCCTTTGGGCATGCACTCCCCTCAGCATGGCGGCGTTGGTATATCGTTCCCCATTGCGTCATTCTGACGTAGTGTAGAGTTCCCTTCGAAAGGGAACGTCTCAGGTTACGACTGTAACCTAGGTTCCCTGAGAACAGGGAACGAGACACTACGTCTTCCTGCCATGCCTCGGGGCCTGCCTGCAACAGTCCCTTCAGACGATAGGGTGTTGTTATGGTTTCAAGGCGCCCTTTTTATACATCCAGGTTACGCGCTCATCATTAGGCTGATGATGCACGGGCTGTCGCCGGTCAACGTGATTGCTGTGAGTTGATACTTGATTTCAGACACCTGTCACGCCTGAGGCGTTCCCCATTGCGTCATTCTGACGTAGTGTCTCGTTCCCTGTTCTCAGGGAACCTAGGTTACAGTCGTAACCTGAGACGTTTTACAGCTCAGCCACTTGTTTTTTTCATATTTTTTTGCAAGTGGAAGATCTTGGTTTACATTTGGACTTGGATGTGATCTTATAGGCTTGAAAAGGTTGGTGACCACTGCATAACGCAAACCCAGTCAAACGTTTGACTGCAGTATCTTCTATTCTATGCGCCTTATAATCCGGTGCGCCCTATATATGAAAACAGTTATAAAATAGGCCATTTATTGAAGGTGCGCCTCTGCTTATAGTGCGGAAAATACGGTAGTCTGGGTGCTGTGGATCGCGGTTTGGGACACCTGAATCAGAACGCGAAAACATATGACTCGGTTGATTTGACTCAGTTTTATTATTTTTTATTTTATTCAATCTTCTATAAATACATAGTCACTAAGACTTAGGCCTACCATGAACAAAATGAGCCTCACAAACTCGATCAGGAACGTTAGGAATCCAGGCTTCGGAGCGTCCAGGTTCAATCGCCTAATTGCACGCAACCATTTCTTTCGTTTTTCGCGATCCTTTTCGGAGGGAATTCGGAAAAACTTTTTATCAGGCCCCCAACGAGCCGTACAATCGACCACACAGCAAGAGTGAACCATCCTCTTCTCTAAATCCTCCTCCAAACGTGCAAAACAGTCAAATTACAGGTATCTAGCGGTGTTTCCTGCCACACGATTCCCGTGATGCAACGCGGCAAACATAAACAATGACGTCACAAAAGATCCGCCTATACCTCCCAACAAAATTATGAATTGTTTTTGTAGTATTTACGAATGTTAACACACAACATCCCACAGTAGCAAAAACAATATTCCAAACCTTAGATACAGTATAAAACCTCTGCTTCTGCAATGATATCATGTCAATAAGGTCATACAGTAATGCATATGTTGAATTTTTTGTCCCTCTAAAGAATGCAAAGTCTTCCACCCTCTCAGGGAAGAGGAAAGCTCCTCAATGATGATCAAGAACTTGCCATTGTAGAAATAGTTGTTGCAAATAATGCAATAAAACTGCATGAAATTCAAACTAGAATTGTGGAGGACCATGAGATATTTGACAATATCGATAGCATCAGCCTCACAACCACATTGTCCGGCTGACATTGTCCAATCACAGAGTGCAGATGAAGCAGCTCTACACTGTTCCCTTTGAGAGGAACAGTGAGAGAGTCAAGGAGCTACGACGACAATATGTCCAGGTATAGTGTATATTCAATTTAATGTCTAGTTCTATAAGCTTTGCACTTTGCAAGTAGGTAACCTACACAGTACAAGTAACAGTAGGTTACAGTACAGTAACAGTAATGACATGATTTACATAAACTTTATTTCAGAGAGTTATGGAATTGGAGGCCAACCTGGCCCCTCATGAATTCATAGATGAGGCAGGATTCAATCTGGCCAAAAGGCGTCGACGTGGACGAAATGTAATTGGAAAAAGGGCCACAGTTGATGTGCCAGGACAGAAAGGGGCAAATATTACCATGTGTGCAGCAATTGCAAATGCAGGATTACTCGTTCACAGATGTCAGGTTGAACCCTGTAATACCAAGCGCCTCCTTGCCTTTCTCAATGATCTCCACCAGCGCCTGGTTCCAGAGCAGGATCAGGAGGGTGAAAACATGAGAACCTTTGTCCATCATTCGCAAGCAATAACAACATGGTTTGAAGTCCACCCAAGACTGGTAAGTCTCTTTCTTCCACCCTATTCACCTTTCCTCAACCCCATAGAGGAGTTCTTTTCTGCATGGAGGTGGAAGGTTTATGACCATCAGCCACATGACCAGATGTCCCTCCTTGAAGACATGGGTGCTGGCTGCAGGGACATCACAGTTGATGATTGCCAAGGGTGGATCCGACATACCAGGCGGTTTTATCCCAGGTGCATCGCCTTGGATAATATCAGATGTGATGTTGATGAAAAGATGTGGCCAAACCCTGAAGATCGCAGAGATTAGATACAGTAATTTTGTGCTTTTTTAATTTCCCCCCTTTTTATCTGGGCTGTTTGCTGTTGTTTTTTTGTTCAGAATGCTATTTTGTTCACTGTAAGCAATACTGTAAAACATTTTCTGTTCTATCATACTGTTTCTACTGTACCTTCTGTAGAAAACGGTAAAGGAAAAAAAACTTCTATTTGATTTGCTGATTTGCTTTTTACTGGAATGCTTTTGAATGTGAACATACTGTACATGTGGACGTACATGTGGACATACAGTTCCCCACCAATAAATTTAGTGTAAAAACAGTAGATTGCATGTTTTGCATGCAAATACCTGTAAAACTGAAACATAAAAGTCTATGCAGTTTTTGTAATGTCAACAATAGCCAGTATTTTGAAACCTGGTGTACTTTGACTGCATGTACCTTGTAAAGTGAAAACAAGTGTTATTCTTTGACAGAATAATTTAATTTTGAGTCAGATTTCCAGTGTTTTGGTAAAGTTAGTGTGTGCAGAGAAAGATGTATTCTATTTTGAAATGAAGAGTTAGTATATATTTAACAAAATGTGTTTTTGAGAAGAAAATGATCCATTTGGCCAATTGTGTTTTGTAGGTGTGAGTCTGTGTTAAGAGTTTAGAAAAAGTACCTGAAGTATGGGTAAGCGCTTGTTAGCGATTGAAAAAAACTGTAATAATTAAAAAAAAAAAAGAGTCATCTTCTAATTATTTGCATAATTCAATCAGCTGTTTCTCAGTAAGAATAGAATAAAATGCAGGGAATATATTTGTGTTTCAATTCACAATATAAACAGCTGTTAACATTGACTTTAGCCTGTAAGGTTAGGTTTAGAACATGGTGTGATCTGTTCTGACATACAGTGTTAAAGCATTGGTAAATTTGGCAGTAAAAATCCACTGTTTTGGTCTTGTTTGAGCTTGTGTGTAAAAGAAGTTCAAGCATTTTAAAATTGTGTTAGTTTTTCTCGATTGCTTAAACACTATAACCAGGCTTTTGAACTAAAATTTCAAAATCATAATGCCATTTATCAAAAAGCACACCCATTTCACTAAACTATAAACACTATTCCCTGTTTTGACACATGAGTCAAATTTGTTGAACTGTCACTGCAAAACTCTACACACAAATCCCTTCATTTCTCATTGCCTTGACCATGTTGTCATGTATAAAGCACTAGCATTCAATATTGTTCACTCAAGTCAGCACAGCGTCAGCTCAGTTAGCACACAATAACCCAGGTGGAAACACTAGAAGTCAAAATTTAACACACATCAATCAGATCCTTCTATAGATAGGTAAAAGGGCCCAAATCAGTTTATTGAGTTTTGGAACAATGGATCCAGAAAGACATGAAGGAAGAGATCGAGGAGGGATAAGCAGGAGGAGGAGGACGAAGGGCAAGAAGACAAGCAGTCTCAGATGAAATTCAAGCCACTCTAGTTGCCCATGTCTTAGTCAATGGTAGGACTGGGACGGTTACCGCAATACCACGGTCACGTGACGCCTTTCGCGGGTCTGAGCTTGTCACCGTCATCACCGCTTTCACGTGTTCACGTTGTGTCTAATGACATGGATTCATTGATTCTAATGACATGTATTGTGTCTAATAACACATGTGTCTTACATGGATTCAAGATTTTCTAAACAAAACATCATCAAAAGATGGAGCAAATCTGACCGTTCGCAAGTTGTTCCATGACACATAATAACATTCCATTTGTAGGCTATTGACTATAACCCCTGTGGCGCGTTACTGTCACGGTATATAAATCCTTTGTCTCTTTCTTGTCTCATGTTCTGTTGTGTGTGTGTGTGTACTGATTGTGTGGGCGTGCCGGCTCATTAGCACTCATCAGCAATCAAGCTCATCACTCCCGTCACCAGCTGCAGCTCATCTCATCACCCTATATATGCTCACCACTTTCTCATCCCCTTTGTCAGATTGTTGTTTGTGGTGTCCCGGTAGTGTTCCAGTCTGCGTCTCGAGTCCTGTTCCTGTTCCTGTTCCTGTTCCTGTTCCTGTTCCTGTTCCTGTTCCTGTGGATTTATGCTGGATTATTCTCATCACTGGATTCATCTCACCGCACTGCTGCACTTCCACTCACCGGGTTCATCTGGCCATCGGGGTCCCTGCGCCGCTAGCCTGTCTATTCTGGACTTTGACCTTCCTTATAATTTGTATACTATAAAGAGCTTTTACTTGCATCTTGCTTCCTCTTCTCATTCGTTACAGTTACGGCTGCGACGCGGCTCCCGGAGCTGATCGTGCCCACTCTAGTCAATGCTTGTGTTTACAACAGCCACGATGCGGCACGTTTCAGACGCTCTCTCCGCGCCGCTTCGCTAAAGATAGGCGCCTAGTCTATTTCTCTCACGTGAAGACCGCATTTGTCAACCCTCGCGGAGTAGCGGCAAGTGCACACTCACAGCACCAGAGAGGAATCTTGACGGCACTTGCAAGAAAATGGATAAGTAGGCTACATAATTAAATACACAAATATTACACCATTTAAGCTTTATTAAAAATACATAGGCTACTGAGTTACTAAAAGAATATTTGCCAAAGAATACACTTGTATGTTCACAGTTTGAACGTTCTTGTTTCCATTTGTTTAATTTCAAGATCTGAGGTGAATTATCCATTAATGGGTGGGGAGGGGTCCATACCGTCCCAGCCTTAGTCAATGGTATGACGATGAGGGAGGCTGGGCTACGAGTAAGGCCAAATTTGAGTCGCTTTACCGTCGCCTCGAGAACCTTCAGGGAGGTGTGGTGACAGACAAAATTCTATCACTGAATAAAAGACAAACATTTTCAATAGTCTTTGATAAGGTGTATTTTCTTGTAAGAAAAGGCCAGCAGTCGTAAAGTCACACAGAGTGGCTGTAGAGTGTGACAGTGAAGGGAGGGCATCTCTTCTCCTTTATAGTCTTGACTCCCAGAATGTTATCTTTCTAGGCCAATGATGGTATTTCAACCACGTGGGGAACATTCTTAGACGTCATATTGTTCATCATATTGTCTCCTTGAGTGGAGGCCCTCCTGTCACGTAACAACACTCTTTACCATTCCAATACAGTTCCATATTAGAATAAGGTTTGTGTGTGCTCTTTTACTGTCATATGATGGTCACACATCTTACTGTAAGTAAATAAAAAAATTGTTTAGAGGAGAGAATATATATATAAAAAAAAAAAGTAAAACGGGAAAAAATGTTTGGTTTTTTTGTGTGTGTGTGTTGTACTGTGTAGTACATGAATGAATAAAAATGTGCCAATGTATCCATTGGTTGTGTCTTTTGTGTTCATCATGTGAAAAGTTTTGTGATGGGGGAACCACAAGCAACATAACTTACTAGTTTTGGAAATCTTGTTTTGAATTTATTGCACCAGTGTGTTAGACTATGTTGTAGTGTGTGTGATTTTGAAGGCTTGTGTGTCCTGTCTGAGGGCAGAGTTTGTTTTTTCAGCAAGAGTGAATGGTTTTGAGTATAGAGCTTCATTTTGACCTGAAAATTGGATGTTTGGGGAATTGGGTGAGACGTTATGGATTTGTGTTTACAGTTTTGAGATTACGAGGCATAGTTTCAAGAAATGTTATAGTTAATCGAGAAAAACTGTAACTGTTCCCAAGAAAGTGGTGGCTGAAATATGTGCAGTAAGTGGAGATTTTCTAACTTTCCAAAGGAAAGAAAGTATAAGACTTTCTAATGTCCATTTGTTTCCATTGCACTGGACAGTGAATAAACCCTCTCAGATAACTGTCATATGGAGGAACTAGCCTACCTGCAAGTGCATAAATAACTTTATTTACATTAAGTGTAACTTAATTTACACTTGTATGCTTTATGGCTGCAATATAAGTTTCAGGATTCCACATCTACAGAAAGGCTTACAGAAGAGTTTTTACAGACAGAGGAGACATAGGCCTACAGGTGGGCAGTGAATAGCCAACTTTTCATTTTTATTTGTTGCATGAGGCATGTGTCTAATATCTCTTGTTGCAGGCACTTGACCACTGGCTTTTCTTTACAAAGAACAATTGAAATAAAACTCAAGGAACTAAGCATATTTGTCTTTTATTAAACTTTTTTTTTTTTGCAATGTTGTGTAATATGGGACATGCAACAATGTCACAGGCCCTGTCAGGTGTGCAACCCTCAGACTTTTCAGACACTGAAATCTTCCCATTAGTTAGCCAAAGTTCATTTCATTGTGTGCCCTTGTCCTGGCTAGAGCTGCATTGTAACTGGTTTGGGTCAGGGAATGGGGTCATAAAACGCCTGTCTGCAGGAACATGTCATAATCACCTATGAAAAAATGCAGTTCTGTTAGGATAAGCATAATTGTATGTAATACAGCGAGCTTGATATTTAAGTGTGAAACTTTCCTTACCACTTTCAAATAATGTCATCATCATCATCATCAATCGGCTGCGAACAGGGTAGGTTGACAGTCGGTCACTAATTTTGTCCATTCCTTGCGATTGCTGGCAACTTCTCGTAGTTCGCTCACTGTTGCTGGTACGTTCTTATTGATGAGTTCGCCGATATATTGATGGTATAGCCTTCGCGCTCTACCTCGACTTCTTTTGCCATGCCGTTGTTGTGGCGCGTACAAGACATACTTATTGATCAAGTCGCTCTCATGTCTTCTTAGGCAGTGTCCTACAAATCTTAGCTGTCTCTGTTGTACTTGAAAAACGAGTGGGTTGCGGCCAACTCTTTCATAAATCACTTTATTGCTTTCCTTGTCCAGTCGCTTTATGCCAAGCATGATTCTATAGCAGTTGGTGGCAAAACTGTTGAGTTGGTCTCTAAGTTTGCTGTTAAGGATCCAGCTCTCACAACCATAGAGCAGGATTGAGACACACGCAGATTCGAATATGTTGATCTTGAGTGTAATTGGAAGACTTTGTGACTGAAACACGTTCTTCATCTTCCAGGAGGCCCCCCATGCTTGGCCTTTTCGTATTTTGACATCGGATTCGCTAGAGGCGATGTGGGAGCCAAGATATTTGAAGTTCTTGGTCCATTCGATGGTCTGTCCATCTAGCTCTATGTGCTGATGATTGTGTATTGCCATGTCCAGACCGGCATATTCTTGGTTGCTCAGTGCTACTGTTTTACCTATATTGACTTGAAGGCCTACTCTTCTGGCCAGGGGCGTCACTAGGCCCTTTTTAGGGGGGCTTCAGCCCCCCTAAACTTCTGCCCAGCCCCCCTAAAAAATATTTGATTAATACATTTTTGATCGCTTCAGTCCCCTTTAAAAAAACTAATTTGAAACGGCGGCAAGCTGCGTCAAGTTTCGGCTCCTCCCCTTATCTGAGCGCATTTTTCAATCTGCAGTGTCGCCGAGCAGAGCGAACATCAGAGAGTACAAGGTGTGTCGTGAGTGCATTTATTGGTAGATCGCTATGATATTACATTTGCATCGGTGCAGTTCTTTGTCATAAATGCATTGCAGTTTACATAATGAAATGTTACTGGAGCAGGGCCGTCGCCAGAACAAACCAAATGGGGGGGCATTTAATTTTCATAGGGGGGCACACTTTTTTTAATGATCTGAGACAGACCAAAACAACAACCCATATTAGGCTATAACTAAAATAGACCACAATAGTCTTGTTTTGTACAATTATTAAAATAAAATACTTCACCGTATGATCTCTTTATTTTTTCTTAACATTTCCACATTTAGCTAGTACCAGTAGCCTATATTTTTTGTTAATCTGCATTGTTCGTCACATACACAACACAGTGCCATCTAGTGGCTTTCTTGAGTAACAGGCACAATCAACGTAACGTATATCATTAATAGTTTGATACCATGAAGACACAAAGGAGCGATTTTTATTATTATACAAGCGAGCAGGGTATCGCTGTAAAATTATCTGATTCGGTCCTTCATTTCCAAGATCAATGGCCTGCAGCTTTGGCCCAGTCACAGCCACAGCGACGGCGATCACGTCACTAGTAGTAGGCCCATTCATAATTACACCCGCTGCTCTGTCTATGCTGTGCACTTGTCTCATTAGACAAATTCTCCATTCCTACCATCTCATTAGCTCCAGAGTCGTCTCCACACACGTTGTTGTTGGTCAAAGTCGTCTTTGTCAACGAAGAATCTTTAAACCACTTTCTATAGCTTTGCTGTACAAAAGCGCCAAAATTTGATTCTGAGATCGCATGCAACACGCAGCTGCGCAAAGGAATTACGTATAAACAATACTGTATGCTTAACTAAATGAATTGCATGATTTATATATACATATACTTACACACAACTGCATATTGTAATTTGAATAAATAACAAAAATAATATATTGTAAGGTCTGCAGCTGGAGACTTGCCATTGGCTGTTGTATTTGAATAATTAATGAGGTAGGTCTTTGCAAGGTTTGGGTGCTGTTTTGGGATGTTTTAACAGTCATTTATGAATATAATTATATATTTCAAGTTACGTTCTGTGTAATAATGTGTTGAATAATGAATTTTCTGAATCATTTCTGAAGATAATGTGTTATGCATTTCTAGTGTTACCGTTGTAGAGATTACTGTTCCTGTGAGCTAAGTTCTGCTGAAACAGATAATTTAGAAAATTAAAAAGACTTTAATCGCAAACAATTGATACCAAACGCAAATGTAAGATTACTTTATTATTCTGCATTATATTTAGGGGGGCACACTAAATCATTTGGGGGGGCACTTCCCCCCAATGCGACGGGCTGTACTGGAGCATTGGGAGCAACACGGGACGGTTCGGTTTCTCATCCAATACCTACGTTTCGCTGCTTCAGCCCTTATCACAGTGTGATAGTTGTTTTTTATTCCTACAAAAATGAAGCGATTAACACCCATGAAAACATACTTTAGAAAACGATCATGATTTATTTTAATTTACTTTTTAAACTTTGAAACATATTATTTTGTATTTTGGCATTACATTATGCTGCCATGCAAAGAAATGATTAAAGACACACATCATTGTCTGAAAGCACTAGATGGCCCAGAGAGAGAGACATCATGTGGAGTTATTTTGTTTTGGAATAATAAATATAGTTTTGTATTAAGTAATAATGAATCAGGAGGAGTGTATCATGATACATATATTAGAGTAAGAGTAGAGTAAAAGGATTTGTGATTTTCTTTTAAGTACTTGATTTATAGAAGTGGCAAATTGATAATTAATGTTGTTATTTTTAATAAATAGAAATAAATATAGAACAGATTAATCATATTGCCAATAGACAGTTACATTAATACACGTTTAGCTGGTTAGTTAAATGATTTTAAATTAAATAGATTTTCACGGGGTGACTTGATGAATAACCAACCGTATTGTTGATTACAAAGGCTAAAAAGCTTAAAAAATAAAATAATTTATATTTCATTGTAGATGGACTTAGTTACCTAGCTTTCCTGGTAGCTTTGTCAGAGAAAATGATTCATAAATCAACCTGCTGTCAGTTGACCCTATGTTTACTTTCTTCACTCACAGACAAAAATGAAAAGCCTAAATCAGTCAAAGCTCAGCTTTAGGAGGGGAAAAGACAGAGCAAGAGAAAAACAAAGAGAAAAAGAGTGTGATGCTGATGAGGTGAGAAAAAACAGCTGCCCGCACATGGTTTTAAAGCTATTGTCATCCAATTTTTTTGGCCTTCAAAACATCTTAAAATGCACAGGTGTAGATCAGAGAAATCAAAATTTTCTCAGGGGAGCATGCCCCCGAACCCCCCTAGATACCTTACATTCAGTACCACAGTGATTATAAAACCATGCCATATGCATGTTACTGGATGAATGAATGAAACTACTTAATAATGAACATTAGACCATAAACTAACTTTTTTTTTTTTTTTTTTTTTTTTTTTTTTAAACATCATATCCTCATTGGGGACTGAGCCCCCCTAAAATGAAAATCCTAGAATCGCCCCTGCTCCTTGCCCACTTTGCTGTTGTTGTGAGTTGTTCCTGTGCTCTGTCCAGGGTGTTTTCAAATAGGCCGATGTCATCAGCGAAATCCAGGTCAAATAGTGATACTTCTGGATTTCTGCTGGATTCTTTTAAATAATGTGCTTAAATGTGAATCTCTGAAAATTCTTAAGTCATGCACAGATCCTGGCCATTTTGCTTTCACATTTGTGATATGGAAGATTTTAGTCAACTGCCTTTTTTAAAAATTTGATATAATATTACTAATCTTGAATATTAAGAATCACAATAGTAACTGGGCTGCACATTTACACTGTGAACCCCCTTTCTGTTCACATAATCCCCTTCATTGAGGCCTTGATGACAGTCTATAGCACAGATACTCAACAGGCGGCCCGCGGGCCGCATCCGGCCCATCGGCATTAATTTGATGGCCCGCGTCATGCAAAAGATGAACGCACTTTTTTTTAATAATTTGAGCTCAAAAGTTGCGCGAGTATTAGACAGTGTGATTTATATCTATGCATATTGCGGACGGACGATAATCCGTTGGTCAATTAATAAAAAAGAACATTCATCATCGTCATTCTGATGTGTGTGGAATGTTTAGTGAGATTTTATTTAGTTAGGCTACTTGATATCTCCGAAATGTACCATTAACTTGCGCAACAATAGTAAAACAAGCGGTAAAACTGTCAGGCAACTTGTGTGTGAGGCGCGCGAGCTCGTGCATTCAGAGCTGAGTACTTTCACTGCTGATTCGGGTGACGTTAGAGCTGATCCGCGCATCTCTACTGTAGTGTGTAATTGGCCGATGATCCTCTTAACAGCATGAAAAACAAAACTTATTTTCAAATTGTTAATGGGTTATAAACGTAGCAAAAAGCACTCCCATTACAATTACGAGCTGTCAATGAGTTCACGACATTCTTGCAAACCTCCAGTTATAACCGGCAGTTTAGTTCGGAACGGGGCACGGCTCGCATGAAAAAATTATCAAAGCTGCTTTTGAGCGAATTCTGACAAACTTAAAAGTTAGATGTAGCCTACCGGGATACTAGTTAATAATAATAATAATAATATAGCTATATACATTTGTAAAGCGACCCTGTATAATGTCATCTAAATAAATCATATAGGCCTAATATTGAACATTTGATGTAGCCTGGCTAATAGCCTATATTAAGTTGATGAGGCCTAATCAAATTGTTAAATATTTAAATATAAAGATAATATATGAAGAACTCTTTTCCAAAACGCGATAAACGCCATTTTTAAAGAAAGGTTTGTGCTTTCTGTTTGAGGTCTCTGTGAATGTCCGCTTTCAGAGCGCTCACGTCCGTGATGGAGAACTGCCACGTAACATTGTTTTTTCCTCATGAATGCAAACACAAAAAATAAAAAAAATATTTTTGGAGGGTGGATTTATAGCATTTTGGGGAAAAAATTATGGAATAGCGTTTTAAAAAAAAAAAAAAAAAACGTTGAATTTATCATCAACAATATTGTTGTTTATTTAATAATCATTGTTAGACATGTTCAGACTGAGCAAAAAAAAAAAAAAAAACATTTTAACTGGATAAATTGAATATCCACAAAATGTGTGGGTCTAGGTAAAAAAAAGTAATTTTCCTGAAAACTATTGAAATGGAATTATCGCGTTTTGGAAAAGAGCTCCTCATACTTCATGTTAATCTACCTTTTTGTTCCAGAATTGTACATTTTTACCATTTTTATTTTCATGTTCAGTATTATTTTAATTTGGACAAAGACTAGCAAGACATACCTTGCAAGGAGGTTTTTAATACTCTGAGTAGCTTTTTTTTTCTTTTTGCTTAATATTAATAATTAATATTGCTAGAAAACTGTTAATCCACTTTTTGTTCCATATTTTTTATTTTTATGTTCAGTATTAGCATACTTTAAATTGGACAAAGACTAGCAAGACTTACCTAGCAAGGTTTTTAATACTCTGAGTATGAACTCTCTTTTTTTGCATTAATATCGCAAGAAAATTATTATCCAGATTAATTTTATTTTATTTTATGTTCAGTATTACTTTAAATAGAACAAAGACTAGCAAGACTTATAGCAAGATAGGGAATAAACTGAAATTTTATATAAGTAAAAACTGTAAATATTGTCATAAATAAAGTTTTACGATTCAAGTTGTAATTTGTGGCCCTTCACATTTAATATGGTTTAAATGTGGCCCCCTTGGCATCGGAACTTGAGTACCCCTGGTCTATAGCCTATAGTCTATGGTAGGCCTACCAATCACGTTAGTGAAGCCTGAGTGACATATACTTTAATCGGCATGGTCATGATTGCATTATCTTCATAAAAAATTATGATAGCCTAAAAATAAATAAACTGCTTTACAACATTGGGTCTTAATGGCTTGGAAATGCCACAAAAAAAAAACCCTAAAACTGTTTTTTACACTTAAAAGGGCCAGGTAAACTCCGAATGACACGACAGACCGCACTTTCCATCAAGTTCTCCGCATCTCCAGTAGTGTTAAAGGACAGAGCCACTCGCAAATAATCTTAGGGCAATGCAAACAGTTTGTGCTATAGTTAAAGCCCGACTCTGACAAGTCGAAAATAAATGTGCTTTTCCAGCAAATTAATAATGTAAACGAGAAAAAATATATATCTCAGAAAGTGCACTATCGCTGCGCTGGACTTCACGTATCAGCTCCGCTTATGAAGCCATGCACAGTCTAATCCTGTTAACATGAAATAAGCCTGCTCGCACCTGTTGCTATGACAGCAAGTCCAGGATGAGCGTTGAAGAACCAAACAATCCAAGATCATACCAAATCACCAACAATCAAATCCAGCTAAGTGAGTTAGCGACGTACGAAGAACGGGGTAGATCAGATATTTGATGATGCGTTGTCTTCTGATGGTGATAAACATAAAAAAAAGAAAATCAGCCAAGGTCTTGGTGGTCTTCTCTTTCATAACTCCTCCCTTGCTCTTAATGACCTCCAACAGTTTAGTGGAGTGCTTATTTTGTAATTCTGTCTGCCATCTGTAACATTAGCGAAATCACATTCTATTCTATTCTATTTTTATACCTGCTTTGTATTTCTAGACTCATCACAATAACTTAGATTCATAAATGAATATACTACAAATCACAAAACACAAACAACATCTTAACATTTTTGTACAATATATTTTATTTTAAAAAATAAATAAAATTATGCTGTCTCCTTTTCCACTGGCATCACAACGTCCATTTCCTCTCCTATCACGATGATCTCTGCAGCTCCAAGTTCCAAATTATCTGTAATTTAAATACAGTTAATTTGACAAACTTATATACAGTGCAAAACCAAACTGTACATTTCAATATTCCAGCAAGAAAAAAGTTTAGTTTTATACATCATAAACAAAAATAAACAAAACTGTCTTTACATACGTACCATCTTTTATAAAATCGAGAGCAGCCTTTGTCCCTTCCAACTCTCCTTCAATCTTTTTTTATTGTTCCCTGATCTTTTGCCAGCTCTTTTTTTTAGGTATTTTTTTTCTGCATCCATTTCAGCGAGTTTCACCATCACCTTGTTATCCAACTCGGTCAGCTCGTGGTACACTTTGCCTCGCGTCACTGCCTCATCCAACATTGAATACTGCACAAAACAACACACCAGCATTTACTTAAAAAAATGACAAATACATAATCCAGCATTAAAAAACTAAACCGATTTGTTTACCAACATACAAAGTACATATAACTTTACTACTTACCGCTAGTAAGCGAAACTGGTCTCTAATTTTCACGTACTCCTCTCCTTTCACCCAAGTCATTTTAGATGGACTTTTTAGTGCTGCCATTTTTTCTGCAAGAACATTTTATCAATGTAATACAAACAAGTCAACTATTCACGCTTATACTTAATCTATAAATGTACAAAAATAATACTTATCTTAGCGAAATTAAAAACACAGCTTACCTCGATAATGTAATCTCCGATCTGACAAGTAGGTTTAAATTTGAAACTTATATTAGGGGGGCCTAACGATTTTCTGTATGTCGCAGCCAATCACACTTTAAATGTGCAAATTATGCAATTGGGTCACACCAGAGAAACAACTGACTATTAAAAATGGGCAATGGGCAATGATTGTACATGTTGCTATAGCCTACAGTAATCAATGTTGTTGATTGCATAATAATAATAATAATAATAAGAATATATTAATTTCTTTGCAAAGATAACAGAGTATTATCTCTCATTCCCTTTAAATGCCAGTTGCGCTCGCGCCATGGTGGAGTCGCCATTTAGGCCTACAGTGGAAAGACCGAAAGCGTCTCCAGCACGGTTGTTGTACCGGTTTAAATTGTAAAATTATAAGGCGATTTTCTGTATGTCTTAGCCAATCACACTTGAAATAACAAATATTTTAAAAGTAATTATATTTAAAGAATTACAAATTACGCAATTGGGTCACACCAGAGAAACAGCTGACTATTAAAAATATGGGTGTCGAACACACCAGAGAAAAAACTCTCCATTTTTAAATAACAGGTATATAAGGCTAATCAACTTTCTATTTTTATACCTGCTTTGTATTTCTAGACTCACTCATCACAATAACTTAGATTCATATATGAATATAGCCTACTACAAAACACATACAACATCTCAAAAAAAATGTACAATATATATTTTATTTGAAAAATAATAATAATAATAATAATAATATTCCTTTTCTACTGGTATCTCTGGCTTCATTGCAACGTTCATTTTCTCTCCTATCTCGATCTCTGCAGCTCCATCAAGTTCCAGATTATCTGTAATTTAAATACATGCAGTTAATTTGACAAACTATACAGTGCAAAACCAACCTGTACATTTCAATATTCCAACAAGAAAAAAAAGTAATAAACAAAACTGGAAGCTTGCCAAAGGAAACGCTCAAAGTAAGTGAAAAGTTTGTGTTTTCCTTCATGTGTGAGATGAAGTCCATCATGTTTGTATAGGTGTTGTAGTATTTTTCCATTTTTGAGAAATGGTGATGTTGTGTTTAGAAACACAATGTTATTTGTTTGCATAGTCCAGTGCTGTATCATGTTGTTGTACTGTTTGACTGTTGTTTTCATTGTGAAGTCATCTGTAAGTCGCGGCAAAACAGAGCTGATTGCAAAGTACAGAATGTGAGGATTTGCTTGAGAGATTCTTGATATTAGTGTTTTCATTCGCTGGAAGACAATGTTCCACTGGCAATGTCATTTGTTCCGATGTGGAGGATAACCATTGCATTGCTGTGTATTGTCTCAAAGTGGTACATGTGTTGATGCTCAGATCTCAGAAGAGTAGTTCCTGGATGCACCCAGCATTTTGCAGTTGGAAGGTAGCTCTCAATATCCCAACACATGGAGTCTGTTAGGAAGCAGACCTGTAGACCTGTAAGAGAGAAGAAAAAAGTTTTTAATATATTTAAAATAAAGCACAAATTTATTGCATATATTGCATTTATGTGGTTGGTTTACCTTGGGGTATGTTGAAAGTTATTTTGTTGATTGTAGATGTTATGGGTGTTCTGTCTATAGAGAGATAGAGAAGATTAGAAAATAGAAATAGTATGTGTAATGTAAGGCTTTTTGAGATGTGCTAGTGCTATGTTAAGTTACCTTGGTGATCCATAGCTGACATGAAGGTGCATCAGAAGTAGTAGTAGTATGGGGTGGAGTTAATAAGAAGGGGGCAGTCGGGGTAAGAAAGAAAGAAGTAATCCAATGAGCTTATGTGGAAGGAAAAAAAATGTGTCATAGGAAACAGAAATGGGAGTTTTAGTGTATAAAACGTAATTGGTTTTATTATAAAATTATCCTAAATTTTTATAATCTTGTCAATGCAGTGTAGCAGCAAGCAGACCTAGAGCGGGCATTCTAGCGTGCTCATTGGCTGCCCTGCGGCAACTGCAGCAGTCTATCGGTGAGCCCTTGGCGTGACGTCACGCCCAATGAGCGCGCTTGGCGCGCTTCACGCGTTTCACGCGTCACGGCCCGTCAGACGGGGCGTGGCTTAGCGTATAAAAGCAGGGCTCAAAGGCTGATTTCTCTGGTTCTGTCACTGAAGCGAGTGAGCTCGTGGCGCGAGCACGGCGGGTTACGCAATACTCGTTCCCTCTCTAGAGAGAACAGAGGTTTCGTTAGGTAACCGATTACGTTTTCTTACAAGAGGTTCTCTCGTATTGCGAAAGTAGCTTACGCTGCGGGAACTCCCTTGTCAACGCCGTGCGCGCCCGGTATCCACTGAATGAGTCCCAGGGAAAGCCCGGGGAACACGATGAGTGTGAGTGCCCAATATTTTGGGGACATAGCCATGCCTCGGTTTGAGAATGACTTTAGAGTCATTAGGTCCGAACTCGAGGCACGCGCCGTTAACTGATAACACATGGAGGTCACCCACACGTTTGACTGAAGACAGAGCTATCAGAAAAACAGTTTTGAGCGTGAGGTATTTCATATCCACAGCTTTCATGGTCTCTAGGACCAAGGAAAGATTCCAAATAGGAACCGAAGGGGTTGCAGGGGGGTTCATCCTCCTGGCTGTTCTAAGGAAGCGGATGACGAACTCGTTCCTTCCTAATGCGCGGCCCAGCGCCGAGTCGGCGAAAGCTGAGATAATAACACAACATAAACTTTGAGCGTGGAGGGGGACCTGCCCATGTCCAGCAGCTCTTGAAGGAAACAAAGCACTCGCGACACCCCACATGCTTGTGGGTCCAGCCCTTTGGCGGTGCACCATTTACTAAACACAGACCATTTAGATGTGTAGAGCCGTCTCGTAGAGGGAGCTCTAGACTGTGTGATCGTGTTCACAAGCCCTTCTGGCAGGTCGAGAATCCATGCATGCAGAGACCAGCGCTCTGGATGAGGATGCCAAATCGAGCCGCGGGCTTGAGAGAGAAGGTCTCTTCTCGCCGGTATCGGCCAGGGGGCTGAGTCTGCCAGCCGTATTAATGCAGGGAACCAAGTCTGATTCTCCCAGTACACCGCGTGGCGCGCTTCCCTGATTCTCCCGATGACTTGTGGCAACAGAGAGACCGGGGGAAAAGCGTAAAGCGGGCCGCTGGGCCATGTATGGGCCAGCGTGTCCTCGCTCTTTGAAAAGAACTCTGGGCAGTGAGCGTTGTCTTTTGATGCAAAGAGGTCGACTTTCGCTTTGCCGAAACGGCGCCACAGTGACTGGACTGTTTGGGGATGCAAAGACCACTCCCCCGGGGGAACATTGTCCCTGGACAGTCTGTCTGGACCTTCGTTCAGGTGACCCGGCACATGCGTCGCTCTCAGCGAGCGCAGTGAGTGCTGAGCCCACACGAGGAGGCGTTCCGCCAGGGTGCAGAGCATTTTGGATCTGACACCGCCCTGGCGGTTCACATAGGACACCACTGACGTATTGTCCGTGCGGACTAGTACATGGTGACCATCTTCTCAGGGGAGCGAGGGCCGCGTCCATGCACTTCGTGAATGTACGGTGTGCCAAAGATAGACCGAACGGCAGGACGGTGTACTGATATACCCGGCCATCGAAGGCGAATCTCAAGAATGGCCTGTGACGGGGTATTATCTGGATCTGAAAATATGCGTCCTTCAGATCTAGAGCGATAAACCAGTCTCCCGGGCGAATTTGCGCAAGGATTTTTCTGCGGGTCTCTGGTTGTGATCATTTTGAACGGCCGTCTCATGTGAGCTTTGTTAAAATGTATCAGATCTAAAATAGGTCTCAGCGCTCCGTCCTTCTTGGGTATGAGGAAATAATGGCTGTAAAAGCCTGACTTGCTCAGAGTAGGATGCACCTGTTCTATAGCCCCCTTGCGCAACAGCTTTGCTATTTCTGCCTGAAGCAGATGCGGCGCTTCTGTGTTCACTCTCGTCTCGGTCCGTGCTAGAAAGCGCGGGGGACGGCCAGTGAATTGAAGCGAATAGCCGTGCTTTATAATATTCAGCACCCATTCTGACACGCCCTGAATAGCTTCCCATGCTTTCGCACACATAGCTAGGGGTCGAATGGTCTCTGGGTTCAGATTGCCGCACTGCGCGGGATGGGGAACCTGTATCAGATAGGATGGGGCCGGTGCTCAAATACGGGGGCTCGCAGACAGTGGTGACCGGCTGTACAGCACACAACGGCTCGATCGCTGTGGACGGAGCACGTTTTGCTGCTAGAAACCCGTGGCGCGAGAGCGGCATAGGGGTTATCATGTTTGTTAGTAAGTGCGCGCGCTCATGAGCAGGCACAGGGCTTACATTCGCAACACGGCCAGTGTTTGGGAGCTTTAGAGGATCTGCATCCCGGGATAACTGTGTGACAGAGCGGGCAGTGGGTAGGTGTGGGCACAGAATTGTGGGCACATTCTCTACACTTAGCACTCGAGCGGCGCGTGCCCGCTTTATGAGAGTGCGCTCTGTGAGCGTTACCGGGAGATCGTGCTTGTGTGTAGTGGTGAACACAGGGATGTGGGCACATTTTCTACACTCATGACACCTTCGGCGTGAGCCGGAAAACCCGAAATTATACTCTTTATGAGATTTCTCTGGGTCGCCGTAAAAAGCGAGTTGTGATACTGGCTCGTTGGCTGCGATATAAGCTGCTGCAGTAGCCTTTTCTAAGGGGACTGACAGAGCTGGGCTGATGGCGGTCCGGCTGCAGCGGGACTCAGCCATCTTTTCCTCCCTGCAGCTGCTAGGAGGACTTTGCGGGCTCAGGTTTCAGCGCTATCTTAAGCCGGGGTCCCCGGGGGGGAGGCGGTCTGTGACGGCTGTCTGAGCGCGATCTAGGGTGGCCGCCCTGACGTCGCTGCGAAGAATGAGGCTGAGCGGAGAGCTGTGACGAGCTGCGTGCAGGAGGCTGTTTCTGAGAGCGGCCTGCAGACGAGCTCGAATGGCGGGGCAGGAAGAAATTCATAGCCTGCGACGCCTTCTGTACCTCCGAGAAACAATCCACAATCCCGCTGACCGCTGGGCCAAATAGACCGGTGAGAGAGAGCGGGGCGTTGAGGAAAACAGAGCGCTCGGTTTCGCTCATATCCGCCAGCGTCAGCCAAAGGTGCCTTTCGGTGACGGTGAGCGAGGCCATAGATCTGCCGATGGCTTGTGCAGCGGACTTTGTATCGCGGAGCGAGAGGTCCGTCGCGCTGCGTAGATCCGTTAGAACAGCCTGATCCGGGCCTTTCTCGTCCAGATCGCGGAGGAGATCGGCTTGAAGGATCTGGAGCACAGCCATGGAGTGCAGGGCGGAAGCAGCCTGGCCGGCGGCAGCAAAGGCACGGCCGACGCTGAAATTTTTTTTTAGGCCAAGTCATATTAAATAGTCGAGACCAATAGCGTTTTAAGGGGAGACGTTTTAAACCGCTTTAATGTTGCCAGTAGGCGTATTTTAAAAACTTTAACACACACACAAGTACTTTTCCCCTTTACTTAACGTTTAAGGTATAAGTCAAGTCAAGTCAAGTCAAGTTTATTTATATAGCGCTTTTCACAACACAGGCTGTATCAAAGCAGCTTCACAGCAATAAATTAGAACAATACATCAATGTTTGTTTCTAGTGGAAAGTCTACGTTTGGTAATGCTGATCAATAGTATCGTTGATTGATTAATTAAATTAAATATCCCCAACTGAGCAAGCCAAAGGCAACAGTGGCAAGGAACCGAAAAACTCCATCAGGTGACCTAATGGAGAAAAAAAAAAACCTTGGGAGAACCCGGGCTCAGTCGGGGGCCAGTTCTCCTCTGGCGTTTATATGCTAGAGGTCGGATTTAACTGTAAGATTAAAAGTATTATATGAATGCCTGGCTGAAGAGATGCGTCTTTTTTTTTTTTTTTTTTTTTTTTTTTTTTTTATTGGAGAAATAATGTGCAGATATTCTTAGCAAATTTACATCTGAAGATCCTCCGTCTTTTCCTTATGCATACAAAATCAATATATTTATATTATACATACATTTGTACACACACATATATATTCACTAACATGCCTATACATGAACGTGCCTGTACATGCCAACTACACACAAACGTATGCATATATTCCAACATACAGAAGCTTTTAACAAAATTTCTAGAACAACCCACCCACCCCTCTTCCCTATCCGTCTGATACGCACCGCATGGAAAGGAGAACTTAAACAAACAAACAAAAGATAAACAGCTACCAACATTGGAGTGGTCTTTGATCCAACTCAAATTGAGTCATCATCTCTTTCCTCCAAGTCTCCTCCACCTAAATACCTTAAGAAGGGTTCCCAAATTTTAGCAAACTGTTGCCTTTTATTCCTTAGATGGAGCCGTATACGTTCCAGATGCAGAGTATTTGTAAGTTCGTCAAGCCAAAGCTGGAAAGAAGGCGGCAATTTGCTTTTCCAGAAAGTTAAAATAAGCTTTTTCGCTGTTAAAAGCCCGTAGGAAAGAAATTGTTGTTGAGACCTGGACAAACAGAGCTCGTATCTTGAAACCCCAAACACAATTAAAAACTCATCTGGTTCAATATATTGATTCGTGATTTCAGAGATGACATTGAAAATCTTGCACCAAAAGTTTTGAAGACTGGGACATAATGCATAACTGTGAAGCAGGGTCGCATCCGCCGTCCTGCATCTGTCACACTTTGGAGAGACCCCTGGAAATATTCTGGATAGTTTTGTTTTAGAATAGTGTAGTCTGTGCAAGATTTTGAACTGGATGAGACAATGTCTGGAGTTTATAGAGCATCTGTTAATCTCTTCCAGGCTATCTGACCATAACTCATCAGAAATCTCTGACCCTAATTCTTCCTCCCATAAACTCTTGATAGAAGATGTAGCGGGCAATTGGGAGGCCTGGAGGGTGTTATAAATGCAGGAAATCATTTTCCCTTTACCGAAATAGTGATTAAGGCAGGTGTCCAGACAAGAAGGGCTAATTGTAGAGAACCTGTTTAAGTAAGATTGTACATAGTTCCTGACTTGCAAGAACCTAAAAAAATTACTTCTATGAAGTTTGTATTTCTCCCGAAAATTTTCAAAGGAGACGAATGTACCATCTTGATACAGATCCCTTACTGCGTGAATTCCTGAATCTCTCCATTGCTGAAAACCTTTATCTAATATGGAGGGTATAAAAGAGGGATTGTCAGCTATGGGAATTGATAAAGGTAACGACTCCACCCCAAAATGAGTTCTAATTTGTTTCCAAATACGAATCACACTGCTAATTACGGGGCTGCATCTGTAGATTTCTTTTTTACAGCTTGTTGGTGAAAGAATCACAGCACCAAGATCATAGGGGGTACATTCATCCTGTTCTAATCTGAGCCAGTTCAGTTGTCCACTTTTATCATTTAATATTATTGAAATAATTCTGAGGTTAGCCGCCCAGTAATAGCAGCGGAAGTCCGGAAAAGCAAGACCCCCCACCTTTCTGGGTTTGGAAAGATGTAGTTGTTTAATTCTATGGTTTTTATAATTCCAAATAAAGGGTAAGATAGTAGAATCAAGTTGCTTAAAAAAGGATTTGGATAGAAATAAAGGGGTGTTTTGCAGCAGATATAATAGTTGCGGGAGAAAGACCATCTTGATGGCATTTATTCTACCTATTAACGAGATAGGAAGAGTTCTCCAGAACTGAATATTTCTTTTCAATTTTTCTAAAAGGGGGGCATAATTGGCTTCTCGTAAAGAGCTAAACTTCCTAGTTACAATTATTCCTAAATAAGTAAATCTATCTTTAGCTATTTTAAAACGAACTGGGTAAATTTGTGAAAGATCTTTAAGCCCAACTGGCATGAGTTCACTTTTATTTAGATTAATTCTGTAGCCTGAAAATGAGCCAAATTGTTCTATCACTTCTAAGATTACAGGGATACTAGACGCAGGTTTAGTCACATACAGTAAGACATCGTCCGCATATAAAGAAATTTTATTTATAGTGGTTTTAGTATGGAGCCCATGAATTCTCTCATCAGAGCGAATGGCTTCCGCTAGAGGCTCAATGGCCAATGCGAACAGAAGGGGAGAAAGCGGACAACCTTGTCGAGTACCCCTAAATAAAGTAAAAGACGGTGACAAAATTCTGTTTGTAAGTATACGCGCTCTAGGATTGTTATATATAATTTTAAGCCAAGTGATGAATTTATTTCCCATATGGAATTTCTGTAGCAGAGCAAAGAGGTAAGGCCACTCAACCTGGTCAAACGCCTTTTCAGCATCTAAAGACAAAATCACCAGATCAGACCGGTTGGTCTGGGAAGAATATAAAATATTAAACAAGCGACGAAGATTACTAAAAGAGCTACGACCTGAAACAAAGCCAGTCTGATCAGGTTTCACTAATTTTCCTAAAAGCGTATTAAGTCTAATGGCTAATGTCTTAGCTAAAATTTTTTGGTCCACATTAATGAGAGAAATTGGCCTATACCCCCCGACCTCCTCAGGGTCCTTGCCCTTCTTAGGTAGGACTGTGATAACCGCTTCATTAAACGACTGAGGCAGTCGTCCCACCTCCAGAGCCTGAGAGAACATTTTAAGCATATAGGGCCCCAATAAATCAGTAAATGTTTTATATACCTCGCAAGGGATTCCGTCGGGGCCGGGGGATTTACCTCCCCTAAGTGACTTTATAGTGCTCTTTAACTCATCTAATGTTAGGTCAGCTCCCAGAAATTCTCCATCTTCCTGGTCTAGCGTTGGTAGATTACAGCGGTTTAAAAAGGTCTCCATGATGGAGGGATCATCACTTGTATTACTAGCATACAATGATTCATAAAATTGTTTAAAACGATTGTTAATTTCTGAAGGAGAAAATAAGTAATTCCCAGATTCTGATTTGATCTGATGAATTATACGGTCATTTTCCAGCTTTCGCAACTGTCTGGATAACAGTTTGTGTGGCTTATCACCAAGTTCGAAATATTTTTGTTTCATAAACATTAGAGATCTTGAAAACTTTTCAGATATAATCTTATTGTACTGATATCTAAGATTTAATATTTTCTTGTGCAGTTCTGAAGAGGGTGTTGTAGCATTCTCATTATCTAATTGACAAAGCTGTCTTTCTAAAGATTGTAAAGCTGCTGCATTTTGTTTATTTTTTGCACCCTTAAAGGAGATAAAACAGCCCCGTAAATAAGCTTTAAAGGTGTCCCATAAGAGAGAAGGGGAAGTATTCGCTTGATCATTAGTTTCAAAAAATAATTCTAGTTGTGTACGCAAATACTCACAGAATTTTGTGTCCTTTAATAAATAGGGGTCTGCCCGCCACAATGGTTGAGTTGTTACAATTTCTGATAGTTTTAGAGCAAATGTTACTGGACTATGGTCCGAGATTAGAATGTTATGATAAGTGGCATTGAACGTAAAAGGAATTAACTTAAAGTCAACTAGAAAGTAATCTATACGGGTATAAACATTGTGGACTTGTGAATGAAAGGAGTAGTCCCTCCCAGTTGGATTGGCTAGCCTCCATACATCACCAACATTAGAGTTTTTAATGTACATGTTAAGAAAGTCCCTGGACTTAGAGGGGGAAGCACGTTGAGCAGATGATCTGTCTAAATATGGGTCCAGGACGCAATTAAAATCTCCTCCTATAATTAAATTAGTACTCGATATATCGGGAATCTTTGAAAACACATTTTGAAAAAAGCGAGGATCATCAAAATTTGGTCCGTAGATGTTAACTAAGGTTATGGGTGTTGAAAATATTTCTCCCGCAACTATAATAAATCGCCCCTCCTTATCTGTAATCGTAGTCCTATGTTTAAACGGAACCCCCTTTCTTATTAAAACAGCAGTACCCCTAGCCTTGGATGCAAAAGAAGAGTGAAAAGACTGACCTATCCATCTGGCTCTCAACTTAGAGTGAGAATCATTTTTAAAGTGTGTCTCTTGCAAAAATATAATATCAGTGTTCATAGATTTTAGATGACACAAAACTTTACTCCGTTTAACAGGATTGTTTAGGCCTTTAACGTTCCAGGAAGAAAAAGTCAACGCTCCCACCCCTCTATCAGGTGTCATACTCTGAGTGGCAGCCATCAGTCATTGCATTTGTTACCTCCCCTCACCGCGGTACGCACCCACAGACGGAACCCGATTAAACATCCCCTCCCGCGATCCCTTATCACAACAAAACTGAAAAGAGAAAACAAAAGAACAACGTACCTGAGAACACAGGCTTGCTTAAACATCAGATCAGAATTTTACCAAGATACAATAAACTTGACCGAAGTTAGCTGACTATCAGGAGCTCAGTGAACAGTTCCTATGGGTCTTATAGATGGTCGTCTGCAAACATAGGCAGCTCAGTCTTTTACAAATTCGAACCGTGAAGCATATACACAATGCGTATTAAACAAGTCACGTCAAAAAAAAAAAAAAAAAAAGAAGAGGAGCACATCATTGTAACTGTCCGAAAAGCGCTCCAGCCCGCATTCTATTAGCCTGTTTACAAAGTTTCAATCGGAGGAGAGATTATCATGTCGACACGTTACCCTCACCGAAGTGTTGCTCTGCATACGCGAACGCCTTTACCGGGTCCGTGAAGTACATTTCTTCTCCGTTGTGTGTGACCCGTAACTTCGCTGGGTATAGAAATCCAAAGCGGACCCCTGGACGATCTCGAAGCAGGTCTTTAGCCCTATTAAAGCTGGCGCGTTGTTTTAATATGGCCGCTGGGAGGTCCGGGAATATCAGAAGTTTCTCTCCGTTGTAGGTGATGGACTTGAGCTGAGCAGCTTTTCGGATGATATCCTGCCAGTCGTGAAAGTAATGCATCCTAGCAATGAAGGCCCGGGGAAATGAGGTATTGTCGGAGCGTTTTCTCAAGGATCTGTGGGCGCGGTCAATCAATGGTAGAGTTTCCAACGAAAGTGCGTTTTTCAACAGGTGCGCAATAAAGTCAGCGGGCTTGCGCCCGGCCTCTTCGCCCTCTTTAATATTCAGAATGCGCAGGTTTTGCCGTCTACTGCGACTTTCCAGATCCGTACATTTCTCTGTGAGCTGCAAGACGCTGCTTGTTAACTTTTCAACGTCCTTTTGTAGCTGGGAGACCGTGTCGGAAGTAAAAGTTGCGCTACGTTCGAGCTCTGCCATTGTTTTAGCTTGGACATCCACCGTGCTTTTCATGGCTGAGATAGTGACATCAGTATCTTTTTTGAGAGCAGTTAGTTCAGCTCTAATGGTGATCGAGAACTGATCTATTCTCTTGTCGATAGCCTCAACTATCTCTGACTTAAATTGTTGGAAATTTGATTGTAGAGCAGCTATCCCCTCTAGCACTGCCTTGTTAGCCACGGTGCTAGCCTCACTTCCATTGTCATCCTGAGTGTCCTTCGGGGTTTCAGTCGTTTGTTCTGTAGTTTTTTTGGATTTATTTGGCATCTTAAATGGGTATTTAAAACTTAATGACGTGAAAATAAAATATTATTTGGGTAGCTTCACAAATAAATGAAAAGTTACGGAGCTGCCTTCGCACGCATCCTACTCTCACATGGCGCCTCCCGGAAGTCGAGATGCGTCTTTAATCTAGTTTTAAACTGGGAGAGCGAGTCTGAGCAACGAACAGTATCCGGAAGACTATTCCAGAGTTTTGGTGCTAAATGTGAAAATGCTCTACCTCCTTTGGTGGATCTGGATATCCTAGGTATGACCAAAAGCCTCGAATTTAGTGACCTTAAAGAGCGCGATGGATTATAGGGCGATAGAAGATCCGTTAAATAGACTGGAGCTAAGCCGTTTAGGGCTTTATAAGTCAGTAGCAATACCTTGTAATTAATACGGGACTTTATAGGTAACCAATGTAGTGATGATAAAATCGGTGTTATATGATCATATTTTCTTGATCTAGTTAGAACTCTAGCGGCGGCATTTTGGACTAACTGTAGCTTGTTTATTGAGGATGCAGGACAACCGGCTAATAACGCATTACAGTAATCTAGTCTCGAAGTCATGAATGCATGAACTAACTTTTCTGCATCAGAAACTGATAGCATGTCACGTAGCTTAGCAATGTTTCTAAGGTGGAAAAAGGCTGTTCTTGTTACATATGAAATATGATTTTCAAAAGACAGGTTGCAGTCTAATATAACACCCAGGTCTTTTACTGTAGAGGATGAAGTAACAGGACATCCTACTATGTTAAAGTTATATTGTGAGAGGTTTTGTGGGTGGTTTTTGAACCGATAAGTAGTACCTCTGTCTTGTCTGGATTTAATAAAAGAAAATTACGCGGCATCCAATCTTTTATATCTTTAACACACTCTGTCAATTTGGATAATTTATCAGCATAACAATGGAAACTAATTCCATGTTTCCTTATAATATTTCCAAGTGGCAGCATATATATTGAGAATAATAGAGGGCCTAACACAGATCCTTGCGGCACTCCATAGTTTACTGGAGTTATGATAGATTTTTCTCCATTTAAATAAACAAAATGGTAGCGGTCAGATAAATACGATCTAAACCAGCTTAATGCTTGTCCTTGAACACCAGTATAATTTTGTAATCGATCTAAGAGTATTGTATGATCTATAGTATCGAACGCAGCACTAAGATCAAGTAAAACTAATATTGAGATACAGCCTTGGTCAGAAGCTAAAAGTAAATCATTTGTGATTTTAACGAGCGCAGTTTCAGTGCTATGATGCGGCCTGAACCCAGACAGAAACTTTTCATAGACGTCATTTTCTTGTAAGAAAGAGCCCAGTTGAGCGGACACAACTTTTTCTAGTATTTTAGACATAAAAGGTAGATTTGAAATGGGTCTATAATTTACTAGATTATTCGGATCTAATTGTGGTTTCTTAATGAGAGGTTTTATAACTGCCAGTTTAAATGTTTTTGGAACATAACCTAAAGATAAAGACGAGTTAATAATATTGAGGAGAGGCTCTTCCACTACAGGTAACACTTCTTTCAATAGTTTAGTTGGTATAGGATCTAGTAAACATGTTGTTGTTTTAGATGAAGTAAAAAGTTTATTTAACTCTTTTTGTTCTATAGTTGTAAAGCACTGTAATTGTTCTTGCGGGGTGATAATTGAGGCTGAATTATAAGGCGTGATTGAGGATTGAACGTTTACAATTGTGGTTCTGATGTTTTCTATTTTCTCAGTGAAGAACTTCATGAAATCATTACTACTAAACTGTAATGGAATATTTTGTTCAGGAGTCATCTGTTTATTTGTTAGTCTCGCCACGGTGTTAAATAAGAACTTAGGATTGTTATGGATGTTTTCTATTAGTTTGCGGAGATGCTCAGCCCTGGCCGCTTTTAGGGCCTTTTTATAACGTGACATACTGTCTTTCCATGCGATTCTAAAGACCTCTAAGTTAGTTTGTTTCCATTTACGCTCTAAATTACGGGTTTCTCTCTTTAGAACATGCGTAGTATTGTTGTACCATGGTGCTTTACTTTTCTCTCTGACCTTTTTTAATCTAATGGGCGCAACAATATCCAATGATCCAGAGAGAATGGTGCTCATAGTGCTAGTTAATTCCTCAAGTTCATCTGTTTGTTTGGGTTCACTGAGCAGCTGAGACAGATCCAATAAGCTATTTGAAAAATGATCTGTGGTGGATGGAAGGATTGTTCTGTCACTTTGTGGAATGATATCTATATCGGTTGGATCGGTTCCATGTGATATAATTAAATCGAGTGTATGATTAAATCGATGAGTTGGTCCGGTAACGTTTTGCTTGACCCCAAAGGAGTTTAATAAATCTGTAAACGCAGCCCCTAAGGCATCATTTTGATTATCTACATGGATATTAAAGTCTCCAACAATTAATGCTTTATCGAAGTTATCTAATAGGTCTGAGAGAAGATCTGCAAACTCTTTTAGGAAATCAGCGTAAGGCCCAGGCGGTCTATATACGGTAGCCAAGGCTAGAGATAATAGGGATATTTTTCGAACATCTAAGAGCGTAACATTTAGTACAAGTACTTCAAATGAAATAAACTTATAACCCGTTTTCTGAGTAACATTGAGAAAATCTCTATAGATTGTTGCAACACCGCCGCCACGACCATTCAGACGGGGCTCGTGCTTATAGGAGTATCCTGATGGAGTAGACTCATTTAGACCGAAATAATCATTTGGTTTAAGCCAGGTTTCAGTAAGGCAAAGTACATAGAAGCTATTATCTGTGACTATTTCTTTTACAATAACTGCCTTAGGTGTGAGTGATCTAATGTTTAGAAGACCTAGCTTTAGAAATTGTTTTTGATTACCAATAGCAACATTTTCTGGTTTAATAACAATTAGATTTTTTCTAGATCCTGCAGTAGATTTATTATTTGATCTCACTAAACGAGGAATAGACACAGTTTCTATGCAATGTTCTACACTATTTATATCAGTTAAATTGGTGCAGCAGAGACTATGATTTGAACTTTTGGTTACTAGTCAAAAGGTATTTAACATTTTGGAGATGTTATCTGACAGAAGATCCGATCCGAATCTGCTTGGGTGTAAGCCATCAGCACGGTAAAGCCTAGGACGCTCCCAAAACAGATTCCAATTATTTACAAAGAGCAGTTTCTGCTCATTGCACCATGACATTAACCATTCATAGCGGAGGATTTTTTTTTTCCGGGTGGGTAGTCTATACTATTGGTCCACCTAAGTGTCAATCATTCTGGTGATATGTTTACATAAGGCCGTCGTACGTGCTCGTCCCTTAGTTTTCGCTTTCTGCGCATGCGCACTTTCAGCTGTTTATGTGTGGTGGTGAGCTAGAGCTACGGTTTAAGCCATTCATTGAAGCTCGCCAGTTCACCGGGTCCTTTGAAAATGTCTGAGGGTCGCAAGAGAAAAAATTTGTACGAACTGTATGAGAAGAAGAGAAAGGCCTTAGAAGAGAGAAACAAGATCAGAGTGTTTTTGGGAGATTGTTTCACACGATGGCGTGCGCTGAAAACACAGGTTGGGCTTCCCACTGATGCCTCAGTCGCGAAGTTTCTACTCGACAGGTAAAGTTTGGCATGCTATTTGGAGAAAAAGTGCAAATCTTCTTTTGGAAAGTAATCTTGTATGAGCGATGCCAACAGCAACTTGTAAACAGAGCGTGCACGAGGAGAACCTCGCACACGTTTAATAGGCGTTCCCTCTCGGGAGCAGGTAGAGTGTTGTGCATGTGCATTTTTTCAAAATGTGGAGAGGGTGGTTCTTATCTAAAATTTGGAAAGATCCTCCGCTATACCTTTAACATAAATTTTAAAAATATGACTAATAGTAAAGACTAGTACTGATAAATACAAATTAGGCCTATGCTAAAGCTATTAAATAGCAGTCACAAACTAGTTTTTGTTAATACAATTTTGGTATGAGCCACTACAGTCATTTAAAAATATAAAAAATAACACAAAGAAAAATAGTGGCATTTTGGGGTTAATATACTGTCTATGGTTAATATGGAAACGACAGTTACCATGGTGAATACACATTACACAATATTAACAATAACTGTTAATGAAACATATAAACTGCTCCTGGTGAATAGAATGAAAATCATACCTGCATTACTTTTATTTCGTGTAATTTACAACGTAACAGCGTTGCATGCTCGTAGTTTCTTTTGCACTTTAGTGAGGCGATACACAGTGCGCGCCGCTGCATTTGCGCGTGCAATTGAAGAGTGTTCGCTATGAAAACAAGATAACGGCTGACAGGACAAGAAAGTCTGGTTTTCTGAGGTGAAAAACTTTATTTCAACGTACACTTATGTCACTGCCTGGTAGTTCCTATTGTGCTGGGTTTTCTGTAGTAGTCATGATTCGCCTCTCATAACATAACGCTCTAAACACGCACGGAAAGTGGAAAAGGAGGGGCGCGGGGAGCAAGGATCACAGCGCAAATTTGAACAATATCGATATATGCGATATGTTCTAATTCCATATCGCATTTCAAAAATATCTCGATATATTTTTTGTATCGATATATCGCCCAGCCCTACCTGCATTATAAGTGTGTCCATGGTAACTGAAATATAGTTCTACGTTCTACCTACGCTCAGCTGTAGCCTGACACGCACTTTCCGTGAGCGGTAATTGAAAACCCGGAGTGGACCATAAGATTACAGAATGCTTAGAGTGGAGAGAGGAACGTGCTTTTGCTCCACTCCAGGCTTTGATCACACCCCCCTCAGCAGGGTGAATACACCTCGTCTTTCCTTAATTTAAGACCTATTCAGACCTATTAAAATTAAGACATTTATTACACTATTTGAGAAATGAAAGCCTATTTACGGCCTTAAAATTATGAAAAGTGAATTTAAGACATTAACCCTCTGAGGTCTGAGCTGTTTTCTGGGCCCTGGTGGTGTTCTGACATGCTCTGAAATTTCTGGTTATTTCTGTTACTTGTGACATTTTCATGGCTAAAGTCTAATTACACTGTATTCAGCACAAACTCTGCTACAATAATATATCAGCAGCATGTATGTAAAAGTTTGTAGTTTTGAGATAATGACATTTATGCGTGGTTTGTGAAAATACAAAAAAAAAATCTCACTGAAATAAGGCCATAAAACCCATACTGATTATTTCTTCACAAGACTTTTGAAAATTGTATGACGTAGCCTAGAATATTTGCTGCAAAACTATGTGAAAATCACCCTGACTGCTCATTCAGATAAGACAATATATTGATTTAAAAAATTTACGACGTGTTTTGTGTGAAAACGCTTTATGCGGGAGCTCATTAATATGCAATTTTCACACCTGAGAAAGACAAAGAACCTCCCCTAACGGCCCTATTAGGAGCTATCAGGCCCTGTCATTCTGAGCAACCTTGCACAATAATGTAAATGAGGAGATTTAAAAAAGAATGGCTTTTAAATTGTTTGGATTTATTTACAACACAACATAATCCAAAGATACACAACAAATGCCAAAAAAGCACTTCAAAGACAGAGACCTTTGTGCCATTCCTAAAAACATTGTACATACCTTTCATTACCAAGGTGTTTGATTTTCACTTTACCATGTTCACGTACAGAGACTCATGTGAATGTTTAAGTCCTCAGTGGCATCTGGACCCTGAAAAAAAAAAAGTGAACATACTGATATCTAGAGAAAGGCCTGCACGATTTTGGAAATAAATATTAGATTTTTCTAGTTAAAATTGCTTTTTAAAATTCCTTTTTAAAATTCACAGAAAACACACACACACACACACACACACACAAATGTTTCCAACAATATATAATATAATGAACACCAGGTTTGTTGTGCCTTGTAGGCATAAGGTATATGCGCAGTGCCGGATAAAATAATAATAACAATAAATAACCTATAGCAGTATAAATCTTCCAAAAGATTTCAGTAACAACTAAGCTAGAGAAAAATATATTGATTATCATGTTACTTCAAATGTTTCCATTCGTTATATGAAATGAATAAAAACATGAAGCCGTTTGGTGCGTTTTGCTTTCATCCAAAATATGACACATTCAAACGCGATCGCGCTGCAAAATATGATACATTCAAACGTGATCGCGCTGCAAAATATGATACATTCAAACGCGATCGCGCTCAAATATAAAACATTATGGTTACCATATACATATCTACGTTTGAGCAGATATCCACAAACACAGTAACAGTAAACACGGGTCTAAATATTATAATATTCCCCATATATCTAGCAACAGTTCAACTGCAACGTGACATTTATGCAACAATAACAAACTAATATGTAAGAATTTCTTACCTTACATCTTTCTTGTCTTCAAATTCTTGTCTTCTTCTTCTGAGGTAGCCTAAATCCAATGTAAGCTCACGGCGCGTCTTTCAAACTCGACGAAAAGTGAAGTGAAGTGTTTTGTTGTTGAGGTAATGAGCGAGTTTGCGTTCCATTTGGAGATTTGCATGTGAATATCTTTTGCGTGTGTGGGCGTGGCCAAATTAACTGTAATGAGCAAGCGTTTGAGAAGCTGGACATCTTGTTGGTTTTATACAAATTACTTAAACAGAGAATATTTTTTGAATCCAATCATTTAAAAGTACACACTTAAATGTTTATAAAGGTATATGGCTCATAAATGTGTGACAAGTATTCGCTGAGTTTTGTTTCAGTTTATAGACGTGCTCAAGAAAAAAAAGTTCACCGCGACGGAGAGGCAGAACGCACACCCTGTTTATTTTCTTTATTTTACAAAAGCACAATGTTTTGATTTGATTGTAATTGGACACATACAAAAGGAGAAATATCACAGATTCTTTTTTTATATTTCTTTTTTCTGCATGACCATAAATGACGGAGTAATTTAAGTTTATAGTGCTACAATGTGGAGAAAATCCAGCAAAACGCGTCCGCGCGTTTGCCGACCTCAGAGGGTTAAGGACAGACTGGAACCCTGCAATTGACGGAAATCCGTCATAGACTTGCTGCAATTAACGGAAATCCGTCGTAGCGATGGAGAACTTTAATTCCTGTGTGGTCCTGCAGGCCTTAGACGGCAGGGCAGACTTTGAGCGCCATCTGGCAGATGGCGGGCAAAGGTGCCTTGCCATATCTTCCTCTACCGGGGGGATTTGTGTGTACCCCTTCTCGGCGGCCCCGTCCACTTGGGAGAGGGTCGAGGAGACCGGTGAGCGGAGTCTAGCGGAGAATGGGGCATTCCACAACTTCAAGAGCTCAGCTTGGCGGCGGCTAGGCAGAAAACACCCGTCGAGTCTGTTGGGAGCAGGCGCCTTCGGTCGGGACCACTCGAGTCCCAATTGTTCGACCGCTTTGGTGAGGAGGCGGAGAAGTTCCGCATCGACACTGGCGCGGGACCGGCTAGACTCCTGTGTAGAGGAGGCGGAGCAGTGTGATCCAGACCACTCCTCCCTGTCCGATGCCAGTAGAGAGCAGCTGTCTGCGATAGCAGCGTCGTCCGCTTCATCCCCCGAGGCGACGGCAGTGCGGGCGAAGGCCGCCCGCTGCGCATCGGGAAAAGGAGGGGGAGAGGGAGATAGCGAGGCTCGCGGGAGGGGCTCCGGCGAGCACTCAGCTGCTGCTTCGGGTTCCGGTGGCCTCTGGGAGCGGCGTTTCTTCTTACGCGGCCCAGCGGAGGCAGACAGAGAGACAGCGGGTGCGTCGAACATGGCGAGTCGAGCCCACAGGGTCGACATCGGCAGTTCTTCGCAGAGTTCGCAGCTGCCCGAAGCAAGGGCGAGGGCTGCGTGGTCACGTCCCAGGCAGAGAGCGCAGATCACGTGGCAGTCCCTGTCGCTGAGCGGAGCTCTGCAGGAAATGCAAGGCATTTTGAATCAAACGCCTCACGCTCTTTTAGAGAAATGTGTCGAACACACAGAGAATAATATAAAGGATATAATCGCCGGATAGCGAAGCAGGCAGGGATGGCTGAAGGCGGCGAAGACGGCTGGCTTCCTCAGGCTAAAATCCTCGGCTTGCAGGTCGCTTGATTCGACGGCGGCTTCCTCAGAGTCCAGCGATGCAGAGAGCTTCGCTGAAGAGACAGAAATCAGAGAAATCAGCCTTTGAGCCCTGCTTTTATACGCTAAGACACGCCCCGTCTGACTGGCCGTGACGCGTGAAGCGCGCCAAGCGCGCTCATTGGGCGTGACTTCACACCAAGGGCTCACCGATAGGCTGCTGCAGTTGCCACAGGGCAGCCAATGAGCACGCTAGAATGCCCGCTCTAGGTCTGCTTGCTGCTGCACTGCGTTGACAAGATTATAAAAATTAAGGATAATTTTTTGGCTTCATATCTCGAGAAAAGATTACTTTACCCGCAGCGTAAACTACTTGTGCAATACGAGAGAACCTCTCATAAGAGAACAAGATTAAAATAATGAACTACATTATTAGTGGGCAAGGTATTTTTTAGCTTTTACTATGTAGACATATTGACATGAGTAGCCTACATATAAGAACTATAGGCCTATAGTTATATGACATTCTAAACAATTTTAACATTGAATTAGGAGTGAATTAAAACGAAAAAGGGAATTTAATTTACTCAAACGAGTATTGCGTAAGTTGCTTACGCATCGGGAAAGTTCTCTTTCTTCGAGATCTGAAGCCAAAAATTATCCTTAATTTTATTAATTATCCGTATTTATTGTCACCGCAGTGCGGCAGCCGGCAGACCATGGCAAGCTGTATAATCGTGCTCATTGGCTGCCCGGCGGCAACTGCTTAAGCCTACCAGTGAGCCCTGTATGACGTCACACCCAATGAGGGCGCTTCGCGCCCTCCACACCCTTCTAACCGTCAAGATGGGTGTGGCCAGTGTGTATACAGATCTGGCCTTCAAAAACGCGCGTTTTCTCCCGCGGCATTCGGCAATTCGTCTCGTAGAGTCTCGCAGAATTCTGCAAGTGCTTTCGGGGGGCCTACTTAAAAAATCCCTCAATGTGTTTCGCTTCACAGAATATCCACCAGGTGGCGCATAAAAAACAACTTTACATTAGATTTTTTCTTTTACTTCACATTACGTCATGATTGTGAGAAAACATCCACAATAAAATATAAATTATAAATAGTAATAGACACAAATATTTACAGTAGGCTACTGTATTATACAGACATTTGAAAATATTTGTAAATGCAAAAGGTTCATTAAGACAAGAAGGGGTATTGGACAACGTTTACGAATTTTTATATGCTTTGTCATTGCTGTGGTTTCCAGGAGATGAGTGCATGCAGAATATGTAACATTGCTTTTATTAAAACAGCAAAGTGACGTTCTTGCCAGCGCATAACTTTTTTGTACAACTATCAAGATGATTGTGCATGCAATGCGCATTTATATAAGTGCAACAGAGAATTTAGTGTGAGCATAATACACGTGACTCTGCCTGTAAAAACCCAGCAGTATTTTATATATAGATATATATATATATATATACACAAAATCATCCTAACATAATGCAATTAAATAATGCGACTTACCCAGATTCTTAATTCGTGCAGATATTTCTTGTGTGATTGTTCTTGTGCAGATATTTCTTGTGAGGTAATGTTGCAGCACAACGCGTAGCATTTATATTTTGGGCGCATCTGATGTGCCATTACATTATTAATAAATATTTTAATTGAACTGTCTTAATGCATTAAGCATAAAGATTTTTCCACGTTAGTCTCAGAATGTCCGGGGTTGGTTTGAGGTCTTGCCGACAGTTTGTAAATCTTCTAAATATTCATATTCACAAATTCCATACAAAGGGTGATCAACAGTTATGACTTCTAAAATAAAATAAAAATGACCAGATAAGAGGTGTCTGATTGACAGTTTGACAGATGTTGTTTTAAAAAAATAATTACAACATTATGGGGAAGTGGTATTAAATATTCGGTAACACATAGCCTAATACAATTATTTTAAGTATGCATTTTGTTCAGTTTTGCTTTTACAAAATGTTCCCTGTTTTTTATATAATTAATTTAACCTGACATGTGCGTTATATCGCTTTTTGATCATTATTTGTGTTGTCGAATTTTGACACAGTTTCATACTTGTTCATAATAATTTGATTCATAATTATGTTGTTTTTTTCTAAAAGTAAAAGTAAAAAAACTAAAAGTTTTTCTAAAAGCAATATTCTAAAGAGATACAAAGACAGTGTATGTGTAACCACCAGATTTCGTCATGAGTCATTTTGTACCCACCACTTTTAACTTCCGTTGACCGTTTTCAGTGGTTATGAGGAGCAATATGAGAGAATTTTTGTAATCATTGTCTGACACAACAAAAAAAAATTATAATATTCATTTTATTTTAATTTTCGTGTTCGCATTTATGAGGGAAAAAACAACGTGTCAGTTTACGGTTATGGACGTGAGCGCTCTAAAAGCGGCAATAAAAGTCTGCTTTAAAACTTTCACAGAGACCTCAAACAGAACAGCTGCCTTTCTTTAAATCGAATTTCGTTTTGTATTAATTATGTCTTAATTTTAATCAATGTTTCGTGAACCAATTGCCTGGATTTAAGAAGTAAACATAGCAGACAATCACGACATTGGAGGCGCCGGCGATATCTCATAAATGAACCGAAACTCAGCGTGTAATGCACATTCACATTTACAGTGTATTTAGACACATTTATACGCATTCATAATCATTACTTTTACCGGTTCTTTGTGGCAAGCTTTATGCGTGCGGTCGTGCGCTTGACTGACACGTTGTTTTTTCCCTCATAAATGCGAACACGAAAATTAAAATAAAATGAATATTATATTTTTTTTTTGTTGTGTCAGACAATGATTACAAAATTTTTCTCTCATATTGCTCCTCATAACCACTGAAAACGGTCAACGGAAGTTAAAAGTGGTGGGTACAAAATGACTCATGACGAAATCTGGTGGTTACTCGTACAATGTCTTTGTATCTCTTTAGAATATTGCTTTTAGAAAAAACAGTTTTTTTTTTACTTTTAGAAAAAAATGACATAATTATGAATCAAATTATTATGAACAAATAATGAAACTGTGTCAAAATTCGACAACACAAAGAATGATCAAAAAGCGATATAACGCACATCTCAGGTTAAATTAATTAAGCTCCTCATAACCACTGAAAACGGTAAAAAAAAATCGAACCAAAAGTCAAATTAATATGGACTGAAATTAAAAGTGGTGGGTACAAAATGACTCATGACGAAATCTGGTGGGTGCGTACCCACCGTCCCCACCAAAATCGACGCCTATAAGGGAAACATGATAGTATAAAAAGTACTGTGTGTAATGCAGAAAAGCGCATTACAACCATGTTAAAACTATTTAAAACGTTAAGATGCAAAAATGAACTAAATGTAAAATTAGATAATGATATTGCGCAAATGATCTCGGTCTCTTTAAAGGTCTTCGCAAATTATTGTGTTATAAGACTCAGTTATCATAGCCTACATCACGTCTCTTCTAGCCTACTGTAAACACAGAAAAAAAAATAAGACAAATGATGCGCGTTTGAGTCGGATTTTTATGACGAATATGTGACTGTTTATGTAACTGGCAAAAGAAAACATTGTATTCGTCATACTTCGTCTACTCAGTATGGCCACATGAAACACGACTGCCATCTACAGGTTTTAGTATTTCCTGCGTCCAACACCTAATCCCCCTTCTGCACGATCCCGCAGAATGTCGGAAGTGCTCGTGGCATTCTTTTCTCTGAGACGCGCATTTTTAAAGGCCACATCTGTATTCACCTTATTTTTAACGGAAATACGGACGCAGCCAGTTGACGGTATTTTGTGCGAGACTTCCGGTCAGGCACTTCCGGTAACTGGCGCGCTGATCACTTTTCACCATATCGGTTAATTAAACAAGTGTTCCTAACAACTAACTCATCGTCATGGCTTCGGGGAAGACCGGGATTGTTTGTGCAGTTAGAGGTTGTCATAAACTGATACAAAAGAAAGGTTTACTTGGAGCAGGAGTGTTTTAATCATCGAAATCATTGACATTTTAATCAGGCGCCCTACGACCAGAGACACACTGGCTGCGTGGCGTTTCTGTTGCGTGGCGTTTTACATGTCTTTGCACACCAGAAACGTGTCTGACGTGGCACTGCTAGGTGACATATGATCCTCATTCATTGGTGATTATATTCGACATAATGGGGAGAGAGTTGTGGAAGGCCTTTAATGTTAAACATATATATAGCAGCAAAGACAACGTCGGCAGTATTGACGGCAAAACAGGCTACAGAATATTTCGTTCTGTATTGACAGGTGCAATATTAGAAAATCGATTTTTTTTCATTGCATTTATATCTGCATTTGTCAAAACCTAAAATTTCAAACATCAAAATGTAATTTATTAATATGTATTCATGTAAAATTAAATACAAAGATCTTTTCCTATTCTATTTTGTCTGGAAACGCTTCCAAAACGCTTGCGTGTCGCGTGAAAAATAGGCGTTGATTCTATTTATAGCATGCACGCGTTTTCCGCGCCTGTGAGACGCGCATGTCACGCAGGCAGTGTGCACGTTCTAACCTGTTAACATGGGAGCCGAAATAAAAACGGACACGCAGTGTGTCGCCGGCCTGAGGAATCCCTTCGCCTGTGGTTAAAAGCTTTACATTTGAAGAAACCATCGAAACGATCGTATGTTTGTTCTTTTCATTTCGTGAGCACCTATAGAAGACCACCCGATACCAGAAAAGTGGCTGGGCTATGAAGTCTCAATAAAAACCATGATAAAAACTCCAAGGAGAAACAAAATCATTATAGTAACCCCTGTATAAAATCTAGTGATCATGGCATAATGGCATGATCATGGCATTTATTTTGTATGATTTACAACTATTTATAGCCATCTACTTATTGCTATCCATCCTATGCTTTGGTTGCATTCTTATGGCATTATTAATACATTTGACATGACAAAATACCTCCATATTAGTCCAGCGTTGGCTCGACTATGTTTAGGGCGGGGCTGAAGGCGCCGGTGAAGTTTTGTCACTCTGCCAGCTAGATGCATGAGTGTTTTCAACCAGGTCCGGTACCCTAACTGAGTGAGGCGGGGCTTTAGTTCTTTGTAGTATTCATCTGCTACGGCATGTGTAACATTTTTCTATCAACTCTGCATAATCCTTCGCGATCGATATGTTATTTAGCCCAGGGAAGCGAGGAAACGGAAGTGCCGCACAAAAACCGGATATTGGACCCATGTTTACTTCCGCGTTCGAAAATAAGGTGGATAAGGAAGGCTCACAGACTGAAAAATCTGATTTTCTTGTCTTCAGCGAAGCTCTTCGCATCGCTGGATCTTGAGAGCCGCCGCCGTTGAAACCAGCGACCAGCAAGCCTATGACAGTGCCTGAGGAAGCCGGCCGCCTTCGTTGACCGCTGCTGTTCACTCTGTACATGCTACCATTAGGAGATATCATTAGGAAACATGGAATTAGCTTCCACTGTTATGCCGACTATACTCAGCTCTATATTTCTTCAAAACCTAACGAAACTTACCAATTCACTAAATTAACAGAATGCATAGCTGATATAAAAAATTGGATGACTCGTAATTTCCTACTTCTAAATTCTGAAAAAACAGAGATTCTAATTATTGGACAAAAAACTTCCTCACATACTAACCTAGAATACTGTCTAACACTTGATGGCTGCTCTGTTAAGTCTTTGTCGTCGGTTAGGAACCTGGGTGTGCTCTTTGATACCAATCTTTCATTTGAAAGTCACGTGTCTAGTATCTGTAAAACCGCATTTTTCCATCTTAAAAATATATCTAAATTACGTCATATGCTCTCAATGACAAATGCGGAACAATTAGTTCATGCTTTCATGACATCAAGGCTAGATTATTGTAATGCTCTACTCGGTAGTTGCCCTAACCGCCGTCTTTGTCGTTGGTTAGGAACCTGGGTGTGCTCTTTGATACCAATCTTTCATTTGAAAGTCACGTGTCTAGTATCTGTAAAACCGCATTTTTCCATCTTAAAAATATATCTAAATTACGTCATATGCACTCAATGACAAATGCGGAACAATTAGTTCATGCTTTCATGACATCAAGGCTAGATTATTGTAATGCTCTACTGGGTAGTTGCCCTGCACGCTTAATTAACAAACTACAGCTAGTTCAAAACACAGCAGCTCGAGTTCTTACCAGAACCAGGAAGTATGACCATATTAGCCCAGTTCTGTCAAAACTGCACTGGCTCCCTATTAAAAATTGCATCAATTTTAAAATATTGCTGATTACTTACAAAGCACTAAATGGTTTAGCTCCGCAGTACTTGAGCGAGCTCTTATAGCAATTATAGCCCTTCACGTTTATTGCGATCTCAGAATTCTGGCCAGTTAATAATAACTAGAATATCAAAAATCGACTGCTGGCGGTAGATCCTTTTCCTATTTAGCACCAAAACTTTGGAACAGTCTTCCTAACATTGTCCGGGAAGCAGACACACTCTGTCAGTTCAAAGCTAGATTAAAGACACATCTCTTTGACATAGCATTCACATAATACATTATAGACTTCTATAATTCAATGTTAGGCTGCATAGATTAGGTCAGCTGGAACCGGGAACACTTCCCATAAATCCTGATGTACTTGTTACATCATGAGAAGAATGGCATCTACGCTAATTTTAGTGTCTTTGTTTATCCTGAGGTTTTCCTGCAGCCTGCCGGATCCAGGCCGTATCCAGATCTGACGAGGGACCTTCGCCAGGACCCGATGACAACGCAGTGCTGAAGTGCCAACTAGTCTCTCCCTATGGAGGATCCATTTACCACTCTACAGATAAAGCATCGTCGGGAAAACTCAATTTGCGTATCTACCCCGAATTGATAAAATAAAATAAAATAAAATTCTGAATCAAAACTGTAAGGAAACACCAGTAATTTGTTTAGGCTTGGTTTGTAGGGAATTCCAAACCTGCGCACATATATTCAAACGCACATAACTATAGAACCAATTCTTAATGCTGTAGCGACAATGCCTGACATGCGGTCATATGCTGTTCAAATTAGTAAAACCTTGTCTCCTAACACATCCTTCGTTGTCTTTTCCGACAACGGGTCTGTCCATGACGCCGCTAAGTCTGCTTGGACATGTCAAAATTGCAATCTGTTGTTCCCCAGAGGGACATTTTAGTCACAAAAGGAACCCTGTTCTGGACAATCCCCTCTAAAACCCCCATTTCAGCATGGACTCCCTGTGACTTTACAACCTCATGACCCACACACACACACACACACACCCCCACACACACAAAACCTCCTTTGAGTACAATTTCATGTAGAAATATGGCTCTTGAGTGTATACCTTCCGATATGTATGTGTGTGATTAGCTTTGCTTTATAATAGAGGTGTGGGTTGCTAAGAGTAAAATCTTTAATTCTAAATGTTCACTGAAAGAAGTTCCTCAATAGTGTCTTGTGGTAACCCTACCTCAGACCATAAAACTTTACGTTCGTAAGACATTCCAGAACACACACTCTGGACTTTGAAACAGATATTCCCCCACTCAACAAGCCACTAAATAGATATGTATTCCTATGTTTCTCAAAGTGTCGTCACTTGCCATAACGGAAACACTGACAACTTTATTGTGGGTTTAATCAAACTTTATTTGTGTGTAATTATGCATATAAATGTAACGTTATGTTTTCCCAATCTTTACCTGTCATAATTGATATCTCTGTAACCCTCTCCATCTCACGGAGACGAATCTTGACTGCAAAGTACAATAATATGCATTTGTTCCAGGAAATATCATATTTCTAAGTATGAATCCTTTCCCTCATAAGACATATGGTAAAAGGGGGCGTGTTGTTCTTCACACAAAGAAGACGTCTTCCCGCTACAGATCAGAAGTTTTGATTCGCTCTGTCACAAAACAAGGCGTAAACAGATTGTCTGTTAAAAGGAAGAGACCCCCACTTCTCACTCTCTTCTCTCATCGCTCCCGCTGATCCCACTTCCTCGCTTCTCCGGTCCCTGACCTCCTCCTCCTTCTCCACGTGCAGCGCTGCTCCAGCTGGACAGGCCTCGCCTTGGCCTCTGGGACGCAAACCCCGCTTCATGTAAAAGCCTGCCGTCTTTGCAACCAAGACTTTAAACCTCTCCCATCCCGGGAGATGAATCTTATTTTCCGGTAATGTTACATTCAGTGAGCCTTGTCAAACTTCCCGCGACACCAGAAGACGCAGTCGAAACAGGACATCGTCCGCGCTTTCCTGACTCTCAGCATCAACCAAACAGAAGACAAACTCGCAAGTAGGCTATATTTATCTGATAAAAGCTGTTCCAGGTGTCTCGCGAACTTAGGTTTCTGTATGTAATAATTACTAATTTTCCCTTCTCTCTACTTCTCTTTCCTTCTTTCATTTCGTTTCATTCTGATCACTTATGTTATTAATTGGTTATATGTTTGTTTGTTTATTGTTTGCATTTTTATGTACGTTTATATTCGTAGCTCATATAATCTCTAGTTTTGCATTTATTAAAATTCATAAATACTTTTCACTGTCTCCGTGTTTGCAAAATCCACCTTATAAGTCAATGAAACTTGAAAAGATCCAATTATTAGCTACAAAGCTCGATATATATAGACTACTTGAGTAGTTTTAATTAATAAACTCAGAGAGTTTGATGTCCGTGGCCAGGACATAAACTTCCTTGAAGTTTGTGAATACCTCTTCTTAACTGTACTGATCTTGCCTTTACTCGCTGGACGAATTAAAGGTTGGACAGACCAGTTACAGAACAAGGTAATCTCGGTAATTGATAAAATAAATGTACATGCGACTTATGAATTATGACCATGAGTTATAAATATTAATATTCCCAGAATTCCCCATATTATGCGCATGTGAACACCATCAGCGTTTCTCACAGGATCACGTTTAAAGTTTGTGTAGAGAGAATGGTGTCATCTTGGCGGCCCCTAATTTAATAACAAATGATCGTTGCGACGGAAGCGAATCAATCAAAACTAACTTTAGCTGGAAAATAACTTTATTAAAGAACCGGTATAAAGCCAAAACAATCTTACCTTAACTTATACGTTTATCTCTGTGAAGCTGCTTTGAGACAATCTACATTGTTAAAACCACTATATAAATGAAGATGACTTGACTTGACTTGACTGGACTCAGAGAGCAGGAAGGTGAGTGTAGTTCACAGCTTTAGCAGGCTCTTCACTAGACTTAACCCTCTGGGGTCTGAGGTGTTTTTGGGGTCCTTGAGATGTTTTGACATGCCCTGACATTTGTGCTTTTTTCAGTTGCTTATAAATATATTAGTGGCAAAGGTGTAATTACACTCTATTTATCACAAACAAGGCTACCATAATATGTGAGTAAAATGTATGTACATGACTTCCATAGTATATTTTTTTTCCTACTATGGAAGTAAATGGGACCCAGAAACTGCCTGCTTACTGACATTCTTCTAAATATCTTCCTTTCTGTCCAGCAGAAGAAAGAAATTCCTACAGGTTTGAAACAACGTGAGGGTGAGTATATGCTGACAGAATTTTCATTTTAAAGTGGAGTATTCCTTTAACAGGATCGATTGATGTATAACATAAGTATGAAAGATCAAAATCAACAGACTATTTTGAATCTCTTTTGCACTGATAAGAAAAAAAGCGAGCTGGTACCGCCGACCCCATCGGGTTAAACTGCGAGGAAGATGAGTGTACTTCACAGCTTTAGCAGGCTCTTTACTGGACTCAAACAGAGAGAAGGGAGGTGAGTGTACTTCACAACTTTAGCGAGCTCTTCATAGGAGATGCGTGCACCCTGAGTTCGTTAATAAAACACAGAAATGTTTAATTAATACATTAGGCATCAACTAGACAAGATAGAAGTCAGCAAAAAGGGTAATAGAAAAAGGGTAATAGGAAATCATCCATTATCAGGCTCGGAGTGGGTAATCGGGAGAATCGGGCTAATTCCCGGTGGGCCGCTTCACTTTTGGGCCGGTCGAGTAATTTTTTGCATGAGATGTATTTTTTTTTTTTTTACATTTCAATGTCACGTTTGTTACATTAGGCTACACACATTCTGTATTCTGACACCGCAGCGCACAGCCTCTGCATGGGTTGTACCATGTGAGAGAGTTCTACCCTCCCCTCCTATAGAGTTGGTTGGGTCCATAGCCCGTCTTTTCCAAAATGTTTTCTCAGGTAGGCCACCGCGGCACCGCCGGCGCCTACCGATAGCTGGGCCGGCCCTGCAGTAACGATACGCGTCAGGGAGGATGGGAGGAAGAGGCCAGGAGGTATGGAAGCTTTGTTTCCGCCACAGAATAAAACATTTTAAAAGATAATTGCGACTTTTTATCTCACAATTTGCGAGTTTACATCTCGCAATTCTGACTTAATTTATCAGAATTGCGAGATATAAAGTCAGAACTGCGTGAAATAAAGTCGCAATTGCGTGTTATAAAGTCAGAATTGCGAGATATAGAGTCAGAATTGCGTGATATAAAGTTGCAATTGTGTGTTATAAAGTCAGAATTGCGAGATATAAAGTTAGAATTGTGTGAAATAAAGTCGCAATTGCTTCTTATAAGGTCAGAATTGCAAGATATAAAGTCAGAATTGCGAGATATAAAGTCAGAACTGCATGAAATAAAGTCGCAATTGCTTCTTATAAAGTCAGAACTGCAACTTTGGAATTCCACCATGGAAAAAGTGGGCCGGTCTTGGGCCTGAAACTCTCGGGCTGAAAAGTGGCCCCACTCCGGCCTGTCCATTATTAATTTAATAAAACAATTGCAGGCAAAACAGATTTAATAGGGATTTATTTTAAATTCATTACAAGTTAAAAATATTAATCAAAGTGAGCACACACACAGGGAGCAGGAGATCCGCCAGAGAATATTTAATACAATACATTTCAAGTTAAAAATATTTATTACAATACATAAAATTATTTACAATTCAAAAATATTTATTACAATAAATAAAAATAATTTAAAAATATTTAATTAAATACATACCCACACACAGACAGCGCAAGAGATGCTAATAATATCATAAATCACAAAGAATATAATATCACAAAGAATATAAATAAAATTCCTTATCAATTAAATATATTAATAACATGCACACGCGCGAGCGCGCACACACACACACACACACACACACACACACACACACACACACACACACACACACACACACACACAAGGGTGCGCACAGCGTGCAGCAGGAGTCCTTAAAAGATGTGCACAGCCAGTCTTCTTCAGTGCGCAGCAGTTACCGAGAAGGCGCTATTGTTCCCCTAAATCTAAATCTAAAGCTAAATAAAAATCGAAATGTAAATCTAAGCTAAACTATAAATAAAACATGAATGAATAAATTCATGTGAAATATGAAGTAAAAATAAGATAATTACACAAATTAAATGACACTATAAAGCAAAAAAAAAAATTATGCAATAAAGTACAGTAATAGAAATATGCAAAGAAAAATATAACATTATTACTAATTTACTATCATACAAGTAGGCCATATATACAGGTCAAGTATCATGATATTTTCATGTTTTAGAAAGTCATTGTAAACATTATGAAAGGTTATAACCATACCCTTTTTTATTATTATTCTTAGGATGGCAACCCCCTACATTCAGCAAGCACCACTAACAGTGAAGTGTGTGGGTAGCCGCAGGAGCCAAAAGGCTTTAGATTTCGTCACCAACGACAATATAATTGATGTTGGAGCATACAAGGTGACCACACTGTCAGCCCTTACTGATGGACAGACATGGTACACCTCAATAAAAAATGGAAGTGACCCAGAGTTTGAAGAGGGTGGGTCGTATATCATCAAAAATTTCACCCTCTCAAAACAATATGGCCGGCAGTATAATATTTTAAACCGGTCAAGCAGGAAATTTAAAACCTCCCCATTGGCCTTGTGAATTGTAATCGATACATTTTTACTGTTTATAATAATCTAATTGTAATACTAACCTTAACCTTAAGTATGGATGTTTTTTTTTTTTGTTTTTTTTTTGCCAGATCCTTGAAGCAGTGCTGACAATTATTGGAGTGTCCAAGGATGATAATAATATGCTCATCCTGTTGGGCAGTGAACTAGAGGACTATGCTGTACCAAGCCATTTTTTACCATGGCAGTATAAATGACTTGGTACAGCAGCTGCCAATTACATTAAAAGTCCAGCATATTCATCATCGTGTGCTGAAACTTGAGGCCATGGATACAACTGAGGCCGCAAAATCCCTGGATACAGCCGAGGATGCAGAATCCCTGGACCTTATCGAGGCCGCATAAGCCGCAGAATCCTTAGATGTTGAAAACACTGAGGCTTAAAATTTGTTTGTGTCATCCTTGACTTTTATTTTGATTTGGTTTTGTTTTCTTAAGTTCTGATTGTTTTCTATTTCTAAATGTTCTAAGTTCTTTACATATAATTAAAGACTTTGTTCGAATATCTTGTTGTGTGCTTCTTTGCATTCACCCCATTACATTACAGGGTTGTTTGTTTTTATGGGGTTTTAGAATAGGGTTTTTCAATTTGAATAACATTGCATAAATAATGAAAAACGTAAAATGCATAAGCTGTTCTCTGATTGTTTCAGGAAAAGATTCGAAGCATACTGAAGTGTTTCAATGAATGAATAAAATGTTTCTGGCTATTGTCGTGGATTTTTCCCTAAACCTAACTAAGTACCTAAGTCTACCGGGGCCGTCTCCAGTCGTCGATCTCCCTGGGCCGTCTCCAATCGACGATCCCTAACGTCTCCAATCGACGATCTCCCTGGGCCGTCTCCAATCGACGATCCCTAACGTCTCCAATCGACGCTTAATAAATAGTCTAACTAACTAACTTGCTTCCCTAACTAGATTTCTTCCCTAAACTAGCTTCCTGCGCAGGAATAAATTAACAAACAGACCTCAGCAAATGTCCTCTAAATGCTTTAATCACGGCCAGGAGATCTTCCCGAGCAGTTCTCAGGGAATCTCTCCCAAGAAGCAAGGCCGGAGGTTCTCAGACAAATTCCATTGAAAATCCCACAGTGCACAAGAATACAACAGTTTTTATAGAATAAGGAGGTATGGCAAAAAATGTCATACCGCATTACATAATTTCCCCACAATTTGATTGGTTCTTCATATGCAAACCCTTCTGTTACTAGGTAAAGCAAACTTTGCTTTAATGATTACTTCATTGTTAATCACAAGGTTCAAATTTAGTCATCTGTCTAGTTTCAATTCCCAAATGTGTTATTTATACACTCACACAACCAAAGTCAAAGGGGTATGAATACAACATCCAAAAACGTTTTAGTACATTGTGTTTCAAAGTGTTATCATGTTAGGCCTGAAAAGAGAAGGTTAGATGTTAAATATGGTTAGAAACATGGTTAGTTTAATATACAGTTTAAAATTTCTACGACACTATTAATTAAGTCATTATGCACTCCAAGTGAGCATTGCAAAGATTCATTTTGATCCTGAATTCATCAGCTCTATTGTGTCTTGTTACTCTAATTTAAATTTCTGATTAAATTGTAAGAATTTGACACAAAAGATGATGCATACATCTAGCACAGCATTCCCAGAAAGGTTAAAGGTGCATTGCGCAAGTCTCTGAGTTTTTGCAGAACTATGCCCCCTCTGGCGACAAGCGAAACTGCAACCAGAGGTGTGCACGCTGCATGACGTCACGCCCAGTCTCAAATTCCGTCCCGAATCCCTCTTATTTATTTTACTGTACAGGATTATAGAGGCAATCGCAGTGATCAGAGAAGAGCTCATTCAGCCCATCAGGCAATTGTTTAAGCATGTATGGGTTAGAAAAATGGGTATTTTTAACATGAAATGTTGCGTAATGCACCTTTAAAACTGTTATGATAGAATTTTTTTAACTAATAACTGATAAAACATCATTATTGCCGATTATTGCTCTGAATTTTGTTATAATGAATAACGTTGATTAAAATAATATTAAATGTTTTTTTTTTTTTATGTGAGGGGGAAAAATATTAATTCTTGTATGACAAGAACCATTTAGGAATCAGTTAATTGCTTTTTCACGCATTAGAAAAACAAGACCGTTATTTTAGTAGCATGAAAAATCAAAAGGATTATAAATTAATATCTTGCATGGTATCTGACACTTTTCATCGAGCAAATTGGCAGAATCCAGTCAGTGTCTGACTGACTGAGGTGGTGGTGAGCACGCAGCACATGGCGTGAACGCGGCAAAAACTTGTGCGAAGCCGCAGTTTGTTTCTTCATCGTTAATCTGATTGGTTATTGCATTATGAGCTCAACAGAGACTTGTGTGATTGGTGGTATTGTTCAACGCTGAAAAAAGTATAAAAAGTAATCTTGCATGTGAGCATATTTACCTATAGCCAAATGCCGCAACACTTTCAAAAACTTTGTCACTTTTATTTAGTTTCACATTTCACTTCAAAAGTGAAAGCCTATCTTGTCTCGTAAACTGCTCCTCTCAGCACTATATTTATTACACCACAAAATAACATGCTCAACACTTTCTGGTACATTACAACTGTCACATTTATCAGAAATGCATTTTGTCTTTAAATACAAAGTTGTTTTTATAGGGGGGATTTTTAACCCTTGGGGCCCTATCTTGCACCCAGCGCAATTGACTTTGTACACCGACGCATGTATCATTCCTATTTTGCACCTGCGCAAAGCGCGCTTTTCCCTCCACATTTTAAGATTTTATCAAAATATAATCTGTTGAGTTGGGAAAACTTTTAGCTTATAAAATTCTCAATGGCCTGGCCCCACCACCTCTTAGTGAGTTTCTGAGTTTACGATCAGAAAACAATCGTGTCACTAGAGGAACATCTAGAAGGGACTGTGTTATTAATTTCAGGAAAACTGCTTTTAGTCAGTCTGCCTTTTCGATTAAAGCCTCGAAAGAATGGAATGACATCCCAACGTCAGTTAGAGAATTAAATAGTTATAATGAATTTCGTTCTTCTTTTAAAACTTGGCTTTTTAGTATGCAAATATGTCAACATTAATTTTTAATTTTATAAATAATCTCTGTTGTTTTTGGAAATTGTAGGGTTTGTTGTATTGTTATATTTTGTTATGTTTTGATTAAATTGTTGTATTTGCATTGTTTTTTTAGGTTGCCTGTTGTACATCTGGCCTAGGACTGCAGATGAAAACTAGCCTTTTGGCTAACTCTGGCATATTTTGACTTGTCATGTTAATATGCATTGTCCTTGCAATAATAAACTAAACTCACAGAAGCACGTCGCTAAACTAGGGAATGAACTTGCGCTCCCTGGGCGGTTCAGCGCAAAAAAGGAGGCGTGTTCCGGCGCAAACGTTCCTTCATGCTATTTTGCAGGTTTAGAAAACAATTGCGCCACTAACCAGGAAAAAATAGTTTAAAGTCAGTGGCGCGTTGCGCATGTTATTCATATGCTATTTTAAGGGCGCATGCTTGGCCATAATCAATGTAGCGTGTGCACAACGCGCATACACTTTGATTCTCTCATCTACACAGAAGCAGCAGTTTTCATTTTTTGCAAATCATACATTATTACGATAGATAGATAGATAGACAATTTATTATAAAAGCATACATCTAGCTTACACATTTACCCAAATTATCATACACCTTTTTAACCGAAGTTAATTTGGGTGGGTTTCTCCATCCCCAACTTCCCTGATGAGAGCGTTGCTCTCCTTGGCTGTGAACCGCTCCTGGCGCGCGCCTGACAAATCCGCCGTTATAATAGGAATCCGCTTTAGAAAAAGCGCGTCTGCTCTTAAAGGGAATGTGAGATGACGCTCTGATTGGTTTATTTCACGTTATGCCCAAACCACACCTATGAGTAATGAAGCTACTTCAGACCAACACATTTTAGACATTTATCACATTTATCCCGCTGGGAAAATAGCAACAGCGCCAAGACCCGCCCACAAAGTTACTTGCACTTTGCGCTTTGACACTTGCGTTTCAGATCGTTAAAATAGGGCCCTTGAAGTTTAAGAAGCAGGGCAATTGTGTCTCATAGATATAAAAGTTAAGATGAAGAATTTAAAATATACTCACTGATAAAATTGAACCATCCTGCTCCTGCCGATCGACTGTCCAGGGGTGCGTTTCCCGAATGCATTGTTAGCCAACAATGGTCGCAAGTTCCGTCGTTACCTATAGATTTCAATGGGAATTGCGATCATAGTTGGCCAACATGCTTTTGGGAAACGCACCCCTGCACAGTTCATCTCCTACCCTAATCAAACACACCTGAAGCAACCAATTAAAGTAAGGCTTGTGTGGGTGTCTGTGGCTGCGTTCGAAACCGCATACTTCCCTACTATTTAGTATGGGAAAAAGAGTAGGCGAGCGAAAATGTACGAGTCCTCTATATTCATAAAAAAGTAGGCGAGAATTACCTGGGTGATGTAATAATTATTGCGACATTCAAGCTTAAGTGCGCTCGAATATGCCTACTTTCCTACTATATGGTAGGCGAAAACAGTAGGTGAAAGAAAAAGTATGTTCGAAACGTCAGCATTCATAAAAGAGTAGGCGAGAAGTTCCCAGATGGCTTACTGCTTCCGGACAGATTTTTAAATGCTCATCCGATGGATACTCTTCTATCCCAGGAGGCCACGCGAGAGGATACGTCATTATCAAACATCACAGAGATCAGCGACCCGGGTGCTTTCAAATGTGAGTAAACACGGTTCCTTGTGTTAAAATTGCATGTGTTGAACTACTGTAGAGTAAACTGTTGAATTGTTGAAGCTGTAAAGACATTACACAGTATAGTATAGTTGTGATTTTGCTGTAAAAACACGTTTTATTATGTATAGCTATCAGGGGAGCTCCGGTAAGGACATGTAAGTTACGTCTAAAGTGGATTTACATAAACCATATACATCTTAAAGTCGCTTATTTTAAATGTCTATTTACATCTGACAGGAAAATCTTCAGTAAGTATTGCAGAAGAGCACATCACAACATGAAATAGACATCTGAGTGATGTATGTGTGCTATTGTGTAGAACAAATATAAAGTAATAAACATAAGTTATCTATTTTATTTGTCCATTAGTACTGTTGATAAATTGAGGAACATTTATGTTAGATAAAAAGCTAAAACAACCTCAACATGTAAATGTAGTGTTGAGCTCATAAATCTCAGAGGTTTTGTGAATCTTGTCTGGATGTTACAGGGACAGATGAACAGATGTGTGTATATCCGGTGGAGAGTGGCTCATGAAGCTGAATGCTGCCATCAAAGACTTTGAGTGAGTATACTACAGAAATGAATAACAACAACTATTTAAATATTAAGTTGTAATTTATTTGAATTATTGTAATTTCAAACAGAGCTTTTACATCACTTTTCTGATTCTTGACTTCTGTGCATTTGCTGCAGATCTTTTGTGGTGGAGCAAAACCTGCAAGGGAAGATGATGACGGCATTTGTGGGGAAAAAAAGAAGAAGTTTTTGTCTTCTAGATAATACTGAAATCAAATGACATTGTGCTGTTAAAATGACTGCTTTTGTGTTATGTTTGTGCATTTTTGTAGGATCTGAAATGCCAGCAGGCTGATGTGAACACTGAGGATGAGGAGCCCAGAGCTGAATCCTGGAGATGGTGCCATGGACGAGACCCTCCATCACTCCACCTGTCCTTATGAGACCCTCCATCCTCCACCTGCCCTTACAAGACCCTCCATCCTCCACCTGCCCTTCGAGACCCTCCATCACTCCACCTGCCTTTCTGAGACCCTCCATCACTCCACCTGCCCTTAGGAGAGCTTCCATCCTCCACCTGCCCTTATGAGACCCTCCATCCCTCCACCTGCCCTTATGAGACCCTCCATCACTCCCTTTTTGCCTCAGATTGTGAAGCACAACACATCACGCAACAACCTCCGGCACAAAGGCACGGCTCACCTCTGGCGGTCAGCTGATTCATCAGAATAAAGCTGCAGAATGTGTTGTGATGGCAGAAGGATGTCGGATTCAGCGCCTGTAGCCTATGTACATGACTATAGTTTGAATATAGCTTTGTTTCATGTGTTGACTTGTACACTCACCTAAAGGATTATTAGGAACACCATACTAATACTGTGTTTGACCCCCTTTCGCCTTCAGAACTGCCTTAATTCTACGTGGCATTGATTCAACAAGGTGCTGAAAGCATTCTTTAGAAATGTTGGCCCATATTGATAGGATAGCATCTTGCAGTTGATGGAGATTTGTGGGATGCACGGAGGGCACGAAGCTCCCGTTCCACCACATCCCAAAGATGCTCTATTGGGTTGAGATCTGGTGACTGTGGGGGCCATTTTAGTACAGTGAACTCTTTGTCATGTTCAAGAAACCAATTTGAAAGGATTCGAGCTTTGTGACGGTGCATTATCCTGCTGGAAGTAGCCATCAGAGGATGGGTACATGGTGGTCATAAAGGGATGGACATGGTCAGAAACAATGCTCAGATAGGCCGTGGCATTTAAACGATGCCCAATTTGACACTAAGGGGCCTAAAGTGTGCCAAGAAAACATCCCCCACACCATTACACCACCACCACCAGCCTGCACAGTGTAACAAGGCATGATGGATCCATGTTCTCATTCTGTTTACGCCAAATTCTGACTCTACCATCTGAATGTCTCAACAGAAATCGAGACTCATCAGACCAGGCAACATTTTTCCAGTCTTCAACTGTCCAATTTTGGTGAGCTCGTGCAAATTGTAGCCTCTTTTTCCTATTTGTAGTGGAGATGAGTGTGCAAGGTTGTGCGTGTTGTGGCTTCACAAATGCTTTGCTGCATACCTCGGTTGTAACGAGTGGTTATTTCAGTCAAAGTTGCTCTTCTATCAGCTTGAATCAGTCGGCCCATTCTCCTCTGACCTCTAGCATCAACAAGGCATTTTCGCCCACAGGACTGACGCATACTGGATGTTTTTCCCTTTTCACACCATTCTTTGTAAACCCTAGAAATGGTTGTGCGTGAAAATCCCAGTAACTGAGCAGATTGTGAATTACTCAGACCGGCCCGTCTGGCACCAACAACCATGCCACGCTCAAAATTGCTTAAATCACCTTTCTTTCCCATTCTGACATTCAGTTTGGAGTTCTGGAGATTGTCTTGACCAGGACCACACCCCTAAATGCATTGAAGCAACTGCCATGTGATTGGTTGATTAGATAATTGCATTAATGAGAAATTGAACAGGTGTTCCTAATAATCCTTTAGGTGAGTGTATATGCATTTGTTTAATGTATGATGGTGACTGATTCATTTTTTTACTAATTTATTAATATTTCTCATTGTTGTCAGTAAATAAAATATAATTATTTAATTAATGCTTTATTTAATTGTTTGATTGAAAATGTAGATATGTTCACTATATACACATCTAGAGTATATTCATGCATAGCTATGTCATATGACATATATTACATTTAGTTTGTTTTATTGAATTATATAATTTTCAGTAAAAAGTAATATAATTAAGTATTGGTCAGCATTTATCGTTGTTATTATTGTATGTTTTGGGGTGGGATAGCAATGCAATTCATTCTGGGGTAATATTAATTTTTAATATGAATGATACTTTTTTTCAAGAATAAAATCAACAGAATCTTCGCACAGCGAAGGAGGAAAACTGTTCTAGGTAGGGCTGTCGAGTTACTGATGTTATGAGGATTATTATATATATATATATATATATATATATATATATATATATATATATATATATATATATATATTGTTTTACGGTGTGTACTTTCTTCTTAACACCTTTTACCTATTTATTTATTATTCTCAGGTAAGGTAAAGAAAGTCAAATCTGACCTAAACCGTAAGCATTCAAAAGGTACTTACAATTTGGTCAGAAGACTCCCCTGTGGAATGTTCGCATTAAAAGTCTTCCAGCATCATAAATCTAAGTCTCGGTAGGCAGATTATGTAATCAATTAAGTTTATTTTAATTGGTTACTTTTCTTTTAAAATAAACAAAAATATAAAGGCAAATAAAACTTCATCGTTTAAGTATAAAATACAATAATCACATCTTGAATCAAAGGTGTAGTAAGCTCTGGGCTTCTTCACTTCTGCTTGGGGTTTCTTGTCCTCAGCTCTGGGCTTCTAGGCGTCGGGGGCACACTGGCGTATCAGTATCCCCCCAGGCAAACAGTTCATCAGTCTTTTATACTCCTGTTGTTTTCAACAGACGTTGGGTTGTCACTCCTCCAAAGTTTCCCAGATTCTTCTCTAGTCAGGTGCAAGCAGTCCATCTCTTCATGTCCTTGAACTACAGTAAACTCAACTAAGATGGCTGAGTTCATTTACAGTTCTAGGAGTCTAGTGCACACACATAATCACACTTTTCTGCTCCTCTTAACATGGGTTGGCACAGTCACATATACATACATAATCAATTACTGTACATCTATGCCAAAACAATATAGGCCATCTTTTACAAACAAAATAAATAACAACATTGAATGCAATGCATTATATCCAATACATTGGCTAAATATGTATAACAATAAAGGCATCTATAATAAACAAGGAGGCAGATAATTGCATTTTCTTGATATTATACAACAATATATAGACACACAGGAAAAAACCTACAAGGTTGAATATCTTAATATATATTTTCTTAAATAATTCATTATAATACATTTAAAAACTGCATTTTTTGTTATATATAGGCCTAGGCCTGAGGGATGAAACAAGAATTAAATTCATCCAGAAAAAGAGGAAAACATAAAGCAGTTAGCCGCTTTTGCTTGTGGATGAAAATGTTTGGATATAAAATAAAGAAATTAACAACATATTCAAGAGATGACAATTTTGGGATTTCATAATAAAAATAAATAATAACGTTAAGGATAAAACACATTAGTAGGGTTAAATATAAGACCTTAAATCAACCCTAAATGTATTCACAAAATAAATGGGCAGCAGTTTCTTCAAAAAGACCACAAAATGAGCAAGTTTAATCAATATATCAAGATATTTACAGATAGATTAATTAAACGTGTCGTTCAAATATTTTAAGTTGTTGCGCGTGTGATAACGCGTCGTAGGTCACATGATAACCTCAACATGGCAGATGTCTGGTTCGCATTCATACTTAACGAGATTTGGCTATAATGTACCTACTCTTTTAGAGCTTGTTAAGTAAGTACTTATTGAAATTAAGTACCTACTCATTGAGTATGCGGTTTCGAACGCAGCCCATGTGTGTATGTGAGTTAGTGAGCGTGTCTGTGCGTGTAAGTGAGCATGTCTCTGCATGTGTGTGTCTTCAAACTAATGTAAACTTCAAACTAATTTAAACTAATTTAAACTTCAAACTAATTTAAACTAGTTTAAACATTAAACTACTTTAAACTAGTTTAAACTTCAAACTAATTTAAACTAGTTTAAACATTAAACTACAAACTTCTGCAAACTTTCTGGTCCGGCTTTCTCAAGCCAACTTAAAGTTTGTCTCGACAAACTTTTTAATCTAGATACGGGGGTGTATTTACTGTATATAGAAAGTGTGACCTGTTGTGAGTTAGACCTGCTGTCAACTCCCCAGAGATGGCTGTTACTAGAACCTGAGCCATACTCTCTACTGTGTTCTATAAAAGACTAAGTATATATAAATGATACATGTAGTTAACAATTTAACACAGAAATATGCCACAATGCACTTCTGTAAACTTTTAACTTAAGCCAAGTTTAAAAATTATGTTAAAGTCTAAAATTCTTATAGTTAGTCAAATCAGTTTTCTCCTCTTGCTCTCACTACAGTTCACATATAGGCCTGGTAGAATTGGTAGAAAATTCACTATATAAAATTCTTCATCATTTTAAATGAAGCTGCATTCCTTACTATGATAGTACTGCTACCATCAATGACAAAAAAACAACAACCTGGAACGTTAATAAAATACAGCACTATCTTGTACTTACAGCAGTAACCGTTAATGTTGTGTAGCCATTCGACAATCGACTCCGATTGGGGGCTTGAGCCACGTGACTCTACTCTATAATATTTACCGTGTAAATAAAGTAATCAAAAAAGACAAAAGATAACTCATACAATGGTCAAAACAAGCCTAATACTAATTAAAACTCAAAAAAGAAATCGTTTTTGCATGCAGAAGTTATGACACTTTTGAGACACCTGGATCTCATGTCTCCATCCTTGGTCAGAAGGATAGTGGAAAATTTCAAATGGGCTGAAGAGTGACTGTCTTGAAAATCTAAAATCAGCCTTCAAGGTGCCATCAAATATCCTTACTAGTACAGGCACCTGTTCGTTCGCTTGTATGTATCTCACATATTAAACCTGTTTAAAACTTGCAACAGTAATCTATATGGAAATTACTTTTTTTTTTGGTTGCAACTGAGAAACTTTTCCAGTCATCTGTAAAGGTTTTTTAAACTTTTTTAGCCCAACAGTATGTTCACAGTTTGTGAAAAGAAAATTTTGCAAAAACTGTTTTGATCTGTTTGCTATTTGCCATGGTTAATCATTTTTATTGTGATTTATTTTTAACTGATCCAGTTAAGGTCAGTTAAACCCACAAACATCGTATTAATTACTGATTATAGTATATGGAACCTACGGAAATAAAATAAAAACATACAAAAAAGTTTTTTTTAAAACTTCATTTTTTTTATTCATAGATAACCAGTGAGATTTCAAGTCAATGTAAAAATCAAACTTATGAGTTTAGGAGAGTTGTAGCTGGAGAAAGATTCCACTTCATTCTGCTAAGGCTGAATCTAGATGATTCAGTGGATATAGGAGGGGAAGACTTCAATGAAAAAATATATTATTCATCAAGTACTCCTATTTTGAAATATTGTAGACACAGTGAGGTTAAATGTTTCTTAAAATGTCCATTACCCTTCCAGAACTACCCAGCAAACATGCCAGCGTGGGCATTTGGGGCCCACAGTTGGGCTTGCCCATAGAAAACCCACACAGGCCCCCAGTGAGTTAGCCCATGCAGGGCCCATAGCAGTTTTGCCCGTTTGGGCCCCAATGAGGATTTACTGTGAGAAACGCACAGTGGGCTTGACCACAGAAAACCCACACGGGCCCCCAGTGGGTTACCTTGCAGAGCCCATGCAGTTTTTCACTGTTAAACCATGAGAGTTTACTGTGGGAAACCCACCATGTTAACAGCACAGTACAGTTAAATCATTGTTTTAAGATTAGAAGCTCAAGGCTCAGGGTTAATTCATCTATTTTTAACGATCTAGTAAAATGTCATAAATCATCCCATACTTAACTAAAACTGCACACAGTCAACAAGATAGCAAGACAAGTAAACTGTCTTTACCTGTTTGCTTGTAGCAGCTGTTCCCAGACAGACTGATAAAGTCAGGCAGACCATATTACAGTACTTTAAAGTCCCCGTGAACCGGAAGTTGCAAACGACTTTTCTCCAGTGTTATGACGTATTTCCCAGTGAAAAGGAATATTGAACAGAGGGCAGGGTTTTACTCACTTTTTCTTGCACGGATTAATTGTTCACCACAAGACTAGTAATATGCGCTAACAAAGTAAATAGGGTCAATTTTGATTTCATGGGAACTTTAAACATCATTAGACCTCAATAAATCACAGCATTAGACCTCAATAAATCACAGCACTTATATGAATACATTCATAAAAACACAATCATTAAAATACCATAAATTGTATGTTGTAATACAATGAAGTAACACTTTGATGCTTATAATTAGAGGTGGGCATAGATTAATTTTTTTAATCTAGATTAATCTAGATTAATTTTGAAATTAATCTAGATTAAAATGGCTGATTTGAATTCTGCCGAAGGCATTCAGAATACTACCCAAATAATGACTATAAAAGTAAGTCTTTGAGAACGGGTTTCTCAAGTCAGGTGGCGCATTAGACCAGGGGCTCATCTCCTGTTTCCAAAATGCATCCCAAACTGCTTGAGAAAGCTGTTCTACTCACTGTAAAAGGTTACTACTGTACTGTTACCGTCCGTAGGCAACATTAGGTAGGCCTATGTTATTATCAACTACTAGCGATGTTGCCTAAAATCCATATTGTGATATACATTGCAGCCTCTTGCGATAACGATATTATAATAAAACCATTTCAGAACAGGTTACACAGACCCTGCTAAACAACTGCTAAATGTTTTTTTTTTTTTTAAAGGGTGTATGTAGTTTTGAGAACATAGCCTATATTGTGCAAAACTGTAAGTATACAACATAATTTTGAAGATAAATGAAATGTAAGTACACTAGCTGCAGAGACTTAAGTAGGTCTAATGTTTATTATGGCTTGGAGCTTATGAAACCCCAAATTTAAAAATATAATACTGTCTAACTGATGTCTTTTCAGTTAAAAAGAAACACAACAACGATTCTTAAAATGCGGGCGCAGACAGAGATTATGTTCTACACCACTCATATATATAGGGAATAATACGCGCGCGCTGGTATTCAGTGATATGTTTCGTTTTGAATTTGAGGTGGTAGAACGGATAAGTCACGTTTTAACTTACCGAACTGTTACCTCACACACTCTGTCTATATAGTTTGCTGCTGCTCGTTGCACCGATCTTTTTCACCAGTTTTCACTTTCAGCTGTGTTACAGTGTTTACTTAAGATGACGACGAATATGATGCGTTGCAGCCGGGTGTACCTCGCGGCCGCGGGTTGATTGCGTCATCATAGCTTGTGTAGCTTGAGCCAGCTCCGAACCCAACTTGGAGAATAGATTAACATCGATATTTTTTTTTTCGCGCGATAAGAGTCTCGCACGGCCCACCACTACTTATAATGCACTATAGCTCCATGTATACTTATTTATACAAGTACTTCTATTCTCTAAATATATTTATAAAGACTCATTAAAACCTATACTGCATTACACAAACTGTTATAGTTACATTTATATTATTTTTTTAAATAAATAATTATAAGGCATGCATTTCCTTTTTCAATGCACATGCTCATAATCCATTATACACTATACTAATTATGTTTTCGCTTATTTCGGCAATGAAAATAGTTCTAAACAAAGCACTGTTTCCTTTTCTGAATGAATCCGTGTTTTTGAACAAATCATATGAATCAATGATGGTAAGCAACTCAATGTATTAACGGCACATAATGTAATAATATTACATTATTATTGTAATAAAATGCTCATAATGTAATAATTTTCTCAAAACTTAAATCTTAAGCTCATAATGCAATAATACATTTTCAATGTAATAAAAATGTTTCACATAATGAAATAGGTTATTGTATGAGAAATGTATTACATTATGAACACTGTGGCAACTTATAATGTAATCACAGTTCATAAGGTAATACCAGTGTAAGGACCCGCTGTATTGGTCCAATTGCCGGTTCGCCAATACATGGGGAAGGTATCACGTGTTACTGTCCTTTTCTCATGCAAAGTATTGTTTGGTTAAATTTGTAATACATTGATCATATGTATTTACTCGTTAATTCATCTGACTCCATAAATGAAAGGTTTAATAATATCTGTGCCTCACTAAAAGTGAGCGAATGTTTGACTATTCCTTTTAACCATTAAATGAACAATGTCAAGATCAGATAGAATAATCAAATGTAACATTTTAATGTTTCAGATATCAGAGATTAATTCCACAATCAATTCAAATATCTAGAACATGGTTATGCATTGGTTACACCAAATAATCTTACCCAGCTTGTACCTGAGAGAGAGAGAGAGAGAGAGGAGAAGGGAAAGAGAGAGAGACCACCTATTCCATTCCTGTCCAGCAAAGAAGAGCCCAGCTAGAGCATGCACACCTTCCTTTATCCTGTTTGCCCAGGTGATATGGGGGATGGGGAAGACCACCCTCAAATGGCTTAACCTGTTTTCTCTAAACTTCTCTAAACCTTATTACCTTTTATTTTATCTATCTGGATATGAGATATCTGTACCACTCACTTTGAGACATCTCAAATGACACCAAAAACATAAGTCAATGATAACCATTTACATTAAACCATATTCTTGTGTGAGTTCTTATTATTTTGTGGAAGTGAGGTCGCATGGGGGAGGACAAAATGGTAATTAGCCCTTTGTCTCAGACCAGGGCCTCAACCAGTATTTTCAGTCTTACACCAGCACATAATGTAAAACAGTGTTTACATTCAAGATCAAAACATAATAATAGTTTATGTAAAATAAGAAGTTTATGTAAATAAGATGTTACACACATTTAAGGAAAATTAGGCTACATTGTGAACTTATTTTTATAAAAAATCTTACTCATTTTGGGATTATGACATGCTCCATCATTTTGAGTTGCTTTGACCCAAAAACACATTTTGGGCTCTATTTTAACGATCTAAGTGCATGGTCTAAAGCGCATGGCTCAAGTGCAGTTAGGGCATGTTCGAATCCACTTTTGCTTGTTTAACGACGCGAAAAATGGTTGGTGCGCCAGGCACATGGTCTAAAAGGGTTGTCTTAATGAGTAATGGGTGTGTTTTGGGCTTTTCGTGCAATAAACCAATCAGAATCTCATCTCCCATTCCCTTTAAATGCCAGTTGCGCTCGCTCGTACCATGGCGGATTCGCAATTTACATGGCGGAATTTGATAGTGAAAAGACCGAACACGTCTCCAGAGCGCAAACAGAACTGCTCGTGCGCGAGGTTAAAGTGAGCAAGCAGACCATCTACGGGACAAGCCGGATTCCACCATATCTTTATGTACACAATAATGATCTTTTACATTGTAATCCTTTTATTTTTAATATTTGGCATGTTTGTGTGCTGCTGTGTGTCCCTGTGTATTTAAAAAGCAGAGTGTGCACACGCGTTGTGGAACCGCCTATAGGCGCACATTACTAACGCACTCTTTAAATAACAAAAATATTGCGCCATTGACTTTAGACCAGGTTTCAGGTGGTCAATGGCACAGTCTATTTCTGTTGCCTCAAAATAGCAATGCGCCAACAATGCGCCTGAACACACCTCGTTTTAAGACCAGCACGCACACATGGGCGCACAGATGGGTGCTAATGCATTTGCTGTTTAAACAATGTGGCACAGGACGTGAAAATGATAACTACATCGGACTTAAACTAGCAAAAAAATCAATTACAAAAACAAAATAACAAATCCAAAAACAAAACAACAAATTATAAACACAATGGCAAGTCTAAAATCAAAATAACAATTCAGTAAACACAACGACAATTTAGAAAACAAAATAACAATTCAGAAAAAACAAAACGACAATTCAGAAAACACAACGACAACTCATACAAAACGGAAAAGGTAGGTATATTTTGAGAATGACATACTTATCACTGATTGGACGAGACACCTGTCAATCAATAAATTTGTGCTCAACTTTGTTTAGCTATGCGAAAATGGAACACATTAAAAACGTTACTTTGAAGAAGGACATTCATATGCCGTGATTGTGGACATGCTGGCGACATACCACGACATTAAAATTAGCTTGCTCTCTTTAAAAACACCTGAAGGATGCTGGTATGTTCAGAAGAAAGAATTTTTTGCCGATAAATGATGTAAGGAATGCTATAAGAGCAGAGCTGCGTGGACCAGGACAGTTGTTCGGCTACCGGAAAATGTGGTTAGTACTTCTGCAGAAACACAAGTTGTGTGTTAAACGTGATGACATTATGCGGCTGCTGCAAGAAGGACAGTCGTAGATACGTTAGGCGTACCTATCACTCCATGGGACCGAACTATCTTTGGCATGTTCATGGGTACTATTTTCTACCCTCGGTACTCCAGTATCGCTTGATTCCGGTGTTACGTTTTTTTATTATTTTTTTTATTATGCCTTAAACAACATATACAGAACAATCCAACAGACAATATAAAGCCAGGGAAATAAAGGAAGGAAAGAAAAAATAATAATAATAAAAATTTTAAAATACACTCAAAAACATGCAAGACCTTTACATGACTCAAATATTTTGAAGACAGAACATAAACGGACAGTTTTAATAGCCTTTCTATTAGTGCTACTTTGAATAGTACAAAAGTAACTTTCCAATTATTTAAAAAACACTGTAAAACAGTGGTTTGTTAGAAAATTTACACTTATGGATGTGAAACTTAACTAAAAGAATAAACAGATTAATAACAAAAGCTTCGTTATTCACATTATCCTGAATATCCGGTGTTACGGTTTATCTGGTGACCGTGTTAACTGGTGACCAACTTCCTGTTCAGGTCATCCGCTGCAGATGTGAGCAGATTCGTCGATTCTGAAGGCACAAACTGACGCGATATTAAGCTGTCTAATAAACGCAGACTTGTTTGTTACATGCCTTTCATATTCTTGTAAAGATGACAAAGTATTGCTATGATCAAAAAATAAAAAAAGAAGTCATCTTTCCACTGTTTTCGAACGCGCGCAGAAAAGAGATCGCTCCGTGAGAACACCGTGATAAACATGTTGAGCTATGTCACTATACTACCTGTTATTTGCAGAACGTTGGAGTCAATTCACGATTTCATTCTCGATGTGACTTTATTCTAGCCTGGTAATACCAGACTCTGCTACTTCGCTTTGCTTCGTAGAGAGAGTCTGGAGTTCCGTAATAGAAAAACGTTTCCTTTATCACCTGGGGGCGCTAGTCTGAAGCTTAAAATCATTGGTTACCCGTAAGCCAATCACATAATGTTTGGTTATGACGTGTGTTATGCGCATGCTCAGCCGTATCTAACTTCCACTGTAAACAAATGTATGATGCAAAGACAAAACAAATCGAGCGAAATACCGGAGTGACATGGCTGTGAACGACTTTTGCAGATTATGTGAAGTAAATCTACGCATCCACCACGGTACAATCAGCGTTTACGTCACGGCTCTCAGCCCGCCCTCTGTTCGTTGATTGGCCCGGCCGTCCGAAGGCCGGAGGAAAATGAAAAGCTATGACGCGGTCTCAGACTGAGTACAGAAGCGAAATGAAATTTAGCGGAAGTACGAAGTCTGACGTAGTCAGGCTAACTTTATGCAGCTGTCCAAATAAAAACAATGTACCCGTGTTAACTTGTGACCTCTGTGTGTTTCTTATTACAAAAACTCACCATGGCGTTATTTTAGAAAATGTATACTACATGGTTTATGATTTCAAAGCACATTACATGGACTCTGTAGTCAGACAATGGTACATAATTTTGGCTACTACAGTTGTATAAAAAATGCTATGGGCTGGGTTTCCCGAAACCTTCTTAACGCTACGTCGTTCTTAAGTTACACCTTAAGCTGTACTATACCTTATCGTTAATACGTGTTTCCTGAAACGTTCTTAGTTAAGTATACCTTCTGTAAGTCATACTTTCGGAAGGTTGGTCTGGACCACTCTTAGCTTTACCTTATCACTGTTGCAGGTCTATATGAATATAGTTCTGAAGTTTTAATACACCCAGACAGTGTTCAGTTAGGCCAGTGGTTCTCAATTCAAGTCCTCAAGACTCCATGAACTGAACTGAGTGTGTCAGATAAGAGAGACATACAAAATGTGCAGAGCAGTGGGTCACGAGGACTGGAATTGAGAACCACTGCGTTAGGCTAATTCAAGTGTTTTCATGCAAAGAATAAAATTGTCATTACACTGATTGTTAATATATTTTTAATTATATTATTATATATAATAAAATTTTATACATTTATTTTAATTAAAGAGTGCTTTTAAATGCCAGTGAAAGCATAGGCTACTGTCAGTTAAGTCCTATTCGGAGGTCTGAGCTGTTTTCTGGGCCCTGGAGGTGTTCTGACATGCTCTGACATTTCTGGTTATTTCTGTTACTTGTGACATTTCCATGGCTAAAGTCTAATTACACTGTATTCAGCACAAACTCTGCTACAATAATATATCAACAGCATGTATGTAAAAGTTTGTAGTTTTGAGATAATGACATTTATGCGTGGTTTGTGAAAATACAAAAAAAAAATTCTCACTGAAATAAGGTCACGAAACCCATACTGATTATTTCAGACTTTTGAAAATTGTATGACGTAGCCTAGAATATTTGCTGCAAAACTATGTGAAAATCACCCTGACTGCTCATTCAGAGAAGACAATATATTGATTTAAAAATTTTACGACGTGTTTTGTGTGAATAAGCCTTATGCGAGAGCTCATTAATATGTATGGCTTTTCTCACCTGAGAAAGACAAAGAACCTCCCCTAACGGCCCTATTAGGAGCTATCAGGCCCCTTTCATTCTGAGCAACCTTGCACAATACTGTAAATGAGGAGATTTAAAAAAGAATGGCTTTTAGATTGTTTGGATTTATTTACACAACATAATCCAAATAGACACAACAAATGGCAAAAAAGCACTTATTGAAAGAAAGAGACCTTTGTGCCATTCCTAAAAACATTGTACATACCTTTAATTTCCAAGGTGTTTGATTTTCACTTTACCATGTTCATGTTCCAGAGACTAATGTGAATGTTGAAGTCGGCAGGACTCAGTGGCATCTGGGCCCTGAAAAAAAAGTGAACATACTGATATCAAGAGGCCTGCACGATTTTGGAAATAAATATTAGATTTTTCTGGTTAAAATTGCTTTTTAAAATTCACAAAATACACACACACACACACACACACACACACACACACACACACACACACACACACATGTTTCCAACAATATATAATATAATGAACAACAGGTCTGTTGTGCCTTGTAGGCATAGGCTATGCGCAGTGCTGGGTAAAATAATAATAACAATAGATAGCAGTATAAATCTTCCAAAATATTTCAGTAACAACCAAGCTAGAGAAAAATATATTGATTATCATGTTACTTCAAATGTTTCCATTCGTTATGATGATATGAAATGAGATAATAGTAAAAACATGAAGCCGTTTGGTGTGTTTTGCTTTTCAAATTTTCAAATGATACATTCAAACGCGATCGCGCTGCAAAATCTGATACATTAAAACGCGATCGCGCTCAAATATAAAACATTATGGTTACCATACATATCTACGTTTGACCAGATATCCACAAACACAGTAACAGTAAACACGGGTCTAAATATTATAATATTCACCATATATCTAGCAACAGTTCAACTGCAATGTGACATTTATAAACAATAACAAACTAATATGTAAGAATTTCTTACCTTAAATCTTTCTTGTCTTCAAATCGCGTTTTTCTTCTTCTGAGGTAGCCTAAATCCAATGTAAGCTCAGGCGCGTCTTTCAAACTCGACTAAAAGTGAAGTGAAGTGTTTTGGTGTTTTGTTGTTGAGGTAATGAGCGCGTTCGCGTTCCATGTGGAGATTTGCATGTGAATATCTTTTGCGCGAGTGGGCGTGGCCAAATTAACTTTAATGAGCAAGCGTTTGAGAAGCTGGACATCTTGTTGGTTTTATACAAATTACTTAAACAGAAAATATTTGTTTTCGTTTTGAACCCGATCATTTAAAAGTACACACTTAAATGTTTATAAAGGTGTATGGCTCATAAATGTGTGACAAGTATTCGCTGAGTTTTGTTTCAGTTTATAGACGTGCTCAAAAAAAAAAAGTTCACCGTGACGGAGAGGCAGAACCAAGCGGCAACATTCTGATCTGAAAAATGAAGCCTACCCGGAAGTGCGAAAAACTGCAATACATCTAAAATCCGCTAGGGGCAGGTCCCAAAAGGGAGCAAATGTCCATAGCCCCCATGTTAAAATGTCCGTTTTCACAGCATAAATTCATGTTTTTACAAGTTGGTCCCATTGGAGGGGGGTGAATTTTTTTCTAACTCGTTAGTTTAGATCGTATTTAGTTATAAAATATATGACAATAAGGGCGTGGTTAACTTTGATTGACAGCTTGATTGACAGCTGACAAGGCAGCGCCACGGAGAATGACAACATAAGAAGCGCCATTTTTTAATACAGTTGACATATAATACTACTGTTTCTGTATCATGAAATGTAGTTTTAAGAGTTTTTCAGGCGAGAATGTAGTTGTTTAAAGCTCAAATCTGTGGTTTATTTAAAGATTTATGAAAATTTTATCCAGTTGATCCAGCGATGACCGGGCGCTCGGCGCGATGTACCCCGCCTGGAAGAGTCTTTCAACGGCTTGACGTTCTGAGGTTTGCCGCCAATGCCGCGGACTCTGGCGTCTCTGTAGTGGTTAAACATGAGATATAATTCATCTTGTGTATATCTAATGGGCGATTTTTGGTCTCGTGAATCTATATTTTTTCCCTGGGCAATCGTTTTGGCTGAGGGGAAGTTTCATAACTTTATAAGCTATTTAACTTTACCGATGTATGGTTAGACTCGCGCTGACTTTGTATGTTTGACTGAATTGTTTGCTTTATTTGTATAGCTTCTTATACCTTTTACTTATACTTTTATAATGGCTAACATTGATAAAACTGAAATTTAACAAAAAGAGACTGGGTTGAGTTTTTGTCATTTTAAATTTTAATACAACAAAGATGATCTGTAATGTTGTTTACTGCAAAATTTGTTGTTTAGTACAACTGCACATATTGCCTGGACCATAAAATGTTTAATATTTTTATATTATATTTAAAATAAAAAGAGGCAGGTTTGTGTTTTATATATATATATATATATATATTTTTTTTTTTTCATAAATAGGCAAACGTTATGTGCAATTGAATGTAATCAATATGCGTTGCCTGAACCACATTTGTGTGGCTATAATGTTTAAGATTTCTTTAAATGAAAACGAAAAGAGTTAGTATGGTGTTTTATAACATATTTCGTTGCCTGAAATATACACAAAGATGACCGGAGTAGCATGTGAGCTGAGTGAAGGTGGGCGGGGTGACGCGCGCTGCGTTAGAAGGTGGGTGGGGTTAGGATTTCCCAAGATTTTCCAAGATGGCGCCGCCCATACCCCCCATAAACGGCTTCAAACCCGTTCTTCAGAAAGTCTATGGGTGACGTCACAGACGCTTTGTCCATATTTTTTACAGTCTATGGGCAGAACGCACACCCTGTTTATTTTCTTTTTTTTTACAAAAGCACAATGTTTTGATTTGATTGTAAGTGGACACATACAAAAGTAGAAATATCACAGATTCTTTTTCTATATTTCTTTTTTCTGTATGACCATAAATGACGTAGTAATTTAAGTTTATAGTGCTACAATGTGGAGAAAATCCAGCAAAACGCGCCCGCGCGTTTGCCGACCTCAGAGGGTTAATATTGTTTCTCATGGGTTCGTACAGTAAGTCAGTTATTTTTGTGCCGTCCGATCCATAATATCAGTGTTTTTTCTCACCCAACCACGTAAAAATCCCTGGCCAAATTAGTGCCTACTGTTTTTTGACAAACAGGTCGTACGTTAATTTAATTGCCGTCTGAATCCACATCTCTGAGTTTACAAGAAGAGATTCAAAATCCACTGTTTAAATCCTTTTTGATCACTGCCGAGCACCGTACATGACGTACACTTTTATTACTGAAATGCTGGAAAGTATTTACAAGAACAATATTTCATCGCAGCTCCACCTCAGCGAACAAAAATTGGAAAGAGAAGAAAGCACATAAATAATTGAAATGGTTATAATGGCAGCAATATATGATATAATTTAAAAATATGTAGGCTAGGCTATTATAGGCTATTATAGTTTGGGTTATTTTTTATAATATTCCTCGAGTCCTAATAAATGCAATTTCAACTATATCTGAAGTGCTTCTTTTATAAAGAACACCGCTTTCTCACATAAACAGCCCCTGCACGAGAGAATAATTGATTCTCGAGCCATCGATATCAACCAATTCAGCACCATTGCCACGGACAGCGCCGGGTAACGTTGCACGTAAGAAGTTATATCTTAAGCAGCTTCCTAAGGTATAGTTCGGGGAACACGCCTAGAAATGGTATACCTTCAGTTAAGTTATACCGTAAGAGTCTTCGTAGCGCGCTAAGAGACAACGTTATCGGGAAACTCAGCCATGGTTAAACTGGTTATTAAAGGGGGGGTGAAATGTTATTTCATGCATACTGAGTTTTTTACACTGGTAAAGAGTTGGATTCCCATGCTAAACATGGACAAAGTTTCAAAAACTAAGTTGTACATTTGAAGGAGTATTTTTGTTCCAAAAATACTCCTTCCGGTTTGTCACAAGTTTCGGAAACTTTTTTTCGACTATGGCTCTGTCTTACGTAAGATAGAGCGGAATTTCCTTATATGGGTCCTAAGGGCACTTCTCCGGTAAGATCGCGGGCGCGCGCGCACTCGTAGACCAGAGCAAGAGAGCGAAAGCAGTTCTCTTTTTGGAGATATGAAGGATGCAATATTACTCTATAGGTACTCAAGATTAACAGGAGATTGAGTGAAAATGAGCATTTTACCCCCCCTTTAATGAAAACATGGTTCTGTGTCATCAGATACTAGCTGATGTCTCAGGTGATGTTGCTTTCGAGATATTTTATCCTAAAATTAATTTAGAATCCAACATATGTGACTTCTTTTACTTTGTTGTTGTAATACTGAATGAAATGTAAAAGTCACATTGTAGATGCTTATAAAGATTACATTGTAAAGGTGAGTTAACTTATCAGCTATGTCATGTGATTATAGCAGTTTTTGGAATGTCAAGTTTATTCTCAGGTCAAAATACTACTTGTTATCAATAATAATAATAATAATTCGTTACATTTATATAGCGCTTTATCTGAGACCTCAAAGCGCTTTACATAGATGGAGGAATCTCCTCAACCACCACCAATGTGCAGCATCCACTTGGATGATGCGACGGCAGCCATATTGCGCCAGAACGCCCACCACACACCAGCTTACTGGTGGAGAGGAGACAGTGATGAAGCCAATCAGTATATGGGGATGATTAGGAGGCCATGATGGACAGGGGCCAAGGGGCAAATTTGGCCAGGTTACACCCCTACTCATTTTCGAAGGACATCATGGGATTTTTAAATGACCACAGAGAGTCAGGACCTTGGTTTAACGTCTCATCCGAAGGATGTATACTTATTGTAAGTAAACAATTATTTTTTTTGTACAATTGATAACAAGCATTTATTAATTAAAGTACCTTTTCTTATACACTCCATTTAGGTCAAACAGCCTACTTTTGTTTCTTTACACGAACACACCTGCATTACAGTTAGCACAATCTTATTTTTCCCGCCAAAACAACAATTATTTATTTTGTTGAATAAAGGGGAAAAAACATATTATATAAGCTAACTTTCACATGCTCCCTAGGTGCGCGTCAACGCGGACAACGACGCAGAAGTATAAATTAAAACCAACACGTTGCCTACGGCGTATAGGCTCCGGCGTAGGTCCGACGCAGAAGTATAATGAGGCCTTAAAGGAATACTCCACCGTCTTTTCATATTAAACTATGTTATTCCCTTAACTAAGACGAGTTGATACATACCTCTCTCGTCTTAGTGCGTGCACTCAATCGCTCTGGCGCGCGGCGAAACTTTGTTCACTCAGTTCATTCAATACGGGCCAAGCAGAGAAGCTACTAAACACCTCCACGTTTTCCCTATTTAAACACAGTTACTCGCGTAGTGTAACTCGACCTAGGACAGTGACACAAAACAAAACGTTGCGCTTTTCTAAGCGTGTAAAATGGATAACTATATTGTATGGCGGAATACCATAGCAAGTGCTTGTAAGCACTTCGTCTTGGCGGAGCAATATCTTCACCAGAGGGAGCGGGGGCCGGTGAGAGGATTTTTCACGAGTGAAGATATCACCCCGCCAAGACGAAGTGCTTACAAGCACTTGCTATGGTATTCCGCCGTACAATATAGTTATCCATTTTACACGCTTAGAAAAGCACAACGTTTTGTTTTGTGTCACCGTCCTAGGTCGAGTTACACTACGCGAGTAACTGTGTTTAAATAGGGAAAACGTGGAGGTGTTTAGTAGCTTCTCTGCTTGGCCCGTATTGAATGAACTGAGTGAACAAAGTTTCGCCGCGCGCCAGAGCGATTGAGTGCACGCACTGAGACGAGAGAGGTATGTATCAACTCGTCTTAGTTAAGGGAATAACATAGTTTAATATGAAAAGACGGTGGAGTATTCCTTTAAGCCTCTCTAAATTGTTTGTTGACTATTTAATGTGTGCAGCTTTACAACATACTATCTAAAAGTGAATGAGTCATTACCTGAATGTACAATCCGAACCTGCTTTTTTGGGGTGTCGGAGTGTTGATAGGGCCCATATCGGTGTTGATGGTACCCCCTTAGTTAGTGCCCTACACAAACTGCATATTCTGCATATGGGAAAAATGGTACTGGAGTCGGTGTAGTAAAAGCTTTACATGAAAACATAACATTGCTGCCTTTGACAGATCAAAGATAAATGACCAACAACAAATCTAACATAAATGGCCTTTGGTTACTAAGGAAGCTATTTCCCGCCATGAATAAAAAAATGAGTAATTGTGAGTTTTATCCCAAAATTCAGACTTTTTCTCTCTGCTAAAAGAAAAACACCAGACAAAAGGCAGAATGTGAGATATAAAATAGGAATTGAGCGAAAAACAGTCTGAAATCTGAGAAAAAAAATACAATTACCCTTTTATATGTTCAGTTCAATAAATAAGCTTTCATAGGTTCCACATAAGGGGGAAAAACATAAAGATGCAGTCTGGCACACATTCTTACTCCTGCCCTCCCCGCAACTGTTCTTATCCCTTGTCCCGATCCATCTATGACTCTCCTTCTTAACCTATTCTTGTCTCTTACTCAGATGTCTCTCTCTCTGCTTCTCTGTCTTGTTGTGCATCCACGCTTAACAAAAGCAATTCAAAGACTGTTTTTTTTTTGTGTGTGTGTGTGTGTGTGTGTGTGTGTGTGTGTGTGTGTGTGTGTGTGTGTGTGTGTGTGTGTGTGTGTGTGTGTGTGTGTGTGTGTGTGTGTGTGTGTGTGTGTGTGTGTGTGTGTGTGTGTGTGTGTGTGTTTGTGTATGTCCAAGTAATGTAAAGAACTTCAACACCTGAAAATCTCTCCGACTGAGAGTGGAATCAGCTATTTCTCAATATTTCACTGATCTGTTATCTAAAACGGCTTATCAGGTGTCTCAATATTTTAAGCATATTTTTTTCAGTACTTCTGAGCTACTGTTGTTGCTGAAGTAGAGGCTTTACACTATATTTACAGTCTTGAACATAGGTATTAATTTCTGACATGCTGTGTTTAAGCATTTGTAATTGTGTGAAAACAAACACAATTTTAGCATTTTAGAAACTTGTTAATTCACTGAATTTTCAGTCAAAACAACATTAACTGTGAATGTAAATGACTAGGTTAAAGGATCATATGGTTTGATCATACATTTACAAAAAAGACACACTGTGGACAGTAACGAAACAGTGGTAATTTATATAAGGAAGGACGCCCCATAATAACCAGTAAGTCTATATGTTGTGATGTAGCGGTACATTGTCAAGAGTGTTCTTACATGTTAGTATGTATCCAATACTACATGTAGAATGCAAATATTTTACACTGTAAGCGTTCCAAATGTATGTTATAAAGCCCATTAAAAACAACATTAAAGGCCATGAAAAATGTCTAATAATTGTGAGTAAGTGACTCGTCTCGTGGGAGTTTTTTTTTTCAACACATTGTTATTACTGCAGGAGAAATGTTGCATATATCTAATTTGTTGCTTGTAGTGGTGTCTATGTTCACTATGTTCATTGCAAATTTTATAAAGCCTATGTTACACACTTACATGACAACCACATCCCTGGGTTTCAACATTTGATTAAATCCTCTGTCTGGATGTCATTAAATCTGACTGCTTTATTACACTTTAATGACATGTTACATTCCTACAAAATGTGGTAGTTTGCTCAAAAAGGCCTAGCAAACCTTGACCAGTTGTTTGTCTTCAAATCAGCTGTCTAATAATTGCCAAAGTACTAATCATTTAGGAGATGCATCCTTGTTAAAATCGTTAAGTTGCCAGTTTGATTCTATTTGATTCTATTCTATATTGCTCCATATTATCAAAAATGAATCAATCACTGGACAAGCATACATTTCACCCTTTCACACAACTTTGTGTAGCGAGTTGTGATGATTAACTGAGTAAACGTCGATAGTTGTGATTTAAAGAGAGAACGTGTATAGTGCTGATAGTGCCAAGAAGTGATTGTGAGGTGACTGAAGGTAAGGCATGTAGATTTACAGTGTACTATAAATATATCAATGAAAAATATGGGCATTGCTAAAGAAGGGTACTACTTTAGATGGATCCTGTAAAAGTGAGGGAGCTCAAAAATGTTCTTCTCCATGGAACATATCCTCCTGGATGTTCCAAACAGGAGAAGTTCATTATTAAAAGAACAGCTGAAAGCTATATAATGAAAGGTAAGCAATTATAGAGAAAGGAAATTGCCATTTTAGTGGCACAAGCACAGGAAGTTACCTGAGCCTTTGTGTTATCCACATTATATGGCATGCTTCACTATGTATGCCAGAGGCGTAAGCGAGGCGAACATTTGGCAAAAGTGGTCACGTCACCAGAGGAGGCAAATTATGTTTTTGTTAGCCTTCATGCCAGTGATCATTGGGTCATTGTGGCATGGAGAAAACTCTTCACGCCATCAGCACCAGATTCTACTGGCCTGGATTGGAAGAGGACATCCGCAAATGGGTGAGTTTTATTCCAGCTTAATTATTTTTGGCACATTATTTTAAACCCAAAGCACTACATCACTAAACACAATACATTAAACCTTGTAGATAGCGCAGTGCCCTGAATGCCAGGCCAGAAGGTCTACATTGAAGGAGGAAAAGCCTACATGCCAATACAGGTGAGTATACCAAATGACAGTGATGTTGCACAATTGTATAACATGCATATAATCCTTCTATATGACTTATATAAGCCCCCCCACCCAGATCACACAGCCTCTGGAACTGGTGGGAATGGATTTAGTTGGGAAATTGAGTACAACCAAGAGGGGGAATCAATACATTTGCGTAATGATTGATTACTTCACTAAGTGGACAGAGGCCTACCCACTTAAATCAAAGTGTGCAGCGGAAGTGTGTGTGCATTTTTGATTTTTTTCTACAGATTTGGAGCTCCACAAAGAATTTTAACAGACCAAGGCAAAGAGTTTGTCAATAAGGTAACAGCTTTGTCACCTAAGTTGCTTTTGTTGTTTTAACTAAGGTTAATTCTCATTTGTTATTATACGGTACTGTTATTTTCCCAGATTAATTTTGACCTTTGTCAGAGGTTGGGTATTAAAATGAGCTTGTGCTCTCCATACCACCCACAAACCAATGGCCTTGTGGAGAAAATAAATGGAACCATTCAAAGGTGTGATGCTTACCTGGATTGTTAAGATGCATAATCTTAACAAAGATAGTAACAAGGATAACATTATTTACCTTTCAGAGTTCTAACAAAGTTGGTGGGTTCAAATGCTGAGAGCTGGGACCAACACCTGAAGGCTACTTTATTTGCAGTTCGGACCAAAAAGCAGCTCACAACACAGTTCTCTCCATATTATCTGATGTTTGGTCGGAAGGCAAGATACCCTTAAGAGCTTTCTGAAAATTATGAGGTGGGTTTGTAAAGGTCAGATGCATCTTCTGTATACTAAATCTTTCACTGCTGATATCACTAATTTTAGGAGTGTTTGTGCTTTGTATATTTCAGATAAATGATAAGGTGGAAAGAACAGTGGCCAATGTTGGGAACGTTACTTTAAAAAAGTAATTAGTTATAGTTTCTACTTGTTCCAAAAAGTAACTGAGTTAGTAACTGAATTATTCTATAATAAAAGTAACTCGTTAAAGTTGCTATATGTCAAAGAATTTGGAAACACTTTGCAGTTTGAATGTCCTGTATAAACAAAATTACGGAATGTTTTTATGTTTCCACTGTTCGATCGCGTCCGCGCCTCACACACACATGCAGGCACACAAATGTAAACACTTTGCGACTTTTCGATCGTGCCTGCACCCCTCTCTCTCTCGTATCTAACAGTAGTTCCGCATTACATTAATCAATTTGCACGCAAGTTTTATTTATTTTTATACTGTGTATTCTCTGTGTAAATGTATGCACCAATCGAATCTCTGTTTAGCTGGTGTGGGTGTGTGTGTGTGTGTGTGTGTGTGGCGCGTGTGTAAAAACACTGGCTCTGATTGGCTACCATGAAACATATGACTCTGCCTTAGCCAATCATAATCACTTGCCTCGTTATTAACCCACCTCCTCACTAGCAGCTGTGCGAGCCAGGGGTGCGTTTGGATTACACAGTTTATTCAATCAATGCATAGTAACACACCGCATTTAACGTCCAGTAATGTTAACAGCGTTGTAACGACGGGGAAATTAATTAGTTAGATTATCCCATTACTGAAAAAATAACGTCGTTACCTAACGCCGTTCTTTTAAACTGCGTTATTCCAAACGCTGACAGTGGCATCCCAATCCTTGACAACTGGCCTCCAAGACCTGCCAAAAGTGCACAATGTTGGTCTTGGAGAATGTTGAAAAGGTCAGAGAAAAGGTGAGGAAGAGGAAGGCTCGGCAGGGGCAGGAGGACAGTCGGAGACAAAGTGTTGCGCAAAAATATTCGAGAGGAACAGCGAAAAGGAGGAAAAATGGGTAGTGCCATGCTGGGTCCTTTTACCATTACTAACATTGAGGGTAAAGGTGTGGACCTAGTTTCAGAGAAAGGAAAGGCCATACTAAAGGTAAATGTGGACCACCTTAGCCAGTACATTGAGCCAGAGCCCAGGTTGCCACACAAATGGCCTAAAATGGCTACCATGGTAATTCCTGTCCAGTGCCCTCCTACATGCACAGTTGAGTATCTTAACCCTCTGGGGTCGACAAACGCGCCTGCACGTTTTGCTTGATTTTCTTCACATTTTAGCACAATAAACTTAAATTACTCCGTCATTTATGGTCATACAGAAAAAAGAAATATGAAAAAAGAATCTGTGAGATGTCTACTTTTGTATGTGTCCACTTACAATCGAATCAAAACATTGTGCTTTTTTAAAATAAAGAAAATAAACAGGGTGTGCTTTCAGCCTCTCCGTCTAGGTCAGGGGTCACCAAACTAAGGCCTGCGGGCCGACTCAGGCCCGCCACCCCCCTTTGACTGGCCCCCCAGCCCCTCTGCCCCCCACTACTTGAACCGGCCCTATGAGGCAATCCCCAAAAGTCGTAATGGACGGTACGTCATGGTACGGGCGTCACAGTTTGGTGCACACATGTACACGGAGAATACACGGTATAAAAATAAATAAAACTTGCGTGCAATTTAATTAATGTAATGCGGAACTACTGTTAGATACGCGGATTCTTAGGGACACCTAATCTGTAGCTCCGCTTTAGCTCTGAAGCAGGATTGTGCCCATATTGTACGGAAACAGAAACCGTGAAGCATGTACTTCTGACATGTAGGCAGTACTCTGAAGAGAGAGAAATATTTAAGAGGGTAACAAATAACTCTGTTACTTTGAGCAACTTGTTGAGTCTACCTGGAACACAGTCTACAACCAAAGCAGTGATAGAATTTCTAAAAGAAACACAATTAGCAAGAAGACTTTAGTTTATTTATTTATTTATTTATTTATTTTTCTGGAGGTTTGAGCTGAGGTTGAAGCTGGAGGAGCTGAACACGCAGCGCTAGCTGAAGCTTGGGCTCTGATCTCCTTTTATTTATTTATTTATTTTTTTATTTTTTTTTATATATATGTATATATATATATATGCACATTTATTTATGATTTCCCAATGTGATCACACCTCAATCCTGTAGATGGCGGTAATGCACAAAGATTGCAAGCTGCCAATAAAATTCACTGAAGAAGAAGAAGAAGAAGCTCTGAAGCAGGCTGCAGTGTAAAGATTGCAATGCTGGAATATGTTGAGAGAGAGGTGTGGGCGCGATCGAAAAGTCGTAAAGTGTTTACTTATATGTGTGTGTGTGTGTGTGTGTGTGTGTGTGTGTGTGTGTGTGTGTGTGTGTGTGTGTGTGTGTGTGTGTGTGTGTGTGGCGCGGCCGCGATCGAACAGTGGAAACATAAAAAACATACTCCGTCATTTAGTTTATGCAGGACATCATTCAAACTAGAAAAAAGGGTTTATGTTACTGTTAATTACATTTTTAAGGAAAACAAATATATTAATCTGAAATGTAGCAGATTAATTTTCAATTAATTCAGGTACAATTACCAAACATATCAAAGTATTTTTATTAATTGAATTAATGAACTAATTATATAAAACTATTGTCAGTGCACTACAAATAAACTGGTTCTATGCCTTTACTTTATTAATATTAATATTAAAACATTTATTTTTCTTTTGGTGGTCCAGCCTGAGACATGCACAAGCCTTCTGCATTTTTATTTTGCTTTTCCCTTCACTGTACCCAACCGTGATGTCTGAACCGAGGTATGAACCGAACCGTGACTTCTGTGTACCGTTCCAACCCTAAAAGAGAGTGCAGAGTTTTCAAAGAACAGTGGACCAACGATTATTTGTGAAGAATAACTGTAAATAAAACAAAGTGTGAAGACTCGATTACAACTTTTGCAAACCACTAGTAAAGATAAACAAATATGTGCCAGGAATCAAGTGTTGATATAGTAGTGTGGATATAGTAGTGGGGATGGCTGTGCCAGGCTAGTAATCTCTACTACACAATGAGGCCTGCTGGTGGTCTTTTTGGTCTGGGTCATACAATTCTATGTTATATAGCTGACCCGGCCCCCCATCACAGTCAGGAACGATAATGTGGCCCCCAGAGAAAAAAGTTTGGTGACCCCTGGTCTAGGTGAACTTTTTTTTCTTGAGCACGTCTATAAACTGAAACAAAACTCAGCGAATACTTGTCACACATTTGTGAGCCATATGTCTTTATAATCATTTCAAACTGTAAACAAATATTCTCTGCTTAAGTAATTTGTATAAAACCAACAAGATGTCCAGTTTCTCAAGCGCTTGCTCATTATTTTTAATTTGACCACGCCCACACGCGCAAAAGAGATTGACATGCAAATCGTCCATGCCTCACACGAACGCGCTCGTTACCTCAAAAACAAAGCACCAAAAAACTTCACAAGTCTCTGCTTTTTGTCGAGTTTGGAAGACACGCTGTGAGCTTACATTGAATTTTCCTCAGAAGAAGAATAACGCGATTTGAAGACAAGAAAGATGTAAGGTAAGAAATTCTTAATTATTAGTTAAGGTTTTTGTTGCATAAACTTCACATTGCAGTTGAACCATTACTGTGTTTGTGGATATCTTCTCAAACGTAGATATGTATAATATGGTAACCATAATGTATCATATTTTGGAGCGTGCTCTGCGTTTGAATGTATCATATTTTGGAGCGTGCTCTGCGTTTGAATGTTTCATCATATTTTGGAGCACGCTCTGCGTTTGAATGTATCATATTTTGGAGCGCGCTCTGCGTTTGAATGTATCATATTTTGGAGCGCGATCTGCGTTTGAATGTTTGAAAATGTTCAAAATGCAGTCCAGATGCAACTGAGTCCTGGGGCCTGTTTCAGAAAGGAGGTTAAGTGAAAACTCTGAGTATGTTAACCCTGAAATGAGGTAAACTCTGGGTTTTCTGTTTCAGAATGGGAGGTATGTTAAACCTGAGAAAGCAGAGTAAGTCAAGCCCGTTTCTGAAAGAGAGGTAACTTATACTCAGAGTCAGTTACCATGGCAACTTACTCTGTGAACCTAACCTGGTCGGGAGCAGGTTTTCTTCAGTAAACCCAGAGTTTCTATCGGTCTCCTCCCCTTTTTTAAAGAGGAAGTGGTGTTTAAACACTTCATTCATTCTTTCAGTACATTTTTATTAATACAATTAATCATTTAATAATAAATAAAATATTGCTATTTTTACTGCAGTTTTTTCTTCTTCTTTTTTTTTTAATAAGATGAAGTCTATATAACTCCTTAACTGGCAACTGAAAATACAGTAGTAGATTATTTACATTCTAAACAAATAAGAATACCTGTTTATACTTAGATTTAAACTTTGATTCTATCGGCTACTCCACATAAAAATGTGAAATAATCAGAATGTGTAGATTGTTTGATGTGTAGACACATAATATTAACATAACCTCTGTAGGCCTCTAAAATAGCCTATATAAAAAATAACACATATGTAAACCTCTACATTTTATAAATGTAGAGGTTTACATATGGATCTTCGGGAGTGACTGGCTCTGAAGTCCCTCCAGGAATTCCCTCAGCCAAAAATGCTGCTGCACTGCTAGAAACAGAGCCGATCCGCCCTATACGCACACTACGCAAGCTGCGTAGGGCCCCGCAAATTACTCAAGGCCCCGCCTCCCCCTCGTGTCAAAGCGCGTCAATCAAAGTTTACAACATCGTTGAGAAATGAGAAAATGAAGCGGAACTATCCTTCTGGTCACGAAGAAAGAGGAAAAAACACCATGCGAGTGAATTGTGGGAACAGCAATCAGGTAGACTGAGTTTGCTTGTTTATAAACTGCAGCTGGGAAAAGATAACGCGTCGCACGTTAACATGATTCCTCCCTTCCCTCCCTCCTCCCTTCCTCCCTTCCCTCCCTCCCCTCCCTCCCTCCCCTCCCTCCCCTCCCTCCCTCCCCTCCCTCCCCTCCCTCCCCTCCCTCCTCCCTTCCTCCCTTCCCTCCCTCCTCCCTTCCTCCCTTCCCTCCCTCCCCCCTTCCTCCCTTCCCTCCCTCCCAACTCCCTTCCTACTCCCTTCCTACTCCAATGGGACAACAGACTCCGAAAGATTAGACAAGACACAGCAAATAACCCCAATCTTGTCAATCAATGCTAGTGCCTCACCTTGCTTTGTTGCCATGTTCTCTATGGGCATAGCCCTGCTTTGCAGAATCTGATATTTTCTTCTGACTAAACCGATCACTCTCTCAACATGAATTCGCAAATTCGCTATTTTTCTTGTGTCTGCCACCTCATACGCTGACAGCTGTTTTCTCCCCTTGGTAAATGCAGGTATCTGTAGTGAAGCACAGTAAAATCCCACACTATCACCAATATTGAACCCACGGTCTGCTAGGACAATATCTCCAGGTAACAGGTTTTTTAGGAGGCCACTCTCTATTGTGATCTGTTTATCGCTGACTCTCCCTCCCCAGGCACATGAAATGTAAGTGACATAGCCTTGGGGTGCAACACCAATCAGAAATTTTACAGTATGGTGATGCTTGTAGTTTGACCATGTTTGTGCTTGGGCTAGTAAATTAGAGGGCTTCTCAATAAAAACTTCGAAACAGTCAACTATCACAGCAACTTTACATCCAAATGCCTGTCTGAATCCCATTGGCATTGTAGCTTGAAGAACATGTCGCTCTGGCCACTCAATTTGAAATTCCAACCTTTCATGAAGTATGTCAATTACTTTATGCCAAACTCTAGAAGCAGTTGGAAGAGAGATCTTGAACCTGAAAGCTAAATCTTTCAGTGGGAGATTTAGTCTCAGCTTCATCAAAACTAAAATGAACTGTTCAAATTTAGACAGCACAGACATAGGACCACAGCTGATGTAGGGTTTGCACAGCTCAAAAATCTGAATTAAAACTAAGAAGTTGGGGAGCCCTGTGTAGAACCTTGTCTTGTCTTCATTTTTTTCAAAGGACTCCTTGGTGAACAGTGTGTCCATTGCTTTGGCTCGAAGATCTCCCAGCTCTGTTGTGTTTTGTCTCAGAACATCCTCCATCTTCTCAATGTCATGCATTGTTAGCTCAGTCTGGCATCCGGCATCCACATAGCCTGCAACATATCAGTGGGGAGCATAATTTCATGAATGAATTGTTGTGAAGTTATCTTTTTAACAACCTTTTTACAAAACATGCAAGTTCTCTGGTCCAATTATACAGAGTGATTTTAGTTAAGTTAATTTGAATTATGCGAATTGTTGTTAAGTAATCTTTTGATACAAATTTTTTACAAACATACAAGTTTTTTGGTCAACATTTGTAACAATTAATAATTATTAATAACAATGAATAATAATGCTGGTTACACATATTAGTACAATAATTTACCTTGATCATTTAATGTCCCACTCCCACTGCTCCCCTCTGATTGTGGGTTGTTGTCAGCTGGCTGCTTCGGTTCGGAGCTTTCGGCTGTCTGTGTCAGATCCGGGCTCTCATCTGTCTGTTGGAGATCCAACATAGCCTCTGCACATTCCAACAGTCTTTGTTGGTCTTCCTTGAGCTTCATCCTCTGCTCTCGTTTAAGAGACGCCTCGGATTTGGGTTTAGTTTTTTGGTACCCTAGGTTGACCGTCGGAGCCCAGTCTACCGACTCAACGTCACCCAAAGCGCTCGGGCAGCCTAAAAAGCCCCAATGAAGTCCATATTAGTCTAACGTTACCGGTAACTTAATCATTACTAAGTAAATGAGCATTTAACGACAACCTAATGCTATATAAACAGACACAAAAAACAAGTTGGCTAGCAAACATACCTCCGACGAAGTGATCGCTGCAGACACGGGCATTAACAGACTCTGCTCCTCCCGATCGCAGACGTACGTTAAAAATCCACTTTTTACGGCGTTGTTCTGTGAGCTTCTTACATTTCTCGCCTTTATGAGTGACAATCTTTGGTACTCTGTAAAACCCTTTTCTCGGTTTGAACGATTGGAGCAGCCGTAAACAACACAAAACATTGGCATTTTTCAGACGGCAGATCCTCAGCTATTTCACTTCCGGCCCTCCATCTGAATTTCGCGCTCTCGCGATGCAGCAGCGTGACGTCACGTGAAACCAACCTATTGTAGTTGCTCAACACCACAGGAACAGTTAAAAAAAAAGTATTTAAAAAAAATACGATTGACCTCGTATTCCCCTCCCTCTATGTCCGATTGAGAAGGACGTTTTGCAAAGGTCACAAAAAGCCCTCTCGGTATCCCCCTCAACACCTTTCAGCCACAAATATTCATTTCCCCATTCTTGTTTCTTGTACTCACACCTTCTCTTTTTAATTGATGATGGCGTTGGCTCTCAGACAGTCTCTTTCTCGAATTTTTCGAATTGGAAAGCGCGCATCTAAAAGTTCCTTCCTTCCAAGTGTGTCTGGTATACGCGTGCGTGCGCTGTCATGACAACAACGAAAAAGTTGACAACAACCTAGTCAGCAGTTCAACTGAGGGGTTTGTGTGGCAACAATAGCGTGCTGAAATGTCAAGTAATGTTCGTTTGTCTGCTTGGGGCTCGAGTATATAGAGCGACCAACTTTTTTTTGAGCAAGCATAGATTATGCGTGACACGGTCTCAATTTGCGTGACGCGTGAATTGGGCTTCAAACGCTGTGCGTGCACGCGCTACGCGGGACGGGTGGTCACCCTACTGCAGGATTGCCCCGACATGAAAATTAAAAATAGGTTGGGTAAGTTACTTGTATTACTAACTACAACTGCCATCTTCAACAGTGTAATTAGATTAACCCCCTGAGGCCGACAATCGCGCCGGCGCGATAGGCTCGCTTTTTTTCAGTTCAGTTCAAAAGAAATTAATTTTGCTCTGTTGACTTTGATATTACAAGCAAGGTTCATACATCAATCGATTCTGTTAAATGTGTATTTTTTGTGTGTATACTCACAATAAAAACAAAGTGTTGTGCTTTTTGCCAAATAAAGAAAAATAAACGTGATGCGAGTTCTGCCTTCTCTCTGTCAGTGAAGACCATTCTGAAACGCGTCCGAAAATGAACTGTAACTCAGCGAATACTCAGTCAAACAGGCATACAGACACACAGGCATGAAGCTTGAATTATCTTCTTTTAAATGAGGTAATTTGTATAAAAAACAAATATTCTCATCTTGTGAAATCTGTAGTAAAAGAGAGCGATTCCAGTCGAGCTAATTAGAGCTCATTCAAATGTAATGTGAACACGCCCACGGAGAGCGTGTGCTATTCAAACGCAAATTACTTAGGCAATCCAAGCAAACCTGTGAACGTCCCCATATCAGCTCGAGAAAACACAAGTTTAATCATACCATTGTAGCCTTCGTGTTTACACCATCTGGCAGCGCTGTGAGGAATAATAATAATGCAAAATCTACCTTAGAGTGCGGGTATTGCAAATTTAAAATAGGTTGGGTAAGTTACTTGTATTACTAACAACAACTGCCATCTTCAACAGTGTAATTAGATTAATGTAATAATGACTATCTTTAGAAAGCATTGGTCTACTTATTACTAAATCCCATATCAACCTCAACCACTTGAACAATACAAGGAGAGACAAGAAACTGCACGTTTAATGCTTTCAAATAAACAATATACAATTGCAGGAACTATTCTTGAATTGACCAAAGTGTGTAGAGGGAAAAGGTTACATTAAAAATATACCTTTTAAAAATGTGTTAAATATACAGAATTGTTCTATAGTCTAATGCAATTACATCAGATTTAACTTTAAATTACAGAAGAATTAAGAGTAATCCCTTTAATTAAATTACAGTATTAATGTTCTAATACTGTAAAATTACAGTAATGTTTGTACTGGTGAGAAATATGAAGACCTCTTTTTGTCTGGCGCGGTTGCCATGGTTACTCATAATATCTGCGCTCCATTGATAATGGCTTTTTATAGTTGTGGTGCACGCGCTTAACTCAGAGTAGGTCAACTCAGAGTTGATTGAACTAACTAATTTCAGCTGTTCTGTAACCGAAAACTTAGGGAAAGTTGGTTCAAAAAGAGTTGGTTGAACCTCCTTTCTGAAACAGGCCCCTGCTGACTTCAACATTCACATGAGTCTCTGAACATGAACATGGTAAAGTGAAAATCAAACACCTTGGAAATGGAAGCTATGTACAATGTTTTTAGGAATGGCACAAAGGTCTCGGTCTTTGGATCATTGTTTTCAATAATGTGCTTTTGTCATTTGTTGTGTATCTTTGGATTATGTTGTGTTGTAAATATTTCCAAACAATCAAAAAGCCATTATTTTTTAAATCTCTTCATTCTTTGTGCAAGGTTGCTCAGAATGATAGGGCCTGGTAGCTCCTGATAGAGCCATTAGGGGGAGGGTCTTTGTCTTTCTCAGGTGTGAAAACCATACATATTAATTACAAATCTTCTTACAAATTTTAAATCAGTATATTGTCTTATTTGAATGAGCAGTCAGGATGATTTTCACATAGTTTTGGAGCAAATATTCTAGGCTATGTGATATAATTTTCAAAAGTCTTGTGAAGAAACAATCAGTATGGGTTTCATGAGCTTATTTCAGTGACAATTTTTTTTGTATTTTCACAAACCACGCATAAATGTCATTATTTCAAAACTACAAACTTTTACATACATGCTGCTGACATATTATTGTAGCAGAGTTTGTGCTTAATACAGTGTAATCAGACTTTAGCCATGAAAATATCACAAGTAACAGAAATAAGCACGAATGTCAGAGCATGTCAGAACACCTCCAGGGCTAGAAAACACCTCAGACCCAAGAGGGTTAAACAGTTTTTTGTATGTCTGTACTCTGCTTTGTATCAAATGTAATTGGTCATTATAATTGACTTTCTAACAATGCAATAATAAAATACATGAAATGAATCACATCTGACTGTACACATAATTCTGTAGCATTATTTGCTTACAATTAAAGCATTGACATAAATATATATTTGGAACTGTTTTATTTTTGTGGTGTCAGTTCCTTGTACAAACCCATTGTATTTTGTGGAGCATTGACTGAAAATGTTGGTAAATGTGACCATTACCTATATGAAGCCTCTAAGTCCGTCTAACGTTTTTCTTTAATATTAACATTTTTATTAGGCTCCTATGTATAGGTTTCTACCTAAGTACAGACATTTCTAAATGGGCTGAGGCTGGGATATAGTGAGTTTGAAGTGAAAGCATTTGATAAACATATACTATGTGTGGAGAGCATTCACTCAAAATTATTATCTCATATAATATTATAATATAATATACTTCGAATCTTTTCCTGGAACAATTCACCAGGCTAATTTGCCAGCTATTTTGAAGCTAGCCAGGTGATTCACCAGTTAACTAGTTTACTAGCCAACAGGCTGTCAGTTATTGCTTTGCTAGCTATATTATTTTAACTGTCTATAAATGAACGCGCTTGTTTTTCCTGAAGCTTTTAATGTGAAATGTGAAGGCATAACACAGTGTTTGACTGATTAAAGTATGTAAAAACAGTGAGATAACCTGATATGTCTGACTAAATGCATTTGTGGGTGTTTCTGCAACTACAGGCACTTTTGACTATCCCAATTTAAAAAAAATCAACCTCTGTGTATTTCAGTTTTAACCATCACAGTCTGTAATACATATACAAATTAACACAAAATAGGAATGTAGTTGTTAAGATTTTAATCTAGAACATGTTTATTTTTTATGTTTTTCGGGTCATCTTCTTAAAACGTCTCCTTAACGCAATGTTAGAATAACGTTCATTTTATACATTTTTCTTTAGTAATTTCTATAAAAAATTTTATATATTTAAATAGCTTTTTCAAATTGGATGCAGTTTTGTAAATACTGATAAAAAAATAATAATACAAAATAGGGAATTTCATGTTTTTTTTCTATGCCATGTAAAAAAAAATTACAGTAACCTTAGATGTCAATTGTTTCCAAATACACAAAAGATTTTTTTCATTTTTTATGACAGATGTTGCAATTTCAATGTGTTAATAATCTCAACTTAAGTGTAAAATATTTTTTTTGCAAATGAAAATGTGAAAAAAGAAAGAAAAATAGAACAGTGCTGCGGTAATGGCATCTTATGTCGGTAAGGACAAAATTACATTTTTATAAAAAATGGCATGTTTATATATATATTAAAATATATACTAATATATACTTCAGTACTAATAATATACTAAATATTTGGATATTTGTTTAATATACAGTAATATTTGTTTAATATACAGTAAACCTTCAATTTGTCTCTACCGCAACCCCTAAATTTGCTGCAGTAAAGACATGCTGCGGAAATGACATTTTTGCTAATATTTTAGCCAATTGGCAGCTAGCAAGGCCTACCACATTAGTTTTGACTCTTAGCATCTTAATATACATGAATTCAACAGTAATATACATTTATTTTTTAAATGTAGTTCAAAAATACACAATTATTAAGATGAATTGTAAGGACGCACAATAAATACTAGAGCAGAAAAGATGATGTTTACCTTATTTCTTTTGGTATCTTGTGAGTGAGGTAGTGTGGTGGCCCAGTCTGTCAGCAATGTGCTCAAGTGATAATTCTGTTTCCATAGAAACAAGACTTGTTTGTGTTCCATAAAATTTCATAATAAAAGCTTTTTTTTCATTGTTGCGGTAAGGACTCAAAAGTGTGGGACAGGCACATTCAGTAAAAAACAAAAACAAAACAAAAAAAAAACATACAAATGATCAGTAATACAAAGAATTTTAAGATGCTGTAAATGAATCTGTATATTAAACAATTCCATTTGAAATAATGTCATATTGTAAAAGAAAGAGCTAATTTTAAGTATCTCAACATTGAAACCACGGATGTGGGACATGAGCAAAAATGGTGTTTGGACCTATAAATGCTTCATAATTTTACATTAAATCATATTATTTATTCATAATTTTTTATGTCAAGGTGTGTATTGACACTGCGGTTATATTTATGAAACATCAAATGACAAATTTGAACATAAATCTAAAATTGCCTGTAGTTGCAGAAACCCCCTTATATGCCTTTATTTAAGTAATGTGGTGACCCACAATAGATAAGAACAAATTCTTATTTGGCGGCCTGGCAAACGACAAGGGCCACTTGAGTGAAGGGTTAAGAAATATATTATAAAAAGTTTGGAAACCACTGCTGTAGACCGTTATACTGACAATCGTGCCCTGAAGGCTATGCTGTGAGCGGCTACAAATATTCTTGTGAAGTAAAAACATAGACAATTTACATGTATGCAATTTGTCATTTGAATTGTATAGGGAGAGAGGGAGGATTGTTTTCTCTATATTTTGTGATGCTAAATAAAATGGCTGTTATCTTCACATTGGATTACATTCTGCTGCTAGTCGGCATTGCTTTTGCATGGTGACATCTGAATAGTTAATACAATAGCAATTGTATTTTTGCTTAAGCTCTTTTTGTGTTTGTTTCAGATCAATGGACAGCTTTGTCACTAACACTTTGACAGAGTGGCAGCTGACAGACCTTGTTGAAAGATTTAAAGGTTAGAAATATTTGTTTTCCCATCCACAGCAAATCAAGTCTGCATTGATACTCAAGCCTACCATGGTAATCCATAGTTCTCGCGAGAGCACAAGTTGAATTTGCTCAGCGAGTTACTCTGGGGTCGAGAAATGATGCTCATTAAATATGCCCCTCGATCTGAGATGCACCAATCACATCGGGTTATCTGATATAGGCGGGCCAGAGGCGAGCTAAACAGATGACAGGCTTGTTCAACTTGGACCGGCGCTGCACAGACCGATCGGTTTATGACAAGTACCGCGAGAGCAATTCAAAAGTATAAGGAGCTGTCTACTTTCTATTCGCTCTCGCGGTACTTTGATGTCATTCACCGATCGGTCTGTGCAGTGCCGGTTCAAGTCGAACAAGCCTGACGACAGCGCTGTGATGTCGAAGTCATTAGTAAACATTGCAAGATGGCTATGGATGAACACCAGTTGTTTGACTGGGGTTTTTATCTAAAACAGGAACAGAAGATGTTCCTTTGCAAGAAGGACATTTTTGCTGTTTTGCCGACTGGATAAGGTAAGAGTCTAAACTATCAGTTAGCTCCGCTGGTAGCTAAGCGTATATGGGGTTTATTGTGATTGGTCGTAGTGTTATCCAATTGCGTGCAGTGAGATGTTCAAATGCATGCTTGGTGCCGCCCCTCGCCGATTTTCATTACTCGATGCCAGACCATTAATCTTTTAGATTTAGGTCTGGATTTCCAGGCTAACTCAAGCCCTTTACAGGCATGAATTCTTATGAAATATAATTTCCTCTTTTTTCCAATAGCTTCCATCTAATGTGTCAAAGGGACTCCAATAGATGAATAGGGCACTAGTCTTTTGTAAGCTTTCAGTGCTTCATTCTATTTTGTAACAACAAATGATGGAATATGCATGTTTATTACTATATCTTTCATTTAATTACCCATACATTTTTGTTTTGTACTCCTCTGTTGTAAAAACAAAGATGTCTTTGTGTTTTCTACTTTTGTCTTTCAGAGGAGGGGATTGATGAGAGTTTTCTTCTTTTAGATGAGGCTACCATCAACCAGTTGATCCCTACAAACTTACCAGCTGCAGGGCGGGAATTAACTGCACGTAACATTTAGTTGGATATTGAATGACAAAATCACAGGTATGCCATTCCACATCATATTGACACCTATGTCTTCCTACTAGGGCTGTCAAATTTAGCGCGTTAATAACGCGTTAACGCAAAATCATATTAACGGCACTAATTTTTTTAACGCTCGATTAACGCAGCGCGTATTTTCTGTTTGACCCGTGACCCAACCCCTAGTTGGAGAAATGGAGATACACAGTGTTGCCAACTTAGCGACATTGCAGACCCCTTTAGCGATTTTTTCCCTTCAACAAAGCGCCCAAACCTTATTTAGTTTCTGAGAATACTGCTATCCCAGCACGCGCGCGCGCCTCTCTCTCTCTCTCTCTCTCTCTCTCTCTCTCTCTCTCTCTCTCTCTCTCTCTCTCTCTCTCTCTCTCTCTCTCTCTCTCTCTCTCTCTCTCTCTCTCTCTCTCTCTCTCTCTCTCTCTCTCTCTCTCTCTCTCTCTCTCTCTCTCTCTCTCTGCGTCTCACGCGGAGGAGCAGCGCTTTAATTCAGTTAAACACAGATATTATGTTGCTTCTCTAATTTTACAAATATAGCCGAAATCAGAGCACGGATATTGTCTTTAGCTTATGTGTATTTGATTTCACCAGACGACGGCTCGATTATCAGAATTTTTGTGCAGATTAACGTCTTGGAAGGGAGAGCTGGTTATGTTTATTTGGTCGCGTTTCAGTCACCATTTCAAATTCATTCCGTTGTTTGACAACAGAAACAGTAAAATATAGGCTACGTTTTATTGAGAATGTATTGATAATTTAGCTTAATCAAAATGGGCACAGAGAGAGACAAACTACAATGTAATAATAAATGCTAAATGTACATTTAGCATTTTCAGAAGAGCTGCCCTGTCATGCAAAAATCTAAACATTTTTGTGTTAGTAAATTGCTCAGTGCAAAGAAAGAGAAGTAATGAGAACCTGGTATTTCTTTGTTCTTTCTACGTCCCAGTTCTCACTGTTAATTATCTTAATAAAACATGAAACTGAGTTTGAATCTGTGTCTCTTAACACTTTATTTCAGGAGATAATGAACTAAAAAATCATGTTTTCTTGAATGTAGTAAAAAGGTAAAAATCACTAAATCTAAATTTAATGAAATCTATTGTTTTTTTATATACAGCTAGTTAGAAAAACTGCATCTATCACAAACTCTACCTATTTAAGAAAACTTTTTCATTTTCAGAAGAGCTGCCCTGTCATGCAAAAATCTAAACATTTTTGTGTTAGTAAATTGCTCAGTGCAAAGAAAGAGAAGTAATGAGAACCTGGTATTTCTTTGTTCTTTCTACATGTGTCTAATAGACATGAACAAGTTCTTTGAAAAACATCTGTGACCTTTGAAACATGTCTCGTCTTCATGCTATATTGACTATGGTTTTAATAATAAACATACATTTGCATAAATCATCTATATTTATCAATGCCCACGTTGATTAGAGTATTACAAACTTGAAAAGTATAAATTTAAGGTATATTTAGAACAAATAAAAAATGTGCGATTAAATGCGATTAATCGCGAGTTAACTCATGACAATCACGCGATTAATCGCGATTAAAAATTTTAATCGATTGACAGCCCTACTTCCTACAGATGGCGTTGGCGAACTCGCCCTGAGGCAGCTGCCAGCCTTGCTTCCACCTACAACTTACAAAGTTGGCCGTGGCCGCGGTGCGAAAGTGGTTCGCCACACCATTCAGGAATTGCAGCTTGGCCTTCATCGACCATAAGCCTGTAAATCCTCTAGCACATCTAAAGAGGAAACTTTATTAATTCATTATTTATCAGCATATCTGAGCTCAAGAATGTGTGCATGCACACATGCATATCCAGGTTTGTTTTACTATACTTTTGGGGACAGGCATCAAATACAGCCTGACAGTATTCGGAAAATAACCGAAATATACGAAATATATTCGAAAATACCTCTGTACCACACCGCACTGATGCAGTAATTTGTTCTTAAACAGGCACCAACAAAGTATTGAGTGCAGCAATTCACATATTTATCAGAAGGTTGACACTTTTGTATTTTAACCCATTTGGACCTGACTCCAGGAATGAGGTTGACTCTAAAGAAGTCTTCTAAATCTACAAAGCTTTGCGACCCACCTATCTGACCACCTAACCCGGTTATTGTAATTATAGATCATCAATCGATTTATGGCTTTTTAGGTCAATTGAGGTCTGAATCCTTTTTTAAATTGTTTTCTGTAATGTGAGCTATATGCAATAACCATCAAGACTTAATCAAAAAAGATTTGGAATATTTCGTTATCTGCAATGAAATGTAGACTATTACAGTTCAACTTTTTGAATTAGAGATGCACTGAATCTTTTCCAAATTGTAAAGCTAACTAGACTTTATCATAAAACAATCATTTCTCTAGTGAGGACCAGGAAAATGGTCCTCACAATGTCTATATTTTAATTCTACTACAGTAGTCGGTAGACATTTGGTCCTTGCTCACTCGCACTCTCTCACTTGCTCTCTTGTATTCTTTCTTTTTTAGCCTGGAATAAACATGGTGGAGTACCTCCATGTGGCCAAGGCATGCAAACCATACCCCCACATCCTGACGCTGGGAAATTATCAGAGTGCATTTCAGGCCTTCGTCATAATAGCTGGACAGGCCCTGGAACAAGAAACACTGCTTCAGACCATTGATGTCTGCTTCAAGGCATTCTATGTATTTGACATTAAATACCCAAAGCAGTGTGAACATGAGTGGGAATTCATACAGACTGTGATATATGAAGTGCCAGGAGGGGAGTCTAAAATGGTAAACTTTATTCAAAGTAGAATACGTGCTTGCAAGTAGAGCTAATGGCTCTTAATAACAGCTTTTTTATTTTCGTAAATTGTACTGTAATGTGTTCGATTTAATCTGGCATATGGGTTAAGTTTACCCAGCATTTGGGTACACTACACTGTTAAATGTCGCTGTAGATTTAGCAGCACAGTACTGTAATAACCTTCAGTACAATACTGCATTTCTGTATTACAGTAAAGTACCGTAATTTGCATTGTATTGTGGGTAATTTTGTTTGAGCGGGAACATATTACAGTAAATTTTAGTGTTGCTGTAACCTAGCTGTAACCTGGCCGAAAAACGCCTGGCAACAATACAGGGTTGCTGTAAACAGAGAGTGTGCGCTGCCCGACTGACGTCAGAGCACAACTGCAGGCAGACGCAGATCACTCACTAGATCTCACTCTGCGGATATCTGGAAATTTGGTAAGTTCATTTTGAATTTTATAATAAAGTTTTAGGATTTTACACTATAGTGTAGGCTACAAATGACAGTGGAAGTTTAGCCAGCAACGGTTGCAAAAACACCGTTAGTTAGATCTGCTCTTTCACCCCGTTGCTTGTCCCGACATTAAGCTAATCAACTCGGCCCTTCCTACTCTATTTTTTTCTGAACGAAAGGTTGTGAATACTTTTAAATATAGTAAGGCTAGCAAAAGCGCTGGCCCTGACAATATTAGTAGCCGCATGTTGACTCTCTGTGCAGATCAACTAGGTTTTATTTTTTATTATATTTTTATTTTATCTTTGTGTCAACACAGAGTCCCTAATTTATGGAAACAATCAATAATTATTCCAATTGCAAAAAGCTTACATCCAAAAATTCTAAATGACTATAGACCGGTGGCTCTAACTTTATTAGTTAGGAAGTCTTTTGAAAAAATTATAAAGAAAGAACTGCTGGAAAAAATTGAACACCTACTCGACCCCTTGCAGTTTGCTTATAGAGCCAATAGGGGGGGTACAGGATGCGACTATAACTTTGCTTAACCTCATATACAAGCACTTGGAGGGAAATAAAAACCATGTTAGACTGCTTTTTGCGGATTTCTCATCTGCTTTTAACACTATCCAGCCCCACTTATTGGTGCAGAAGCTCATAAAAAACTTTGGGCTAAATGACAACTTGGTGGGCTGGATTCTGGACTTTCTTACAAACAGGACACAGAGAGTGAGAGTAAATGGGCATCTGTCTGAAATTTCAGTGATATCAACCGGCTCCCCTCAAGGTTGTGTTCTCTCTCCTCTTCTGTACATTATGTACACAAATGATTGTCGGAGTGAACTAATTAATAACTATATTTTAAAGTTTGCAGATGATACAGTCATAGTAGGTCTAATGGACAACAATGAAACAACTTACGGCCCGGTACTACCTTATTTTTTAACCTGGTGTAAAGAAGCTTTTTAGACCTAAATATTACTAAGACAAAGGAAATGTGCATTGATTTTAGACGTCACCATCCAACTCTTGAAAAGACAATTAAAGATGGTAAAGAGGTTGAAATCGTTGAGTCGTACAAGTACTTGGGAATCATTAATGATAACAAGTTGACCTTTGACCTGAATACGGACATGCTGAATAAGAAATGTCAGCAACGTCTCTTCTGTCTGAGAAAATTAGATAAGTTTCAAGTAGACAGATCCTTGATGTCATTGTTTTATAAATCTTTTATTGAGTCTGTTTTCACTTTTTCATGCATTTGCTGGTATGCTTCTCTTAGTTTAAAACAAAAGAATACATTAGTAAGGGTAAATAAAGTTAGCATCAAAATTATTGGGACTCAAAAGAAGAAAGGGCTCTGTACCGGTTCCACCAGCCCTGCCAGTTCCCCCTGCACCACCTTTCCCACCAGGACCAATTCTGTCAAGAAGGCAGACAATTACACGTAAGCACTGATTTTAGGTTTTTACTTTTTTCAAGATTTTATATTTTCTCTGTCTCACTGTTTCCTTGCCTGTCTGTCTCTCCAGCAACAGTACGTCTCATCATCTCTCAGTTAGAACACCTGAAAGGGGAGGTTGCTGTCTTAAAGCAATTGCTATTAAAGCTGACCAAACAGAGCTCTCTGGATGCAGACCTGCCAGAGGGTGTGTGTCCATTTGCCTCAGAAAAACATGATAGACCTTCAAAATCTAGAAATCAAACTGAAGGATGAGGCGTGCTACAGTGCAATGGTACACTTGGTTTTAATAAATATTTGGTATTTAACACCTCTTTAAAAGTTTTGTTTGGTAAAAGAGCCTGCTAAATGACTAAATGCATTTAAATAAATAAAGTTTAGTACTTTTTCCACTACAGTTTCATTATAGCTGTCTTTTGAATACTCTAATGTGTTAATGCTTTAATTTAGGCGAAGTATCTGGCAACAGTTGGGGGTACAAGCCTAACCTCCAACACCAGACGTATCCTGGTCTGCATGTTGACCACTCCACTTGCCCAGCAACTGTGCTGGAAGGGCTCTGGCCAGAAGATGGCCTTTGGGCAGATGTTGGTCTGCAAAGCAGTTATAGTTACAGTATATAATGTTTATATGGGATAAGCATATCCCATATTAAAGGATTTTTTGATCATTACAAATATAAATGGGAAGGTAAACTCAGTAGTCAGGTGTATATGTACAGTATATGAACAATGTTTGATCTATCTCTATTTTTCCTGTACCCAGTAATCCTCGTTTGTTTGTCAGCAAAGGTCCACTGGATGGCACATTTTAGCATAATCCGGAGGGTTGTTCCATAAAAGATGCTAAGAAAAGCGGGGATTGAACTCCAAAACCCAACTTTAATAAACCTAAAAAATAAGTTGGGGCTAAAGCGGATTCATAAAAGGTAATTCAAGTTCACACAATCCCACTAATTTTATCCAGGTTTATGCGTGCACGCGTTTCTTAAGCAGCCCTAGAGGTCGATCATAGATCAAATCGATCCACCATCAAACAGCGTATATTTTGTGCTGTTTTATGCGTTTTGAGACATGGTGTTTGCAAAACTTACATTTCACAGGAATATTCTCCATTGTAAATTTTAGAAAGTCGTGCAAATATTTCCATTTTGCTGCGCCAAATAAGAGCGCAATAATTCTGACCAATATACATTTTGCTTGGAAAATTAATAGGCTATGCGATATTTTATCGATTTAAAAAAAAATAAATAATAGAAGTAAAACAGAAACCAAATATAATAAAGATACAAAATATAGTTTTGGGTTTAGGACCTAAGCTACTTAACAAAGATGACTTATGCTTATTTAGAATGCTGAGAATTACAGCTTTTAAAGCAATAATGTCTTTTTGTTTTTTTTGTTTTTGGAGAAAGCAAGAATGTTTGGTTAGATTTAGTTTATACAGTACATTATGGAGAGGGTAACGTGAAATTAAGAGCAAAAGTATACATTTTGAAAAGATATGTGCAACTCTAAAATTAAAGAATATTTCATAAAATAAAGGAATACATATTAGCCTACATTAACTATTTGTATAATTGTGTTAAATGTGTTTGAATTGAAAGACACAAAAAAAGTACATTATATATATATATATATATATATATATATATATATATATATATATATATGCTACAATATTTGTTGTTGGACATTAGATGTGCCTTATTTAGAATTTTAAACCTACAAATGTATTTTTATGACAGAAATAACTGTAAAGGGACCATTGTAATGGGGTAAATCAAGTGTAGGCTAATATAGCCAATTACTAAACTCAGATTCATCTTACCAGTTAAAATGTAGTCTGTGCTTATGTAATTTTATTTTTAACTTCTGCTTTAATAATTTTTTTTTTTTTTTTTTAATGTTCCAATGTTCTTCTATTAACCATAAAAATGTACTACAGCTGCCAAATAAAACCAGAGAGAAATGTATTCACAAATCTTTAAAACTATCTAATTAAATCTTGGGCACAAAACAAAAATAAAACCTGGATAATATTGTCAAGTCAAGTTTATTTATATAGCGCTTTTCACAACATAGGTTGTATCAAAGCAGCTTCACAGTAATAAATTAAAACAATACATCAATGTTTGTTTCTAGTGGAAGGTCCATGTTTGGTAATGCTGATCAATAGTATCGTTGATTGATTAATTAAATTAAATATCCCCAAATATCCCCAACTGAGCAAGCCAAAGGCAACAGTGGCAAGGAACCAAAAAACTCCATCAGGTGACCTAATGGAGAAAAAAAAAACTTGGGGAGAACCCGGGCTCAGTCGGGGGCCAGTTCTCCTCTGGCGTTTATAAACTAGAGGTCGGATTTAACTGTAAGATTAAAAGTATTATATGAATGCCTGGCTGAAGAGATGCGTCTTTAATCTAGTTTTAAACTGGGAGAGCGAGTCTGAGCAACGAACAGTATCAGGAAGGCTATTCCAGAGTTTTGGAGCTAAATGTGAAAATGCTCTCCCTCCTTTGGTGGATCTGGATATCCTAGGTATGACCAAAAGCCTCGAATTTAGTGATCTTAAAGAGCGCAATGGATTATAGGGCGATAGAAGATCCGTTAAATAGACTGGAGCTAAGCCGTTTAGGGCTTTATAAGTCAGTAGCAATACCTTGTAGTTAATACGGAACTTTATAGGTAACCAATATAGTGATGATAAAATTGGTGTTATATGATCATATTTTCTTGATCTAGTTAGAACTCTGGCGGCGGCATTTTGGACTAACTGCATCTTGTTTATTGAGGATGCAGGACAACCAGCTAATAAAGCATTACAGTAATCTAGTCTCGATGTCATGAATGCATGAACTAACTTTTCTGCATCAGAAACAGATAGCATATTACGTAGCTTAGCAATGTTTCTAAGGTGGAAAAAGGCTGTTCTTGTAACATATGAAATATGATTTTCAAAAGACAAGTTGCAGTCTAATATAACACCCAGGTCTTTTACTGTAGAGGATGAAGTAACAGGACATCCTACTATGTTAAAGTTGTATTGTGTGAGGTTTTGTGGGTGGTTTTTTGAACCGATGATTAGTACCTCTGTCTTGTCTGGATTTAAAAAAAGAAAATTGCGCGTCATCCAATCTTTTATATCTTTAACACACTCTGTCAATTTGGATAATTTAGCGTTTTCATCTGGCCATGATGAAATATAGATTTGAGTGTCATCAGCATAACAATGGAAACTAATTCCATGTTTCCTTATAATATTTCCAAGTGGCAGCATATATATTGAGAATAATAGAGGGCCTAACACAGATCCCTGCGGCACTCCATAGTTTACTGGAGTTATGATCGATTTTTCTCCATTTAAATAAAATGGTAGCAGTCAGATAAATACGATCTAAACCAGCTTAATGCTTGTCCTTGAACACCAGTATAATTTTGTAGTCGATCTAAGAGTATTGTATGATCTATAGTATCGAACGCAGCACTAAGATCAAGTAAAACTAATATTGAGATACAGCCTTGGTCAGAAGCTAAAAGTAAATCATTTGTGATTTTAACGAGCGCAGTTTCAGTGCTATGATGCGGCCTGAATCCAGACTGAAACTTTTCATAGGTGTCATTTTCTTGCAAGAAAGAGCCCAGTTGAGCGGACACAACTTTTTCTAGTATTTTAGACATAAAAGGTAGATTTGAAATGGGTCTATAATTTGCTAGATAATGTGGATCTAATTTTTAGTTATAAAAATGAGTGGTTTTATAACTGCCAGTTTAAATGTTCTTGGAACATAACCTAAAGATAAAGACGAGTTAATAATATTGAAGAGAGGCTCTTTTCACTATAGGTAACACTTCTTTCAATAGTTTAGTTGGTATAGGATCTAGTAAACATGTTGTTGTTTTAGAGGAAATGATAAGTTTATTTAAAGGGTTAGTTCACCCAAAAATTAAAATTCTGTCAGTAATTACTCACCCTCATGTTGTTCCAACCGCGTAAGACCTTCGTTCATCTTCGGAACACAAATTAAGATATTTTTGATGAAATCTGAGCCATGTTTCACTCCTCCATAGGCTTCCAGTGTGACCGAAACTTGATGGCCCAGAAAAGTTATTAAAGAGATCGTTAATATAGTCCAAGTGACTCCAGTGGCTCAATCTTAAGTATATCAAGCGACGAGAATACTTTTTGTGCGCAAAAACAAACAAAAATAACGACTTTATTCCACTATTCATTTCCTTCTCTGGACCTCTAGTTGGTTCGCGTAGTGTTTTTGCGCAGCCCGTCTGTGTTACACGTCACCACGTAGGCTCACTATTGGCCGACGCCGGTCATGTGTGTGTTGCGTGATGATGTGCAACACAGACGCGCAGCGCAAAAACACTAAGAGGCCCAGAGAGAAGGAAATGAAAAGTGGAATAAAGTCGTTATTTTTGTTTGTTTTTGCGCACAAAAAGTATTCTCGTCGCATGATAAACTTAATGTAGTGCCACTGTAGTTACTTGGACTATTTTAACGATGTTTTAATAACTATTCTGGGCCGGTGAGTTTCGGTCACACTGGAAGCCTATGGAGGAGTCAAAATTCTGTCAGATTTCATCAAAAATATCTTAATTTGTGTTCCGAAGATGAACGAAAGACTTACATGGTTGGAACAACATGAGGGTGAGTAATTACTGACAGAATTTTCATTTTTGGGTGAACTAACCCTTTAACTCTTTTTGTTCTATAGATGTAAAGCACTGTAATTGTTCTTGCGGGGTGATAATTGAGGCTGAATTATAAGGCGCGATTGAGGATTGAACGTTTACAATTGTGGTTCTGATGTTTTCTATTTTCTCAGTGAAGAACTTCATGAAATCATTACTACTAAACTGTAACGGAATATTTTGTTCAGGAGACATCTGTTTATTTGTCAGTCTAGCCACGGTGTTAAATAAGAACCTAGGATTGTTTTGGTTGTTTTCTATTAGTTTGCGGAGATGCTCAGCCCTGGCCGCTATTGTATATGCTACAATGATAAATGAGACACTATAGACCTACAAACGTGTTCAATTATATTGTATACTATCAATTGTTTATGTAAAAAAAAAAAAAAAAATATATATATATATATATATATATATATATATATATATAACAACGTTAACAAACATTTCATATACAATTTAACACGTTTGTAGGTCTATATTGTCTCATTTATCACTGTAGCCTTATTTAAGCTGATTTTCTTTACTGTATATTTATTTTTGGACTGATAATGGTTAATACATTCAAATAATGGTATGAGAGAGTGTCAGTCATTGTGTTCTTATTGGTCAGTGTTAAAGGATCTGTGTAACAACTGAGGCTTAGCCTGACAGTTAGCCTGCCCTGGACCAGGCTAGTTTCCCAGCATAAGTTGCCAGAGTAACTGAGTTTGAACTATTTTAAGTTTGCTTTATGAAACAGAACAACGTGATCTCATGGAAATACGTGTTGATTTGTACGTAAAGTTTGTTCAAGGCAAACGTATGCATTTGACGTTTTATGGACGCATATGCGTACAACATTGACGTATTTTGGCTTTATAAACGTACATTTCTTACGTATTTTCACATTAACTACGTATAAATGCTTACGTGTAGCCTATAGCCTAATGTAACTGTATTAATAGTTTTCAGTCACGTGACTGTCGCGGAGACCTGGAGGGCAAAACCGCCATAGAACTCCATTAAACTGCAGCACGACACACAAGCCTGTCAAATTTCCATCTTAAAACAAAAATGTGTGAACAAGATGCACGTTTTGGGCACATGATCCATATACAGCACCTGCTGCAGTATTTCAATCACTTAAAATAGTGTGAAGTTTTTAATGTGAAAAACTCTATAGGGTGAGTTGCACCAATAAGAATTAAATTAAGCAAAGTTTAACGTTATTCTACGGTTTGTATATATGGGTTTTATTTTAAATCGAGTTGTTGCACCACTTAATTTTAAACACTGATTAATTACGCAGTAAAAACGTTAGGCTAGAGATCAAGCAACAGATGGAAGGTGACGACTGGCTAGAATCATTAGTGCAACCCTTGAAGTGCCATAATGTGATAAAACAGTGATATTAAAATATCAAAATCCTTTTTGATGAGCCAAGAATATATGAACGCAATGCGTACGGGTTTCGATGAGGAAAACACGTGGCATTAATATTCTGTGTTCAATCTGCTTTCCAGTAGCAAAGTATGCAACATCAATGTTGAATTTGGTAATTTAATATCACTGTCTGCATTAATACTGACTACAAAACTGTGTTTTACATATAACTGCTATTAATCAGATGCCTTGTAACATTCTTTATTATTATTATTATTATTATTAGGCTAATAATAATAATACATTAATTGGCGTCCAAAATCACTCAACTTGCAGAGTCACGCATGAATTCATGCCGTTTCGTTTCAGCTTATTGCAGTAAGAAGATATTGGCTATTATTGGAATTCCAGTTATGTCGACTCCATGTCAATAACTTCTTCTGTAGGCCTACCGTTTGCAAATGATTATAAATTTGGGTATGGGTTGTGAGAATAAACTGAACAACTGTGTCATCAATAATATTGCATTGCATTTGTTATTTATTGTTATGTTATATATATAGAATGGGCATATCATTTTACTTAAGGGTATATTAGGGTAATTGTGCATAATAATTAACCGCTTGAATATAGGCTATAGTCAAGAGCTAGAATGAGTTTCGGGATGAGCGAAAAACCGGGGAAAACACAACTGCAATGTCGTGATTGACCAATGAGAATAAAGTATTTCAGAGTGCATGTAATAAATAAAAAATAAAATGTGGCCAAATGAAATACGTGAAAGCAAACATGAATGTGTAATTAGCCTAGGTTTATAACAAAAACAAAAGTGCTCGTTTTGTAGATATACTGAGTAAATTATTTATTTGATAGTTGTAAAATCTGCGTATTTTTGTGTTGCATTTTTAAACTGTGTTATCAGGTAAGTAAATTAAAAAAAAAAAAAAAAAAAAAAAAAAACTTTATCAGCTTTGCGCTTGCATTTCCGGTGTTTCTCCTTTGGCACAATCTCCCGCGAATTGCGTACAAGAAAAATAGCTTAACAGGTAAAAAAAGTTTGTTTTCCTTCTTTTTTGGTTGTTCTCTGATAATTGTATTCAAAGTAGATTATAAATTAAGTACTTTTATATTAGTTATTCAGTATTAGATGTCACTTGATATGCTATTTGTATTAAAATGTGTAGCCGCATAACGTTAGATGTGCTAATGTTATCCATATGCAAAATCAACTTGATTATGCATTACTAATCATCATCTAACATGATCTGATCTTCTTTTTAGGCTTCATTAATAATTTAGAATGTTGTATGAGCTCGTTTAGGTCAGAGTAGATTTTCTTATTACCAATTTACTAACTAATTTATGACATTTCAAAACAGCATAAAACCGGCAGCATTAATCAACATGGACATTTTACTTGCTGTTTTTAGAAGCATAACAATAATACAACATTACAGTGAATTACTTGCTACATGTATGCTCATGGAAAAATGTGTAGTTTTTGTTTATCACAGGATGCCTGGGTCCACTTTTAAAAAATGCGGGTCATGCAATGTCCACATTTCTGTGGTTTGCAAAACCTGCAAACACTGTGGACAAAAACAGGAAATGAAACAAGCAACAAAAGCTGCCAAACAAAAAATAAATGACAAATGGGTCAAAAGCATGGAAAATGGAAACAACTTTTGCAAACTCATAAATGCAGCCAATGTTCTGGTAAGTCACTATATTAAATGCATTTGCATGTTAAAGTTGGCCTTCCTTTGGAGTATGAAACACGATGAACTGTATTGTGTGTGTGTGTGTGTGTGTGTGTGTGTGTGTGTGTGTGTGTGTGTGTGTGTGTGTGTGTGTGTGTGTGTGTGTGTGTGTGTGTGTGTGTCTCTGTGTTACAATGGCTTCTGCAAAAAAAAAAAAAAATACAGGTGCTGGTCATATAATTAGAATAGCATCAAAAAGTTGATTTATTTCACTAATTCCATTCAAAAAGTGAAACTTGTATATTAGATTCATTCATTACACACAGACTGATATATTTCATATGTTTATATCTTTTAATTTTGATGATTATAACTGACAACTAAGGAAAATCCCAAATTCAGTATCTCAGAAAATTAGAATATTACTTAAAACAATACAAAGAAAGGATTTTTAGAAATATTGGCCAACTGAAAAGTATGAACATGAAAAGTATGAGCATGTACAGCACTCAATACTTAGTTTGGGCTCCTTTTGCCTGAATTAATGCAGCAATGCAGCGTGGCATGGAGTCGATCAGTCTGTGGCACTGCTCAGGTGTTATGAGAGCTCAGGTTGCTCTGATAGTGGCCTTCAGCTCTTCTGCATTGTTGGGTCTGGGTCTGGCGTATCGCATCTTCCTCTTCACAATACCCCATAGATTTTCTATGGGGTTAAGGTCAGGCGAGTTTGCTGGCCAATTAGAACAGGGATACCATGGTCCTTAAACCAGGTACTGGTTGCTTTGGCACTGTGTGCAGGTGCCAAGTCCTGTTGGAAAATGAAATCTGCATCTCCATAAAGTTGGTCAGCAGCAGGAAGCATGAAGTGCTCTAAAGCTTCCTGGTATACGGCTGCGTTGATCTTGGACCTCAGAAAACTCAATGGACCAACACCAGCAGGGCACCCCAAACAATCACTGACTGTGGAAACTTTACATTGGACCTCAAGCAACGTGTATTGTGTGCCTCTCCTCTCTTCCTCCAGACTCTGGGACCCTGATTTCCAAAGGAAATGCAAAATTTAATTTCATCAGAGAACATAACTTTGGACCACTCAGCAGCAGTCCAGTCCTTTTTGTCTTTAGCCCAGGCGAGACGCTTCTGACGCTGTCTGTTGTTCAAGAGTGGCTTGACACAAGGAGTGCGACAGCTGATACCCATGTCTTGCATACGTCTGTGCGTAGTGGTTCTTGAAGCACTGACTCCAGCTGCAGTCCACTCTTTGTGAATCTACCCCAGATTTTTGAATGGGTTTTGTTTCACTATCCTCTCCAGGGTGCGGTTATCCCTATTGCTTTTACACTTTTTTCTACCATATCTTTTCCTTCCCTTCGTCTCTCTATTAATGTGCTTGGACACAGAGCTCTGTGAACAGCCAGCCTCTTTTGAAATAACCTTTTGTGTCTTGTCCTCCTTGTGCAAGGTGTCAACAGTCATCTTTTGGACAACTGTCAAGTCAGCAGTCTTCCCCATGATTGTGTAGCCTACAGAACTAGACTGAGAGACCATTTAAAGGCCTTTGCAGGTGTTTTGAGTTCATTAGCTGATTATAGTGTGGCACCAGGTGTCTTCAATATTGAACCTTTTCACAATATTCTAAGTTTCTGAGATACTGAATTTGGGATTTTCCTTAGTTGTCAGTTATAATCATCAAAATTAAAATAAATACACATTCGAAATATATCAGTCTGTGTGTAATGAATGAATATAATACGTTTCACTTTTTGAACGGAAATAGTGAAATAAATCAACTTTTTGATGATATTCTAATTATATGACCAGGTCTTATTCATTTGATCAAAAGTAATGTTCAGCATTTTCCTTTTCATGTCAGACTAATTTTTTACCCTTTTGATTACAGATGCACAAATGTCATGCCTTTGGGAAATATCCTGGGGAAAAGGGATGTGTCGGGGTGTTTTACAACTGATGTTATCACAAACCATTCCTTTTCATCCCCACAGGAGAACGTGTCCATTGACACAATGAAAAATATTTTTTCAAGTGTTCTGAAAGGTAACTGTACAGCTACAGATTTTCCATGTTGCAGTTTTAACCATATCTTAGTGAAACCAATTTAATGCCAGTCAATGTAAAGTAGTGTTATTTTATTTAAGTTTGACATTTGGAGCAATGGTTCCTTTCTTACTGAGCAGCCTTTCAGGTCATGTCAATATCAGGCTCATTTTAATGTAGACACTTGACCAGCTGTTTCCTCCAGTATCTAAGGTCCTTGCTGCTTCTGGAATTGATTTGCACCTTGTGGACAAAACTGCATTCATCTCTTAGAGATTTCATATGCATTATGATGGCTGTGTGATCCCATTTTTTGTGATCCCAATAGCATATTATTGTTTATAAAGATAAACATGGTAATTCCAGTGGTTTGTTTTAAGTGGTTAAAACTTGCTTTAATGAATTCAACCTTATTGTATATAAACTTCTGAAGTTTGATAACAGTGAAAGCAAACATATCAAGGCAAATTACAGTTTAACATTAGTTTAAATGTACTATTATATTATATTATTAAGTTGTCCTACTTTTATGTGTTCTGTGTGCCTTAAATCGCAATATTAAATATTACTACTTAGTATGATGGGGCTGTGGTGAGAAGCTTAGCCTTAAAGATATGAAATTGAAATTGATGTGATTTGCTCTGCTAATTTTATAGTGAAATATTCTGTCCTGGACCACAACATGGCATCCAGCAGGGAAGATAATTGTGGCATCAACACTGAAGTAGACGCCACAATGGTTCCTGAAGGGGATGGTCCCAGTGACAGCACTGGCGGAGAGGATCTTATTACTAGGGCTGTATTCTCCCAGTCGATTAGTCGATTATTTGGTCGATACGTTCTGGCTCGACCAAAATTCTGATTGGTCGTTTTTTGCCACGTTCATTTCATTAGTTTTGTCGCGTTCATTTACCGTTAATCAGTTTTGCCGTGTTCATTTCATCAGTTTTGCCGTGTTCATTTCATCTGTTGGAAAGCACTAATTGCTAATGGGGGTGTTTTCAGAGCACCCCTGTTTCACAGGTAACAGTCTGTCTTCAGAACACCCCCCTTGTTTTCACTTCTTTTGGATAAGCCCAACTCACCAGAGAAGACGGACAGATTGAAGAAAGTAGGCTACTAGAAGGTTTGCTGAATATCACTTGATCTGGTTTGTTTAATAAATATAATTTTTTTATTAAAGTGGACGTGCCTTTTGTGTTTAAGAGTAAAAGCTTTAAGTTAATAGTCTATTCGTGTCGCAGCCGCGAAGCTGAGCTCCTATGTTCAGCCCATAGACTGTAAAAAACAGGTTCAGCCTCACTCTGTGCGAGCTGCACAAAGCGGCTGAAATTATAGTGTCTGTCAGTTATTATAATACATATGACAGAAACAGTTGTCTAAATTATGTTACATATTCCTCAAAAGTTCTTGTCATGATATCACTAGTTGACAACATAGTACTATTTTCGGAAATCATAGGCTATGATATTGCGCAGGTGCACGTGATGCAACGCTGTCAGAGCCGACAGACTCGTGTGTCAGACTCATTTCAGTGCAAATTAATTACGTCAAAAACGATTTAATACTGCAAATAGCCTACTAGTTTCTTATGTTCATTTATAATTCATTTAGGCGGACAACAAGGCTACCAAGTACTGCGCACAGTGCGCAGCTAATTAATTTAACGTTTTTTTTTCTAACATCATTTTTAGTCGATTTTTAGTCGAAAACTTCAGGACTTCAGTCGACCAAGATTTTCTTTGGTTGAGTACAGCCCTACTTATTACGTTGATCCTTACGCCAGTGGATCTCCAGTCTCAACCCTCTAACACCCTCCAGCCACCAATAAAAAAGAGGATTCTTGAGGTGTCTAAAGGTAATTATGTATAATCTATTTAGTTGATAAAAAACAGGTATTGTTTCTAACTATATACCAAGCATACAATTATTAAGTACTACACTTTGTGCCTGCGATCCAGTCACATACACTCACACTGTAGGTCCAGAAGACTCCAGTGCTTCTGTACAAGCCTCTGTTCCAGCAGCCAGTGCAGTTCAACGGTCTGTGCCTAAATCAATTCAAGGTAACACTGTACTGACTTACATAAACAACTTTATCTGCCTGCCAGCCTGCCTGCATTTGTGTCTGTCTGTCTGTCTGTCGTTCTGTCTGTCTGTCTTTTTGTCTGTCTGTATGTCTGCCTGTCTGTCTATCTGTCTGTCTGTATGTATGTCTGTATGTATGTGTGTCTGTCTGTATGTCTATCTGTCTGTCTGTCTAATCTATCCACATACACTCACTCTGTAGGTCCAGAAGACTCCAGTGCTGCTGTACAAGCCTCTGTTCCAGCAGCCAGTGTAGTTCAACGGTCTGTCACAAAATTGAAAAAATGTTGCTACAAGATTAAAGGTAATTCCCTGAATGTTGTTTTTGCTTACTAATTACAATATTTAACATATTACAGTTTTTCTCAGTCGCTTTGGTGCATTTCCCACATCACTATTTACATTTGCACAACAGTTAATGCAGTTCTTGGTGACACTACCTGAAAATGCTCAAGACAGCACTATATACTATTTGCACAGCCATTTGAAAAATACAGTAACGTTACACATTACTGTATTTAGTGAGGTAACTGAGTACAAGACACTGAATAGCCGCTTTCTGACCAAGTAGTTCTAGGAACTTAGTTCTAGGAACTGTCCACTTCTAAACAGTTCTAAGAACTACTCTCCCCCAAACTCGGTTTTGCTGTTTGCGTTCGCACTGGCCAAGTGGCCATAGGAACTGGTAGGAGGGGTAAGGGAGTGACGCAAGCAGGGCGACTTTTATTCTGACGGCGTGACGGACCTTTATTTTGGCGACGCTGAGAACGCCAGAGCAAACAATGCTCCCATTCTCTGTGTTTATTAGTTAGCAATCTCTCTAACAGTGTTTAATATCTTATTAGATAGAACTGTTATAGAAAGTAGACAGTATATGAAAAAAGGTTATTAGCCTATGCCGTGTGGTTGATGTCCAGTGTTGCTAGCTGGGCAGATAAACATAATCACGTTTGGCTTGGTCCCCTCAAAGTTGCGTTGGATTTTCTCTTCAGCATAAAGGTTTAGGGACCCATCTATCACTGTTTTCCATGTTTTTATAGTTAGTTTATGGAGTAAATATAGGCTATAATCTGTGTGTTTACATTCTAGCTGTTTTAAAAATGGCGGGTGCTGGTGTTCCGCGTGCGTTCGGTCAATCAGCGTACACTAACGTCACGGGTAGTTCCTATAGTGCTGGTTTAGACCCTACTCTGAAGTAGGACCCAAATTAGTTTCTACAAATAGAGTTCCTAGAACTAAAATTGTTCCTAGTTCCTGCGGTGCGAACACGCCGACATCCGGGTACTTTAGCCAATAGTTCTAGGAACTGTGAAAAGGTTCCTCCGGTCGGAAAGCGGCTATTGTGTATGTTTCACATTTTTACTGCACATGCTCTTTGCATTTCTAATTTGTTCATAGCATTGTGCAAAATAAAATATACACCCTTATTTACAATGGTTGCGGGTTCGAGTCTCAGGTCCGGCTGGAATTGTTGGTGGGGGGACCGAATAACCAGCACTCTCCACCACCCTCAATACCACGACTGAGGTGAGACCCTTGAGCAAGGCACCGAACCCCCCAACTGCTCCCCAGGCGCCACAGCAACATGGCTGCCCACTGCTCTGGGTGTGTGTTCACAGTGTGTGTTCACTACTGTGTGTGTGTGTGTGTGTGTGTGTGTGTGTGTGTGTGTGTGTGCACTTGGATGGGTTAAATGCAGAGCACAAATTCCAAGTGTGGGTCACCATACTTGGCCACACGTCACTTCACTTTCACTTTCACTTTACAACTTACTGTAATCATAGTACTGTAATCATTCATGCAGATCCAGACGTTCCTCTCTGTCTGGCCACATGAAAGTTGAGATTCACCTGAGAGAAAATTTTCAATTTAGGATACATTTTCAGAAAAAAAGAAAAAAAAAAGATTTTGACAACTACTTCAACATTGTTGACTCAAGCAATGAACAATTAGTTTTATATGGAATGACTATTCAGCATTCACAAGTATAGTTAATTTTGACTGACATGACATAAGCAAATTATGTTATAAAACAGCAGAGAGTTGTATGAAAGCAATTGATGCATGTCCAAAAGCATTTGCAATTTGTTGGAAGGAATGAGAAACTGCTACTATGATGTGCACAAATGACTAAATGTGGAGGTTGAACTTACTGTTGTACAAATGTAAATAGTGATGTGAGAAATGCACCAAAGCGACTGAGAAATACTGTAATGTTAATTGTATTTTTGGCTCTGTCTGTTGAAAGTGAATTAAAAAAAAAAGTTTTTAAATATTTAATAACAAATAAAAAAACTTTTTTTTTCACATTTGTTTACCGTTTCAAAGGATCTGTACACAAATCTGCCAATGTTGAAGACTGTTCTTTGCAAAACAGTTTTGTAGATGTTTATTTATATGTTACTTATTGTCAGTCATCACTTGTGGAGTAAATCTACTAAATTTCATTAACTACAACATTGCATCAGTATAACTTTTACTCTCTATAGTTCAGGACCATATGTACACTGAACAGTGTTCATTTAACACTGAAGTATTTGCAATGTACAATTAAACAGCATTTTAATAATTAATTAAAATTAACTGGAAGATTTTCTTGGTCTTTTAACTGAACACACAATAAGAAATGTGATATGCAATACATGTGAATTCCATTGTGGTCTTGCTGGCATCATACCAGCATTCAAAGGCAAACATAGGCTGGTTTACCAGAACATCCGCTTCCCATGCTGACCAGCAAGCAGCATCCCATTCTGGTCCAAGTATAAATATAATAAAATATACAATATGCTGTTGGATTTTTCAGCAGGGACGATCTATTTATCTATTTCACTCATCACTACATATATATGCCTTCTATCCATACATACATGCATATACATACATACAGCATTGTGTATGTTTGAAGCCTCGGTCCTTTTCAAATAGTTATATAATTGTTTTTGCTCTCTTCCCAATAGACTATCCAGTGCATTTAAACCAAGTCAAGTCAAGTCAAGTCAACTTTATTTATATAGCGCTTTTCACAATACAGATTGTATCAAAGCAGCTTCACAGTATTAAATAAAATAGTACATCAGTGTTTGTTTCTGGTGTAAAACATCCACGTTTGGTAATGCAGATCAATAGCACTGTTGAATCGATTAATCAAATTAAGTATCCCCAACTGAGCAAGCCAAAGGCAACAGTGGCAAGGAACCGAAAAACTCCATTAGGTGACCTAATGGAGAAAAAAAAACCTTGGGAGAACCCAGGCTCAGTCGGGGGCCAGTTCTCCTCTGGCGTTTATGAAGTAGAGACCGGATTTAACTGTAAGATTAAAATATTATATGAATGCCTGGCTGAAGAGATGCGTCTTTAATCTAGTTTTAAACTGGGAGAGCGAATCTGAGCAACGAACAGTATCAGGAAGGCTATTCCAGAGTTTTGGTGCTAAATGTGAAAATGCTCTCCCTCCTTTGGTGGATCTGGATATCCTAGGTATGACCAGAAGCCTCGAATTTAGTGATCTTAAAGAGCGCGATGGATTATAGGGCGATAGAAGATCCGTTAAATAAACTGGAGCTAAGCCGTTTAGGGCTTTATAAGTCAGTAGCAATACCTTGTAATTAATACGGAACTTTATAGGTAACCAATGTAGTGATGATAAAATTGGTGTTATATGGTCAAACTTTCTTGATCTAGTAAGAACTCTAGCGGCGGCATTTTGGACTAACTGTAGCTTGTTTATTGAGGATGCAGGACAACCAGCTAATAAAGCATTACAGTAATCTAGTCTCGAGGTCATGAATGCATGAACTAGCTTTTCTGCATCAGAAACAGATAGCATGTTACGTAATTTAGCAATATTTCTAAGGTGAAAAAATGCTGTTTTTGTAACATATGAAATATGATTTTCAAAAGACAAGTTACAATCTAATATAACACCCAGGTCTTTTACTGTAGAGGATAAAGTAACAGGACACCCTACTATGTTAAAGTTGTATTGTGAGAGGTTTTGTGGGCGGTTTTTTGAACCGATAAGTATTACCTCTGTCTTATCTGGATTTAATAAAAGAAAATTGTGCGTCATCCAATCTTTTATATCTTTAACACACTCTGTCAATTTGGATAATTTAGCGTTTTCATCCGGCCGTGATGAAATATATAGTTGAGTGTCATCAGCATAACAATGGAAACTAATTCCATGTTTCCTTATAATATTTCCAAGTGGCAGCATATATATTGAGAATAATAGAGGGCCTAACACAGATCCTTGCGGCACTCCATAGTTTACTGGAGTTATGATCGATTTTTCTCCGTTTAAATAGACAAAATGGTAGCGGTCAGATAGGTATGATCTGAACCAGCTTAATGCTTGTCCTTGAACACCGGTATAGTTTTGTAGCCGATCTAAGAGTATTGTGTGATCTATAGTATCGAACGCAGCACTAAGATCAAGTAAAACTAGTATTGAGATACAGCCTTGGTCAGAAGCTAAGAGTAAATCATTTGTGATTTTAACGAGCGCAGTTTCAGTGCTATGATGCGGCCTGAACCCAGACTGAAACTTTTCATAGGTGTCATTTTCTTGCAAGAAAGAGCCCAGTTGGGCAGACACAACTTTTTCTAATATTTTGGACATAAAAGGAAGATTTGAAATGGGTCTATAATTTGCTAGGTTATTTGGGTCTAATTGTGGTTTCTTAATGAGTGGTTTTATAACTGCCAATTTAAATGTTCTTGGAACATGACCTAAAGATAAAGACGAGTTAATAATATTGAGGAGAGGCTCTTCCACTATAGGTAACACTTCTTTCAATAGTTTAGTTGGTATGGGATCTAATAAACATGTTGTTGTTTTAGAGGAAATGATAAATTTATTTAACTCTTTTTGTTCTATAGATGTAAAGCACTGTAATTGTTCTTGCGGGGTGATAATCGAGGCTGAATTATAAGGCGCGATTGAAGATTGAACGTTTACAATTGTGGATCTGATGTTTTCTATTTTCTCAGTGAAAAAATTCATGAAATCATTACTACTAAACTGTAACGGAATATTTTGTTCAGGTGACGCTTGTTTATTTGTTAGTCTAGCCACGGTGTTAAATAAGAACCTAGGATTGTTTTGGTTATTTTCTATTAGTTTGCGGAGATGCTCAGCCCTGGCCGCTTTTAGGGCCTTTTTATAGCGTGACGTACTGTCTTTCCAAGCGATTCTAAAAACCTCTAAATTAGTTTGTTTCCATTTACGCTCTAAATTACGGGTTTCTCTCTTTAGAACACGAGTAGTATTGTTGTACCATGGTGCTTTAATTTTCTCTCTGACCTTTTTTAGTCTCATAGGTGCAACAATATCCCATTTTCCAGAGAGAACGGTGCTCATAGTGCTGGTTAGTTCGTCTAGTTCATCTGTTTGTTTAGGTTCAGGCAGCAGCTGAGACAGATCCGATAAGCAATTTGAAAAATTATCTATGGTGGATGGAAGGATTGTTCTGCCTAATCGATAACGCGGCGCAGCATGATATATTACCGGGGTACGTAATATGCAAGTTACCATGTAATGGTCAGTTACATCATCACTTTGCGGAATGATATCTATATCGGTTGGATCGGTTCCATGTGATATAATTAAATCGAGTGTATGATTAAAACGATGAGTTGGTCCGGTAACGTTTTGCTTAACCCCAAAGGAGTTTAATAAGTCTATAAACGCAGCCCCTAACGTATCATTTTGATTATCTATGTATGTTAAAATCTCCAACAATTAATATTTTATCGACATTGACCAATAGATCTGAGAGAAAATTTGCAAATTCTTTTAGGAAATCAGCGTAAGGCCCTGGTGGTCTATATACGGTAGCCAAGGCTAAAGATAATAGGGATGTTTTTCTATCATCTAAGAGCGTAACATTTAGTACAAGTACTTCAAATGAAATAAACTTATAACCCGTTTTCTGAGTAACATTGAGAATATCTCTATAGATAGTTGCAATACCGCCGCCACGACCAATCAGACGGGGCTCGTGCTTATAGGAGTATCCTGATGGAGTAGACTCATTTAGACCGAAATAATCATTTGGTTTAAGCCAGGTTTCAGTAAGGCAAAGTACATCTATGCTATTATCTGTGACTATTTCAATTACAATAACTGCCTTAGGTGTGAGTGATCTAATGTTTAAAAGACCTAGCTTTAGAAATTGTTTTTGTTTACTAATAGCCACATTTTCTGTTTTAATAACAATTAGATTTTTCCTAGATCCTGCAGTAGATTTATTATTTGATCGCACTAAACGAGGAATAGACACAGTTTCTATGCACTGTTCTACACTAGTATTTATATCAGTTAATTTGGTGCAGCAGAGACTATGATTTGGACTTTTGGTTACTAGTCAAAAGGTATTTAACATTTTGGAGATGTTATCTGACAGAAGATCCGATCCGAATCTGTTTGGGTGTAAGCCATCAGCACGGTATAGCCTAGGACGCTCCCAAAACAGATTCCAATTATTTACAAAGAGCAGTTTCTGCTCATTGCACCATGACGTTAACCATTCATTTAGCGCGAATAATCTACTAAACTTGTCATGTCCTAGACGGTACGTGGGAAGCGGTCCTGACACAATGATCGTTATATCAGGCGATGTGCTGCGTACCGTATCGATCAGATTCCTGAAGTCTTTCTTCAGAACTTCCGTCTGGCGCAGCCTGATGTCGTTCACTCCCGCGTGCAATACCAAAGTTCCGACGCGCTCGCTATCGTTCAGAATCTCGGGAACGCGAGCAGCGATTTCAGAAATACGAGCACCAGGAAAGCAGTGACTGTGCACCTTATTTTTACCTGATGTAGCATGGACGTGCCGAACAATGGAATCACCGATGATCACAGCATCGCGTTCTGTTTCGCGAAGAGCGGAGAAGCGGTTTTGTGTGGATAACTCGAAAACCGGGAGGGTCGGAGAGGGTCTTGGTCTAGACCTGACTCGCGTCTTCCGCTGCGGAAATATCCAGGCTTCGTGGTGGCGTGTTGGAGCCGGAGTGAACGACACCATGGCTGATCGCGACCTTGGCGCTCGGGACCGATGCCGAGTAACGCACGGAGTAGACGAGGTCGGAGTCAGCCGGTTAGTAACATTAATCTCTGATTTGTGAGCATCAGCGCGTGATGTTTCAAGAGCCAAACGCCGGTCTCTCAGCTCGGCCTGTCTCACTAAAAGGTCGTGGATCTGTTTCTCAACAGCTTCCAGCTCAGACTGTACTGCGTGCAGCTCAAATGTGTCCTCACCTGCACCAAAAGGTAGACTACTTGCATCTGATATATTCGCCATTTTAACAGATGGACAGTAAGTTAGCAACGACACTACCAGTGATGCTATCAATTAATACTAATTTCTGACAAGCGTCTTAGATATAATCCGTCTTTTAAGTGGTACGGGTGTAGAGTAGACGCACGATAGGTGAAAAATGTTTGTAAGTGAGTGTTGAGAAGACGCGTTCAGCCGTGATCCCCGGGAGTAACCTATAAGAGTATCCAGCGTAGAATCACTAACAGGCTTGAGACACGTCTGCTCAACAGTCCGCGTTGTAACTATGAGGTTTGAGCAGTAGTGCTTCTCAGTGAGGAAAAGTAGAAAATGTTTGTTGTAAGTAAGTTTAAAGAGTAAAATCAAGAATTATAAATCAAATCGATAGAGCTCCAAAGACAACAACGCGTTCAGACGCGACGCATCTGATAGGCAAATGTTACCAAGAACCAAGAACACTTTCCAGTTTTAAAAACCATGGGAACGAGAATTAATAAAAAATGTAAGTAACATTGAATTTATTTTATTTGTCTTCTATTTGAGTTTCTGTGTAGGATAAGGCTATGAAATCTAAAAAAAAATAAACTACTAATGCTGCCTTCACGTGCTATTGGAAATTTCGTAGGCCTACTTTCCACTTCTGAAGTCGTAATTACGAGCTCATTGTATTCAAGTTTTTCACTTGAGAAGGGCGTTCATGTCCAGTTTTTAAACTAGGAAACTAGTATTTACAATAATTACGATAGCACATGAATTAATAATATAGATGTAAAAAAAAAAAGTTAATGTAATTTTTCTTTCAATTTCAGGAGAAAAAAAAGAGACAAAAGTGTGCTGGCAGCCTTGCTCTGGCTGGTATGTACTTTTTACATTGATTTCACAGGGACCATAATGTTTTTGTTAGTCGAAGCTTTGCATGAAGAGTTTTCAAGTTAAGAAGCTGTAAATCAATCTTTATTTTCTTTATCTTCTAATATTCTGCTACTGAAATGCAGTTGTACTTGCATAATAAATGCATCAATAAATGTCACAAAGATAAATTATTTCAAATGTATTTTGTTTTTCAGTGGAGCAAAGTGGAAGGACACATGGGAGCCTTATGAACTTTTTCATGCAGACTGATTTGTAAATGAATAAATAGAAGTTGTTGTTTTTTTCTTCAGAATCTCACTGCAGTTTTCAGACACCTCTTCATTTCACCTCTTCCTTTGTTTTCTGTCCTGTGTTGTCTTTTCTCCTCCTCTTTCCTACTCAAATGTATCATGGAATGTATGTTGTATACCATGAAATGATCACCATACAGTTCTTTCGTTTTTTCTACAAAGTATTTCATCAGCTGACTGCTGTAGCAGTTGTGGTCCACTGCCGAGTTTGGTGAAAGAAGAAGACCCAAGGCAACACTGAATGTCATAAAATGATCGTACAGCTGGTCGGCCAGAATTACTTTTAGTACAATCTTGCCAGTGTAAACGGCAAACTGACGCAGTTCTGTTGCCTTCCACCTATCTATTTCGTCCAGACCTCTTGGTTTTCTAGCAAAACAGCTCGGAATGTCTTTTCTGAGTGCCAGCAGCCGTTGAGTCACTTCATTGATTTGTCCAGCTGAAATTCGCACATTCCTAGAGATTGGCATGGTTTTATTTCAGTTAGCCTAATAGCTGGTTTGATTTGCATTGAGAAATGATCTTATGGAAAGTACTCCATGCCAATCTCTAGGTATAGTGAAGGCTATGTGATGATGTGCGGCTATTTTAATTCCAAAGGCCAAGGGAACTTTATCAGGATGCATAGTATCCTGGATCCATGAAGTAACTGGCCTTTAAAAATAAAAATCTGCCTGCCTCTATGGGAATTTAACATAGGGGTGTCCAAACTTATGCACCCTGTATTTTAAGGAAGAACATTTATTTATTTGCGATACATTATTCATTCACAAAGAAAATTGTAAAATTCATAACTCCATCTGCACAAATACAAAAACACACATAATTACTATCATACAAAGGCACTCTGCAGTCATACATCAAGTCCCTCATTCTTTTTTATCTGGCCTTACCTTGTAGTGCTCTGTATATTTTTGTGTTTCCAAAAGGCCTTTTTGCCCCCTCCCCTTCATATTAAAAGATGCCATTACGGCATTAGAGAAGAGTCTAAAGGAAAAGAATTTACATTTAGAAATCAAATATGATCAATAAAGAAAATAATCAAATAATAAATAGGAGAAAGTATGTTCTGTGGCCACAAACACATACACAAATAATATTCTGCATACACACAGTCATGTCAGTCAGGGGGGTTTATGATGAATGATGTTAGCTGCTACTTGTTAAGCTGCGGTGCAGTGCGAAAGTTGTTTAGCTAAGCTATGCAATGTTTAGCTAAAGCTAGCTGGTGGAGATGCACTCCCTACCCCACAACAGGTTTAGGTAGGCTAAGACAATAACGCTAAAACAGCTAAAATTAGTAATGCATAATTTAACATAAACTTCACTAAGTTGACCGAACCTACCTTGAAAACAAGGATTTTTCAGATTTATCTCTTGCTTGAAGTTGCTGCTGTTCACTTTTCCTGTGGTGTTTCCTGTGGAACTACCATACCGCAGGCGGGACTTTCTGTTTCATATATATATGCGGACCAATTCCGGACGTCATCACGACGTGCAAACTGCTTCTGCTTTAGACCTAGGCTACTCATGAATCACATTGAAAAACAATGTTAATATCTAACATTAAAAAATGCATTCACAAAGCTAAGCATGTCAATGATTAATGCCTCGGTCAATCAAACATTTCCCTACATTCACTCCTGTTCATGTCAATTTCCTTCACCTGTCTTAGACGTCCACATGGCGTCACAGTCTGCACCTTCAGGGAACCAAAATCTGACTTCCAAACATGACATAGAAAAGACCTCATTTGGAGGTAACTTTGCAAACCTAGATCATGTCAATTTCCTGCACCTGTCTTAGACGTCCACATAACATCCAGAAAATTACCTATTCCGGCGTTCAAATATTGAACATTATATTGACGTCCAGGTGGGGTCATGGTTAGATGTCCAAATAGCAGACCTAGATTACACGTTGCATAAAGGTCAAAAATTGGTCTTGGACTGACTGACGCAATATAGACATGATCTGCCTGTCCAATAGACGTCTGATGTTTAGTGGGTCATGACTGTTTTAATATGTCTCGGAGTTTGCAGCAAGGTTCTTGCTGTTAAAGGCAGCTCTGGATGTCCATTTTGTCTAAGTCCCTTCAGAAGGTCATCAATGGCAATGTGTTTAATGAGGTGTTTTGTAGCCCAACCCTGCAAAAATGTTGCAAGTGAGGCTGGAGACATTTGATTCACATCCTCAGGCCCTGAAGTGCAGTTGCCCTCACTGAAGACATGATCCTCGTTCTCATGTTCTGAACTGCAGTTTTCTTCACTGACCCCATTCTCCTCACTCTCTTGTCCTAAACGGCAGTCTTCTTCACTGACTTCTGTCTCTGCACATTTAAAAGCACCCCAGATGTCCTTGTCATTTCTTTCATCCACATTGACCTGATCTTGACCATGCTGAGATGTTACTGGAAGGCATTTAGATTGTTCTCCAATAATCCTTTCAGTTAGTGATTTCCGGGCACATTTCCATTGCCTTGTGTACCTTTGCCTTCTGGATTTTGAGTTCATTCTAAATTCAGAATATTTGCTTTCATAAAATATTCTGCAATAGTAAGTACAAGGAGAATACATTAAAGTATTGAAAAGGGGGTTTTGTTTTGTGCAATTTATGCAAATAAATTTGTAACAGAGCAAGTATTTATTAGATTTTTTTTTTTTAATTAATCAGGATTTGCACAGTGTGGGCCACACTGTCCACATACAGTCTAGGAAGGACTGCGCAGTTTGGCACTGAACTGAATAGTTGCTAAATTATTAGCTTAGATAACATCACAACTTGACGACCGAGGCAGAGCAGAAAACAAAACTCCTGCTTGCCGCGGTTATTTGACCTCGTTAATATTTTGAAATGCCAAGGTTGATACAGGTAGCAATTTTACTATGTTCTTAACTTTTGGTTGTAACAGTGAAAAGTGACAGTCACTTATGAGAATGTTGTACTGTTTTGTAGTGATCTGATTTATCAGCAGTGTGTGAATTCAGCTACTCAACACACAGAAACAGTGCAGTCTTCGGAATTTGGGAGAAATGTTTTCTGTAGTAATTAAATACTAATTTTACTCAAACTCATACCTATAAATAGTAAAACGGATAACTTTGCAGTGTTCTCTTAATTTTTTCCAGTGCTGAATCTGCATGAATAGCTTATTTGTCCCCTCACAAAAAAATAACCAAATATAAATATCCGGTGTAAGTTTAACCCTAAAACCGTAATCTGGACAAATGTGGGCAAAATAATTTGTATTAATTTTTTAAAAATACTTTCCTTAATCTGAGCAGTACAAGACTTGGCTACTTTTCCTAAGTTTGCCACCTGAACACACACACAAAAAAATTGACTCGATTCAAGAATGTTAAATGCGTGAAAAAAAAACTCCTTAATCCCGTATTTGTGGACAAAAATGGGCACCCATAGGAATGAATGGGAAAAACTGTAATTCAGAGCTTTTTTTTTTTTTCTCAAAAAAAAAAAAAAATCATTAGATCCAACACAATGCATATCATACATACACACAAATGAAGGGGTGATCCTGTACAACAATCTCATTGTGGCAAACACTCACACACACACACACACACACACACACACACACACACACACACACACACACAGACACACACACACACACACACAAAGCAAGCATTCAATGAGCCAGTAACAGAGCTGTTGTTGTTGTTTTTTTTTTTTTATAAAAAGTCACTCACACATATAAAAACAAAGTATTGAATGAGCCAATGACTGAATTTTAATTTTATTTTCTAAAATCACCTGTGCACACGCACACACAAACACACACATGCGCACAAGTGCGTTGACACATTATAACTATGATTATTGTTTGTTCTTACCTGTTTATTCTTACTTAACACTTACTTTTTTGAGTTATTATTGTTTATTCTTACCTGTTTGGTACCAATTAGTTTTTTGAGTTATTGAAATTTGATGTTTTTGTGTAAAATAAATGATAAATGATCAACTACTTTGTATTTTCTTATAGCATCATATTTGATGGGTCATATTTGTCTAAGCATATTTTGGTATCTTTGTACAGTCTCACCTAACAAAGATATATATTATATATATTATTACAATTTTAACTCGTGATAAAGTCAAAAACTTGGTGGTTAAATTCATAATAACAGTGTTTTATAGAGTTATAGAGCCTACATGCAGCCCTTTAGTAGAGCCATCTAGTGGCTATTGATATTATTTATTTATTTATTTATTTATTTATTTATTTATTTATTTATTTATTTTTTTTTGTTAATTTTATACCAACAGAAGACACCAGGGGTCACCAAAGTAATTTATTCTTTCCAGTTTTGTACCAATACATTTTTTTTTTTAAATATACAATAAATGATCTACTACTTATTTGTCATATTTGGTCATATTTGTCTAAGCATATTTTGCATTTTTGTATTGTCTCACCTAACACAGATATATATATATATATATATATATATATATATATATATATATATATATATATATATATATATATATATATATATATATATATTTAAATTACAGTTCTAACTTGTGATAAAGTAAAAAACTTACATTTATTATAACAGTTTTATAGAGTTCAGCCTATATGCAGCCATTGAGTACTAAAGCCATATTTCCACAATTACAGAATTAAGGGCTGTAAAGTGAATACGGTTTGAGGGTTAAAAATAAAATATACAACATGACAACACATTTAGGAGCAGCTAAGTAATATTACTTACTTGAAATTAAAACGGAGGAAGGCAGAGGAAGACGATCCAAAATCTAATAAAATAAAGAAATGAAGAAAAAAATATAATCAAACCTGGTAACAGTCCTTAAGTTGCAGGTATGCTGCATTATGCCAATAAATACTGAAAACTTGTTTGATAGTTTGTCAAAACATGTACTTACAAAACCAAAAAACTGACTGTGTCTTAGCTCTTAAGCACTTAGCACTTAATTTTGATTTAAAATTCAACATTATAGGAACAAAGTAACTTCATCTAGAGAGAACCGAGGTTACGTTAGTAAAGGTTTCCTCCTTCAACCTCGAAGGGACTGGATTTCATCTGATTGCGGTAAGTTTTCTTTTAGTTTTATGAATGAAAATAGGCTGTAAATTGCACACATATGTTGATAAAATATAGTATTATGTTAAAAGATATATTTCGTGGTGACGATAAGTTTCTATTTAGAGATTATCCACGTAGCACATTGCTACTTAACGTTATTGCTACCCAGACTAGAGTGAGAAAACATGTTTGAATGAGAAAAGAAGGACAAGGACGTGCATGGTGTTTAAAAGATGTTAAAAATGTTAAGCTCAATAAGTCGTGAATAAAGACTAAAATGCGGTGCTTGCGGTGATTGAGAGACAGAAAGCTGCTTCTCTCGGACTCGGACAGAATCTGAGTGCGAATTCAGCTCTTTCATGGTGTATTGCGATTTAATAGTGAAATACACATACAATTATGTCAATAAAAAAAAAAGTATTCCTTCCAAGTAAACACAGTCGGCAATGTAAAGTGGAGGATTTTCTTTTTCCGGGTGGATCATCAAGACTATTATTGGTCCTCCTAATTGTCAATCATTCTGGTGATAATAGTTTACGTAAGGCCGTCGTACGTGTCTAGGTAGTTTTCGCTTTCTGCGCATGCTTAGGTTGAGGCTCAGGCATTCTACAGTAGTGCAATATAATACAATACAATACAATACAATACAATTTAGAGGAAAAAATTAATAATATAGGCCTACATGTGCAAAACTAATGTGTTATGTTAAAAATATGTATGTTAGCTTTGCATATTAAATAATAAAATGGGTAGTAATAGAATGGGTAGTATGTGTGCGGTATGTTTTAAAGTGAATAGGATAAAAATATTGTGTATCCTTAAACAAATATTAGGCTAAATCCTCAATGTTAAACAATTAACAAAAGACAAAATCGCTCACTGCTCTTATAATAACTTTTGTATCTTTATATCTGTAATATTTAATTAAAACAGTGAAAACTACGCAGTGATTCTTTTTCACATTTGATTATTCAATTTCTATATTTCTACTACATGTTAAATTAACCTACTATAACAATTTTTTTAGGATGTTGTTTTGTTTAATAAAATTATGTATCTTTGTTCTGTTGTATTTGTCCTTTTTAGACTAAAGAACATCGGTACAGTGACAAGATCCTTAGATCAGGTGAGTTTACTTTTAATTAGCTGAACTGAATTTACTTGTGTTGGTCTACACTTAATTCTTACTGTTTCAACAATGTTTTTTTTGTTTTTCATGGTCTCTGCTGAGTATTACAGGATCACACAAACTAATCCGAAGAGCACCTTTTTCTCTTAGTTAGATGAATACACATCTGGTTGTACAGAGCAAGTGGTGGAGCGTATGGAGATGAGATGAATACACATCTGGTTGTACAGAGCAAGTGGTGGAGCGTATGGAGATGAGATGAAGATCCTCCTAGACCAACTTGATCATCAAGTAATTATTTTGCATGTGATCATATCTCTCTGGTTAAAGGCTGAATGGTGCCATCTCTTTTTCAAGGTAAGTCCCATGCTTCTCTTTGTATATAACTTGTTCCGTATTTGTTATTCTGTCTTTCAGACACAGAAACTCCAATGTGCTTCCTCAAAGAAAGTCTACAACTCTTAAAGGTCTGCCTTTGTTTATGAGGGAAAAGTCTGGAAACATCCTGAAGACTTACCTGGTAAGAAGATCATCAGCATATACACTCACACCTGATATATTTCACCTATTTACCAGATGCTGTTAAGAGATAGGTTTTGTGTGATATACAAAACTTATCATCACAGACAAAGTCATGGTAAAAATTACTTTATTAAATACCGGTAATCGTAGTTGAAACTTTCTCAGTGATCAGTTTGACTTCATCTGATAAATTCAACAAGTTGTTATTTTACCAAAGCAAAGACAATGGAAAATGAACACTGCTTCGCAACACTGTCCGGAGACATTCCCTCTGATATCTAACCTGTTAAAACAATACAATGCACAATCATAAGGTTAAACAGTAATGAAGCAATGGCAATGACTAGGGATTTAAACCAATCTTCACTTGTGCAATACGACCAGTTTTGGGTGATGAACAGAATGTGTGCCTTAATACATGTACGATTTTGGGTGACCTAAAATAAAAAGCATTAAATCAGAATGGCTGTGGATTCTGGATTTATGCCCCCAATGTGAACTAACCTAAAGTATTAAAATACACCAGTAGTAACTGGTTAAGAAAAAAATGTAGTTTGTTTAGAAAAAAGCGTTTATTTATCTTGACCTAAAGTGCCCCGCAAGGCTGATTTTTTTGCATAGTCCTTCAAAAGATTGTCCAAGTAGCTGCAATCCATATGGATAATTGTAAGGTTGAGCATTTATTTATTCCAGTTTGTACTCTTATTTTGTGCAGTCTTATATATATATCTTGAAGAGTGGAATAGAACTTCATCACCTTATAATATGTGTACCTAATACAAATAGAAAATGTGCTGTTTTGCAGAATGCAGAATATTTGTTAATAAAGTCAGTATGGTTAGTAATAAGTGAAACTGGTAATGCTGTTTGTGGAGTTGTTTAATCAGATCTAGACAGAGTTAATGTCTTTTATCTTCAGTTTATCTAAGGCTGTGTCTGAAGTTGTAGTTTGTGTTCTTATTACTCTTTAGAAAGATGATTGAAAGAATGTTTCAGGAACACTAACCTTTAAATAACATTCTTGTAACATTAAAGAAACTGGATATTTTTATGTTCTTGGAATTTTACAAATCAACGTTCCTATAATGTTGAATTTTAAATCAAAATTAAATTGAAAGAATGTTTGAGGAACATTATACATTTTAAAACACATTCCTCTAACGTCAAGAAAACTGGACATTTTTCACGTTCCCAGAACCAACACTGAATATTTGGAGAACGTTCTTATAACAAAAGTCTTTAAGATGGGGCAAAGCTGAGATGTAGGATGACTGGTATGTATGACTTACAACAACCAGATCGAAGAATACAAGTACTTCTGTCAAGTAATCGAAGAAGCTGAAAAAGAGAGAAGAGAATAATTATTTTATAAATCATAAAAAGGTTCAAATGTATAAATTGTATGATAACATCTGAAAATAAGAACAAATAAGCTATATGAGTTCACATTAAGGATAGTTCACCCATAAATGAAAATTATATCATCTACTGAATAATTATTTTCATGGTTTACATTCCAAAAGCTAATAAAGGCTCTTGATTTATTAATATATTAATAGCATCTAAAAACAATTATTGTTATCAAGAAAACAATATTAAAATTATTACATATTTAAATATTATTAAATGTAGTGGTATTAATAAATATGACTGACGGATGGCCGATTTCATTATAAATCTGATCTCATCTTTACAAGACACGTCTCGCTCTCTTTAGGTGCACGCACAGTGTAAGCCTGTAAGACAACGCCCATTCCATACAAAGTAACGATATTATTATTAACAATTATATAATTTGTTTATTTTAAAGTAACGATATAACATCACAGACATGATTGAAATTAACGTTATAACATAATAGACATGACTGATGAAACAAAAAAAGTTTCTTTCAATCTGAGCGGATTTGTTCCCTAAATGACGTCACACAGACTTAACGGCATTTAACGGTATTTAATTGTGGTGACAGTAGACTGTGGGGAAAACCCCCCGGAAAACCATTATATATGTGAAAAGTAGTGGTACATTTCCTGGAAAAGACAGTTAATCAATTTTATGACCATTTAAAATGTTTATATGTTCATTAGGTGAAGGCGGCAGTTATTTATCTGGCTAGCTACCCTGTCGGCCTACCAATAATATAGTAACGTTATGCTATCATTAGATTTTATTATTTACTTTCTTCAAAGTTTCAAGTATCATTTACCTTTGTAGTGGGCTCGTATGTTTTAAAAGTAATGTAGCCTAAATCGGTTAAGTAAAAAGTACTTTACCTCAGAAAAGCTGGTAATGAAAATGTCCAATGTCTGTTGATGTCCACTATGAAAACCGGGTTCTGGTCAGTCACCCCTGCTTATATACCCGCTGGCAGGTTTCGCGGGCATGGCACGCGAAGAATATCAATTGTGACAGAAGGTTATATATATATTTATTTATATTTATATTTAATATATATATATATATATATATATATATATATATATATATATATATGATACCTTGCGTTACCTTGTCAAAAAGTGATAAAAGTATAAGTCAAAATAGATAATAAAATAAAAGAGATCTAAGTTACATATATTAACTTTAGAAAATAAAAATATGAACTAAATTGGCTAGATTAACGAAATTGATTAAAATTAAAATTAAATGTAATTAATTAATTAATTGTGCAGTCAGTGTTAGGTACCCAAGAATGGATAGGGATGGGAAAATATCATAGGAAAATATACATAATTTAATATTCAACAACCCATAGGTGGCAATATATGCGAGTCGCCAATAAGCCAATGCTGAAAGAGAAGAAACCACTACGCGATGCGAGTCTGTGTTTGGTGTTCTTGATGTGCAAATGTTTGAGAGGTAAGTAGTATGTAATATGAAATAATATGTGGAAATGTATGGTTTTATCATAGTATGATAATTTGTGGGATTGTGAGCGTTTTCCCCAGAGCTGTCAAACGCGTTTTGCACGCGGCCCTGTTAAAGGAGGTTAACCCCCTGGGGTCGACGGTATCGGTATAATTCAAAAGAAATTAATTTTGCTCTGTGGACTTTGATATTACAAGCAAGTTTCATACATCAATCGATTCTGTTAAATGTGTATTATTTTTGTGTATACTCACAATAAAAACAAAGTGTTGTGCTTTTTGCCAAATAAAGAAAAATAAACGTGATGCGAGTTCTGCCTTCTCTCTGTCAGTGAAGACCATTCTGAAACGCGTCCGAAAATGAACTGTAACTCAGCGAATACTCAGTCAAACAGGCATACAGACACACAGGCATGAAGCTTGAATTATCTTCTTTTAAATGAAGTAATTTATATAAAAAACAAATATTCTCATTTTGTGAAATCTGTATTAAAAGAGAGCTATTCCAGTCGAGCTAATTAGAGCTAATTCAAATGTAATGTGACTCCGCCCACGGAGAGCGCGCGCTATTCAAACGCAAATGTCTGAGGTAATCCACGCAAACCTGTGAACGCCCCCATATCAGCTCGAGAAAACACAAGTTTAATCATATCATTGTAGCCTACTACGTGTTTACACCATCTGGCAGCGCTGTGAGAAATAATAATAATGGAAAATCTACCTCAGAGTGTGCGGGTATTGCAGGAGAGAGGATCCGAATATGTAGTAAGTTTTTTTTCCTTCTCAAGTTAATCGCGTTTCTGTGAATGAATGAACGGCAGCCGCAGAGATGCGCGCTGTTTATCACAGCTCGCAAAAAGTTTAAATTTAAATTGCGTCTCTGTGTGAATGAATGATGATGTTTTAGCAAACTGTATTGCTATACTGAGAGTAAAAATCGACAGAAATATGTTGAAATAAAATGTAGGCTATTTGTATAAGCAACGTATTAAACTGAAAATTAACATTTATATGCCCTAATATTTCATAAAAACAACGTTACAGTCAGTCGTTTCTGTTTGTGAATGTTTCGGTTTTTAGCAAACTGTATTGCTATACTGAGTAAAAATTGAACTGCATTTTAACGTATTAAACTGCAAATTAACATTTATATTTCTTATAATAAAAATGAAAGACCTATGTTACAGACATGAAAGACAACATTTCGTTAATTAGTTTTGGATAGATTATACATTTTTACTGTAAAATATCTGCCACCTCAAATAAGCTTTTGTTTGCCAATATTTGCTCATGTTAAAAATAGTATGTTTTGTCAAGAATAAAGTTATCAAATAATCAATCAAATCCTTAACTTTGAAATATGTATGATAAAATGTATACTTTAGTTTTTACAAAGAAAGATTACACTTGAATTGTTGTTGTAATTGTAACCTTTTTAATAAAAAAAATATATTTACAAGGTAGATGTAAACAAACTATTAAAAGGTAAATATAAGCATTTTCTTTAAATAATTTTTATTGTGTTTTATTAGTGACAAATTTGGGGAGAGGATAAATATTCCAAAACTGAAGATACAGTATGAGAATTAACTGCACAATTACTAGACATGTTTTCCTTGGATATTATAGGCCAAATTGCAAGCACAATATGTGGAAAAATAAAAAAGAATTGAGATGCTTCCAACTGTTGCTCTTGCATTCTTGTGGCTCAGTGATTCACCTGAATAAAAGGGTCATTAAGTATGCGGGCCCCATTGTCTCTTCAGGTGTGAACCACTAAATATGCATGATCGTTGACGCCCACTCTGCATATTGCCTTTCCAAACAGAAAGTGCTTTGCAAAATTCAAATCAATGTATTGTGTTATGTGAATGATAAGGCAGGGTGATTTTCACATCATTTTGAAGAAAAAACACTAGGCGATGACATCCATTAGACAAAAGTCTTATTGGCACATATTTAGAATGTGTTTATGGCCTCATTTCAGAAACTTTAGTTTTTAGTTTTTTTCAATAACCACGCATAAACATTATTCTCTCAAAAATGCAGACATGTACATTCTTGTGGCTCACATATTATGGTAGCCCTGTTTGTGCTAAATAGTTTGTAATTTTTTTTGCCATTAATATGTTTATAAGCAACTGAAAAAAGCACAAATATCAGGGCATGTCCCCAGTGGGTTAAGGGAGGGTGTTTTTTTATTTTATTTATTTATTTATTTATTGCAGGATATTTGCAGGTACATACATTTAAGTGAGGATAGGAGCTTCACTCAATTCATATGCTTATAAACTTTAAGAGTGCAGGCCTGGATAAAAGAGAAAGGCCGCACTATATATACTTTTATGTGCAAATAAAAGTATATATGCATAGTGCAGCCTCTCTCCTACTTTAGGTGTATACATTTACAATATGAATACATTGAAATTTCTACAGGTTTTAGAATGAACCCTTCAGTACAACAGAAAACATGCAGGGACAATCCAGCACATGTACGCTGCACAAGTGGAAAAATCCTGCAGGATTTAAAAAAAAAAAATAAGAAATCCATGACATTAAATTTTAAAGGCTAAATATTTTAATAAGTAATCAAACATTTTGTAGAGGATATTTTTTGTACTATTTTCATCTGAGATTAAGCAAAATTACAAAAAATGGGGTAAGCAAAAGGGGTAAAAATGACTTTAGTTAAAGTGAAGGCCAAGTACTCGGAATTTGTCCTTGTACACACATTAGCAGTAGTGAACACACACAGCACACGGTGGACACACACCCAGAACGCCTGGGGACAGATCGGGGGTAGAGGGCAAGGGCACCCCAGTTGTACTTGTCACGGTTCATGAATTCACTGACTCTTTCTCGCGCTGTGTTGTGTTGTGTGTGTGTGTGTGTTGTGGGCGTGGTCGCTGATCAGTTGCTGATTGTCATCAGCGCCAGCTGATTCTGATCAGCGATCTCTATTTAAGCTCATGGTGTTTCGTCTTGTGTTTGTCAGATCGTTGCGAGAGTTCTCCCTGTGCTGTTGGTCTTCATTGGTGTTCCCGGTTCCCGTTTGGATGTTCACGTTGAGTTCTGCCTGCCTGTTCTTGTTCAAGGATCCTGTTTCGTCTCTGCACTTCACTGGTTCGTGTTGTGTTCCTGTCAGCCCACGTCATCTGAGGATTTATCCCTTCTCATCACATCACCACGGGATTCGGGTTGCCCATCTGCTCCCTGCGCTACCAGGGATATATGGACTGAGTATTGAGTGTTGGACTACTCTTTCTACGTGTTCATTCAATAAAATTGAGTTCTTGCATTTGCATCTTCTGTCTTCATTTCCCGTAACAGAACGATCTGACCGTCATGGATGCAGCGAGAAGCACAGACCTGGCAGAGTTTCTGTCCCGAAGCACGACGAGGATGGACCAGCAGGAGGAGAATTTAGCCCTGACTGGACGCGCTGTGCAAGCCTTGGTAGCGCAGGTGACCGAGCTCACCCAGCGAATTCAAGATCTAACTCCTCCCACTGCGCCACCCACACCGCCAACCCCGCCTACAACCCCGTCAACTAACCAGCCACATGAGCCCAGAGTACCAGCTCCTGAGAGATACAGCGGTGAGCCACATTTATGTAGAGCATTTCTAACCAAGTGTTCCATGTTCTTTGCTCTGCAACCCCAGACTTTTGCTTCGGAAGACGCAAAGGTAGCTCTGGTTCTCACGCTACTATCTGGACGTGCGGCTCAGTGGGGAACGGCGGTGTGGGAGAGTCAAGATCCATGCTGTTCCTCGTTCCAGTCACTCGCGGCGGAGATAAAGAGAGTGTTTGATCGAGCGGTGGCTGGAAGAGAAGCTGCACGTCAACTAGCTGATCTTCGCCAAGGAAGCCAATCAGTCACCGACTACTCGATTGAGTTTCGCACTCTCGCCGCGGAGTGTAACTGGAACGAGGAGGCGCAGTGGGATCGCTTCCTGCATGGGCTGGCTGACCGTATCCAACGAGAGATATATACTTTGGATCTCCCGAAGGATCTTAATGGACTAATCGAGTTGGCCCTGCGGGTGGATGCCCGACTGCAACGGGTGGAACAACATTCCCGCAGGACTCTGGTTCCGGAGACCTTCGCAGCCCCTCGAGCCAGTGGTGGTGATACGGTCAGCCATACCTTCGATCACGAGCCCATGCAGGTGGGTAGAGCTCGGCTCTCCCGGGAGGAGAAAGGACGACGGAGATCCCGGGGCCTATGCCTGTACTGCGGTGGGGCTGGTCATTTCATCAATATCTGCCCCGTAAAAGATCGAGCTCGACAGTAAGCGGGAGGCTACTGTCGGGCGGGATCTCCACCAACAAGACCTCCTCCACTCTCCTCCCGGTGAGACTGCAATGGGCAACCCGATTTTTCAACTGCCACGCACTTCTGGATTCTGGGGCCGAGGGGAATTTTATGGATTTATCCATGGCACGTAAGCTGCAAATTCCCATCAGATCACTCACCAGTCCGATTTCTGTCAATGCACTTAACGGACAAGAACTACCGGTCATTACACTCACCACTGATAAGCTGACACTCATAACCTCAGGCAACCATACAGAAGAACTATCTTTCTTACTCCTGGACTCTCCTCATTCCCCGGTGGTCCTCGGTCATCCCTGGCTCACACAGCATAATCCCAGGGTTGACTGGGGTCACAATTCTGTGTCTGCTTGGAGCACCAATTGTTATGCGTCTTGTTTAATGTCTGCCTGTTCTTTGGTGTCCAGTTCTGTCTTGCAGGAGGAGTCGGTGAATTTATCTAACGTGCCCGCGGAGTACCTCGACCTGAAGGAAGTGTTCAGTAAGTCTCGGGCTGCTTCTCTTCCTCCGCATCGTCCCTATGACTGTGCTATAGATCTTATGCCAGGTACGTCTCCGCCTAAGGGCAAGTTATACTCTCTTTCTGTTCCTGAGAGGGAGGCCATGGAGAAATACATTTCTGATTCTCTAGCTTCCGAATTCATTCGTCCTTCCTCTTCTCCAGCGGGGGCGGGGTTCTTTTTTGTGGGTAAGAAGGATGGATCTCTGCGACCGTGTATTGATTACCGGGGGTTGAACAACATCACGGTAAAGAATACTTATCCTTTGCCGTTGATGTCTTCAGCCTTCGAGCGGTTGCAGGGAGCCTCCATATTCACAAAACTGGACTTGCGCAATGCATATCATTTGGTTCGCATCAGGAAGGGGGATGAATGGAAAACCGCTTTCAATACCCCCAGGGGCCATTTTGAATATTTGGTCATGCCCTTCGGCCTGTCCAACTCCCCAGCAGTTTTCCAGGCACTCGTCAATGACGTGCTGAGAGATATGGTTGACCAGTTCATATATGTTTACCTGGATGACATATTGATTTTTTCGTCTTCTCTCCAGGAACACGTTCAGCATGTCAGACGAGTGCTTCAGAGGTTGCTAGAGAATGGGCTTTTTGTCAAGGCGGAGAAATGCGCTTTTCATGCACAGTCTGTTCCTTTCTTAGGTTACATCCTCTCATCTGAGGGAATACGCATGGATCCTGACAAGGTTAAGGCTGTGATGGATTGGCCAAGTCCAGATTCCCGTAAGGCCCTACAGAGGTTTCTGGGGTTTGCCAATTTCTATCGGCGTTTTATTCGCAACTTCAGCCAACTAGCCGCGCCTCTGACTGCCTTGACCTCCCCCAGAACGACGTTCAGGTGGTCGAATACAGCCGAGGCTGTGTTCGCCAACCTCAAGAGCCGCTTCAGTTCAGCTCCCATTCTGATTGCCCCTGATTCCTCCCGTCAGTTCGTGGTGGAGGTCGACGCGTCAGAGGTGGGGGTAGGTGCAGTTCTATCCCAGCGTTCTTCCTCAGATGACAAGATGCACCCTTGCGCGTTTTTGTCCCATCGTTTATCTCCTGCCGAACGTAACTATGACATTGGTAACAGAGAGTTGTTGGCAGTCAAGTTAGCGCTGGAGGAGTGGCGTCATTGGTTAGAGGGGTCGGGGGTACCTTTTATCGTTTGGACCGATCATAAGAACTTGGAATATATTAGATCTGCCAAAAGACTCAACTCCAGGCAGGCTCGATGGGCACTTTTTTTCGGACGTTTTGACTTTGTTCTCTCGTACCGCCCGGGCTCCAAAAACATCAAGCCCGACTCTTTATCTCGTATTTTTGACCCATCCGAACGCCCGGTTACTCCCGAGTGCATTTTACCTGAGAAAGTAGTTATCTCCACACTCACATGGGAGGTCGAATCGAAGGTCAAGACGGCCTTAGAAGGGGTAATGCCTCCGCCCGGTTGCCCACCGAGTCGTTTGTTTGTGCCAGAGGGGGTTCGGTCCGACGTTATTCGATGGGGTCACTGTTCCAGCGTAGCATGTCATCCAGGGGTTAATCGTACCAGTTTTTTGGTCAAGCAACGATTCTGGTGGCCATTAATGGCTCGCGACATTCGGAGTTTTGTTTTGGCTTGCTCGGTTTGTGCCACTGGTAAGACTTCCAATCGACCCCCAGATGGGTTACTCCAACCGCTGTCTGTCCCTTCGAGACCCTGGTCCCATATAGCGCTAGATTTTATAACCGCCCTCCCACCCTCCCAGGGTAAGACGGTCGTTTTGACCGTAGTGGACCGGTTCTCGAAGGCGGCTCATTTTATTCCCTTGCCCAAATTACCTTCAGCCAAGGAGACAGCGGTGGCTGTCATAGATCACGTCTTTCGGTTACATGGCCTCCCGACTGATGTGGTTTCTGACAGAGGGTCCCAATTTGTGTCCAAATTTTGGCAGGAGTTTTGTAAATTACTGGGCGCGACTGTCAGTCTGTCTTCGGGTTACCATCCCCAGAGCAATGGGCAAACGGAGAGGGCCAACCAAGATCTTGAGAGAATGTTGCGATGTTTGGTGTCCAAGAATCCTTCCTCCTGGAGTCAGCAACTTTCATTAGTGGAGTACGCCCATAACTCGTTACCAGTGTCATCCACGGGCCTATCTCCGTTTCAGTGCAGTTTAGGGTACCAGCCACCAGTTTTTTCTAGCCTGGAATCCGAAGTTGCGGTCCCCTCCGCTCACGCCTTCGTCCAGAGGTGTTGTCGCACATGGAACAGAGCCCGTGAGACTCTTCTCCAAGTGAGGGCACGCACCAAGGCTAAGGCCGATCGCCACCGGTCAAAGCCTCCCGTATACGTTGTGGGTCAAAAAGTGTGGCTTTCTACTAGAAACATTCCGCTCCGCTCCGTGTCTAACAAACTAGCTCCTAAATTCATTGGCCCATTCACTGTCACCAAGATCATTAGTCCGGTGACAGTCCGCCTTAAACTTCCTCCAGCGTACAGGAGAATTCACCCCGCCTTTCATGTCTCCAAATTAAAGCCCGTGTTTCATTCTCAGCTTAATCCGCCAGTCCCGGTTCCCCCACCGCCGCGACTCGTAGATGGGGAACCTACGTATTCGGTAAATCGTATTCTGGACTCAAGGCGGAGGGGACGCGGATTTCAGTATCTGGTGGACTGGGAAGGTTATGGTCCGGAGGAGAGAAGTTGGGTTCCTGCCAGAGACATTCTGGATCACTCCCTTATTGATGATTACAATCAACAGGTAGGTCCTCCTGGGAGCGCCAGGAGGCGCTCCTAGGGGGAGGGGTAATGTCACGGTTCATGAATTCACTGACTCTTTCTCGCGCTGTGTTGTGTTGTGTGTGTGTGTGTGTTGTGGGCGTGGTCGCTGATCAGTTGCTGATTGTCATCAGCGCCAGCTGATTCTGATCAGCGATCTCTATTTAAGCTCATGGTGTTTCGTCTTGTGTTTGTCAGATCGTTGCGAGAGTTCTCCCTGTGCTGTTGGTCTTCATTGGTGTTCCCGGTTCCCGTTTGGATGTTCACGTTGAGTTCTGCCTGCCTGTTCTTGTTCAAGGATCCTGTTTCGTCTCTGCACTTCACTGGTTCGTGTTGTGTTCCTGTCAGCCCACGTCATCTGAGGATTTATCCCTTCTCATCACATCACCACGGGATTCGGGTTGCCCATCTGCTCCCTGCGCTACCAGGGATATATGGACTGAGTATTGAGTGTTGGACTACTCTTTCTACGTGTTCATTCAATAAAATTGAGTTCTTGCATTTGCATCTTCTGTCTTCATTTCCCGTAACAGTACTCACCTATACTGTTTAATTCTAAGAAGGAATTGTTTAATTTTAATTAATGGTCTGAAAAATACACATCATATGCTAAATTTATTTTTTTCATTACACCCAGGCAGGTTTGGTGCAAATGATAAACTGCTCTACCAGTCGCTCAAAAATGGAGATATTGGAATGTCCTCATTCTCCTGACATCTGGTCACTTCAGCATGGTAATGTCATTGGTGCATATGGGTATATTCTGGTCGCCCAGAAACCTGAGATCTGTGCCCTTCTGTGTGCATTTGTATTGATGTATTGATGTACTCAAATGTTTAAACCATGATCAGCAATGCAACGAGTGGCATCAAGACAGCAACATAACAACATCAGATAATTAAAAAAGGAAATGGCCAAGCAGGCAACATTATATGAAATGTCTTAAAGATAAATAATATGTATAAATGATTGTTACACGATTGCTAATTATTTAAATTTTTCACAAATTTGTGTATTTGAACAGGTATTACACTTTTTTTTTTCAGTGCCAAGAGTCTACTGTAATTAATAAGCAATTCGCATCTCTTAAGGCCCTGGAACAAATTTATAACAGAGTTATTACAGTATTTAATATGTGTATAAATTAAAAATGTATCCAATAAAATTAAGATAATTATTATAATTATTCCCTCACGAATAAATCTCTCAATGAGTAAAATTGTCTGTATTGTTATGGACTACTAATAACAAGTAAATTAGTATTTTTAATTAATCCCTGGCTCTGTAGGGTTCTATTTTAAGAAAGTAACACTGACTGGGGGAAAAAATCTTTAAAAAAAGACGCATTCTAATCTTGTTTTCTTGCCCTGAGCAAGTTTGTGCTTGCTGACTTCGAAGAACCTTACGATCCTGGATAATCTCAAAGCGTCAACAGTAATACTGATAACCTAATCCTAATTTAATCCACGAATAAAGAACAGGCCCCTGTTTTTTTACCTGTAGATGATAACATTGTATTCATTTAATCTCCTGTCATTATTTTACAGGTTTTCTTCTATTTAAAGAATCCTCATCTGCTGGTTTGAAAGGACCAAGTGCATTGGCTCAGGAGATTGGTCAGATATTGGGGGGCCGGTTTGTTAAGAGCTTTATACACAAATAGTAAAATTTTAAAATCAATCCTGAATGTGACAGGTAGCCAGTGGAGTTTGAATAAAATAGGGGTGATCGACTCATATTTGCGTGTCCCGGTGAGAAGTCTAGCCGCTGCGTTTTGAACTAGCTGTAGACGAGAGAGAGAGGCCTGAGATAGCCCAAAATAAAGTGAGTAACAATTGTAATGTTTCCTGTCCTGTTTCCCTTGTCTTGTGTGCACTTTTGTTATTTCCTGTTCTGTGTCATGTTTTGTAGTCCTTTGTAGTTTTTCTTGCTTATTAGTTCTCCCAGGTGTTTCTAATTAGCCACACCCCCTTGTTATCTTGTTTAGCTTGTTTGTCTGTGTATTTAAACCTCTGTGCTTCAGTTGTTGGTTGTCGGTCGTTGTTTAATGTACTGTTACCTGTTCTTGTCCTGAGTTCCGTGTTCCGCCTGGATTACCTGTTTGTTTTATTAAATGTATGCTTGCACTTGGATTCTCTCTCTGCTTCATCCTTGCCTCAGCGTGACAGAAATAGTCTAAGGCCATCCTTAAAAATATTCTTGTTTGCCGTAACCCGACCGACCCTGTCAGTTTAGTAGCCTACCGACCCAATTATTTATTTTTCCCCCTTTTAGTCCGACCGACTTGCCGGCTGAAACTTGTGTTAAGACCGACCGCTTTTTTGTAACTCTTCAAACAAATAATATAAATGCAATAAAATAATATTAGTTATTAAGTATTGTGAATATAAATTCCGTAGGCCTGCATACAAACATAAGCTATAGCAGTGTGATTTTTATTTCAAAATAAGAGATTTTTGTTTAACAGTAACACCAGTGACACAACTCCAGGGGACCACTACTTTCATTATAAATTTATGTATTCTGCATTTTTTATATATATATCATTTACATAATATATTTGATAGTTATGTATACATTATTGTATTTTAAATGGTGTAAAAATCTGTTATTGACCTCAAAATAAAGCATTTTCCCTCTGTACATGACTGGGGACGAGCACTTCTGTGGTGCTTGAAATTCTATAATTCATAATCAAATATTGCCACATTGATGGCTCAAGAGGGTGTAATTGTTCAAATAACATATTGTTTTATTTTAAAATGTAAAGAAATTGTAACCCTAAAGTGTTTTTTAAGTGTAATATTTCTGTAAAGGCTAGGGACAGAAAAATGGACATTTTCATAGAATGACCCTCTTACATTTTAGCTTAAATTGATATATTTAATGAAAGTAGCTAGATTAGTTACTATGTGTCATTAGCAATAGCCAATGTTATGTAAAAAAGACACAAAACCATTTATTTCAACAATTAATTTCAATCAGGCTTTGCCACAAAGGTAAAATGTGCATTCCATGCAAACAGCATCACAATCTCTTATAGCCCAACCACTGTGCATAATACAACACGAACAGAAGATTGTATTTGACTCATGCTGCATACACATACGTAATGACAAGAATTATGCCTACTGTACATATAGAGTTACAACTACGATTAGAGTTGTTTACATACAATGTACTTCGTTTCTATTTTGCATTAAAAATGTTTGTGGCCCCTTTAAGAAATCCCTCTCTTCTCGATACTATTCACTTGTGCTGGACGCGTGCGCGCGACCAGAGAACGGCAGCCATTTTACACTGTTCAGGAGAGCTCCATGACGGTGCGTGTATCGATCGGATTCTGTGTTATACGTTCTTCTTTCTTGGTAAATATTACTCCAATATCTTTAATATACACAAATAAGTTGTGAAGCGAAGTTAAAAGAACATTTGATGTGTACATTTTTGTTTATAGATTTATTTGGAGCGCATGTGTGACGAGTGAACCTCATGGTGATCGGACGGTGAAGGATTGCGTATGTACGTTTTATGGTTTATGGGGGAAATTGAGGTACCCCTCCCCCCCAACCGCCCCAGTTGTTGTCCCTAAAATATATAAAAGCATAATACATAATTTCTATTGGCTATAGGCCTATGCATTTTATGTTCATAATTTGTAGATTACTTTTACTATTTATAAGCTGCTTATGGGCTACTATTCATGTAAACTGCTTTTATTTATATTCCATTGCAGCTTTAAACAGGTCTAAGGAATAATATGCACATGAATTAAATGAAACTTGTTGAACTCACCTCAACATGTCTTTTACAATCATTTAACCCGCCATGGGCAATGCTGAAGTCACTGTTACAAACTGTACAGCGTGCAAGACTCTCATTATGTTTTACTCTTATAAGACAGGGGTAGGCTACACTTTCATGTAGTCTGCCGTAAAATGTAGGCTATCTTATACTTTCGTTTTTTGCATGTTTTTTGTGGCACTCTCCCGTTGCCATGGCGCTCCTGTTTCTAGATACACTGAACTGATTCATGCGGTTCGGGAGAAGAGATAAAACCCGCCCACACTGACAATTGATTGGTTGATTTACCGAAACAGGCCAATCAGATGCTCTCTATCTTACGTGCGCACACACGCACACACGCAATGTCTCTCGGTCTGTCTCCCTCTCTGCTGTGCACGCGCGCTCTGTCTCGCTCGCTCTAGATTCCGGGAGATTTTAACTCATTTGCGGGTATCAGGGAGCCGCTATCAATATGCGGGAGACTCCCGGAACTTCCGGGAGACTTGGGATGTCTGAAATTACTGAGTGATGGCATGTTTATTTGATAAATTTGTTAATGAGTTGAATCTATATTCTGTGATTATACAGTATAACTTTATGGTTAAATGCATATTTCTGGTTCCGCATGGCATGATTAAACGTGGGTTGTGGCTTTTATTGTGCTTTTATTTCTCTTGTAACTTAGGCCTAAGTTACCTTAGCCACTGCCGTATTCCTGTTTGTGTTATCGTATTTAATTGTAGCCTAACATATTTTGGTTTGGAGAAATCAATTTAAATCTGACCAGTTGCAGTGTATTAACCTGTTAAGCTTCACCAGTGCGTCGGCGCACTGAAGCGTTTTTTTTTTATTTAGTTCAAATTTACTATCAGATTTAATGTTATACCTTGACACACTATACATCATTAAAAAGATATAAGACTCAAGTTTCAGTATTTGACCACTATTGTATTCTGAGAAACTCATAGCGACAGTTATTTCTTAATTTGTGTCAGGAGTTATGAAATGAAAAAATGAGTCGATACCTTTGATATGAATTATGCACGTCAGCCGCTTTCATTCATAAAAAACTCTGTGCTGTCGTCATGACAGCGATACACAAAACAACGTCCTTCTAGGCTTTAGCTCAAAAATGTGCAGATTTGGAGAAATATTGATATATTCTCATAGGTTTACATCAGATTTCTATAGACAGGAATAATATTTATTGAATTTATACCCAAATGCGTCGATGTAATCATTATACGCGAATGCATAACTCTGATATGTGTTTTCAATTCATACCAATAGCCTGAGGGCGCCCTCGCCGCCCTGTGCACAGTTTTAGTCCATATATAGAACACATGAAGAAGTGCCATAATCATGTGACATTCGGCTTCACTGATACACACAAAGCTAACAAGACATGCAGATACAGACGTTTTGAAGACAATAAACATGTTTGCTATGATATTTGAGTTACCTGTGTTTTTCAAGCCATGCCAGGTATTTCCATAATAATATATTATATTTATAATGTAATGCTAATCTATATAGACTATCATTGTGCAGAATGCTATACCAATAGTATATTTTCTGTCTGATTTTTTTATCTGAAGCCAAATTAGATCACAGAAGATTATTTAAAATACTCGATTTGCTTTATAAAGTAAGTTTATAAGCACAAACATGGTTTTAATCTCATAAATTGTCGTGTATTGATGGTGTGCTAAGCTAACATGCTAGCTAGCCCTAGGTGCACCTGCCAGGCTGCCACCTAGAAGTTATACTTTTATGATTTTTTGAACGCTTACTGAAATGTTTCTTTATTCAAAAAATGCATTTGATACAGTTTAAAATGTGGGGTGAACTTTGAGAAAAGAAATTAGGGATTGAAACCCTATGAATAGTATGTGAATAGCCAGTCGTTAGTAACTATAATGCAGACAAAAGAAATGCATATTTAGAGCCATAACCTGGCTGGAGAGGTGTGAATGTGTGCATGGAGAGACTGAGACTGAATGGGGCTCGTTTGCACCACAAAACAATAGAGACAATATACTGGATAGATGGTTAGAAGATGGCAATAAACATCAGAAGCATCTTAGCGTCAAATCAAAATAAAGTCACATGACATGGTCTTGAAAAACATTTAACTAAATACAGAGTTTTGGACTTATTATCTTCAGATTTTAAACATAAAATGTTTAGACATGTGACTTTAGTTGTAGTGCATTTCTAGATTGCTAGAGTGCCAACTTCAATTTTATTTTCATGAGGATGTTTCATAAAAAATAATTTCTAATAATTTTACAAAACTTTGAAGCTATTTATAACATTTTTTTTCATTATGACAATAATTAATTCTACATTTACAATAAACTGCCAGGTGTCAGCTTTCAAATGAGATCATACTTGTGCTGTTAGTACAAAGGGTTCATGAACTGTATCTGTTTCAGTTTGGGTATGTCATTTCTGGGGATTTTTCAAAAGTGGGGTTGCAGCTTAACAGGTTAAACTGCATTTCAGTTTGAATTGAGTTAAGTATTCTGTGGATTTGGGCATTGATCCACTGGTTAAGCTTTTTGTGACATTTTATTGTCATCTTCAAATGTACTGTAAACTGTTTCTACAATTTTTTTTTTTTTTTTTTAACTAGTGAAATCTATTTTTTTCTTCTTGTGAAATCTCTTCGAACAAGGCAAACTTTTTTCTTAATCAGACTTTTATCTGTTTAATTGTGCTTCCATTGACCGCTGTCACTTATTTTAAACAGCAGTCAGAATGAAACCCCAATTTCAAAAAGCATAGTTTGCTTCCGGTGTGTATTTCTGCAATTTCACCCGGTTGCATTTTTTCTCCTTTGTTTAATTTTACTGTGACTTACGTTGTTCTTATTAATTTTATTAATTTATCCTTTCCTTTATAAATTCATGTCCTTGATGGTAATAGTGTAGTCCATAGGTTAACAATGACATGAATATACCACAGAATAGCATATTATGAATATAAAAAAATATTTATATATTATTATTTATATGAATATTATAATTTTTTGAATTTTTAATGAGCGAGGGTGACCAATAGTAACAGATCTGCCAACCAATCACGAGTGATTTTTCTTGTTTAAACCACGTGGGTTCAACCAATAGTGAGTGAGGAAATTCAAGCCTTTCTCTGGCGGGAGCTGCTATTCATATGGTAATTAGAGCCATTCACACCTCCGGCGAGAGCGTTCTGCATACGTCATGGTTCGTTTCCGACAATATTCGGCCCAGACGAACGCGACGTTCACAGGCTGTAAATTGTCGTTAACTGCTGAAAATTAGGGAGATTTGCGGCCGTTTACGGGGTCGGAAATCCCAATTTTCATGCAGTGAGAGTCCTGCACTCCCACGGGAGTCCCGCGGAACCCGACGCAAAACAGAGCGGCGCGGGACAAATTTTATTGCGGGAGCGGGCGGGATGATGAAGGTGCACTTGCGGGTGCGGGCGGGGGGGATGATACGCTGCACTCCCGCGAATTAAATATGAGTGTAAAGTAAAATATATAAATGATTAAAGTAGCGTACATAATTTGTAGTTGTGAGGGAGATTCTGTTTGGCAGCAATAAAAACGTTTTAAGCAGCCCAAACTTGGATGTTGCCGTTTAGGGTAGGGCGGGGCCTAATCTCACGCACACTTGTTTAGAGACAATTCCTTCATGTTGCTCCGTGTTTGAATTCGAAAGCTTCAAGTTCAAAATAGACAGCATGGACGAGGAAAAAAACACCTCTAGTGCTTCAGATGTAAGCACTTCTCTAAAGAAAGGCACATTTAGGTAGCCTGGTTCTACCAGACTCTTGTATATTTCATTTGTACAGAGAGTCTGGAATCTCTCCATTGAGAAACATTTACTTCCTTGTAGGCGGGTTCTCTGTTAAAGTTCAAAACTATTGGATCTGCCATAGCCAATCACTAACGTGTGGTCGTGACGTATGTCATGCGCCGAAACCGGCCGGAAAGATTTACAAATTCTAAATGTATATTTGACAGTAAGGACAGTGATGTATTCAGTCAACTGTCGAAGCTGGGTCTAATCATTAACAATACGCCGCTGCGGTCGTTTTGGATCTGCCGCAAATGCTGTACAGTGATCACCAGGCTACTGCGCGACACGGAAACAACTTTTCTGCCTCCTTCACTTGGTCCTCCATTAGTGCAACAAGAGGGGAGACGACAACAACTATCGGCTTTGCATCCCTATCGTTTGCCTTAGCTAACTCATTCACCACTAGAACTGCCATGGCGGTCATTTTGACCGTTTTGAATTTTATATCTGCAATAACTTTGTTGAAAAAATAAATACGATCCTGCTGGTACCTGACTTTTCTTAAGTGTCTGTATTTTCATTTAAAATGTTTTTCATATAAATTACCTATGTAAATTACACATAAGGCAAACAAAAAAAAACAAAACAAATGAACATATTTACCTATTTCGGCCATAAACGGTCATATTGACTGCACTGAATTTCGCGGTATTATTATACCAAAATACGCAATAATAAAATGTGGTAAAAAATACACTAAACATATTTAACAACAAATCATTTAAATGTAATGATATTCAGAACAGAACAAGAATGAAAAAATAACTAAAGCCAAAATGAAATGCTTTATAAGCGAAAGTGAAAGTAACTGGCGTTGGGCTCACGTAACTCTCTAATTAGAATCAAAATGTTTCAACATTTGCGATGTATTTGGATGCTAAACTATTCTTTATCATATATGAAGGCTTTCATAGGCTTTGAACTTCACTCACGTTCCAATATCGACGGAAAAAAACATCCTCTTCACACGCATAAAATGGTACGAATTGTAGCCTACTAGTACTGAGAAACAGAGCAGTGGAATTGTATTATTATATTTTATTATGGCTATAATGAACAGGCTTCAATGCTGGAATATGGTGTGTGTGTCGGCGGGCGCGGGCGCGATCGAACAGTGGAAACATGAAAACATCTCCGTCATTTTGTTCAGGGCATCTACGAATATTATTTATTTATAAATTATAATTTAACTTGTTTAAATGTACAGTTTGGTGTTGTTTTGTTTTTAAAAGACATCCTAATACAATAAATGCATTAATCTCTCAATTGGGGATTTATCATTAAAGATACAGAGTTTTGAATAGCGATCAAAATGACCGCTTGCGGCAGTTCTAGTAGTTATGGAATTCTGGCACTTCTAGTGCTAGCGGAGTGAGCTGGAAAATCAAACTTTTCCCGAACCCCGTGGGGAGGAGGGCCACAACATCATGGCCACCAACAAAACTTAGCAAACATTGTTCTTGCTCCGGCTTTAACTTCTGTATATTCTGTATATTCGGCAGTTTTGCTTGTTTTGCTTGTAATTGGCAAAGGTGCATTATCGCCACCAACTGGGCTGGAGTGTTTATTATTCAAGCTCTCAAAAGCATCTTTTGCAGCGATTTTTGTGTGAGCATATTAGTGAACACCCCTGACCACTCGGTGAGTTTCACGTCTTTGTAATCGAAAGTTTAATGCGTTTTAGGAAGGATTGTTCCAGTGCCCATAGGCTGCCATTGTGTAGGTGGGGGGGAGAAGCGAAATAAACCTAAAATTCTCGGGACAGCAGCATGTGTCCACATTTTTATCTCAACCGTTCTATTTCATCAGAAACGATCTGTAAACAGGGCTTTAAGTGTAAAATACCGAACTTGTCCTTTAAATAAGGTTACAATGATAAATTATACAAAATAGACCAAAAATGCATTCAATTATATTGTATATCAAATGTAAATCTTGTTTAATCATTAAGAGCCTGTGTCAAATTTCCTGAACTGGTTGATGTAACGGTTCTCTGTGAGTACATGAGTGCTGAAGGTAGGGGTGGGAGATATTGACAAAAATGAATATCTCGATATTTTTTTCCAATATCTCGATATCGATATTCAGACGATATTTTTGCCATCCTTCAAAGAAATGTGTGCAAACTGGCAAAGAAGGTCCAGTTGGTCTTTTGACTTGCTGCATTTTACCTATGTAGGCTATAAAAGAAACAATAAAGGAGCTAACTAAACAGAATCTGAGGAAGCCCCTATCTTTTTCCACTTACAAAAAAAAAAAAAAAAAACGGAACTAGGCACCTTTTGCAACAGTGATTATTAAATCAAACAACAATATTGTTGATGATAGATTCAAATATATTTTATTAAATATTTTCAAAACGCTATAAATCCATCCATTTTTTTCCCCAAAACGCTATAAATCCATCCATCCCCCCCCCCCCCCCCCCCAAAAAAAAAATTTGACGGTTTGTCTTTTAAAAAAAGTCTTTTGTCTTTTATTTTTCGTGTTTGCATTTATGAGGAAAAAACAATATTACGTGTCAGTTCTCCATTATGGACGCGAGTGCTCTGAAAGCGGCAAAAAGACTAAAGACTTTCAAACTTTCACAGAGACCTCAAAACAAAAAACACAAAGCCTTTCTTTAAAAACGAATTTCGTTTTGTATTAATTGTATCTTAATTTTAATAAATTTTTCATTGACCAATTTCCTGGATTTAATACATTAAAATTAAATATAAATTATTAATTAAAGGCTTGTATTTCATGTGCTTGAACTGGAGATTATATCATCATGAACCGGACCGTAGCCTACTCGCCTCACAGGCCTAAAAAATGTGAAATATATTTACAGAAAGCTGGTTCTAAACAAAACCATCCAAAACTAAATAAAAATATGTAGCCTAATCAATGTGCATTTCTCCGGTGCGTTCACTAGCCTACTGCGAAGATCGCGAGTCATAGCCTATCGTCAACTTCATCTTTGCAGCCGACACAGAAATTAATAAACAATTTAAAATGTCTTATTGCAATATTTTACATATTCATAATCGTTACTTTTGGTGGATCTTTGAGGCAGCTTTTTAGGTTTATGGCGTTTTGGAAAAGAGCTCTTCACGTAACGTTTCACCAAGGCACAGCGGCCCTTCAGCACATAAGAAAAAAATAAGAGAAAAAGCACGGACTTACTAATTACGAAACTTTGATGTGGTTGAACCGGTGAAACAGTCACAAATTCCTCTGCAACTCAAATCTTCTCAATACGAGTTATGAAGGAAGAGAACAGCATTACAGTTTTCAGCGCGTCCTCTGATTGCTGTGTTCTGACCGAAAAAGTGCGTGCAGGAGCACATGCGCAAACGGTTTGTAAAATGTCCTTTTGTAAAATGACATATGATAAAATAAAAATAATTCATATATCATTTTAAAAACGGTTTTGTGCATGTGCTTCTGCGCGCACTATTTCGAATTTACTTATGCGTTTTTGACGACGCGGGACCATGGGCTGGGCCACTTGGAGGTTGCTTCCGCGAATAGTACTGCCCTACAGTATTAAAAATCGCTACATATAATTGTTTAGAAGGTTATTGTGTGCGTTATTTGTTTTCTCTTTAACTTCTTTCAGCTCTTTTCATGTTTGGGGGGTCGGATTGTACAAATTATGAAATATTCGATATCTCAATTTTGCATATCGTCCAGACAACAATTTGGATATTATCGTCTAAACGATATATCGCCCACCTCTAGCTGAAGGGCAACTGATGGCTTGTAGCTTAATGTCAGAAAACTTCTACAAATTGAATAAAATAAAAAAGGCACTATGTTTATGATATGAGTCACATATTTTAGGTCTAATAACTAAAGTTTCATCTATAAAGTCTTAAAGAGGTCATGACATGTTTTTTTCTTTTCTTTTTTCATGTCCCCTTAGGTGCAATTATAGCATTACTATAGTTTTTTGGACAAAAAACGTTTAAAATTGAGTGATTTATGACCTTTTCCCACCCTGTTTCTCATGCTCTGATTCAAACAGTCTGTTTTGGGGGTGTTTCCCCTTTAAGAGTTCAGTGTTAACGCCCACTGTTATGATTGGCTAACGTCAGTGCCTATGCATCAATTGTTAACGCCCCCTTGTCAAAACGTGCAGATTTTGCGGAGTTGTGTTTACCGTTACCATAGTAACGGGTGATGCGTGCGAGGCGATGGCGATTGCAATGATGTTTCAGTCAGAATCAGAAGAAATGAACCATCAACACAACTATCAGCATCAGCCCGTCCACATAGAAAGTGTGAAACTATTTTGTCAGTTTGACAGCCTACATCTTTTAATAACCTACGCATGACGGTCATGAAAACAATAAGTAGGCTAAACTAAGTAAAAACACAGTGATTATTCATAATGAATTAAACTGCAATTAACGTTTTTCTTAAAAATTAAGTTTTAAATAGCCTACATTACTTACAGTTTGCGTCGTTGTTGTTGAGCCCAGAATAGTCCACGGCCTTATCTTATACAAAAGTTTTTTTACTGCATCATACTGCGATTGTTCTCAACTGTCATCATCCTTGAAATGTGGAGAACACATGCTTAAATTACCACTGCCGTGACTGGGACGTCCGCAAAAAATAAACTGCATCCATCTTCCCCTGACGTCTGGATCTTTCAGCAGCGTATATTATTCAAACATGTTGTTTGTCCACAGCCAGGAACAGCACATCTGTGTGACATCGCAATCTTGTAAACAGACCCACTCGCTGCACGTCGACTGAACACATGTGAAGCGCGTGACAGTTGCGATTATGAAATGAGGCTGCGCTTGAAGCGTAGTTGTCTACGCTGGATGCGGTCATATACAAACGACTGGTACGTCACTTCATACCATGGATCCAGAACGAGCTGTATTTAGAGCTTGATTAAATAAATGATTTGTTTATAATGGGGAGGACGTCTTAAGCTATGAAACTTGCAGGACGTTTTAATGGTACAAATACCTCTTATATACCAAAAGATCAAAGCAAATTTGGTTTCTCATGTCATGACCCCTTTAAAACCACATTCTGTGATACAACAATAGTATTTACAAAGAATATGGTGGATTCACAACCGCCATGACATTCACTGGAAGCAGATTGAGTGATATAAACGGTGAAACAGATGAACAGATGCCTTCGGATTCTGAAGAGGAGTCATCTCCATGACCTTGGAAAAGAGAAAATGATGCATCATTATTAGGCTAGGTACACGGGCGTAATTTCCTATGGGGACAGGGGGGACATGTCCCCCCCACTTTTCAAAATCATGTTTGTGTCCCCCCCACTTTCCAATTCGTTATAATGATTAGTATTTTATTTTTTTTGTACACCGTCATTGCGACGGAGGAGCAGGACAAAGAAAGCCTGTGCTGATGTGAGCTGCCGCGTCCAGGAACGTCGCGTCCACACTCTAAAAATAGCTCAATGAAAGTTCTAATGAGCAGGAAGCGCTCCTGACGCACACACACGCACACGGCGCATAGACAACGCGCCAGAATCGAATTACTGCATAAGGTGCATCTATGCGGGTTCACGCAGGGGCGTAGGCTAATTCGTGAAATGCACTCCCGCTGGTTGAGTGCGGTAAAGTTCATTTTAGGTTCGATATTAGCAGGACATTTGTTCTACAGGGTCGGTAGTCTAACAAAGATATCAATAGCAAGATTTGTTTTAACATTATGTGACCATTGTATATCGACATGATGAAAATATTCATTCAAAATAATTAGTGCATTAATGCTGCATAATTATACCTGATAATGCTTTGACGCGTTTCCACAGCACACAATGCTTAAGGGAACGTCTGCCAATTCCACCAACTGCGTTAAACGTAGCCTATAGCCTATAATTTCTATTATTTAAAATTACTTTAACCTGTTAAGCTGCCACCCCACTTTTGAAAAATCCCCAGAAATGACATACCCAAACTGAAACAGATACAGTTCATGAACCCTTTGTACTAAAAGCACAAGTATGATCTCATTTGAAAGCTGACACCTGGCAGTTTATTGTAAATGTAGAATTAATTATTGTCATAATGAAAAAAAATGTTAGAAATAGCTTCAAAGTTTTGTAAAGTTATTAGAAATATTTTTTTTTATGAAACATCCTCATGAAAATAAAATTGAAGTTGGCACTGTAGCAATCTAGAAATGCACTACAGCTAAAGCCGCATGTCTAAACATTTAATGTTTAAAATCTGAAGATAAGTCCAAAACTCTGTATTTAGTTAAATGTTTTTCAAGACCATGTCAAATGACTTTATTTTGATTTGACGCTAAAATGCTACTGATGTTTATTGTCATCTTCTAACCATCTATCCTGTATATTGTCTCTATTGTTTTGTGGTGCAGACGAGCCCCATTCAGTCTCAGTCTCCCCCTGCACACATTCACACCTCTCCAGCCTGGTTATGGCTGTAAATATGCATTTCTTTTGTCTGCATTATAACTAACGACTGGCTATTCACAGGCTATTCATAGGGTTTCAGTCCCTAATTTCTTTTCTCAAAGTTCACCTCACATTTTAAACTGTATCAAATGCATTTCTTGAATAAAGAAACATTTCAGAAAGCATTCAAAAAATCATAAAAAAGTATAACTTCTAGTGGCAGGTGCACCTAGGGCTAGCTAGCATGTTAGCTTAGCACACCATCAATACACGACAATTTATGAGATTAAAACCATGTTTGTGCTCCAAACTTACTTTTATAAGGCAAGTGAGTATTTGAAATAATCTTCTGTGATCTAATTTGGTTTCAGATAAAAAAATCAGACAGAAAATATACTATTGTATGGTATTCTGCACAATGACAGTCTATATAGATTAGCATTACATTATAAATATAATCTATTATTATGGATATACCTGGCATGGCTTGAAAAACACAGGTAACTCAAATATCATTGCAAACATGTTTATTGTCTTCAAAACGTCTGTATCTGCATGTTACAGCGATCTCTTGTTAGCTTTGTGTGTATCAGTGATCATGGCTCTTCTTCATGTTCCATATATGGACTATTATTGTGCATAATAGCGCCCTCAGGCTATTGGTATGAATTGAAAACACAGTATCAGAGTATCCAAACGCTCATAATGATTACATCGACGCATTTGGGTATAAATTCAATAAATATTATTCCTGTCTATAGAAATCTGATGTAAATCTATGAGAATCTATCAATATTTCTCCAAATCTGCACATTTTTGAGCTAAAAGCCCTGAAGGACGTTGTTTTGTGTATCGCTGTCAAGACGCTGACGCCCATAATTCATAGTAAAGGTATCGACGATTTTTTTCATTTCATAACTCCTGACACAAATTAAGAAATAACTGTCGCTATAAGTTTCTCAGAATACAATAGTGGTCAAATACTGAAACATGAGTCTTATATCTTTTTAATGATGTATAGTTTGTCAAGGTATAACATTAAATCTGATAGTAACTTTGAACTATATATAAAAAAAAAAAAAACGCTTCAGTGCGCCCGCGCACTGGCAACGGTTAACAGGTTCACATTTAAAAACAGACGTTTTCAAATTCCAAAGCTTGCAGAAGGTTCCTAATGGCAATACTGACTTAGGGTGTACTCACACTAGCCAGTTTGAACCGTGCCCGAGTGCGTTTGACCACCAAAGCGCGGTTCGTTTGACTAGTGTGAGTGCTCCGAACCGTGTCCGGGCGCGGCTCGATTAGCCGGCCCTGGCCCGCTTGGAAGAGGTGGGCCAGAGCACGGTTCAGTTGGACTCGGGCGCGGTTCGCATGCAGTGTGAGCGCTAACCGTGCTGGAGCACGGAACAGGACGCGTGACGTCATGGTTTTGCGAAAATTTTCGTGCCACAAAGGCGATAGATCTGTTTAACAACAGGCTGTGAGAGGGCTGTGAACCAAATGACTCAAAATTATCCACAAAGTAAACAGAGCGATGGACTCCATTGTGTTCAGTGAGAGCGCCGCTCTTCCTGTTTATCCCGAAACCGTCACACCATAATGACGTAAGCGTGCTCCGGCACGAATGCTGAAACCCTATGTGAGTGCAGGCCAGAGGGAGAGTGGGGAGGGGGGACAATCGTACTCGGGCCCGGTTCATGGCAACCGTGCCTAGTGTGAGTACACCCTCAGGCTACAGGTAGCCTTGAGTAAATTAACTTGTCTAAGAAAATGATTCATAAAACATAGCCTAATTATCAGTTGAGCCTATGTTTACTTTCATCACTGACACAGACGGAAATGAAAAGACTATCAGTCAAAGTTCAGCTTTAGGAGGGGAAGAAATAGGCCAGGATAAGAATACTGAGAGAATAAGAAATATGAAGATGAGAAGAGAGCAGGTATTGACAAATAATCTAATGACAAGGTTTTAAATAGCCTATTTATTATAATTTTTTGGCCTTCAAAAGTCCTAAATTAAACATATGTACGGCAAAGAAATCCAAATTTTCTTGGGGGAGCATGCCCCCGAACCCCCCTAACTATGGGGGGCCTTGAGTCTTGATGCCCAGGGCACAGGAAATCGTTAATCCGGCCCTGGGTAAATATGACATTTATTATGAGTTTAAGTGAGGATTGTTTAAAGTTCACTTAAATTAAGTTGTTATATTTTTGAAGCCTAATAAATGTTTAAAATTTGGGGGGAAAAATAATTTTCATATAGACATCGGTAGCTATATTTAGACTGTGTGCAATAGTCACATTGCGACCTTAAACCTCCATATTAGCTTACCTTGACCGTAATGTTTGGTTTCTTTTTAGCCTTTGAAAAGGTCCTCCTCTCAGCCTCTTTAACTTCCCTGAACCTCATGAATTGAGCTGCTCTTCCTTGGATACTTGTCTCATTCACTAACACACACACACACACACTCTGATTCATTATAGCTATGACTTGTGATTGGTTGATAAATTGTTGCCTTTCTGACAGCTAAAACCACGGGACAATTCATTGCAGCACAGTAAGGGGATGTTACCTGTAGGCCCACAGCCTTCGCTTGATGACGTGGATGGACGCTCCGTAAGGAACTCCACGTTTTGACCACACGACCGGCAAAACTTGGGAGCGTGCCCCAGTTGCACTAGCCTGACTTCGTCATACTCATATTCTAGGCAGAATGTGAGTCTGATACTGCTTCATAGAGCTTTGATTATGAGGCGTGTCTTAACCGAACCCGGAAAAAAACAAAACTATGCACTCAATTGGATAGACCTACAACCAATCAGAGCAATGCAGTAAGTTCTCTTTCATTCATGATTTGTTATTAATAACTTTAAACATAATCATCAGCTGAAATCTGTGCGGATTATCAAAAATATGACACATTTATTGGACATAAAATGGTCTCTGCAGCAAAAGTGAAAGTAAAAGCACCCGTTTCAATTAAAGGATATGTCAAAGTTTATATAACAGGGTCGGGAACAGACCATACACTCGCACATCTGTATAAAAGTGTAGTCAGCGTATCTTGACCTTGTGGGTTTTTGTGAGAGGAGTTTGTCAAAGGCTGGAGAAATTATCTTAAGTCCTTCCACAGCAGACAAATTAATATTTTTTTTATAAAAATCTATAAAAAAGTGAGACATTGATTTCTTTTATTAATATAAATTTTTTCATGACCAAAACAACATTATGCACAGTGAGGAGCCTACAGGTTACAAGCTTCACATATTAGAAAAATACAATAATAAAAAAACACATTTTTAATGGCTCGCCAAGCTTGTTTCAGATCAGCACCTGCAAGTGTCGCCCGTTGGTTGAGACGGGTGTCGGATTGTTTCGAAGCCTCGACACGAAATGGCACATTTGCTTCAACTGTTTCATTGTTTCACAAAGCCTCGATCTGCCCACCACCAGTTCTCTGTTCGTCTTTTTAAAATTAATGCGCTGTCGTTTTCTTTTATAACAGACGCGATAGTGGAATCTAAACATCTTAATTCTCCAGCTGCAGTCATCTTTGTTGAAAATCAATTCAACCCAAGTGCTATTTGATGCCGTGGTGATTACGTAACCGCAGATCATCTGTCCATCATCGATTAAAGCCCGCCCTGGCAATTTGATTGGCTCGGCCTTCTGGGAGCCGAGCATAATTACTCTTCAACGGATCGATTCCAGACCGAACTTCCCGGTTGTAGTTGTTGTGGCATTTGTATGTGTTGTGACCCTTCTCGGCCACCGTAAGATCGCATCTGTGATTGAGCAAAGTTCTTGCTGAAGCTCAGACGTCTCTTCTGAGGTGAGGTCAGTTTCACAAATTGCTTTCTTGATTTCCATCACATGGTTATCATTTGTGTAATTAACACTCATAGGCCCACAGGTAAGAAGATACTCCTCTATGTCCTGTGCATCAAGAAAGGTCATGTCTTTTTCTTTGTCAGGAGAGAATTTGGGATGGCTAGTGACAGCTCATCCTCTCCAATTTTAAAAATCAGCGCTCCATTACATTTTGTGATGTAGCTGGACTGTTTGCAGAGAATTTTGCAGGTGTTGCACCTGTGGAAGTTCTCTTTAACCGCCTTAGTTCTCTTTTTCTTTATTACTCATCTCCTCCTCTCGCATCCTTTTTTTGATGTTGTAGTACTTGTCTGGCAGTTCCTTGTGCACATCCAAGGGGGACTCATTGTGTACAATGTTTACACATTGTAAACATACTCATTGTGTGTTTCGTAACTGCTCTGGACAACTTTTTTCTTTTCTTTTAGGATTTCCATTAACCCTCTGAGGTCGGCAAACGCGCCGGCGCGTTTTGCCGGATTTTCTTCACATTGTAGCTCTATAAACTTAAATTACTCCGTCATTTATGATCATACAGAAAAAAGAAATATAAAAAAAGAATCTGTGATATGTTTACTTTTGTAGGTGTCCACTTACAATCAAATCAAAACATTGTGCTTTTGTAAAATAAAGAAAATAAACAGGGTGTGCGTTCTGCCTCTCCGTCACTGTGAACTTTTTTTTTTCTTGAGCACGTCTATAAACTGAAACAAAACTCAGCGAATACTTGTCACACATTTATGAGCTACATACCTTTATAAACATTTAAGTGTGTACTTTTAAATGATCGGATTCAAACTGAAAACAAATATTCTCTGTTTAAGTAATTTGTATAAAACCAACAAGATGTCCAGCTTCTCAAACGCTTGCTCATTACAGTTAATTTGGCCACGCCCACTCGCACAAAAGACATTCACATGCAAATCTCCACATGGAACGCGAACGCGCTCGTTACCTCAGAAACAAAACACCAAAACACTTCACAAGTCTCTGCTTTTCGTCGAGTTTGAAAGACGCGCCGTGAGCTTACATTGGAATTACCTCAGAAGAAGAAGAACGCGATTTGAAGACAAGAAAGATGTAAGGTAAGAAATTCTTACATATTAGTTTGTTATTGTTGCATAAATTTCACATTGCAGTTAAACTGTTGCTCATTTGGTCATTTGTCTTGTCACACAATAAAATAAAAAAAAAATATATTTTTAACAGAGGAATTTGTGGTGACAAATGTCTCGGTTACGTATGTAACCCTCGTTCCCTGAAGGAACGACCCACTCTCCGATGCAGCGATCGACATCTGATCGTCGTGAAATGACTGGTACACACCTCGAAGTATATTGGCCTCTCTAGCGAGATTCCTATTAGTCGGTTTGACATACGTCATAGTGACCAACTGATAGGGAACTACATTTCCCATGATGCTATTTAGATAATTTCACCAACATTATAGATTCAGAGTACCGAAACAAGCAAAACGCAAAGTAATGTTGTGATTAACCTCATAGCTTTGATTGATTTGGTTCATGACTTACAACACTTTAATGGAGACTATTTTTTAAATCCCTATGGGATACATTTATGAAAACACTAAAATATACACTAACATATTTCTAAAATATTTGCAATGCCCTGTTGCCCTAATATAGATGGTGTTAACCCTCTGAGGTCTGAGCTGTTTTCTGGGCCCTGGAGGTGTTCTGACATGCTCTGACATTTGTGGTTATTTCTGTTACTTGTGACATTTTCATGGCTAAAGTCTAATTACACTGTATTCAGCACAAACTCTGCTACAATAATATATCAGCAGCATGTATGTAAAAGTTTGTAGTTTTGAGATAATGACATTTATGCGTGGTTTGTGAAAATACAAAAATAAATTCTCACTGAAATAAGGTCATGAAACCCATACTGATTATTTCTTCACAAGACTTTTGAAAATTGTATCACGTAGCCTAGAATATTTGCTCTAAAACTATGTGAGAATCACCCTGACTGCTCATTCAGAGAAGACAATATATTGATTTAAAAATTTTACGACGTGTTTTGTGTTAGAAAGCAATATGCGAAGGGGCGGATCACCTCATTAATATGAAAGCTTTCCACACCTGAGAAAGACAAAGAACCTCCCTAATGGCCCTATTAGGAGCTTATCAGGGCCCATCATTCTGACCAACCTTGCACAAAGAATGAGGAGATTTAAAAAAGAATGGCTTTTAAAATTGTTTGGATTTATTTACAACACAACATAATCCAAAGATACACAACAAAAAAGCACTTATTGAAGAAAGAGACCTTTGTGCCATTCCTAAAAACATTGTACATACCTTTCATTTTCTAAGGTGTTTGATTTTCACTTTACCATGTTCATGTACAGAGACATGTACTGTGAATGTTTAAGTCAGCAGGACTCAGTGGCATCTGGGCCCTGAAAAAAAAAAAAAAAGAACATACTGATATCAAGAGAAAGGCCTGCACGATTTTGGGAATACATTTTAGATTTTTCTTGTTAAAATTGCTTTTTAAAATTCACAGAATACACACACACACTCACACAAATGTTTCCAACAACATATAATGAACACCAGGTTTGTTGTGCCTTGTAGGTATAGGCTATGCGCAGTGCTGCATAAAATAATAACAATATAGCAGCCTATATATATTTTCAAAAAGATTTCAGTAACAACTAAGCTAGAGAAAAATATATTGATTATCATGTTACTTCAAATGTTTCCATTCGTTATGATGATATGAAATGAGATAATAGTAAAAACATGAAGCCGTTTGGAGCGTTTTGCTTTTCCAAAATATGATACATTCAAACGCGATCACGATCAAAAATATGATACATTAAAACGCGATCGCGATCAAAAATATGATACATTAAAACGCGATTGCGATCAAATATAAAACATTATGGTTAGGCCTACCATATACATAGCCTATCTACGTTTGAGCAGATATCCACAAACACAGTAACAGTAAACACGGGTCTAAATATTATAATATTCACCATATATCTAGCAACAGTTCAACTGCAATGTGAAATTTATGCAACAATAGCAAACTAATATGTAAGAATTACTTACCTTATCTTTCTTGTCTTCAAATATCGTTCTTCTTCTTCTGATGTAAATCCAATGTAAGCTCAGGCACGTCTTTCAAACTCGACGAAAAGTGAAGTGAAGTGTTTTGTTGTTGAGGTAATGAGGGCGATCGCGTTCCATGTGGAGATTTGCATGTGAATATCTTTTGCGCGAGTGGGCGTGGCCGAATTAAAAATAATTAGGAAGCGCTTGAGAAGCTGGAAATCTTGTTGGTTTTATACAAATTACTTAAACAGAGAATATTTGTTTTCGTTTTGAATCCGATCATTTAAAAGTACACACTTAAATGTTTATAAAGGTGTATGGCTCATAAATGTGTGACAAGTATTCGCTGAGTTTTGTTTCAGTTTATAGACGTGCTCAAGAAAAAAAAGTTCACCGCGACGGAGAGGCAGAACGCACACACTGTTTATTTTCTTTATTTTACAAAAGCACAATGTTTTGATTTGATTGGAAGTGGACACATACAAAAGTAGAAATACCACAGATTCTTTTTTTATATTTATTTTTTCTGTATGACCATAAATGACGGAGAAATTTAAGTTTATAGTGCTACAATGTGGAGAAAATCCAGCAAAACGCGCCGGCGCGTTTGTCGACCTCAGAGGGTTAAATTGCAGTTGTTAAAGGATGGTTAGTGAACTGGCGGATCAGTTTAAATTATTATAACGTTATTTTGGTTGGCACTCTGTCACGTGCAAGCTAAGCTCCGCCCCCTTTTTACGTGATCAACATCTCGTCTCGAGCACTTTTTTCATCATTATTTATTTTTTGGGACAAATATGCATAGAAATAGGCAAAAATATAAGTTATACCTGGAACCTCAAAGTAAGACAGAAAGATGCCTCGCCAGACACTGTGTCGATATGACAGGCCAGGTGTTGATGTTGACGAGGAAGAGAGACAAACAACCAATGAAACAGGTACTGTAGGTATAGACTATCACGCTTATTATCCAGTAGGATTGTCCCGATTATTTGAATAGATTTGATTATTAAAAAATTTAAATAAAAACTTTAGTACATAGGACGGAGGTGATCCTGCAAAGTCTGACATACTTACTGAAGAATAACTTCATTTTTAATAGGCAAATAAATAAAAACCCAGAGAAAAGAAGAATTCTCATCGGATATCAAAATAAAAGTCCTCACACAACATATACCTGTTAAATAAAAGTATTAACAGTGAAACAGAGTTAGTGGTCATAAGTCTGGTTGCCAGTTACATGATTTACTGCAGTTGATAAATAAATTGTTTGGGCAAGAGGTTGTACCTCGATCCAAGTATCTTTTTAACAGAGTGTTTAAAAACAGTTGTGAGGGAGTAGAATTTCAGTTCTACTGCGAAAAATGTTACTTCAACATAGGAACAGTCCAGGAAATCAGTGACAAACAAATTGATGAATGTGGATCATGTGGCAGCACTTTTAATTCTGGTTCTATGAATGGAGGTAACTTCTTTATCAATGTTCCTCTTGCCCCACAAATTCAGACTCTGCTTGAAAGCACAGGAGTGAGTGCCCATTTGAATTATAGGTTTGATAGGCAAATGAATCATAATGAGATGTTGTCAGACATCTATGATGGGGAGAAGTACAGACATTTGTCTGGCCCAAATCAGATCCTCTCAGATTCTCACAACCTATCATACATATTCAACTCAGATGGAAGCCCTGTGTTTAATTCTTCAAAGTTCTCTATATGGCCCATCCACATCTCTATATGGACTGTTCACGATCCATCTGGATCGGCAGACGTGATGTGAACAGTCTCTGGATCGGCAGATGTGACATGAACAGTCTCTGGATCGGCAGACGTGACGTGAACAGTCTCTGGACCGGCAGACGTTAAGTGCAGGCTCTGTAGGACTATACTCAGGCTGGACGGACGGGATGTGAACTGACTCAGGCTAAGGGGGTACTGTGAGCTTGCGGGGTTCTTTATCAACCAAGCCCACAGTAAATGCCGAACCGCTCAGGAAAAGGGCCAGAGTACAAACTCGAGTACCGTCAGTCGGGGAGAAGTTCTCCCGTCGAATCTTTGCTTTCCACACAGAGTTCATCTCCTCATCCACAGGGAAACGATGGAAACTCAGGATGGAATTATACCGCGATGAATTGTTACACAGCGGTACACAGCAGTTAAGAGAAGTCTTCTTTACTTGGTGCTGAAGTTTCAAACGTTTACCGGCTTTAATACCAAAAAGACTCATGTTTTGGTTTAACACTACGCTGGATGGTTGGTTAAGTAAGCAAACGCTATTGACGGAAGCAGTGACCGGAAGTGGTCCAGCTTACCGCAGATAACCCGGAAATCCTATTTCCGTTGTTATGCAACTAGTGAATAGCTAAATAACAGGACTACGAGGTGACAAAAGATTGACACAGGATCAATACCATTACCTTTCAAACGATTCTAATGTTAGGATAGTGGGTTTTTTTTTTCAACAATGTGAATGTCTCCGCAGTGCATTGTTTGTATTCAGTGCATTTCATTGTGGATTATTTGGTAAATTTCGGCTCAGGCTTTGCAAACAGACTTTTACGATATGGATCTGCCTGCAACGCCGCAAACATGTAAGTACTCATGTTTATTCCAATGCTTAATCTGTCACCAGTGATTTCTGTATAATTATTCAAGGTCATGCAGATAATCTTTCTCTTAAAATCGTTCGATACTGTTTATGCATCAGTAAATCAAGCCCGTGCCTAAACGATCAACTTCACGTCGTTTCTATTTGTAGGATGAAAATAATAGTATTTAAACTGTGATTAAATTATATACAGAAAGCATCAGAGAATGCTCCCTTTCCAATCGTCCAAGTTGTCAATCACACAGCGCGAGTTTATCTGGAAACTTGCTAAAACTCAAAATTAAACAAATGATTTGGTTACACCGCACAGCTCTTACTGTATTTACATCGTGTTTGCATTGTCATTTGGTGAAAGCATTTGTGATAGTGCATAAATTGCGTTGCAATGATTCGATCACCGAATTCACACGATAGACCGTCTGTCATCTGCTCAATGCTCATCACTGCAATATTTCATGTGTTGGAATAGATCTAAATATATGATCAATACTTTTGACGATTTGTAAAATGTAGTAGTTTTAGAGAGAGTTCCACATGTAATACTAGCTATTTCATATCCAAATATGTCAGCCAATCACACCAGTGGGCGTTTACATTGAAGTCTCATACAGACACGTCCCCTTAAATCAGAGGCTTAAATCAGGCTTGGTAAAATGCCAAGTTATATAATTATTATTATATATTAACATTATAATTTAAAATGTCTCCACCTTAGAAGACATTATAAAATAATATCCAATGTATGACCCATTTCATTTTAATTTTAAATCGCTATATCAAAACCTTATTTACATATTTATATTAACAATACTTACTAATTTGTGACTTTGCATGTTGCTTATTTCAGCTATGTTTAGCTGAGTCTCTTGAGGTGGTCTGTAGCTGAAGTCCAGCTTACTTGTGACGTCCACAGTGGTGTCTCTGGTGCACTGAATGTCAAAATCGTCTTAGAGTAGAGTTTGTTTGTTTGTATTGTCCCTTTTAAATAAATAAAAAAACACATTAATGAACATAAGGACAATGTCCATGTGTAAATGAGCCAAATTTAGCCGTACAGACTAATTTTCATCTGGAGTCCCTGGCATGTTGTTATTTAAAACTGTAAAAAACATTGCATATACACACATTAAAAACATAAACAGATTACATAGACACAGTCAACATCAAACAAGCACAAATAATGACACAGAATATATCAACCTGTAAGTAAATGACTGTATTACTGCAAATTATGACAACATATTTGATTGTCCAGCAACCACTGTTTTATAATTTTTGAAAAGGTGGTGAGAGAGTTAATGTTTCTTACTTCTGTAGGTATTGTGTTCCAGGTAGTCGCCGCATGGTAGGAACAGGCTGACTGTCCAAAGGAACATTTCCTATATGGTATTTTACAATCACCTCTAGAAGTAGCTCTGGTGGATGCGTTAAGATTTTGTTTAACAAATTCATTGAGTGGAGGGGGGGTTGAACCATGGAACATTTTATACACAAGCAAGATCTCAGCAAGTTTGACCATATTTTCCCAGTTTAAAAAAACATGTTTCTTTAAAATATTACAATGATGAAAAGAATTTGACTTATTATCCATGGTTTTCAAAGCCCTTTTATAAACTGTTTCTACTGACTGTAATGCAGTCCTTCCTGTCTGCGTCCAGCTGGTCATACAGTAGTTCATATGTGACAATATCATGGCATCGATGTACAACTTTGAGGCATCTGTATTTAAATTACTTCTAATGTGCCTAAAATTAAAGTTAAATTTAATTCTGTATACAACTTTTTTGACTTGTGATTTAAATGTCATTCGTGTGTCTAGTATTATACCTACATATTTAAACTCCTGTACAACTGACAGTGTTCTTCCTGCTACAGTAACTTCTGGGTCGGGATCTTTATTTGCTGATTTTGAAAAGAACATGCATACAGATTTACTGGTATTAAGATGTAAACAAGAGTTTGTTAGCCAAATATTGACCATAGCAGCTGGTAGTTCCTTGGCAGCTTGCCTCTTGTTTTTTGCATGTACATATATGACCGTATCATCAGCGTACATCTGACAAGTTACTGCAGAAGGACAAACTTCAGGTAGATCATTAATATACAGACAGAACAACAGAGGACCCAAAGTTGAACCTTGGGGTACCCCCAAGTCATTATCAGTTACTTGGGAAGTTTTATGGCCTATGCGAACACATTTTCTATCTGAAAGGTATGATTGTATCCATTTGATGACACTGGATGAAAAATTAAACTCTGATAACTTGTTTATTAAAATCTCATGATTTACTGTTTCAAAAGCTTTCTTCAAATCAAGGAAGACCGTCCCAACTACACCTCCTTGGTCAAGTTTAGCCTTTATATTTTCCAAAAGAAAACAATTAGCTGTTTCAGTGGAATGTTTTCTAAAGCCAAATTGCATTGGATGGAATGTAAAAGACGTTTTTCAGCAATTTTTGATACTGATGGAAGAATACTGATGGGTCTATAATTACTAATAGTCATATGATCACCTGATTTATTATACGAGTATGTACAGTAGATGTATTGTGCGAGTTAATTTATATGGGAACAATAAGAAAATGGGTAGTCAATTCTGTACATTTATTCATGATTTAATGGCAGTGTGAAATGTTTAGTAAAGTTTTTGCTAAACCATAGTTATAAAATGCAGTAGTTCAACAGTCGTTTTTTCAGTCGTTACTTAAAAGCTCATTTAAAGTAGTCTGATACCACAGCAAAAATGTATGTATACGCGAAAGACGGATTAATTCGGAGTTCGCGCTTTATCTGATCCACTCTGTGCGTGTGCCCGCTTTGGGTACGGTTGTGAGCGAGTAATTAAAGGTCCCACGACATGCTACTTTTTGTAGGCTTTAATATAAGCCTTAGTGGTCCCTAGTACTGTATCTGAAATCTCTCTCCAAAAATTCAGTCTCGGTGCAGAATTATAGCCACTATAAGCCAGTCCCAGAATGAGCTTCCTTCAGACGGGCCGTTTCGGTGTCTGTAGCTTTAAATGTTAATGAGGAGGAGATAGGCGGCGTAAGGTGGAGGGTGGGTGTGGCCTTGACCATCTGCGGCAACGGTAGACCATGCATGTTTACATTAGATATATTGCAATGGCACGGAGACACGCAGTCGTTCAAGCATTTCAGTTTGACCCAGAATCTGATCCAGATGGAGAAGCAACGGATGAAGAAGTTGCATCTCAGCGGCTCCAGCAGGACGTTTCCGAATGGTTAGTTTAAAATATTATGTCTGGACTTTATTCGGATGGTTTAGTCTTTTCACGAGAGATCTGTATCATCTGTAATTTATCTTATTACAATTACATCAAGCTCTGCGATCTTGAAATGCGGATATCGCGCGCACCATAAAACCAACAGGAAAACGGTTATCCAAATAACAAAGAAGTGTACAACACTCGCGTTACAGTGTGTGTATTCACACACATACTTGATGCTATCTAACTTTACATTAGCGCAAGTAACTGCATAGCTAATGTTACAGCCACATTCTACGTGTAACAAGCTAGGTAACCATAAACAGTAAAGCAACAACTTGTATTATTAGTTGACTTACTTGTCCGAGGTGTGTAACGTTAGCTGAGCCAAAGAGAGTTGGTACTGATCCAGACTTTAGTTTCAGACGTTCAGCAAGCCCAGCTCTGTATTAACCTTTCGGTGTTCATTTGTACATCTAATTATTGAGCAATTATTATGCTTCGCTCGCTCAAAAGCCATTATATCTCTCGTGGACAAACTAAGCGTTCCTACTTCCTATCGCATTTTCTCATGGGCGGAAAATATTCTCTGGGTGGGCAAAGCAGAGACAGGGGAGGTAACATTCCTCCTTATAACGTCATAAGGAGGAGATTCAAGATCAGCGCGGTTGAGCGTCCATTTTCTCAAAGGCAGAGAAAGATAGCAAAAGCTCGATTTACACCGATTAAAATGTCTAGAAACTTGGGGACCATATACAGGCTAGGGGAAGTCATATTAATGTTAAAAAACCTCAGAAAGTGAAAATTTCATGTCATGGGACCTTTAAACACTGTCTCTTCCAGAGCTATACTTGTTTAAAATCTATTAAGTAGGTAAACTACCAAGAAAAAATAAGTGAATATGATAACATTTCTCGAATCACATGAGTGCTGAACCGTGACTGGTTCAGGGATCAACTACGATCTGTTTAACCCCTTATTGAAAATGTACAGTTTTCAGAAACGATTCTAAAAACCCACTGTCTAATGACGAAGAGAAAATGTCAATTATTGGATAAAACCGTAGGTTTCTTGATAAAAAAATAAAAAAAAATCGTATGACCTTCAACGCCAAAACATATACATGCTTTTAAGGGGGTAATTATAACTTTTAATAGGATTATAAAATATTAATTTCTTCTAACCTAGCCTATGTGTATTCAGTTAACAAACAATTACATTTGTACTGTTTTGGTATCAATACATTTGTAATAGTTCGCATAGAATAAAATATTATATAATGTTGATAAATAGCCTATAAAAAATATTTTTGTATTGTAAAGTTATAGAACACGTACTTACCAATTGTTTTTCTGGTGTTTTTTAGCTTGACCGGAGTCTTGTTTTTTTCTGCCGTTAGTATGCTGCTGTGTTTTTCTGGTGTAAAAAGTACAGCCTGTTGGTACTCTTCTCTCGATGTCTGGACAGTTGCATTAAAATATCTGTTGTTTGTTTTAGATGTTTTTATCGGAGAAACTGAATGAAAAGTACCCAGTTATTGGTGTGTCGGTATTTGACTTGTCCATTCTGCTTAAATTTCCTTGAATTGTTGCCTTGGCGGGCTGGTGTTTTGAGCGCATCTGAAGCTGTATTTGAAAAGAGCGGGTTTTATATTTGTATTTTTCAAATTGAGATGGGCGTATTCAACTGCTGGTTTCTGATTCGCTGAAATCCAGTTCATATTTTTTGTAAACAAAAGGTAGCCTATCACATTAACTATGTTAGTTTGAATGTAGCTTAATGAGATTTACGATCAAAATGAAGTTTAAAAAAATGGATACAATTTTCAAATATTATATTAGTTCAAGAATAATTCTAATTTAAGTTTTTTTAGTTTTTTCAATGTAAATTCAAAAAAGGTACTGTACAGGTTTGATTTAGGCTATTTGATTAGACATCAGATAAACTGATGTATTTTTAAAAAAGTTTTAGGGTTATTGGTGATGGTTGTAAGATAGACATATAGGATAGGAAACATATTTGTATTATAAAAAAATATCAGACTCCTTATTGTGTGAATATAAATCGATAAGTATATCATTTTATTATTATTTTTTAAATCTGAAATATTTGACTGAGGTATTGTCTTGGAGGACTACTCATTGTTTAAAGTCCCCGTGAACCGGAAGTTGCAAACGACTTTTCTCTAGTGTTATGACGTATTTCCCAGTGAAACGGAATATTGAACAGAGGGCAGGGTTTTACTCTAGCGCTCCTCCTCTCCATCTCCGCTCATAACAGACTAACGGTTTGAGGGGAGTGGTTAATCGTTGCCCAAACCAATTCCTCAAACCTACGTCATCGGAGAAGGTCCTCCAATGCAGAGGGGAGGGGCATTTTCAGATTTTGATTAAAGATTACCATGGTAAAAAAATTTTTTTTTTAAATATTTTCTTGCACGGATTAATTGTTCACCACAAGACTAGTAATATGCGCTAGCAAAGTAAATAGGGTCAATTTTGATTTCATGGGGACTTTAAAGGGGTGGTTCGGGATTTTTGTCATCGGACCTCATTTTTAAGTCGGCCTGGTTGTTATTCATCAGTGGAGACATTTTTTAAAAAAAATTATCCAGTCCTTATATTTGGATAGTTAGCCGATGCTAGGCTAGCGCGAGTCAAGGGTAGATGTTAGCCAGCCATTAAAAACCGTTTTACCCACTCCACAGTGCACCAAACGCAAATCAATTATAACACTAGACTATCGATGCAAATGTACGTTGAGAGAATAATGTTAGAAATCAAACTTACCTTTCATCACATTGCATTAGTTATAATTTGTTCCCTGTAATCATAAGCCTTGTCTACAGCAGCAGCGGAGTGATATTGATTATCTAGGCAACCGAGTGAGCCGGTACACACATGTAGTGCACACACTGTAGTGCGCTTCTTTTCTGTGTTTACTTTTTGCCGCATTACTAACTGGAGCAAAGTAAAATTCCGCAGCTGCTGAGAAACTAGTTCCTTTGGGATCATTGAGATGAAAGGTAAGTTTGATTTCTAACATTATTCTCTCAACGTACATTTGCATCGATAGTCTAGTGTTATAATTGATTTGCGTTTGGTGCACTGTGGAGTGGGTAAAACGGTTTTTAATGGCTGGCTAACATCTACCTTTGACTCGCGCTAGCCTAGCATCGGCTAACTATCCAAATATAAGGACTGGATGATTTTTTTTTAAAAATGTCTCCATTGATGAATAACAACCAGACTGACTTAAAAATGAGGTCCGATGTCAAAAATCCCGAACCACCCCTTTAAGTTTAATTTGAAGCATTTTGTGTTTTCCACTACTAGCCTAATTTCCACAAATGAATGCACATTTCCATGTTAACTCCATAATGCTGCATGCATAAAAACGCACATACACAGCACACACAGAGACAAGCGTTATATGAACATTCCATGTGTGTAATGTTTTCAATAAGGTAATGACATTTTCCAGCCTTTAACTCTTATCCCAGAAAATCTTTCTGCATTTATAAATTTTTGATGATAATAATAATAATAATAATAAAAATGTAAAATGGCTTGGTAATAAGGTATTAAAGGGATAGTTCACTTTGAAATTGAATTTTGGTATGTTTTAGCTTACCTCAAGGGCATCCAAGATGTAGGTGTCTTTGTTTCCGCTGTAAGTTTCAATTTTGATATTTTTTAGGTCAAACCGTTCTTGTCTGTCAGTCATATAATGGAGGTCTATGGTCACCACCTCAAAGAGCAAGCACAGAGAAGTCCAAATTAAACAATTCCCCATTGTAAGTACACATTGATGGCCTAAGACACGAAATGAGTGGTTTGTGTGAAAAAACGAATAGTATTTATATAGTTTTTACCTCTTGTACACAACCACGTCCAAGTGATCTGAGGGCGTGGGCACTTCCTGGTTTGTGACGTGTGCGCGCGTTCTGGCTTAGTCTGCGCAAGCGCCACACAGACGTGGTTGTGTACAAGAGGTAAAAATGATATAAATACTGTTCATATTCAAGTATTTTATGAGAATAGTAACTGTAAAGATATAATAGCGTGTAATTGAATTGTAATTGTAAGACATTTCTATTATCTATCAACACTGTTTTTTTTCTTTATTATATTTTAAGATTTAAACTCATATAATGTATAATAGATTCACTATTTTTTTTTCTTAGCATTCAATTGGCATGTTTGTTTGAAACACCAAATTGGGCAGGATGTGGCACAGTGTGTTTTTTTTTGTCAAGATATGAAAATTGGGAAAATGTATTTAAAATTTAAATAAGGGGAGGAAAATCAGTCTTCATTGTTATATAAAATAAAATAAAGCACCATCGTTTTACCTCTAGATGTCAGTGTAACCAAGTAAAATAGGGTTCTGCAATCTGTAGTTAGTTTGAGAAGTGTTTTCAGACGTATGGTTATTTTTGAGGATTCAGAGCATGATGCATTGCTGACTATGTTTTTAGTGCACTTCCATTGTTATCTATAATACAACACACACACACACACACACACACACACACACACACACACACACACTGAAGAATTGTTGTTTTTCAATAAACTATTCTTTGTCATTTACTGGGTTGTTTGGAATTGATCAATATGATGCTGGTCTGCAAGGTATTGCCATGTCCCTTGATGAAGCATTAAATCAAGCATTCCAGAGGTTTGATGTGTGTTTGCTAAACATTAACCACACCATATGTGCAGCTGTCAGACAAGGTTGCAGTGATTGATCCACATGCACGACTCAGTGATGGAACAGTTTCAGCTCGTGGTAAGAGTGTAGTGGTTTACCATCCCAGCATAGGCTCTTTGGTCATTCATTTCATGAAACTGGGTGCGTCCTTGAAAGCATATAATCGTCCATTTGAGGTAACTGGGGTCCAGGTAAATATGATTGACAAACAAAATCAACATGATCGATTGGTGTGCCATCCAGTGGTGGAGGAAAATACTGATGCAGAAAGAGTGAGTAAAGGTGTAAACTCAGAAATGGGAAGTTGCAGTCACTCTATGACTGATTTCATAAGCACAGATCAAATACTTGTGAATGAAACATGTACACAAGAGAACCCAGGAATATATCGTCTGAATGCCCAAGCAATGAAAATGCAGCTGATGTTAAATTTATTTCCCAAACTGACAGTGTTTCTTTGACTGATTTCACAAGCACAGATCAAATAAAGAAAATGGGACTGTTTTCTTCCTGCCCTAATGAAGATGCAGCTGAGGTTGAATTTATTACTCAAACTGACAGTTTCTTTTCAGTTTAATCCATTAATAGTACAGCAACAAAAAAAGTATTTGCTTGAAGCTGAACATTGTACACGTTGTAAAAGAACAGAATAATCCAAATGAGATTGTTGATATTGTGGGTGATGGTAACTGCTTTTTCAGAGCGGTAGCTTATGCTGTAAGTGGAAGTGAACAAGAACACAGAAAACGTACTCGGTTACTAACGTAACCTCGGTTCTCTCTAGAGAGGGAACGAGTACTGCGTAATATCTTACGCTAGGGGAAAACCTCTTTTCCACGAGATATTGAAGCCAAAAATTATCCTTAATTTTGCAATAATGTAAAACGCATTGCAGCAGCCATGGGCGAGACAGCTCGCGCGCCCATTGGCTGCTCTGCGGCAACTGCACCAGCCTATCGAGAGAGGCCCCTCATGACGTCGTAACCAATGAGGGCGCTTCGCGCCCAATGCGTCATGTCCCGCCAAAAGAGGGTGGGGCTCGACTATAAATATAGCCTCGAGAGGCTGGTTTGACCAGTTTTTATCGCCGAAGCGAACTGGAGCGTGAGCATGCACGGCAAGATACGCAGTACTCGTTCCCTCTCTAGAGAGAACCGAGGTTACGTTAGTAACCGAGTACGTTCTCTTACGAGAGGTTCTCTCGTACTGCGTAATATCTTACGCTAGGGGAACACAGTGTAAAACGCCGTGCGTGCTTGAGATACAACACTAAAGTCCCTAGGGCAGGTGCCCGGGGCTCATACAGTGCCTAATCACATGGGACTCACAGAGAATCCGGGAAGAGGGGCTAGAATAGCATCATTCCTGTAATATAGAGCTCTTATAAGAGCAGAATAATCAAGTGTTTCACACAGCCAGGGCGAACTCGGCCTGGACTGATGAATATGGGGAACTTATGCATGCCCACAGAAGTACACGGGCGATCAGTGATCGACGCTCTAACTGTTTCAGCCTCCTGAGCCGATAGCATCGGGCAGGCAGTACTGACATTTAAACCGAGAGCAACTTAGCTTGCAAAGCGGGAACCTCGAGGTTATAAAACCTTATAAATGTAGACGGGGAGGCCCAGCCTGCCACCATACAGATATCTTGTAAGGCAATCCCACTAGCCCAAGCCCACGACGAGGCCATGCCTCTCGTGGAGTGCGCTTTGACACCTAACGGGCATTGCATGTCCTTAGATGTATAAGCTAATGCTATAGCGTCAACTATCCATCTGGATAAACTCTGTTTTGACGCGGCTAGACCCTTAGATCGTCCGCTGAACAAAACAAAGAGCTGCTCCGTCTGTCTGAAAACAGATGAGCAAGACACATAGGCTCTTAATGCCCTGACCGGGCAAAGGAAGCCTGCGTCCCCTTCCTCACCAGATACCGGCAGGGCCGACAGGGAGATCACCTGTGCCCTAAACGGTGTGTTGAGGGATTTAGGAACATATCCGTGCTTTGGTTTGAGTATGACTCTCGAGTCATTAGGTCCAAACTCCATACACGTCGCGCTCACTGAGAGCGCTTGCAAGTCCCCTATGCGCTTCACTGAAGCGAGAGCCAGAAGAAACACTGTTTTGAGAGACAAGTGTTTAAGGTCTATTAATTGTATTGGCTCGAACGGGGGACCTTTCATGGCTTCCAGAACCGTGGAAAGGTCCCAAACGGGAACCGAGGGAGGTCTGGGAGGATTCAACCTCTTAGCTCCTCTAAGGAAGCGAATGACCAGATCGTTCCTTCCTAGTGACTGGCCAGACGTTGGTTCAGCAAACGCTGCTATGGCCGCCACATAAACTTTGAGCGTGGATGGGGCTCTGCCCTTATCCAGACGCTCTTGTAAAAAGGAAAGAACCTCCGACACCCCACAGTGTAAGGGTGAAGTGCCGCGCGCTGTACACCAGCTAGTGAACACAGACCACTTTGAGGAATAGAGCTGTCTAGTAGATGGAGCTCTAGCCTGCGTGATCGTGTTTAACACTCCCGCTGGGAGGTTAACAGGTACCCGTTGATGGCCCACACATGTAGGGACCAAAGCTCCGGGCAAGGATGCCAGATCGAGCTGTTTGCCTGCGAGAGGAGATCCCTCCTCACCGGTATCGGCCACGGGGCGGTACTCGTCAACTGCATCAGGACTGGGAACCAGGCTTGGTTCGTCCATAATGGGGCGACGAGCAGTACCGGGCATTCGTTTTCCCTGATTCGCTCTAACACCTGGGGTAGAAGCGTGACAGGGGGAAACGCATAGATCGGGCAGCGGGGCAGACGCGGGCCAGCGCATCCCTGCTCTTGGAGAAAAATTCCTGACAGTGCGCGTTCTTTTGAGACGCAAATAGGTCTATTTTCGCTCTGCCAAATGTCTTCCACAGCAGTTCGACTGTCTGCGGGTGTAGAGACCATTCTCCTGCCGGAAGATTGTTCCTGGACAGTCTGTCTGGTCCCACATTCAGGTGGCCGGGCACATGCGCTGCTCTGAGCGAGCGCAGATTGTGTTGAGCCCAGACTAGGAGGCGTTCCGTCAGCCTGTGAAGGGCTCTGGATCTGATACCTCCTTGGTGATTTATATAATTTACCACTAACATGTTGTCCGAGCGGACCAGGACGTGGTGCCCTCTTATGTGGGGACAAAATGCCTCAGCGCGTTGTCGACTGCCATCATTTCCAGGCAGTTTATGTGTAGAAGCTTTTCCCGCTCTGACCACTGGCCGAAGAACGGTCTGCCCTCTAGCAGCGCTCCCCATCCCGAGGTTGAGGCGTCCGTAGACACCACCTTCACACTCGAGGAAGTCCCCAGGCTTACACCTGACCGGTAACAATCGGTCACTGACCAAGGTTTCAGAGCTGCGATGCATTTCTGATCGACCTTGAGGCGCGAGAGTTTTAACCAGTATTGCAGCGGGCGCATGCGAAGCAGACCCAGCTGAAGCACTGAAGATGCTGATGCCATGAGACCCAGCATTCTCTGAAACTTTTTGAGCGGGACTAAAGTGCCGTGGCGAAAAGTTTCTGTCATGCGCTGAACACTCAGCCTGCGCTGCGGTGACAGCTGTGCTGTCATAGACAGCGAGTCCAGTTCTGTACCCAGAAAAGATATTTTCTGACTGGGAGACAGCGAACTCTTTGCCCAATTGACTCTGAGACCTAAATTCTCGAGGTGATCGAGTAATATGGTCCTGTGTTCTATGAGCTCTGATTGTGATCGAGCTAGAACCAGCCAATCGTCCAAATAATTCAGTACTCGTATGCCCCGGAGCTTGAGGGGAACGAGTGCTGCATCCATGCACATCGTGAATATGCGAGGTGCCAGGGATAGGCCAAACGGCAGGACTGTGTACTGATATGCCTGGCCCTCGAAGGCGAATGTCAAAAATCGCCTGTGACGTGACGCAAATGGCAAATTTGCGAGAGGATTTTCCTGGTCGTGAGCATTCTGAACCGTCGTTTCAGAAGTGCTCTGTTCAGTCGTCTTAGATCCAGAATGGGTCTGAGACCCCCGTCTTTTTTGGGTACCAGAAAATATCTGCTGTATATACCCCCTTCGCTCTGAGCCTGTGATAAGGGTTCTATAGCCCCTTTGCTCAGTAACTTCGCTATTTCAGCTCGAAGTAGGTGTGCAACCTCCTTTCCCACCGTGGTTTTGATTCGTGCCGCTTGGCGTTGCGGGCGTCGAACAAACTGTAGCGAATAGCCTCTTTCTATAATGTTCAGCACCCATTCTGATACCCCGGGAAGCTCTGTCCACGCTTTCGCGTGAGTAGCTAAGGGCAGAATGATATTCGGGCTCTGGTCACGGCCTAGTGGCGGGCAGAGAGCACCGGTGTGCCGTAACATGAACGCCGCGCTTGCAGCGCATGAGACTGGGGGCGCACTGAACATAGCGGGCAGCCTGCCCGTGCTCAGTTCTCTTACAGCGGTGTGCTGGGAGAGAGCGAGCGGGGTTTATTATGTCTGTAAGCGCATGAGGGCGCGTGACATCGGGCCCATTCAAAACGCTGAAAACACCGTCTGTTTGTGCAGACTGTATGTGCGTTGGTTTCGTTTTTACAGAAACCGTGAGACATGTAGTGTGTAGTGTTTGTGGGCACTGGGACATGGGCACAATCACTACATTTGGTGCACAATCGACATGAGTCGATTTTATTTGTGCGGGCCGTGTGTGGCGGGCCGTGTTTGTGTGTAGTAATGTGCACTGGGCAGTGGGCATTTTTATTACACTCATAACACCGTCGGCCGTGGCCGGAATACCAGAAAATACACTCTTTATGGGATTTATCTGGGTCGCCGTAAAAACGGCGTTTGTGTGCAGGCAAGCGGGCTGTGTTACCGACTTGTTTACTGCAGAATACACTGGAACAGTCGCAATTACTGGAACTGGACGAGCGAAAATTTTCGGTGGGAGTCCGGCCGCAGCGGGACTCGAACACCGTCGCTTTCCTAAGCTGGTTAGGAAGGCTTAGGGGCCTCGGGCTTTATCACAATCTTCGGCCGTGGCCCACGCGGCGGCCGGTGGAGCGAGAACGCGGCCTCTGATCCCGGGTCTGACGGCGCTGTGGGGCGACGGCAGCTGATGGTTGTGGCTGGGAGCTGCGAGCAGACGGCTGTTTTGAGCGACCTGCTGCGGAGCTTGAGCGCTTGGGCAGGAAATGTTTCATTGCCTGCGATGTCTTCTGAACCTCAGCGAATCTGTCTGCGAAGTCCTTGACAGAGGATCCGAAGAGGCCAGCGGGGGAGACGGGGGCGTCGAGAAACGCGGAGCGCTCTGAGTCCGACATCTCCGAGAGCGTAAGCCACAAATGTCTCTCAGCCACGGTGATGGAGGCCATGTTTCGCCCTATGGCCTGCGCGGCGGATTTAGTAGCGCGAAGGGCAAGATCCGTCGCACTTCTCAAATCCTGAAGGCTCACAGCTTCCGGTCCTTCCTCATCCATTTTTCGGAGAAGGTTGGCCTGGAAAACCTGGAGAATGGCCATAGAATGGAGCGCCGAAACAGCCTGCCCGGCGGCGGTGTAAGCGCGACCGTGCAAGGCTGACGTGGTACGGCAGGCTTTGGATGGCAGCGCCGTCTTAGCGCGCCGTCCAGCGGAGGGCGGGCAAAGATGGGCGGCTACCGCCTCCTCGACGGGAGGGAGAGAGTGGTACCCTTTTTCCTTGGCACCGTCAACTACGGAGAATGCCTCGGACACGGGAGCACGCACTCTGGCTGAAAAGGGAGCGTTCCAAGACTTAGCTACCTCTTCGTGAAGCTCAGGAAGAAAGGGGGCTGGTCTTGAAGGCTGTGAAGCACGGTCCCTTTGCAGAAAACAGCCGTCGAGACGGTTGTGTGCAGGCTGCTGGGGCGTCGACCACTCAAGGCCGAGGCTCTCGACGGCCTGCTCGAGCAGACGCATAAGCTCCGCTTCAATGCTGGCTCTTTTCCCAGGGGGCCGGTGAGAAGACGGTGCGAGGTCCGCGGAGCTCGACCAATCCTCACTGCCCGACGCTAGGAGAGAGCAGCTATTGTCCTCCTCACACACAGCTTCCTCGCAGTCCTCCATGGCGGAAGCGGCGGCAGACAGCGGCCGCTGACCGGCAGCGAGAGACTCGGGTGAAGCAGGCGGCGAAGCTAGCGGGCGCACCGGCGAGCTTTCGCGGGATGGAGGAGGTTCCGGGACCCGCTTAGCGCGGCGCTTTTTACCGCGCGGCAACGCAGCGGGCGAAGACGCAGTCTCGGATAAAAATGCCCGGCGAGTCCGCAGAGTCACCATTAGCTCGCAGTGAGGGCAGCCGCCGTCAGCGAGCGCGGGAGCTGCGTGATCCTCACCCAGGCAGGAAACACAGATGACATGGTGGTCCCCGTCGCTGAGTGGAGCTTGGCATGAGCCACAGGATGTACGAGGCATCTTGAAAAAGACGCTCGTGCTCTTTTAGAGAAAAATGTGTGTCGCGGTGGCGAACACACACAGCAGTAAAAAGGATATGTACGCCGGAAAGCGTGAGCAGGAACGGCGACTGAAGGCGGCGAGTTGTCGTCCAGCAGCTTCAGATATGGCGCTAATCCCGCTAAGTGCTTCTTCAAACGGCGCGGCTTCCTCTCTGGATCCAGCGATGCGTAAGCTTCGCTTGAAGAGATAAAAACTGGTCAAACCAGCCTCTCGAGGCTATATTTATAGTCGAGCCCCACCCTCTTTTGGCGGGACATGACGCATTGGGCGCGAAGCGCCCTCATTGGTTACGACGTCATGAGGGGCCTCTCTCGATAGGCTGGTGCAGTTGCCACAGAGCAGCCAATGGGCGCGCGAGCTGTCTCGCCCATGGCTGCAGGCTGCTGCAATGCGTTTTACATTATTGCAAAATTAAGGATAATTTTTGGCTTCAATATCTCGTGGAAAAGAGGTTTTCCCCTAGCGTAAGATATTACGCAGTACGAGAGAACCTCTCGTAAGAGAACTGAGGCGTGCTGTGGTAACACACATACTCCAGAATGAAGGAAGGTACTCTCAGTATCTGAGACAAGGACACAGTTCAGTTGCAAACTACATTGACAGAAAAAATCAGACAGAAAATATACTATTGGATAGTGTTCTGCACAACGATTCTATATAGATTAGCATTACATTATAAATATAATCTATTATTATGGAAATACCTGGCATGGATTGAAAAACACAGGTACCTCAAATATCATAGCAAACATGTTTATTGTCTTCAAAATGTCTGTATCTGCATGTTACAGCCATAGTTACAGCACGATCTCTTGTTAGCTGTGTGTGTGTTCGAGGCTTCCTGGATTGTCACATGATTATGGCACTTCTTCATGTTCTAATACTGTGCACAGGGCGGCGAGGGCGCCCTCAGGCTATTGGTATGAATTGAAAACACATTAACAGAGTATGCAAACGCTCATAATGATTACATCGACGCATTTGGGTATAAATTCAATAAATATTATTCCTGTCTATAGAAATCAGATGTAAACCTATGAGAATATATCAATATTTCTCCAAATCTGCACATTTTTGAGCTAAAGCCTAGAAGGACGTTGTTTTGTGTATCGCTGTCATGACGACGGCACGGGAGTTTTTTTATGAATGAAAGCGGCTGACGCGCATAATTCATATCAAAGGTATCGACTCATTTTTTCATTTCATAACTCCTGACACAAATTAAGAAATAACTGTCGCTATAAGTTTCTCAGAATACAATAGTGGTCAAATTCTGAAACTTGAGTCTTATATCTTTTTAATGATGTATAGTTTGTCAAGGTATAACATTAAATCTGATAGTAACTTTGAACTATATATAAATAAAACCGCTTCAGTGCGCCCGCGCTCTGGCAACGGTTAACAGGTTAACAGAATCGATTGATGTATGAAACTCCTATGGAAAATCAAAGTCAACAGAGTATTTATGAGTTTCTTTTACACTGATAAAAAAAAAAGCGAGCTGGTATCGCCGGCGATACCGCCGACCTCAGGGGGTTAAATAGACAAAATGGTAGCAGTCAGATAGGTAAGATCTGAACCAGCTTAATGCTTGTCCTTGAACACCAGTATAATTTTGTAGTCAATCTAAGAGTATTGTATGATCTATAGTATCGAACGCAGCACTAAGATCAACTAAAACTAGTATTGAGATACAGCCTTGGTCAGAATCTAAGAGTAAATAATTTGTGATTTTAACAAGCGCAGTTTCAGTGCTATGATACGGCCTGAATCCAGACTGAAACTCTTCATAGATCATTTTCTTGTAAGAAAGAGCCCAGTTGGGCGGACACAACTTTTTCTAGTATTTTAGACATAAAAGGAAGATTTGAAATGGGTCTATAATTTGCTAGGTTATTTGGGTCTAATTGTGGTTTCTTAATGAGTGGTTTTATAACTGCCAGTTTAAATGTTCTTGGAACATGACCTAAAGATAAAGATGAGTTAATAATATTGAGAAGAGGCTCTTTCACTATCGGTAACACTTCTTTCAGTAGTTTAGTGGGTATAGGATCTAATAAACATGTTGTTGTTTTAGATGAAGTGATAAGTTTATTTAACTCTATTTGTTCTATAGTTGTAAAGCACTGTAATTGTTCTTGCAGGGTGATAATCGAGGCTAAATCACAAGGCGCGACCGAGGATCGAACGCCCACAATTGTGGTTCTGATGTTTTCTATTTTCTCAGTGAAAAAATTCATGAAATCATTACTACTAAACTGTAATGGAATATTTTGTTCAGGTGACATCTGTTTATTTGTTAGTCTAGCCACGGTGTGAAATAAAAACCTAGGATTGTTTTGGTTATTTTCTATTAGTTTGCGGAGGTGCTCAGCCCTGGCCGCTTTTAGGGCCTTTTTATAACGTGACATACTGTCTTTCCACGCGATTCTAAAGACCTCTAAATTAGTTTGTTTCCATTTACGCTCTAAATTACGGGTTTCTCTCTTTAAAACATGCGTAGTATTGTTGTACCATGGTGCTTTGATTTTCTCTCTGACCTTTTTTAGTCTAATGGGTGAAACAAGATCCAATTTTCCAGAGAGAATGGTGCTCATAGTGCTAGTTAATTCCTCTAGTTCATCTGTTTGTTTGGGTTCACTGAGCAGATGAGACAGATCAGGTTAGCAATTTGAAAAATTATCTATGGTGGATGGAAGGATTGTTCTGCCTAATCGATAACGCGGCACAGCATGATATATTACAGGGGTACGTAATATGCAAGTTACCATGTAATGGTCAGTGACATCATCACTTTGTGGAATGATATCTATATCGGTTGGATCGGTTCCATGTGATATAATTAAATCGAGTGTATGATTAAAACGATGAGTTGGTCCGGTAATGTTTTGCTTAACCCCCTGAGGTCGGCTATCGCGCCGGCGCGATAGGCTCGTTTTTTTCCGTATGAGTGCAAAAAATAAATAAAAAAATTATATAAATTTTTCTTATATGCTTGTGTTATACATCAATCGATCCTGTTTAGTGTGTATTTTTTTGTGTATGCTCATAATAAAAACAAAGTGTTGTGCTTTTCGCCAAATAAAGAAAAATAAACATGATGCGAGTTCTGCCTACTCTCCGTCAGTGTAGTCCATTCTGAAACGCGTCCGAAAATGAACTGTAACTCAGCGAATACTCAGTCAAACAGGCATACAGTCACACAGGCATGAAACTTGAATTCTCTTATTTTCAATGAAGTAATTTTTATAAAAAACAAATATTCACAGTTTATGTAATATGTATGCAAAGAGAGAGATGTCAGTCGTTCTCATCTCAGCTAATTAAGTTTTAATGTGCTCCGCCCACGGAGAGCGCGCGCTATTCAAACGCAAATGTGAGGCGATCCAAACAAACCTGTGAAACGCCCACATCAGCTGGATAACACACACCGCGAGTTCACTTTCAGACTTATGTACTTTACGATGCTGTGAGGAATAATACTATCTTGATAATAATCCTGCAAAAATTTACCTCAGAAGTTCTGGAAGTATCATTTCGAGGAGCAAACGGATCCCGAGGAATTAGGTCAGTTCTGTTTGCTTTGTTCTAATCGGAACGAATGAACGCAAAGATGCGTGCTGTTGTGGAGCTACTACAGCTGGCAAAAATACTGTTTAAATATTGATCGCGTTTCTGTGTATGAATGAATGAACGAACGAACGCACAGATGCGCGCTGTTGTGGAGCTACTACAGCTGGCAAAAATACTGTTTAAATATGAATCGCGTTTCTATGAATGAATGAAACAGCGCACAGATGCGCACTGTTGTGGAGCTACTACAGCTGGCAAAAATACTGTTTTAATATGAATCGCGAATACAAAGAAAGATTACACTGGAAATATTGTTACAATTTTAAATGTTGTTGTAATTGTATAACCTTAAAAATAAAAAAATAATATATATATATATATATATATATATATATATATATATATATATATATATATATATATATATAAGGATAGATGTAAACAAAATCTTAAAAGGTCATTATAAGCCTTCTCTTTAAATAATTTTATTATGCTTTATTAGTGACACATTTGGGAAGAGAATATATTCCAAATCTGAAAATACAGTATGAGAACAATTAACTGCACAATTACTAGAAATGTTTACCTTGGATATTGTAAAATTTGCAAGCAAAATTTGTGGAAAAAAACAACAAACCAGTTATATATTGTCCTTGCATTCTTGTGGCTCAGTCACACACCTGAATGAAAAGCTCATTACGTATGCAGCCTCATTATGCGGGCCCCATTGACTCCACAGGTGTCAATCACGCCCACCCGCATATGGCCTTTCCAAACAAAAAGTGTTTTACAAGATTTAAATCAATGTATTGTGTTATGTGAATGATTAGGCAGGATGATTTTCACATAATTTTGAAGAAAAAATTCTAGGCAACGTCATCCATTAGTCAAAAGTCTTATTTACATATATTTAGAATGTGTTTTATGGCCTTATTTCAGAAACTTTAGTTTTTTGTTTTTGAAAAAAACATGCATAAACATTATTCTATCAAAAATACAAACATGTACATGCAAGTTGTTCACATATTATGGTAGCCCTGTTTGTGCTAAATAGAGTGAATTTACACCTTTGCCATTAATATGTTTATAAGCAACTGAAAAAAGCAAAAATGTCAGGGCATGTCAGAACATCTCAAGGACCCCAAAAACCCCCCAGACCCCAGAGGGTTAACCCTCTGAGGTCGACAAACGCGCCGGCGCGTTTTGCTGGATTTTCTCCACATTGTAGCACTATAAACTTAAATTTCTCCGTCATTTATGGTCATACAGAAAAAATAAATATAAAAAAAGAATCTGTGGTATTTCTACTTTTGTATGTGTCCACTTCCAATCAAATCAAAACATTGTGCTTTTGTAAAATAAAGAAAATAAACTGTGTGCGTTCTGCCTCTCCGTCGCGGTGAACTTTTTTTTCTTGAGCACGTCTATAAACTGAAACAAAACTCAGCGAATACTTGTCACACATTTATGAGCCATACACCTTTATAAACATTTAAGTGTGTACTTTTAAATGATCGGATTCAAAACGAAAACAAATATTCTCTGTTTAAGTAATTTGTATAAAACCAACAAGATTTCCAGCTTCTCAAACGCTTCCTAATTATTTTTAATTCGGCCACGCCCACTCGCGCAAAAGATATTCACATGCAAATCTCCACATGGAACGCGATCGCCCTCATTACCTCAACAACAAAACCCTTCACTTCACTTTTCGTCGAGTTTGAAAGACGTGCCTGAGCTTACATTGGATTTACATCAGAAGAAGAAGAAGAACGATATTTGAAGACAAGAAAGATAAGGTAAGTAATTCTTACATATTAGTTTGCTATTGTTGCATAAATTTCACATTGCAGTTGAACTGTTGCTAGATATATGGTGAATATTATAATATTTAGACCCGTGTTTACTGTTACTCTGTTTGTGGATATCTGCTCAAACGTAGATAGGCTATGTACCTGTATATGGTAGGCCTAACCATAATGTTTTATATTTGATCGCAATCGCGTTTTAATGTATCATATTTTTGATCGCGATCGCGTTTTAATGTATCATATTTTTGATCGCGATCGCGTTTGAATGTATCATATTTTGGAAAAGCAAAACGCTCCAAACGGCTTCATGTTTTTACTATTATCTCATTTCATATCATCATAACGAATGGAAACATTTGAAGTAACATGATAATCAATATATTTTTCTCTAGCTTAGTTGTTACTGAAATCTTTTTGAAAATATATATAGGCTGCTATATTGTTATTATTTTATGCAGCACTGCGCATAGCCTATACCTACAAGGCACAACAAACCTGGTGTTCATTATATATTGTTGGAAACATTTGTGTGAGTGTGTGTGTGTATTCTGTGAATTTTAAAAAGCAATTTTAACAAGAAAAATCTAAAATGTATTCCCAAAATCGTGCAGGCCTTTCTCTTGATATCAGTATGTTCACTTTTTTTTTTTTTTCAGGGCCCAGATGCCACTGAGTCCTGCTGACTTCAACATTCACAGTACATGTCTCTGTACATGAACATGGTAAAGTGAAAATCAAACACCTTAGAAAATGAAAGGTATGTACAATGTTTTTAGGAATGGCACAAAGGTCTCTTTCTTCAATAAGTGCTTTTTTGTTGTGTATCTTTGGATTATGTTGTGTTGTAAATAAATCCAAACAATTTTAAAAGCCATTCTTTTTTAAATCTCCTCATTCTTTGTGCAAGGGTGGTCAGAATGATGGGCCCTGATAAGCTCCTAATAGGGCCATTAGGGAGGTTCTTTGTCTTTCTCAGGTGTGGAAAGCTTTCATATTAATGAGGTGATCCGCCTCTTCGCATATTGCTTTCTAACACAAAACACGTCGTAAAATTTTTAAATCAATATATTGTCTTCTCTGAATGAGCAGTCAGGGTGATTCTCACATAGTTTTAGAGCAAATATTCTAGGCTACGTGATACAATTTTCAAAAGTCTTGTGAAGAAATAATCAGTATGGGTTTCATGACCTTATTTCAGTGAGAATTTATTTTTGTATTTTCACAAACCACGCATAAATGTCATTATCTCAAAACTACAAACTTTTACATACATTCTGCTGATATATTATTGTAGCAGAGTTTGTGCTGAATACAGTGTAATTAGACTTTAGCCATGAAAATGTCACAAGTAACAGAAATAACCACAAATGTCAGAGCATGTCAGAACACCTCCAGGGCCCAGAAAACAGCTCAGACCTCAGAGGGTTAAGATGACATTTCAAAACAACACTAAATTTAAGTGCACCTGTTGTGCATAATGCCACTAGGATATTTAAAACAAATATATATAATGCGCTTTTGTGCAGGATGTCACAGGTAATTTCAAAATCAGTAAAATAAAAAATAGCTGCATAATAGGAAATCAAATGTTGGAAAAGAAAGTGTATTTATAAAAAGAACCCTCCTTTTAGTTTTTTAATAAACAATCATATGGTTTCAAACACAATACCTAAACATAAAACAATTCACAAAAGGTGAATCTGGTCCATTATGGAAAAGTTTGCAGCTTTAGTTTTGGTTTCTTCTGCATGAAATATATGGCAGAAATAAAAAGTAAAAAAAATATGTAGTTGTATTTCGTGCATACTATGTTGTCCCTTTGTAACAACAACCAGTGAATACCAGGTTGTTTAGAGGTTTTGTGCCAAAAACACAAGCCTATCAACGGCGTCTGGTTTGAGAGATGCTCGATGGCATGTAACTATATTACCACTGGTACTAAATACCCTTTCCGATGGGGAACTGGTGGCGGGCACACACAGATATTTTTTTGCCACATTTTTCAGGTTTGGGAACATTTCCTCATGGTCGTTCCACCACTGCAATGGATTTGCTTCACTGTCAACATTAACAGACTGCAAGTAGGCAGACAACTCTTTTTCAATAAGCTCTCTCTGCGACAGTGTGGCGGAAGATGTTGCTGCAGTTTTAAAGAAGCTGCCCAGGGATTTCTTCCTTAGTGGCTCTTCTTGCTGTGATACCGTTGTTGCATCTTGAGGCAGTGAAGCAGCCAACTCAGCTGTGCCCTGGTCAGTCTCATAGAGCATTGCCTCCATCTCGGTTATGGCTCTGCTCTTGATGGCCTCCACCCTTTTTTGCAGTATGTTATCTTGAACCTGGGATCCACTAAGCCTGCCATGTCCAGCAGGTCGTTAGTGGAAGGATCAGAATACTTCTCCCTCAGGTAATCCAGGATGGAGGCTTTGATAGACTGGGTCAGTGGGGTGTCATTCTCCTGACGTGCCAAGAGGCTGGAATGGAAGAGATGGAGAACAGGCTTGACATAGGACACTGTGACATAGCTCTCACTGGATAGAGCGTCGGTGAATTCCAGGAGAGGTTTGAGAGCCTTGTGCACTGACTCTAGAACTTCCAGGTCTTGCCAGGTGAGAACGAGATGCCGGGTTTTCTTGTCTGCAGCCAAGACTTGAGAAATAGCTTGCTCCTGCTCCAGTACCCGCTCAATCATCTTCTCTCAGGATCCCCACCTGGTAGGAGACTCACTGATGAGCTGGTGTGCCGGGAGATTTAGCTCTTGCTGCGCTGTGGCCAGGTCTCTCCTCCTCTTCCAACTGAAAGAGAAGCTGCTCACTACCTTCTTGCACACAGCAACAGCACGGTCAATACGGGGGTCCTTCATGCTTCTCTCTGAGAATGAAAACAAACATTTAAAATGTTATAATAATTTAAAAGGGTATAGTAATTGTGAAGAAATCCACTCAGCCTAACACTAAACTAATTCTTGGTAATTATTTATTTATATAGTACTGTGTAAAAGTGAAGATGCTATCAAAAAATATACGTTTCAAAATATAAAAAAATGCACAATAAAGAGCAGTCTACTGACACACTAATGCAGAAAAAGAAAGAACATGTAACTCTAAGGTGCCTAAGCTAGTATAGTACAGTATGTACTTTTTTTGAAAAATCACTCACATTCATTCTCTCTCTCTCTCTCTCTCTCTCTCTCTCTCTCTCTCTCTCTAATATTCAATACAGCTTTATTGGCATGGGAAACATATGTTAACATTAAATTCTGTGTTATGACCATGCAATAGGCTATTATAACATTGCTCATATATCAATAAAGATAATTACTATTTTATCACAGTGGTAAAAAACACTCACCAATTGCAAGATGCAGGCGATGGCCAAAACACTGTAGTCGGTCCAGTGGTTCAGGCTCAAAGCTTTGACGATGTTAGCGCCGTTATCGGTGGTGATGCACACCTGACGAGCTTCATTTAAATTCCATGACATGAGAGCATCTTGCAGGCCTTGTGCGATGATCCCGCCAGTGTGATCCTCAGGAAGAAAGCTCGTCTGAAGGCACTTGCTTTTCAACTCCCAATTGTCTATATAGTGGGCCGTCAAACTGAGGTATGGCTCACATGTTCGGCAGTTGTTGAGAAGTGGGTCACATTTACAAGCTGACTGGCCAGCTCTTCCCTCACTTTAATGTACAACTCAGGCAGCGCTTTCTCTGCAAAATATTTGTGACCCGGCAGATTATATCTTGGGTCAAGTGTGTTGATGAGCTTTCTGAACCCGGGCTTTTCAACAACATTAACCGGGGCCATGTCTTTTGCGATGTGGTGGGTTACTGCACACGTTATCTCCTTCTGTTTTTGACCGTTTTTGTCGTACGGCGTTGATCTGGAAATAGAAGAGGCCAGACTCAGATGCGTGAGTGCTGGTTGCTTAGGCACTTTCTTTGATATTGCACCGCTCTGAGATGTTGTCGTGCGGAGTTTCAAGCACTCTTCATTTTCTAGCGGGTGGTTTCTCAAATGGTGATATAAATTTGATGTACTGCTACATTTTGAAGCGATGATTTTGCTACAGATTTTGCATATCACCGTTGTTTGTTCAACATCTTCCTTCTTGAAACCAAACCACCGCCAGACGATGGATCCTGTTCTGTTTCTTTTTTTTATTAATTCGTCCTCCTCCATGTGTAACCGTTAGCACCTGCTGCTGCTATCTTTCTGCTGGTCGAGGGCTTATAACGTTGCATGTGCGACAGACTGAGGTTTGTAACTATGTGCGTTTGTTTTGTCTCTCTGTGAGAGGGAAAGACGAGAAAGAGTGTGAGAAGCCTGGAGTTAAATGTCCGCGAGTATGTAAAAGTTAATCTACAAACAAACATCAAAAATAAAATAAAAATATAGCTGCGAGCAGCGATTACGGGCCCAAGCCGGTGGCACCGCAACCCCGGTGCCTTTAGGGTGGCGGTGCCGCCGGCTTTGGCCCTTCATCGCTGCTCGCAGCTATATATATATATATATATATATATATATATATATACATACATACATACATACATACATACATACATACATATATATTTATTTATTTATTCATTCATTCATTCATTTTTTTTTATTATTATTTATTTATTTATTTATTTTTTATTCAGATTTTATGATACACTCAAAATATTCCACAACAAATCCTTTAAATTTAATGTAAAAGTAAAAATGAAAGTAAGCAGTGTTGGGCTCACGTAACCCTCTCATCAGAATCAAAATGTTTCAACATTTGCGATGTATTTGGATGCTAAACTATTCTTTATTATAGGCTTTGTTCTTCACTCGTGTTCCAATATTGATGGAAAAAATCATCCTCTTCACATGCGCAAAAATTTGCTTGGAAACATCACAGTGGAGCGAGCGGTGCTTACTGTGAATGTACGAATTGTACTACTGACTATTTAGAGCAGTGTAATTTTTATATGTTAGGTTGACTATTTTATTATTATATTTTATTAAGGCTATAATGAACAGGCTGCGATGTCAAGATTGTAATGCTGGAGTGTGTGTGTGTGTGTGTGTTTTTGTTTATATTACATTGTGGGAACCAAATGGCCCCACAAGGATAGTAAAACCTGAGATCACCTCCATTGTGGGGACCAGCCAGCGGTCCCCATGAGGGAAATGGGTTAATAAACATACTAAATGATATTTTTTTGAAAATGTAAAAATGCAGAAAGTTTTCTGTGATGGGTAGGTTTAGGGGTTGGGTTAGTGTAAGGGGACAGAATATACAGTTTGTACTGTATAAAAACCATTACGTCTATGGAGAGTCCCCACAAAGATATGTGCGCCTGTGTGTGTGTGTGTGTGTGTGTGTGTGTGTGTGTGTGTGTGTGTGTGTGTGTGTGTGTGTGTGTGTGTGTGTGTGTGTGTGTGTGTGTGTGTGTTCATGTTTTTCTATCCCGGTGGGGACTTTAACCTGAATGCACACAGACTCATGGGGACTCGTGTCACAGTGGGGACCTAAATAGAGGTCCCCATGGGTAAACAAGATTATAAATCATACAGAATGAGTTTTTTTGGAAATGTAAAAAATGCAGAAAGTTTTATGGGATAGGTAGGTTTAGGGGTAGGGTTAGTGTGAGGAGATAGAATATACAGTTTGTACAGTATAAAAACCATTAAGTCCATGGAGAGTACCCACAAAGATAGTAAACCGTGTGTGTGTGTGTGTGTGTGTGTGTGTGTGTGTGTGTGTGTGTGTGTGTGTGTGGCGTGGGCGCGATTGAACAGTAGACACATAAAAACATACTCCGTCATTATACAGGACGACATTCAAACTGCAAAGTGTTAACTTATATTTGTGTACAGTTGCAATAAAGCACAAAATTGTGCTTTTGTAAAATAATTTCAAGCAATCCACCCCCCGAAAGGTGCTAATTTTAAAATGAAACTAAAATGCTCATGGCTGCAAGGCATTCATAACGGTGCGCGTCCACGGCGAGGAACGAGCAGAACAGAGTGAACGTTTTTCAGTTAATTCCTACTTCCATAGGAATTCATTTGAAACGCTCGCTCAACAAATATAAATGTCAGTGCGGACGAACATATTTTACTTTCGTTTTTAAGTTAGCGATTAAAAAGCCCCCAGCGGTGTCACACGTCAGTTAACCGGTGGTAAAATATTCTCACCGTCACATACCTAGTATATTTTTATATAGATATAATAGGCCTACCTGATTTTGAACACAAGAGGGCAGTATAGCACTATGTTTGACCTTATTTATGTATTGTTTAGACTAAACAACCATTCTGGCAGTTTTTAAACTTAAAATTCATTCTTAAATTGAAAAAAAAAGAATAAAATGTTTAGTTGTGATGTTTGTATACTTTTATATAGAAATAAATGGTATATAATTACATTTTTAGAAAATTTGAGGCTTTTAGTTTTTCCTTTTTGGACATTAATTTAATCCCTCGCCATAGCAAAACCGTTTGAGATTTAATGTATTTTCATCATGTTGAAAAAGTTTGGTGGGAATAAAATAAATAGTTTAAGAGGAGTGGCTAAAAATTCATAGGCTGATTGTGCAAAAAAATCCACATTCAGACCAAAATATCTGACTTCCTTTTGCTCTGAGCTAATGAATGTAAATTAGAAAGTTGTCCGGCTTGATGAGAACAATATAAAAACATTTTTTTTTTACTGTATTTAAAACTAACCCCCCCACTTTTGTCAAAAGCATGTTGAAAGTGACACACTTCCTGCTGCCAGTTGGTGGCGCTATAACTTTGACTCACAATAGTCACATCCATCTGATCGGCCTCTTACCACGAACACACTGCTGAAGTTTCATCAAGATCAGTTGATGTATGCAGAAGTTATAACACTTCGTGTCTCTCTTTTCTCGCCATAAATTCGTTTCCTCACCACGGCCAAACCGTTCAAGATATCAAAAATCCGTCCGCAATTTAGCATCCTCAATGTCTTTACTTCATGCTGACTGAGTTTGGAGGTGATTGAATGAATTCTCTAGGAGGAGTACATCACATTCCACAGCAAGCGTTTTCCAAACAACCCATAATAGCTGACTTCCTGTTGGGCTGGCGTGAAACTTGACAAAGGGAAAGTTGTTCGGCCCGACGAGATCTATATGTGTACCGAGTTTCATATTAATTCATGCAAGCGTGTTTGATATATGGACCAAGTTTTCAGACCCTGTTCAAGAGGGCGCTGTTGAGCCCCCCTGCCACGCCCGTTTCTGAAACTTTTCACATGTCTACTGGCTAATAAGTGTTATGTGTCTGTCGAGTTTCATCGAATTTCAAGCATGTTAAGAGTCTCAAACGCATCCGAAAAGAATATTAAAACTTGATGCGTTGCCACGGCAACAGTATCTAAGATATCAATAATCCTTTCACAGGTCTACATCTGCCCTGTGTTTACATTATACACATAAAGTTTGAAGCAAATCGGGTAAAATTAAGAGGGTGACTTCAAAGCATTTTGAAAGTGACACACTTCCTGCTGCCAGTTGGTGGCGCTATAACTTTGACACACAATAGTCACATCCATGTGATCGGCCTCTTACAACGAACACACTGCTGAAGTTTCATCAAGATCAGTTAATGTATGCAGAAGTTATAACACACTTCCTGTGTCCCATTATTCGCCATAAATTTGTTTCCTCGCCACGGCCAAACCGTTCGAGATATCAAAAATCCGTTCGCAAGAATTCATCCTCAATGTCTTGACTTTATTCTCACCGAGTTTGGTGGCGATCGGATGAAATCCCTAGGAGGAGTATTTCACATTCCATTGTATGCGTTTTCCAAACAACGTATAATAACCGACTTCCTGTTGGGCTTTTGTAAAACTTAGAGCACGAAAGTTGTTCGGCCCGATGAGATCTATATGTGTACTGAGTTTCATATTATTACATGCAAGCGTGTTTGATTTATGGACCAAGTTTTCGGACCCCATTCCAGGGGGCGCTGTCGAGCCCCCCTGCCACGCCCCAGTACCAGCTTCAGCCCGGCCCTGATGGCCGCAGGTTCTGACGTGTGTGCAAAATTTCAAGAGTTTTTGAGCATGTTAAGGGCCCCAAAAGTGGCAAAAAGGCAAAAAAAAAAAAATAATGAAGAAAAAAAAAATAATAATCCTTACGGAAACAATAGGGCCTTCGCCCTTTCAGGGCTTGGGCCCTAATAAGCTTCTTAACTTAGGTTATCAAGGTAATCATTATGCTTGCTTCAATGCTGGACAGGACAAGAGGGGGAAAAAACAAAGGAAAAAAAAATGTCCGCGAGTTTCAGGATATAGTAATTTTCTACATCGCACGGACTACAAGCCGCGATATATCGAGTGTATTCGATATATCGCCCAGCCCTATAACACATACATTTCAACACATTCAGACCAACTAACACATACATTTCAACACATTCAGATGCAGTTTAGTGTGATAGTGTAATGTTAGACAAATGAAACAGCGCTGCGTTACCTCACAAGTTTAATTTGTCTAATAAACTGTCCTGTGAGTTGTAATTCTGCACTTGCGTGTATAGTTCGGTAGAATTAAATGTCCATATTCCTTTTATATCCGCGGGACTCGCGTCGCGTGTGGAGCTGATAGCGGTCTCTTAGCAATCCCGAACTGCTTCATATCACAGTCATGATAAAAACATCGATGTATTTACTCATCCATAAACATTATTAGATCGGTCGGCTTGACGTTGACGACAAGATCCATAAATCTTAGCAAATGTTGTGTCATCAAACTACGCCTTTGTTATTGTAAGAGCTTAGCGACCCCTAGTGGAGAAAAAATTACATACTGTATGTTTAACGCCTCCAGCCCATCCCACATCATCGTATAGTGAAGGTAAGTGTCCCTTCTATAGTAAAATCCATCAGGTCCCTAAACTCAAGCAGACACAGTGTACTGCAAAGGTCCACAGCGCATACCATAGTTTGATGTTCCAGATATGATTTTTGAGTTTATATTAGTAGTGTGATCAGTAAGCCCAGGTTTTCTGTCTTTCCAAGAGACCGCAGTTAATATTCAAGAAGAGGCACCGGGACTGGAGGACTGAAGGCTTTTCTGACTGTAAGCTATTTAAGACACAGACCAAGAACACACTGACACACACACTAACACACACACTCGCAAACTCACACACAAAGACACAGAGAGCACAGCACAGTTCTATGCAAAGTGGGGAATCCCTGGTTCCACCTAACCAAGTGCCGAGGTGTCCATGAGCAAGACACCTAACCCCAGCTGCTCCCGATGAGCTGGATGGCGCCTTGCATGGCTGACACCGCCGTCGGTGTATGAATGAGTGAGTGAATGGGTGAATGTGAGGCCTATGTAAAGCACTTTGGTGGCCATAGGTCTGTGAAAGCGCTATATAAATGCAGTCCATTTACCATTTTACCATTTTTTCATTTTTTTTTTACATGTAATGTATGATACTGCACTTCTTACTCAGGACATCAGACTGAGGTAGTATAAGTATACATTTCAGAGTAATTCAATAGCAAATGAATTAGATTTTAAAATCAAGTTGGATCTGGGGTATTTGAGGCCAGTCAGCAGGAGGAAACCTACACCAATATGCAAGGAAAGCAGAAACCGAACTGTGTTTAACCAGCATTAATGTGTTTTTCCATTTAAGTGATTACATCAGTGAATGAGGACCTTCTTCTTACTGAATGTTCAGTGCTATGGATAAGTTTAGACACCCATGCTAAAGTTGACTAAAAAGAGGAATAAAAAATCATCTTTTGGAAATTGAACTTAATGCCTTAATTAAATAGGGTGGATTACCTGCTGATAGGTGCTCACTAATGTCCATCACCTCATTCATCCGGCTACACATACAATAAATAAAATTCATTAAAATAATTAGATTTTTTTTAATACATTATTTAATCTATTATTTCTAATCTGTCTATCTGTCTATCTGTCTATCTATCTATCTATCTATCTATCTATCTATCTATCTATCTATCTATCTATCTATCTATCTATCAATCATTGACTTCTTTAAACTTCAAACTTTCTGGTCCGGCTCTCTCAAGCCAACTTAAATTTTGTCTCGGCTGAATTTTTTATCTTGTTTTTGTTGTTGTTTAAAAGCAAAGGCTTTGTTCTTTTTTTAAAATATTGTATCTTCAGATATTAATACAAAAACATATTCTTGGGGCTGATTTTTGTGACAAATATAAAAATCTGACAAAGGCATCAAGCGAAACCATTTATTTGATGAGGTTTAATTCTATTTGATGAGGTTTAATTCGATGCCTTTACAGTACATTACAAGTCTTTTTAGTACTTGTTCCCCTTTTCCTTTTGCTAATATTTGACTATGAAACTTCAGGTCAGGATATAAAATATTCACGTTTAGATTTGTGACTTTGTCCAAAATTGGTATGCCAGGGTTAAATTCGTAAATTGCAATGAATCCTCAACAACTATTCTTGTCATTTATTTTAGGATATCCAACAGGTTCTTTCTGCAGTCTCCAGTGGGAGAGAAATAATGAAGAACCTTCAAGACACTGGATTCATCAATAGAAAACAAAGGATCACTCCGACCCAAATTCTGGTGTCTTTCTTGATTGAGAGGTTTGGGGAGAGGTATGTTAAATATGGGTTACATCTGGTATAACTTAAAGAGGTCATACTATGCTCATTTCAGGGGCCTTAAAGGTGAACTAAGTAACTTTTGTACCTTAACTGAACAGCTTCGGAGTCATTGGAATGGTTATAATACTTATTTCGGGTTGAATGGTGGTCGTTTCGCACCCCCCTGGTGCCCGTGAGCCGAAAATTCGCACTTGCAACTTTGAGACGGCGGGCCGCCGGGGCAGGAAGTATCGCGTGATATCAGGTCTCGCGATGTAAACAATTGCTTTACGGCCAAAAGAAATCTGCTCAAATAATGTCATTATTGCGCTCCCTCACGCTGTCCGAACCCGAAGGAAGAAGACGTTTTAAAGAATGTCCCATCTGCTTTGATGTCGTTGATCTACAAGCCTCTGTGTCTGAGAATCACCAAAGAGTTTTTACAACAGTGTTGTCAAATATTTATTCCGAAGCTGTGGGGGGAGCTCTAGAGAGAAACCTGCGAGCGAAAAGCGAGAATACAGCGAAGAAATCCCAAAGCTACTGAGTGCTGCTTTAAGTATGGTACAGTATTAAAACTCTGTTACTATTGCATACAAGCTGGCTGTGTATTCCTCCATTCTGGCTCTTTCCTGCTTTGCTCTCAGATCTAGTGCTTCGCCCCTCTCCTTGGACTGCTGCCTCCGCTGCATGCAGCAGCCGACGAGGTGGGAGAGATGATTCTGATTACATTCAAGGAAGTTGTCACACCCTGTAAATGAAAAGTACAGAATTTGGCTTGTTTACTATTAAAAATGTCGACTTCATCCATACAACAGTACGTCTTGAATCCGGAAACTGACACAGACAACAAAACACACAGCCTGAAACTGAGTCTTAGCAGGTCCTCTAGAATAAGTATCCAACATTTTAAACATATTTATAAGTCTGAAAAACTGGAAAAGCACAATAGGTCCCCTTTAAAGCTAGGCAACAGACTTAAACATAAGTGTTTTGTGTTCAGGTTCTCTGTTGATGCCTGCAAAAGTATAAGGTTGAGTATTTGAAATTGAATGTCGCTGATATTTTGAGATTATCTTACTTCTGGAAAATATTTAAATATCTGGAAATTTAAATGTATAGGCTGTACATTTGTGTGTCACTTGTTTGTTTATTAACTGAAAGTGGTTTTTTTTTACATTTACAGGCCATCCACAAACATAAAAGAGGCCATAGCACTATCGTTGGTACAGACATTCCCGGCCCTGAATGATGGATCAGACAGTGGCTATGTGAGTTTAATTATCTTGGTTCATATGGAAATTGATGCTGATTTAAAACTTTAAAACTTTTTTTTTTTTTTTTTACAAAGATGTGAATGTACTTAAAGGCAGGGTAGGTAGCTTTTTTCTAAAAAACTTTTTACCACATTTGTTTAAACTGTATTTATATACCAATTAGAGCACCGATTACAATTCTCTAGGCTGATTCCGATATCCGATTTTTCATTGAGTTTGACCTGCCGATACCGATTTGAGCCGATTACAATTTAATTTTTTTCTAACCACTTCTAACAGCACACACAAATAGGGCTGTGCGATATGACTATTTTTGATAGTGGACGATTAAAATGTCTCCACGATCTGCTTTTGAAGAAATATTGTAGTATCGTGCATTCTATCAGTTGTTGTTCTGGCGCCTCTGTCCCAACATACTGAACAACGCGACGTGTATTCACATAAAATGTTAACGCAGCGGAACAGGACACTGCAGTTCACAAAAGTTCATAATTTGCATGTGCTTTAATGCCTTGTCGGTTAAACATTTAATTTGCGTGCTGATGCGCAGTTCTAAGGTGAGCGTTTCTCAGCGCGTACATGTGAAGCTCACATGCACTAAAAGCCTGTCTACCAGCCTGGAGACTGGACTAAGTTATCTTGCGAGTCTTATTGTGCTAATACTGTCAAATACAGACAAGGTTTACATAAACAAAGTTGGTTATGTCTAAAGTGAAAGCAAACTTGAGAAAATTGAGAGAAAATCCGCTTGTCAAATGCGTGTATATTAGATGTGTCGAATGAGAGACAGTAGTAATAGTAAACACACTGCCGCTTGTCCTTAAAGGGATAGTTCACCCAAAAATAAAAATTATCTCATTATTTACGCACTCTAATGTTGTTCCAAACCTGTATTAATTTCCTTCTAATATTTTCTGATATTTTTCTAATATTAATATTTTGAAGAATGTGGCTATCCAAACAGTAGCTGGTCCCCATTGACTTCCATAGGAGAAAACTATACTATGGTAGTCACTGGGGTACATCAACTCTGTTTGGTTACCCACATTCTTCCAAATAACTTATTTTCAACAGAAGAAAGAAACTTATTCGAGTTTAAAACAACTTGAGAGAGTAAATTATGACAATTTGAATTTTTAGGAGAACGATCTATCTATAAATTACAGGAACGTCTGACTGTCTGTCTGTTTCTGTCTGTGTGTGTGTCTGTTAACCGCATATCTCTCGAACCGTTAGTCCGATGGATTTCAAACTTGACAGGTGTCTCGCTACGGGCACGAGTAAGTGCAGTGCCACGTTTGACATTGTTTGGATGAGAAATGCTAAAAATATCATTAAATATATCATTTTTAAAAGGTTGTGGTTTAAAAATTGTGACAGAGTGACCTGTCCCTGTTGGATTGCGCAGCACTTATACACACACACATACACACTTCATCTTGCCTCGTTCCTCCGTTCCATGCTGGGGCGATGTGGGTGCACACACACGCCATTAGCACGCTGGTTTTCACACACGCAAACATATCCACTCCATTTCCATCCCTGACAGAAATCCCTGCTATACATATACGCACACATCTAAGTTGTCTATTGTTTTTCGTTTAGTTTATTACTTTAACACTTACATGTGTTCAGTGTTTGTCAGCGTCTGTGTTGCCGGTCTTTCGTGTTGTGTTGTGTCTATCGGCTGGCCAGACCCGAGCACCACCTAGTGGCCTGGATAAATACCGGCAGTCGGCTCGTCCATTGTTTGTGTTAACAGGGGGGGGATTATGTAAATGTGGCATTATTATTATGAGTTTATTATTTGTATTTGTTATTTTGTCTGCCTTTTTGTTTTTTGCTTTTGTTAATGTGTATATATGTATATCTATATCTATATATATATATATATATATTGGAAAATGTATATACTGAACTATATACTTACCTCATAAAGGTTTTGTAATGGTTTTAACTAAAGGGGCGGGGCTTGGACTATAAAAAGGAGCCCCAAACTCATGTAGGGTGTCAGTTAACCTGGCGAACGAGCGGGCAATTGTAGTGCCGTGAGCAATTCCTTACTGGAAGTATTTGTGTGTATAGATTCATATCTTTTCTTTGTTTTGTTTTTTTTTGTGCGCCATTCTTTTTACTTATTTGTTACTTTTGTACATCGCTTTGGTCATTTCCTTTTGGGACTGTATCACTTCTCGAGCACTGTAAATAAATAGCACTTTATACCAACATCACTACGAGTATTGCCATCATCATTTTTTTTTTTTTTGTAAAACCAATTTTTCGCCGGACAGTGGGCCTGCGAAGACCCGTTGTCTCACATTTGGTGTCAGAAGTGGGATGGCTACTCGCAGGACGGCGCCGAGAGGCAGGAAGCCTAGGGTGGGGCTTCGTTCCCAGACCAAAGCTATGGTTGAGGAGAAGGTAGCCTGGGACACTGTGGAGTCTACGGAAGAGGAGACAGAGGAGGATCTCCCACCGGTTCGTCCCAAGTCCAGGTCACCTCAAGTCGGACCCATCTCTGATGCTGCAACATCTAGTGGGGGGATGATTGCTGTGATGCGTGACTTCCTGAGTGCACAAGAGCAAAGAGAGCAACGCTATGTAATGGAGCTACAGAATCTGCGGGAATCGATTCTGCAAGCTGTACGGCCAGCAGAGGTGTCGAGTGATGTCGAGAGTCCACGGATGGAGCTTCCCACGCCAGCACAGCGCAGAAGCACACCTTACCAGAGAGAACTCGACTCACCAACTGACAGGCAGTACAACAGTCAGCCGACGCCACGAACGGAGCCAAGGTTACCAGTCTTCCAACAGGGGGAGGACATTGAGAACTTCTTGCGCCGTTTCGAGCGTCTTGCCAGAACCTGGAGATGGCCAGAGAACGAATGGAGTTATCGTCTGGTTCCACTGCTGTCTGGGCAAGCACTGGAGGCCTACCTGGCCATGGACGAGGACCGAGCGGAGGTTTACGAAGACCTGAGGGAGGCACTGTTGGAAAAATTCAACATCTCGCCAGAGACCTACCGTCAGCGGTTCCGGGCCACTACTACTCCAAGCGGAGAGACACCGACTGAAACCTATCATCGGTTGCGGAACTTATACCGTCGTTGGGTGAGACCTGAGCTGCACACCAAGGAGGAGATCGCTGAGACGATAGTCCTGGAGCAATTACTCCGTGTTCTGCCCTATGAGATCCGGTTATGGGTGAAAGAACGGGAGCCAACAACTGGCCTGGATGCTGCTAAACTGGCTCAGCAGTACGTCAACGCTCACCGTGGTAGTCAGCGATCTCAACCCACAAAAGGTAATTTTAGAAGTTCTGCCAGTGGCTCTGGGGAACCTCAAGCTGACTCTAATACTGCTCAGTCACAGAAGGTAGTTCCTGAGAAAAGACTTGTTTGCTTTTATTGCCAACAACCGGGTCACAAGGCCACTGTGTGTCCGGTGCGTAAAGCTAAACTGACTGGCTTTTGTTATGTCCCAAGAGAGGAGGACAATAATGTGAGCAATGTGCGCAAAACACAATATGTTCCAGTGACTGTGAATGGACAAGGTATGAATGCTCTTTTGGATACTGGAAGCTCATTGTCATTGCTTAAAAAAGGTCATATGTCACAGGTTCCGTTTGATAACCTGGTCAGTGTACAATGTGTTCATGGGGATGTTAAGCAGTACCCCCAAGCCGAAATGAATGTGTGTGTACAAGACCAAACTTATCTGTTGAATGTGGCTATTGTAGATGACTTGCCTGCTGACATGATTTTGGGGAGAGACTTACCAGTGCTTACTGAACTGTTGCATTCAACTAAAGATTGTGTAACCACTTTGGTAAATGTTGATGTTGCTTGTCCTGTTGTAACACGAGCCCAGGTTAAAGCAGGTCTGCAGCCGTTGCCAGACTTACACCATAGTCTGCTGCAAGGCGGGACTAAGGGCCCCAGAAAGACACGTCGCCAACGGCGACTGGAAAAAGGTCTTGGTACTCCAGCCCCTAAGATCCAAACTGAGGGTCTTGAAATCCATGACTGGCAGGTCCCAGAAAATATTGCAGAATTGCAAAGAGCTGACAAGTCTTTAAAACCATTATTTGATAAAGTGTTGGAGGGACAACAAGCTGATGTGTGTGATGAAAAATATGTTATTATCAATGATATATTGTACATGCAAACACCTGATTCCACCCGTTTGGTTGTCCCTACATGTTGTCGTCCACTTGTGTTACACCTAGCACATAGTGTTCCATGGGCAGGACATATGGCACTTCAAAAGACATATGCACGCATAAGCTCCCGATTTATTTGGCCCTTCATGTACACTGATGTACAGACATACTGCACCACATGCCACACATGTCAAAAAACCAGTGCTGTGCGCCGACAGGATAGGGCACCTTTACATCCTCTGCCCGTTATATCTGTTCCCTTCCAGCGCATCGCCATGGATATTGTGGGGCCTCTGGAAAAGAGCAGTGCAGGGCACCAATACATCCTGGTCGTTAGCGATTATGCGACGAGGTACCCCGAAGCCTTCCCTCTCCGTTCCATCACTACACCCAAGATCATCAATGCTCTCGTCCAGCTGTTCTCCAGAGTGGGAATACCAGATGAGATTCTCACGGATCAAGGGACAAATTTCACATCACGGCTGATGAAGCTACTTCACCGTCAGCTAGGTATCACCGCAATAAAGACCAGCCCATACCATCCACAGACGGATGGGCTGGTGGAGCGTTTTAACCAGACGCTTAAGAACATGCTCCGCAAGTTTGTGTCAGATACTGGAAGGGACTGGGATAAGTGGCAACCATTCTTGCTGTTTGCCTACAGGGAAGTACCACAGGCATCGACAGGTTTTTCTCCATTTGAGCTCCTGTATGGATGGCGGGTCCAAGGGCCGCTGGATCTCCTGCGGAAAAGGTGGGAGGCCCCTTTGTCTGAAGAACAGACAAAGTCTGAGAAGGGCATTGTCCAGTACGTCCTTGAGATGAGAGACCGCCTAGAGAGTTACAGGGAGAAGGCCCAAGAGAACCTGCAACTGGCACAAAAGGCACAAAAGACTTGGTATGACCAACATGCAAGATCCCGAGGACTGCAACCTGGACAAAAGGTTTTGTTACTGCTCCCAACATCTACGAACAAACTACTGATGAAGTGGCAAGGACCCTACAGAGTCGTTCGCAAGATGGGGCCAGTGACGTATGAGATTCATCACCCCGACAAGGGCAAGGCTACACAGACTTACCACATTTATCTGCTGAAGGAATGGAAAGAGCAACCCAGCAAACAGGAAACATCGCTGCTGATTCGTAAAGTGGAAGAGGATAAGGAGAACGAACAACCAGAACCGAAGGTGGGAGAGTCAGCACAGCCAGCAGGCGTTGATCTGTTTCATCTGGAAGAATCTAAACAGGCTGAGCTGCACCACCTTCTGGGGTGGTATCCCTCGTTGTTCCGTCAGAGGCCTGGGCGGACTAACCTGGTACAGCACCAAATCCACCTTCTGGATCAAACACCTTCACGACAGCGGCCATATCGTATTCCTGAGAGGCTGGTGGCTCCCCTGAAGGCAGAAATCGAGATGATGTTGGAGTTGGGAGTTATTGAACACTCAAAGAGTGAATGGAGCAGCCCAATTGTTATTGTTCCAAAGAAAGATGACACCTTGCGCATCTGCATTGACTTCAGAAAGCTGAATGCTCAGTCGAGATTTGATGCATATCCAATGCCACGCATTGACGATCTTCTAGAGAGGATCGGCCAAGCCAGGTACATCACAACCTTGGACTTATGTAAAGGGTATTGGCAAGTACCCCTGAAGGAGGCGTCCAGACCCTACACTGCATTCCGTACCCCGCTGGGGCTATACCAGTTTACAGTCCTACCATTCGGGCTGCATGGGGCACCTGCAACGTTCCAACGACTGATGGACCAAGTCCTTCAAGGCTGTGAGGAGTGGTCAGCAGCATACCTGGATGATGTTGTTATATACAGTGTGACCTGGGAGGACCATCTTCTACACCTCAAAAAGACCCTGAGCAAGATTCAAGAGGCTGGGCTATCTTTAAACGTGGCTAAATGTGAGTGGGCGAAGTCAGAGACCAACTACCTTGGTTACCACCTGGGAAATGGAGAGCTAAAACCTCAAGTGGACAAGGTAGAAGCTGTTCGACGCAGCCCAAGACCGAAGACAAAGAAGGAAGTCCGCTCCTTCTTGGGACTGGTGGGGTGGTATCGCCGCTTCATCCCCAACTTCTCTTCCACCGCAGTCCCATTGACTAACCTGCTCTGCAAGAACGTCAAGAACCCGATTATCTGGACTGAGGAGTGTGAAGCAGCCTTCAACACACTAAAGGAGCAGATGTGTTCTGGCCCAGTCCTCAAAAGTCCAGATTTTACAAAGGAGTTCATCGTTCAGGTAGATGCCTCTGCTGTGGGAATAGGTGCCGTCCTGGCCCAGGTAGATGCGGGTGAAGAGAGGCCCATTGCATTCCTGAGCAGGAAGTTGCTGCCAAGAGAAGCCCGGTACTCCACAGTGGAGAGGGAAGGTCTGGCAATCAAGTGGACCTTGGAGAGCCTCCGATACTACCTGCTAGGGAGAGAGTTTACCTTAGAGACAGATCACAGAGCCCTGACGTGGATTCACACGATGAAAGATCATAATTCTCGTGTGACCAGATGGTATCTCTCCCTGCAACCTTACCAGTTTAAGGTCAGACATCGACCTGGACCCCAAAACAAAATAGCCGACTACCTGTCTCGGAATCCGGTCAGTTCGCGGCCTGGAGAGGGGGGAGGTGATGTGACAGAGTGACCTGTCCCTGTTGGATTGCGCAGCACTTATACACACACACATACACACTTCATCTTGCCTCGTTCCTCCGTTCCATGCTGGGGCGATGTGGGTGCACACACACGCCATTAGCACGCTGGTTTTCACACACGCAAACATATCCACTCCATTTCCATCCCTGACAGAAATCCCTGCTATACATATACGCACACATCTAAGTTGTCTATTGTTTTTCGTTTAGTTTATTACTTTAACACTTACATGTGTTCAGTGTTTGTCAGCGTCTGTGTTGCCGGTCTTTCGTGTTGTGTTGTGTCTATCGGCTGGCCAGACCCGAGCACCACCTAGTGGCCTGGATAAATACCGGCAGTCGGCTCGTCCATTGTTTGTGTTAACAGGGGGGGGATTATGTAAATGTGGCATTATTATTATGAGTTTATTATTTGTATTTGTTATTTTGTCTGCCTTTTTGTTTTTTGCTTTTGTTAATGTGTATATATGTATATCTATATCTATATATATATATATATATATATATTGGAAAATGTATATACTGAACTATATACTTACCTCATAAAGGTTTTGTAATGGTTTTAACTAAAGGGGCGGGGCTTGGACTATAAAAAGGAGCCCCAAACTCATGTAGGGTGTCAGTTAACCTGGCGAACGAGCGGGCAATTGTAGTGCCGTGAGCAATTCCTTACTGGAAGTATTTGTGTGTATAGATTCATATCTTTTCTTTGTTTTGTTTTTTTTTGTGCGCCATTCTTTTTACTTATTTGTTACTTTTGTACATCGCTTTGGTCATTTCCTTTTGGGACTGTATCACTTCTCGAGCACTGTAAATAAATAGCACTTTATACCAACATCACTACGAGTATTGCCATCATCATTTTTTTTTTTTTTGTAAAACCAATTTTTCGCCGGACAGTGGGCCTGCGAAGACCCGTTGTCTCACAAAAATAAACATTCTGACATAATTGGGTTGTGGTTGTCAGGATGTTAACTGAATCGGTAAGTCACACTTCTTAATAATGTTTACTTCTTTATTACTGTGTCATGCGCACTGAAGTTAGTCTGTGACAATGTGATGTTTAATACGTTAAATAGTAGTAATAGTAGTAATAGTAGTAGGCTTCTATTACGGTAAATCTCCATCAGCTGTCCGTTTTTATTTCGGCTCCCATGTGAGAGTTTGCACACTGCCTGTGTGAGACGCTCACGTCTCAGACGTGGCTCGACACAGATGTAGATATAAATGAAATGTAATTAAAAAAAATATTATTAATTTTCAAAACATTGCACCTGTCAATACAGAACAAATATTCTGTAGCCTATTTTGCTGTCAATGATGACGTTGTCTTTGCTGCTATATATTTATGTTTAACATGAAGTATAGGCCTTCCACAATTCTCTACCCATATGTCGAATATATCACCAATGAGGTTTATCACGTCAAACACGTTTCTGGTGTGCAAAGACAGAAAACACCATGCTCTGGTGTGCAAAGCCAGTGTGTCGCCGGTCTGGCGTGTCCGTTTTTTTTAATGCTAGAAATAGAACCGATGCCTATTTTTCACGTGACATGCAAGCGTCATGCAATTTCGTTGTTTAGATGTCATTTTGACACGATAAATAATAATAATAATAATATATAATATTATATAATTAATAAATTACATTTTGATTTTTGGAGGTTTTGACAAATGCAGATATAGTTGTAATTTAAAAAAATATAATAATAATTATCGATATTCAAATATTGCACCTGTCAATACAGAATGAAACATTCTGTAGCCTATTTTGTATCATGAATTATAGGCCTCCACAACTCTCTCCACATATTTTGACCAAATCCCGAAATAGCCCTCATTGTACGTCACCTAGCAGCAGCAGCAGCAGCATCAGACACGCTTTTGTGCAAAGACATAGAAAACACCACGCAGACACCATACTCACACCACGCAGCCTTATTGTTCATGATCACTGTCATGTGCATTGATGTGCATAAATTATTATAATTCAAATGAACTATTAGTTATGATAATTCAAATGAACTATTAGTTATGAACATCAGCCAAATTAATTATATTCATACCACATTTCTGCCCATATCCTGGGCATCTGATCTTTTGCAGACCACCTGATTGTGACCTACTGTTACACCACCTTTGCTGATGCTAAGATGCCGAAAGATAGTCGTACCAACAGAGAGAGGATACGCAAGGCAATGCGTCATGCACGTAATGCTCAGTCAGTCGAAGCCCGAGATGCTCGACTGGCAAGTGACGCTGCACGTCAAGAAAGGCGCTGTGAAGCTGAGGAAGAGGACGAACGCCGTGCTCGGCTGGCAAGCGATGGTGCTCACCATGCTAACATGAGAGATATGGAAACACCTGAGATACGAGCGGATCGCCAGATGCATGACTGTCAACGACACAACCTTCTGAGAGAGGAGGAGACCCCTCAGCAGCAAGAGGAACGACAAGCAAGGGATGCCACGTGCCATCAGAAGATGCGTCTCACCCGTCTGGAAAAGGCACGAAAAGACAATCGCAACCTTGCTCGGTGTGACGATACAGACTTCTTCCAAGAGGAACTTCATGGTGATTATAGGCACATGCTGAGCAATACCTCACTGTTTGAATGTCCTACATGCTCACATTGTGGTGCCTATGTATGGAAAGAGGAGAGAAAAGGATTCCGTTGCAACTTCAGTAAGATTAACCTTACATATAATGCCACAAATCCCGAGCCTGGCTCAATCCCACCACAGCTTCCAGATGCTATTAAGGACCTTTAAGTTTATCATTACATTGCCGGCCCCCTTCCTGAACAAGGTCACACACCACTCTTTGCTCAGATCTATTTCCACGATCCTGCTCATGAGCTGGAAAACCGTTGAGCCCATGCCTCAAACAGTGATCTGACTGAAGATTTTTTACTGAGGACGCAAGAGGCCATTCATATGTGCAATCCATATGTGCAACAGTTTAAGTCAGCCATTGAGTATGTGACCCAAAATGACAATGCCAATGAATTGAAAATTGTCCTAACAGCTTGCACACAAAGTTATGACCTTCATCGTGGCACTGTGAATCTTCCATCACTGAATAGTGACGTGGCTGTCATTGCTCCAGGAGTAACAACTACACAGCAATTTGGGAAACTGGCTGTCACTCTTCACCTCAGAGGAGGAAGGCTTTGCCATGCATCCAGCATATGACCCATTGTCATATGTGCTTCTTCTACCTCAGGGTTCCCAAGGATACCACACTGAGCTGGCAGGCATCACACCAACATGCTTCTACCGTTACCATCTTCAAGTGCGTGACATTGCTCAACACTTCAATTTGCTGCTTCGTGGTGGGAGACTGACACAGCAATACGTATGTGATATGATGGCAAAAATGTAGTCACACCGCCTCAACTGGAAAAACACAACCAGAAGTCTATCAAGGCTGAAAAGTATAAAATCATTGTTGATGCCCTGAAAAGTCACTCTGAGATCATTCCTGGACGCCTAACCATCCTGCCACCCACAATTTACGGATCACCCCGATGGTACGCCAAGCAGTTCCAAGATGCCATGGCCTTAGTACGAATCAAAGGAAAACCAGACTTTTTCCTCACCTTCACTTGCAACCCGTACTGGCCTGAAATCACAGGGACACTTTTTGAGGGTCAACAGACCAATCAGAGACCAGACATCATTGCTCGAGTATTTCACATGAAGGTGGAGGCACTCCTCACAGACCTCCTCAAGCGTGACATCTTGGGACACATTGATGCATATGTGATGGTGAAGGAAACACAAAAGAGGCATCTTCCATATATACACATGCTCATGACCATGGTAGCCCGCGACAAACCCAGGACCGCCAGCGACATTGACCGTGTGGTGTCTGCAGAGATTCCTGACAAAAACACAAATATGGAACTACATCGCATTGTAACATCACACATGATTCACGGTCCATGTGGACAATGGAACAGTGCCAGCCCCTGCATGGTAGACAAAAAGTGCACCAAAGACTATCCCAAACAATTGAGACAGAACACAAGCTTTTCAGACAATTCCTACCCACTGTACCGAAGATGAACAGAAGGAGCACCTGGTTCTCCCATCATCAAGACCATCAGAGGTGGCGTCAATGTACCTGTCAATAATACATGGGTTGTGCCATACAATCCGTACCTCCTGCTCCGATATAATGCGCATATTAACGTTGAAATTGTGTGTGCTGTCTCCAGTGTCAAATATCTGTATAAATATTTGGAGAAGGGACCTGATCAGTGCATGGTGAGACTGGATCTGCCTGATGATGAGACCCGTGAGATACTACGACGTGATGAGGTGACACGTTATGAGTTAGGGCGTTACATCACTGCATCTGAGGGATACTGGCGCATATACGACTTCCCTATTCAGCAGAAACAGCCACCAGTAAAGATGCTTGCAATTCATCTAGAGGATGAACAGGTCATCATGTTCACTGATGAAGGCGCTGCCCAGAACCTGTTGGACTCAGGGCCACCTGCCACCACACTGACCGCCTTTTTTGAAGCAATGTCTCTTCATCCACACATGCGACACATTGTGTACCCAGATGTGTTTCCACTCTTCACATACACACGAAAGAAATTTCAATTGCGTAAAAAAAGACTGAGTTCTCACGATGACCGCATGGCTGACACCGTTGGACAAATTCCAATGATTGTCTTCAACCCTCACACTGCTGAACTATTCTATCTCTGCATCCTTTTGTACCGCGTGCCAGGGCCAACATGCTTCAAAGACCTCCGACGAATTGGAGATGTGGTCATGGACACCTATCTGGCAGCTTGCATTGCGCATGGCATTGTTGACAATGACCAAGAAGTAGATTCTGTTATGGAGGAGGCTGCAAATGTGACATTTGGCTCAGCGCTGCGTTAGGTATTCGCCAACATGCTAATGTTTGTTCTTAGTAGGGCTTGCATAGACTAGTCGAGTAGTCGATAGATCGACTACTTCAACCACTAGTCGACGCTGTCGGAAACAATCGACTACTCGAGCGTCCATTAACCGTAAATGAATTAAAAATGGCGAACGTCACCAACAGACACCACACGTCAGATGTGTGGAAGTATTTCATCAAGGATGACAAAAATATTGTAATTGGCCAACTCTGCAAGAGGCCATTCACAAATTGTGTCTAAAAACGTGTGGAAAGCGCGCGCGGCCGTGCCGCTGTCTCCTACAAGCGCTCGCGCTCCCGTGGCGTCTGTCGTTGCTATGCAAACAAACTGCGCTCTCCATGATGACGACGAAGAAGTATCATTCAGCAAAGGATTAATTGATTTCTAGCCCTTGCATTAGCTTTACTACTAGATATATTTCTGGAGATGAGAAGAAAAAACCCGCCTGGAAAAACTAGCGCATCATGTTGCTTTCATTATGAGCGTGCGCCTACATTTGAAATAACGACCTTGAGCGCGGAAAAGACGCGATATGTGACGGCCCCTAGAAGCAGACGTCAGAAATGAAAGGCAAGAACGGACATTTATTTGGCTTACATGAAAATTTAAAAATGAAATGTCATAATTATAATGTTTTGAGAGTTTACTTATGTAATTACATGTTTATTGATAAGATCTAGCTATTTCATGTCTTTTCATTTACAGTAGCATGAACGACGAGCAGTCGAGTAACTCGAGTATTGTTTTGATAAGAAATCGACTAGCAGAAATCACCAGTCGTGCAACCCCTAGTTCTTAGAGGGGAACACTTGAAGTTCTGGGAAAGGCACAAGCATGTGCTGTGTGAAGCTGTGTTTCATGCACAGGGCCAATGTGAATGAGCCAGATGAATTTATTGTTACTCAAGTGCTACTTGACCTTAAGGACCATGTTGAAAGAGATGGTTTTACTTTAAATGGGAACTTTGGCCTCCCTGAGCCTGATCCACTTCACGTTCGGAGTCAAATTCCCCGCATCATCTAGCATGAGACTGAGCACAACATAGAGGAACTTCAAACTATCATTACTCAGGGTTTCCGCGGAGTCATAAAAAGTCATAAAACGTCTTAAATTTAATAAGAAGAATTTTAGGCCATAAAAAGTCATAAAAACGTCCGGATTTTCCATACAAGGTCATAAATTTAATTTAGCAACGTCATAAATTGATATGCTCGTTCATTCGTTGGTTCTACCATTGCCTTTTCCCCCTGAAAATGCGCTGGCGGCATAATGTTAAATGCACAGGTTAAATGCGCCAAAAGCGGAACGCTCATTTGAAACGCGCGCCACACGGACCATTTACCCGCTCGGCTCCAAGTCCAAACGGTAGCGCAGCGCGAGCTCAATAGAGCAGACGCGTTTACTCTGATCGGTCTCGGTCACAAGATCCAGTGAGAAGTGCTTGAATTCAGCGAGGAACACAAGTGTCTCCGTGATTTAAACCAGTTTAAAGGCAGATGAAGCAGCGCTGACAAACAGGAGAAACACTGTGCGCAACGATACAGTCAGAAGGCTTTTCCGTCTACAATCTCCCATCATTTATCATGGATATACTGTAACGTTAGCCTAGTAAAATTAACTGCACCATGTGGGATATACATATTGAATTTTATTATATTATTAGTGCTGATAATGTATTAAAGGACTAATGGAATATTTACAGTATTTAATAATGTATTTAGGCTACTGTTTTTCATACATTTCCTGAAGATACGTGCCATCAAAGTTAGGCAACACAAACCTGTTTCAAGGCTTAACCCCTATTAGCATATGCAGAAACTAAGTAATTATTTTCCCAATAAAGGTAATTATTTTCCCAATAAATATGTTTGAATGTCCTACCTCAGATTTGTGAAATGTTCACCAGTTTGGCAAGTGTTTGTCATTATATTTTCTGACAGTAAAGAGTAAAGTTAGTTTAAAACCACAATTAACGCTCTGGTTTCTACAACTTTCACTTAGAAGCAACAGTCTGCCTTTAAACTTGAAAGAAATAAAGATTTGACATTTATCGTGATAATTATCGATATTGACTAATATAAAACAATTATCGTGATAATTGCCTTTGGCCATATTGCCCAGCCCTAACTGAAATCTCCTGGTCTATCACAATGGGAAAGTGTACATTTAACGAGCCATGGCTCAAAGATGGTGTGTTTAGTAGTTGGCTCAAGCCCGTTGCAAATAATCAGTATCAAGCATATTGCACACTGCAAGAAGGCGTTGGAGCGGTCTTTAGGCATTTAAATAATACATCTTGTTACTTTAAATGAAAGTCAATAAAAAAAAACTTTTGAAAGGAATTTTAATGAATTTTTCGTAATTCGTGTAGGTCATAAATTTCAATCATAATGGTCATAAAAAGGTCTTAAAAAGTCTTAAATTTGACTGACCAAACCCTGCAGAAACCCTGATTACTGACACCGAAAACAGCCTCAATGACGAACAGCAAAAAGTTGTCGAAACAGTGATGGAAAGTGTAGAACAGGGACTTGGAAAAATGATATCCCTTGATGCAAGTGGTGGAACAGGGAAAACATTCATATTGTGCCACATCCTTAACAAAGTGCGTGCACAGGGCAAAGTAGCTCTTGCAACAGCTGCAAGTGGCATTGCAGCTACCCTACTGCCAAAAGGCACAACCTTTCACAGTAGGACAAAATGTCCTCTCATTCTAACCGACAGGTCCATTTGCAGTATGAGTGAACATGACTGCACTGCAACACTCATTAGAATGACGCATCTCATGGTTGTGGATGAAGTGTCAATGATGGATCGCCGTGCATTAGAAGCAGCAGATAGTACATTCCAGTGGCTCAGAGGTTCAGACAAGCCATTTGGTGGCATCACAATGGTTTTCAGCGGTGACTGGAGGCAAATCCTTACTGTTGTCCCACATGGTAGCCAAACCCAGATCATAGGGAGGTGTTTCAAGAGCTCACACCTATGGAAAAATGTTGAGATTCTTCATCTAATGATGTTTTATTAACAAAGTTCGGGAGGAGCACGTTCAAATAATCAATCAATCAATCAATCAATCAACTCATCAAACAATTACCATGTCTACCCTATCAGCATGAGAGGAAGCATATATATATTCACTCTGTCAACTCACCTAACTTCCTTGACAGTTTCAGCATCCCTCCACCACCCCGACTCCTCACTCTTGGCTTGTTCTTTCACAGCCAGGAATACGGGGGGAGTACTCTGGGTTCGGGCCAAATACCGAGCCCGGAGCCCTCTCCTCGGACAGCACGCCAAATATGCATTTATTTTATCTGACTTATTTGTAAGTGTGAACTCGTGAAACAGAAAACATGAGGATCACTCAAGCTGCTGGAGATCAACAAACAGAAGCAGATTTTGCCAAATTCCTTTTAAACCTTGGTGAGGGGAAAATTCCTGTGGTTCCAGAAGAGGGTGAATTTGCAATTGAGCTCAATGAATCACTATCAATTTCTGGCGAGAAACTCGAGGACATTGTCAATTGGGTATATGATGACATGACAGTCAACATTTCCAATCCAAAGTGGCTATGTGAACGTGTCATACTGTGCCCAACCAACTCTGAAGTTGATAAAGTGAATGAATATATGACAAAGAATTTTCCTGGAGAAGAGCATGTTTGCAACAGTGTGGACACTGCAGAATCTGAGGGTCACCATATGTACCCAACTGAGTTTCTAAATACCCTCTGCCCATCTGGTATGCCTCCCCATCGCATCACTTAAAAGGCGGGAATGGTGATCATGCTACTTCGAAATTTTGACCAACAAAATGGACACTGCAATGGATCGAGATACATCATTGAACAAATCCTGCCTCATCTTTTGGTTGCGACTTCTGTGTCAATGCTGGACGCACATTACTCATTCCACGCATCACCCTCATCCCATCTGACAACATATTTCCATTCACCCTGCGACGTAAGCAGTTTCCGGTGAGACCCTGCTTTGCCATGACAGTGAATAAGTCACAAGGCCAGTCTTTGCAACGTGTTGGTGTCTTCTGCACAAGAGACTTCTTTAGTCATGGTCAATTCTACGTTGCAGCCAGCAGAGTTGGCAGATCAAGCAGACTTTGTATTCTTGCTCAAGATGATGAAACAAACAAAAAGCGCCACTTTCTGAGCAATGTTGTCTATAAAGAGGTGCTGACACAATAACAACATGTAATCTTCAAGAACAGCCAGTCTCCACTAACAAAACACAAATATCCACTCTAAATAAATATATACTCCAATGCATCATTATGTCAGTATCAGTATTTGCTTTCTACCATGCACAAATAAAAATTTCACTGACCTTTTGCTGTGTAATTTTAACAATGAGCACTCAAATACTCCAAACCAACAATTACTAAAAACACATGCACGTGTATATTATATATTATATTTCATTCTGGTGCGCTTAACGTTATCGCTACTGTGTAATAGTAGCCTATGCTATTCACCAACTAAACATATCCTATTCAATGCGTTCACAGTCTCTTTCACGGGCACCAAACCAACATGTAACGGTGGCTGCCCCAAATCAAATTTGACTTAATAAAATTTAAATTGTTCGGGCGCCAGACAAGTAAAACTTGTCAAGTAAAAAAAAAATATATATATATGTAATGAAGTTCAATTTCCCCGAAGATAACTCAAACCACTGTTACACAAAAAACGAAAATAAATTCCTTCAAATACCCACAATAATGTAGAATAGGGCTTAAATGACACACAGTCAGAAATTGAAGGGTTTGGTCAAAAATATGTATATTTTAAGAAAACATTTTTGCAAAGAAATAAAATAAAATAAACTACACAAAGTTAAATTTTCACAGAGTTTTTTTTTTTTCTTTACCTCACATGACAAATAACAAAATATTTAAGGCAAACAGACAATAAGTAGGTTGCTGTTCAAGTTGTTCAAGATTTCACAAACAACAACAAAATCACGATAGTCCTTGATTCACCATCATGTCTTTAAAGTTCGTTCTTTTTTTCAAACTCAGTTTGTGTTCAATTTTCAGCCAAAATAAAGAAATGAAAGAGAAAAAAAACACACACACAAAAAAAAAACCCACTTCAAACGAGTGTTTGTGTATGGGTGTGTGCGTGTACAATGAGCGTGTATGTGTGTGTGTGTGTGGTGGTGGCTGCGTGAAGCAGTCTGTGTAGCGGCCGCAAATCCTGGGCCGGAGAAAGAGTTTGGAGACTTGGCGAGAGTTTGGCGTGAGTTTGGAAACTCTTGGCGTGAGGTTAAAAGATGATGGACATTAGGGCTGGGTTTCGATTCAAATTTCAAGAATCGATTCGATTCCGATTCTCAAGATCTTGAATCGATTATCATTATTCGATTCGATCCGATTCGATCCGATCTGATCCGATCCGATCTTCGAGATTTAGATAATGGTTTTTGAAAAAAGCATTTTTTCCTGCTGTTACCTGAATTACAGGACTGTAGTTATGCAACATATTGATACTATTATTATAGACATTCAACTGCAAATTAATGGAGTATTGGTGGTTGTAAAGAACAATCCCCCTTCCAGAGTGTTGATGCAACTGCTTTCACAAACTTGCACTAGTGTAGACGACCGAGGACGCAGAGGTATATCAGCAGCAGTAGACCGATTATTTAGACGCGAACCTGATGTATTATTAAAAATGACATTAAGAATTTTCCAAAAAGCTGCTACAGTTCAGATGCAAATGCACCTTTATTTTTTTATTTTAATTATCAACATTTAGAACACATTTGTTCTAAGCCAGTGCAAATGTAAACAGATTGTTGGTTACTGGCTTCACAGTAAACAGACAACATTACACAGTAGAGATGCGCAGATGGGCTAGCCTATTATTTCAACCGCATCACAAAACAAAACTCATCCGTCCGCACCAACGTTTTTGACCAATTTTCAAAACCGCACCCGCCCGCCATCCACTTAATGTATGCATATATTTTTTATTTGATTGGTTAACCGCCCGCCACCCATCCGAATTTAATTAAAATATAATTTTTCGTCACGTCATCCGCCCGATCCACGGTTTATCCACGGAGTCCGCGGCTGTAACCGCCAACCGCGCATCTCTACACAGAATGTAAATAAAATTTGAACTTACAAAACCTTTAGAAAACCTTTGCTTTTGTCAAGCTCGTTCTCTGCATTGCTTCTGAACCCGAAATGGTGCCAGATCGCAGCTTTGAGCGTTTCTGGAGTTTTCAAAGCAACCGCTTGCTTAACGTTACTGACGTTGTTTTAATGTCCTTCCACCTCGCGCGCATGCGTGAATTCAATGACGCGGCAAGTTAAAGTTCACGGGGAAAATCGATCCTCTGAGTTACGGATCGATCTTTAGAAATTAATATGAAAATCGATTCAGAATCGGTGAATCGATTTTTTCAACACAGCCCTAATGGACATCACCACTAGTACCTGAGGCAGGCGAACGAACCAGGCTGGATTATGTTGCACCAGGCAGGCGAACGAACCATGCAGACGCAGTAGAGCAATTTCTCCGTCACTTTGGCGATCGCACCCAGTCAGCGCATGCACAGAGATTCCAGCAAAGAATAGTACGACCTTCAGCTTCAGGTAGCGTGTGTCCCACTCCAATAATAACCTACAGGTGTGTTTTGTTTTTTACTCGCGCCCCAACTTCCGTTTCTAGCGCTCTTTTATTCTAAATTTCCTCATTGGTTTCCGCCCATCAGAAAAAATGAAAAGCTGATATGGATTTCTTCCATATCGCTACACTCTCCCTCCCTGGAGAAGACAACCTATGGTTGTGGAAATGTGAATCATAATTAAAATCCAATGAATTCCTCTTCATCAGAAGATTCATTGAATATCTGGCAGAGCCTTTTCTTCTCCTGGCATTCCAGCTCTTCAGCCGTGGGAAAGCATGGTTTCAGGTTGCACACATGCACTATGCGAACATCTTCGCCAGTGGACTCTAGCGCTATTCGATAGTTCAATGGACCCACCTGTTTTATGACACGGTAAGGGCCTTTCCATTTTTGAGCCAATTTTGCAGTGAAGTGATGTTGTGCACTAGACTGGGGAAAGGTTCTCATCCACACACGATCATTTTCCTTGTATGTGACATCTCGTCTTCTTTTATTATAATTCCGAAGCTGTCTCTTTTGTGCTTTTTTACAGCATTCCATGGCCTTGGTCTGAAGCTCAGTTAGGTGGTGGACTGTATCGTAAGATGTGCAGTCTGGAGTTAGATTCTTGCCATGTAACACCTTGTCCATGGGACTTTGCAGTTTCCTCCCCAAATGAAGCTATGCAGGGGTCATCCCAATCGTTTCCTGGACAGCTGAATTAATAGCGAAACGGAGTTCCGGTAAGTATTGGTCCCATTTTCTGTGATTGTTGTCCACATAGGCAGAAATCATGCATTTGAGCGTACGGTTAACCCTCTCGGTCATATTTGTTTGTGGATGGTATGATGTTGTCAATTTAGGTTTGATACTCCACTTTTGACAGAGTTCTCTGAACAGTGATGACACAAATTGTGTACCTCTATCCGACAGAATGAAGTCTGGCACCCCCCAACGGGTTAGAATTTCCTTCCGAAGAAGTAATGCAACAGTCTCAGCTTTAGCATTGCGCATGGGGAAAAATTCCACCCACCGGGAGTAGTAATCTACAAAGACTAAGAGGTACTCATTTTGCTGTGTGCTGCGTGGCATTGGCCCCATAATGTCCACTCCAAGCATCTCATTGGGACGGGTGGTGGTGACTTGCTGTAGTTTGCCCACAGGTTTCTGATTTTCTCCCTTAAGAGTCTGGCATTTGACACATTTTTTGACGTGGTGTTTTATGTCAGTCCACATTCCAGGCCAGAATGCAACATCATGGATACGCTTGTAGGTCTTATAAATACCTACATGACCGCTCCAGGGATTAGAGTGGTAGTGGTGTAGAATGGACGACACAAGGCTGGTAGGAATGTAGACTCTGTAATGAACTTGATTGTTCGGCAGGTGAGTTTTGTGATAGAGTTTATCTTCCACTATCTCATACTGATCTTTAAAAGAGGAATCATTTTCTGCAAGTGCTTTAAGTGTGTTGGTGATGACAGGGTCTTTGTGCTGTTCCTCCCAGATTGTGGCTGGAGATATCGGAAACTCAGCATTCTCCTGTTGGTGTTGGTTGGTGTACAGGTTACAACTGGTGTGAATCCGAGACAGAGCATCAGGTGCCATATTTAGTTTTCCTTTGCGATATTCAATGATAAAATCAAATCTCTGTAGTCGCAAGGCCCACCGGATGAGGCGACTCGTGGTTTTTGTGGAAGACATTACCCATTGTAACGCTGAGTGGTCTGTGATGACAGTGAACAGTTTGTGCTCTAGGTAGTGCTGCCATTTTTCCAGGGCCCAAATTACAGCCAAACACTTTTTCAGTGGCTGTGTAATTGGTCTCTGCTTTGTTCAGGGTTCTGCTGGCATAAGCAATAACTTGTTCCAATCCCTGTTCCTTGCGCTGGGTCAGCACAGCACCCAGACCAGTGTTACTGGCATCCGTATAGACAGTAAAAGGCAGTTGAAGGTCAGGATGGCCAAGAATGGGAGGAGAGGTAAGACAGCATTTTAAATGTTCAAAGGCTTGTTGACATTGTTGTGACCAGAGGAATGAACATCCTTTTTTTTTCAGTGCATTGATGGGTTCAGCGATCCTGGAGAAGTTTGGTACAAACCGGTGGTACCACCCGGCTAACCCCAGGAAGCGCTGGACCTCCTTGATGTTGGTGGGCACAGGGTATTCACGTATAGCCTCCACTTTACTTGGGTCTGCAGCTATGCCTTGGACGCTGACAACATGTCCCAGAAAAGTTATTTTCTGAAGACAGAACTTGCTCTTTTTTAAATTAATGGTGAGGCCAGCCATTTGCAGTTTATAAAGAACAGCTTGGAGGTCGGAGAAGTGCTGGGCTACAGATGGTGAGTAAATAATGATGTCGTCAATGTAGACAAAGCAGATGTTTCCACGCAATTCTCCTAGAACGTTCTCCATTAGTCTTTGGAAGGTTGCTGGGGCATTTTTTAACCCAAATGGCATAACATTAAACTGAAACAGTCCTGATGAAGTTGTGAAAGCTGTCTTTGGTTTACTTTCTTGATCCATGTTTACCTGCCAGTAGCCACTGTTAAGGTCAATGGTGGAAAAGATGGCCGCTCCAGATAGTGACTCCAAGATCTCAGTGATGTTGGGTAATGGGTAAGCATCATTCTCTGTAATGGCATTAACTTTTCTGTAGTCCACACAAAACCTAAGGCTTCCGTCTTTTTTAGGGACCAAGACGACAGGTGAGGCCCATCCAGAGTGTGATGGTTCTACGATGCCGGCAGTCAACATCTCTTCCAGTTGCTCTGTAATGACAGCTTGTTTGGCAGGTGTTGTGCGGTACGGTCTTTGTTTTATAGGTACTTGGTGGGTAGTATATATGTGATGCTGTGTAACTTCAGTACGTCCTGGACGAAGGGTACAAACTTGAGGGTTTGACTCGAGGATCTGCCGTAGCTGTTGCTTGCCTTCCGGAGGTAAGTGGGCATCCTGTACAGCAGTGTTAATTAGTGTCTTCTCATCCAGGCAGGCTGGTTGAAACATGTTAAGTTGAGGAGGAGGAACAGAAGATAGTAAGGAGAGGCTGTTGGGATTTTTATTTCCCATCTTTCCCCTTGGATGTTGGGAACTGATAACTGGTACACTGGCATTTGTTGGCTGGAAAGGATAATACTCTTTAGGATTGGACTGAAATGAATACTTTTGATCTGCCACATTGATCTGCAGCCCACTGGAGAAGATGAAGTCCAGTCCTAATACGACTGCATAGGCCAGGGCTTTGGCTGATAGAACAACAGCAGGTATGGTGAATACTTTTTGATGTAGGGTGATTGGCATGTTTATCCAACCTAAAGGAATTTCTGCTTCCCCATTTGCTAGGTAGAGCGGACCCTGGGTCCATGGATGGAGTTTTTGTGAAGTGAGCTCCTTCCAGAGATTCTCATGTAGAAGGGTGTAGCTAGCCCCAGTATCAACAATGGCTTTTCCCTTCCAGGTACCAATGCAAAGTGGTATCACTAATTGTTGTGGAACAATTGCAGCAGGTGGTGGTTTCTTACCAGTTGTTGATGAATTGTGGGGAAAGGTGGCAGACACAGAGCGATTGCCAGATGGACCAGTACCTTTAGAAGATGGAAATGTTGTCCGCTTGTTATTGGAGGAAGGGTGTTGGCTGGTGGACTGAGGTGACTGGGACTGGGAAGAGACAAAGTGAGGACAGCTGCCAGGTGAGTGATGGCCTTTACATCGCCAGCATTGCACTAAAGGCTTCTCTGCCGGGCGGTTGGGAATAGGTCTTTGAGGCATGGATAGGGGTTGCTTAGAACTCACACGTTTTTCATATTGCAGTTGTTGTTCGTAGTCTTTTTCCAGCTGTTGGCCCAATTTCACAAGCTCATCGACTGTGTTCACCCGACTGCGAATCTGGCTTGCAAGGTAAGGATTCATATTTTTCAAAATCATTTTCACCAACTCACTGTCGGTCAAGGTGGGCTTCCACCTTTTGCAGAGAGCTCTGTATGTAAATGCAAAGTCCCTAATGCTCTCTCTTTCTCCCTGTGTTCTTGTCCTTACCCTTTCAGCCAGCTCGTCTTCATAATCCTCTGAGAGGAAAGCAGAGAGGAAAGCAGCTTCAAACTCTTCCCACGTGGTTATTGAGGATCGTGCAACTTCCCACCAGTCCCGGGCAGTACCATAAAGGACAGTGCGGAAAGTGGCCAGGATGTCAGCATTAGTAAGAGGATGTAACGCCAAGAAATCCTGACATCGAGTTAGATAGAGCAAGGGGTCCAAGTCATCTGACTGTCTCCCAAAAGTAGGAAATGTAATCTTAAGATGATCACTCTTTACAACAGGAGTAGGAAACATTGGAGGTGTCACTGGTGATGTAGGTGAAACTGCAGTGGTCAGAGGCAAGGGTGAGTAATCTCTTGTCTGCAGGTCAATCATTTGTTTCTCTTGCTTTTCGAGTCTTTTCTCAAGTTCAGTTTGTAAGCTTTTTACAGTTGCACACAGGGTGTTGGTGGTTTGGGTGCACTGGGTGAGTTCTGTTGACAACTGGTCATAATTTTTTTGATGGGTTACCAGGTAGGTTTTGATGTCCTGCTGAAGCTCCACTTGAAGTTGGTCAATCATGAACCGCACTTCAGACACATATGTAGTCTTAGCTTTGTGAAGTTCATCAGACATCATGACTTTAAGTGACTTAGTGAGTTGATCAGTCTCTTCCTTCACATGCTTCTTACTTTCAGAAATGTGGGTGAGCATTTCTTGTTGGTTTTGCTTGAGTTTATCAGCAAGGTTAGAAATCAGGCTGTCGTGATGTGCAGTCATGGTTTTAAGTTCTTTGGCAAGTTCACCAATGTTTTTTTCATGGGTTTGCATATGCTGTGTCAACGTGTCCCAGTTTCCTTTAACTTGAGTGAGTTGATGCATTCCTTTTCCAGGAGTTGACAGGATGCCAGGCAAGCCCTGCTGTGCCACTGAAGATAAAGATGAAGGCCCAGGTGATGTACATATCTGCATGGAGTCGCCATTCGGTTCCTGCTCCCAGGTGAAGGGTTGAACAGGAGTACTGCCAGCTAGTGGTGAAGTTGCAAACCGCACATGGGTTCCTGGGAAGTCAGTGGTGCTGGCTTGAGTAGGAGTGAAGTGGAAAGGAGCACGAAGGGGTCCAGTTGAAGAAAGTAGAGGACGGGGTGCTGGAGGCCAGACTGGGGTAGCAACATCTGGTGCTGGTGGTTCCATCTCCACAAAAGTGGATGGAGACAGAGGAGTGGCAGCCATGTTTGATTGTCAGTGTATGTATAGTCAGTCAGTGTAAAAATGTAGTGAAATGCAAGTTGAGTGAAAAAAAAAAAAACAATGTATAAATGTTTGAAAAAATAAATTGCAGCAGAATACTCTTAACAGTTCAGTGTGAAATGTCTGTCCAATTGTCCAATTCACCAATTCACACTTCAATTCACTTAACTTCACAAATCAATAATTAGATTTCAATAACACAAATGGGTGTTTCCACAACTTTCACATAATTGGGTCAGTTTGGCAGCAAGACAACTAAGGGGTAACACAATTATATATTTAACAACGTGCAGGTTCACAAACAAAAAGTATCTTCCCACAAAACCATTAAGTAAAGGAAAAAAACTGTTTCAATTCAGTATGTATATACACCACAATTTCACAAACACAAAAAAATATAGGCAGTGACAGCCAACCTTTAAGTAATCCTTTAGGGAAACTCAAATTCAAAGCTCAAATGACCAGTTTAAGTGGTCATGGTTTACGTGCTTAAATGTTTAAGTTTCAAGTTGTCAAGGTTTAAGTGTTTAAGTTTCAAGTTTCATGTCTCAAGTTTCAAGTTTCAGGTCCCTGTTCGGGCGCCACTTATGTAACGGTGGCTGCCCCAAATCAAATTTGACTTAATAAAATTTAAATTGTTCGGGCGCCAGACAAGTAAAACTTGTCAAGTAAAAAAAAAATATATATATATGTAATGAAGTTCAATTTCCCCGAAGATAACTCAAACCACTGTTACACAAAAAACGAAAATAAATTCCTTCAAATACCCACAATAATGTAGAATAGGGCTTAAATGACACACAGTCAGAAATGGAAGGGTTTGGTCAAAAATATGTATATTTTAAGAAAACATTTTTGCAAAGAAATAAAATAAAATAAACTACACAAAGTTAAATTTTCACAGAGTTTTTTTTTTTTCTTTACCTCACATGACAAATAACAAAATATTTAAGGCAAACAGACAATAAGTAGGTTGCTGTTCAAGTTGTTCAAGATTTCACAAACAACAACAAAATCACGATAGTCCTTGATTCACCATCATGTCTTTAAAGTTCGTTCTTTTTTTCAAACTCAGTTTGTGTTCAATTTTCAGCCAAAATAAAGAAATGAAAGAGAAAAAAAACACACACACACACAAAAAAAACACTTCAAACGAGTGTTTGTGTATGGGTGTGTGCGTGTACAATGAGCGTGTATGTGTGTGTGTGTGTGGTGGTGGCTGCGTGAAGCAGTCTGTGTAGCGGCCGCAAATCCTGGGCCGGAGAAAGAGTTTGGAGACTTGGCGAGAGTTTGGCGTGAGTTTGGAAACTCTTGGCGTGAGGTTAAAAGATGATGGACATCACCACTAGTACCTGAGGCAGGCGAACGAACCAGGCTGGATTATGTTGCACCAGGCAGGCGAACGAACCATGCAGACGCAGTAGAGCAATTTCTCCGTCACTTTGGCGATCGCACCCAGTCAGCGCATGCACAGAGATTCCAGCAAAGAATAGTACGACCTTCAGCTTCAGGTAGCGTGTGTCCCACTCCAATAATAACCTACAGGTGTGTTTTGTTTTTTACTCGCGCCCCAACTTCCGTTTCTAGCGCTCTTTTATTCTAAATTTCCTCATTGGTTTCCGCCCATCAGAAAAAATGAAAAGCTGATATGGATTTCTTCCATATCGCTACAAACAATTACTAAAAACACACACAAAAACTGATTTTGCACGGGCATTTTGCACTAGTCCCTTTAATGTTAATAAAACAACAAAATGCAAAGAGAAAATCACTCACTGCTCTTGACTGATAACTTTAATAGTAGCTTTAATAAGTGTATAATTTATACAGTCAAGTCTATGTTTTGTTTTATTTTCATATTTGTTCATTTAATTACTTTCTTCAATGCTACTATTAAATACACCTACTGTAGCTGAAAACAAAAAGCACTGTTTATTTAATTTGTAGTTGTGTATGTGTAATGTGTATCTTTGATCTTAATATTTAATAACAAAGAAAATAATGACAAATATTTGTATCTTCGCCCCAGTCTGCCATTCTTTTTTATTTTATATTTTGTTACTTAAGGCTTTGTTTTTAAAATATGGACGTTAGTTAGACGTTAGCTGTAATGCTCAGTCACAAAATAGTAAAACCAACATAAAAAAGAATTGTGATAAAATCGTGAATTGTGATTTTCCTGAAAAAAATCGCTGTGGCGAGCACGACGAGGTCGAGGGGCGAGGGAGGACGGTGCGAGGCCGGTGGCGTGATTGATAATGAGCGACACGTGCGCGACGCACCAGTCTCGCATCTCATGGAGGAGCGGAAGTATAAAGTCCTATGCCTCGATTCTGTAAACCATGTACAATGTAGGCCTATGTAAACCATGTACAATGTAGGCCTATGTTTTTTTTAGAGTAGGTGTAGCACAGACATTTTACGCAGAGTGAGAACGATTTCACGATCATCATAACTTTCACTTTCTATTACTGTGAATGCGCAGATAACATAACAGGTAAAAAAAATAGCGGGAGGGGGCCCTTTGAGATAATTGGCCCCGGGGCCTTTGCAAGTCATAATCCGTCCCTGACTACGGGTGTCCCCAACTAAGGATTTTCATAGTCAAATCATATGTGTATTTTATCATTACATTTTAACTTTTTTTTCTTATCCCAGACGTTGTTAAAGATTTAGATCCCTGCAGCCAAGATGCTTCTCTGTTGGTCACGGATGGTGGAAAGTGAAACATAAATCTGTCACAGTGGTGGTTGGATTTATTCACGCACATTATAAATATTTATTCAAAGTTTCTTTCTTTGCACTGTTTTATTTACACCATATCATAATAGGCTGTAGCTATATTAACTTATAGACAGAAAAACGGTAGTAAGATGTAAAATCAGACAATGAGCACCCTCATATAGCCAAAATGGCATGATCTTCATTTCATAACACCTCTGCGAAGATTCGACCGTGAGATTAGTAGTCGAATAAGGCTCCACCTATCAAAGCATTGAATCTTCAACTATTCGGGGTCACCCCTAATACAAACATTATAATTGTCAGGGTGCTGGACAAAGAAGTAACAATCCAAAACTTAAACTCAAAATCTGAAAACCGAGAAATTGCAGGAGAAATACTAACACAAAACAACAATCTGACTAATACCAGGGGCCTGTACCATGAAGCCGGTTTAGGTGGCTAGCCAGCTATGTTTCAGTTTAGTTTCCGTCAACCCTGGGTTTTAGGTACTATGAAAGTAGCTCGGCTTTAAAGGAACACTCCACCGATTTTTGAAATAGGGCTTATTCTCCTTCTTTCCTACATTTAGATAGGTGGGCAAATGCATTTTTGTCTCAGTGCATGCATTGTTTTAGTTTGACAGGGTCGGCGCTAGCTTAGCTTAGCATAATGAATGGAATCCTTTGTTGCCAGCTAGCATGTCCTGAGTAAAAGTGATATAAAAAAAAACCCACCTAATTACTTCTTGTTGCCTGCGTATTCACAACGAGTACAAATAGCGATGCAGATTAACACTAGGCGATTTCCTAGGCAGATATTGACTTATATATTAAGGACTATATTAGGGGGAAACACAGGCGAAGCACTGCTACTTGGGCGTGACATCTCTGCGCCCAAGTAGCAGTGCTTCGCCTGTGCTTCCCCCTAATATAGTCCCAAGTCAATATCTGTCTAGGAAATCGTCGAAGCCATGCCCTTACTGTACTATAAATGGTATGTATTGCGTTGTGTTTTTTTTTCAAGTGGTACATACTTGTATGCGGTTGGGGATGCAGAGAATCTAGGGAAAAACACGCTCTGTTGAACCATTCAAAAGGTGGTCCTCGCTCTGCAGGGGTACATAAATAGCTTTGTTGTGTTACCTGGACATTTATCGGCCATGTCGATAAAAGAGGGCTTTTATAAAATTGCCGGTAAGATATCTTGATAGGGTGATATCACATGAACAAATTTAACCTTTCACACTCATTTTTTTTGTTTTGTTTTTTCTCAAAAAAGCATATTTCACACTTAGAAATCTATTATACAGTAGTCTGCAGTAGCTACCTGTTAAGAATGTTAAATATATTTTTAATTCCTATGATAGGATTCCTAGTCATAGGAGCTATAGACTGCACACATGTTGCAATCTCCACAGCTCTCGGAGAACATGAGGCAGATTATGTGAACAGAAAGTCCTTTCACAACCTTAATGTTCAGGTAGGGCTACTATATAGCCTATGTGAAATGATTTTTATTTGCATTGAAATCAATCTTTAAATAAATAGTAACTAACAGATAGGACAATTATTTACTGTACATTTCATCTGCAGATGACTTGTGATCATGAATGCATGATCACAAGTTTGGATGGCTCAGTGCATGACTCACAAATTTTCTGTGAGTCTATTTTGTGTCAGCACTTTGAAGAAGGCAAGTTAAATTTGGTACAGTACACTTTAATTTTAATAGCAAAACTTACACAATTTTCCCCTTTTCTGTTCTATGACAGGGCTTTTTGATGGCCTGTTGGTAAAGAGATAGAGGTTATGCATGCCAGAGGTTTTAGCTAACCCCCTATCCTGACCCTCAGACAGGGCCACAAAACCGCTTCGATGTGGACCTCAGTAAAACCAGGGTCAAGATCGAGATGACCTTTGGCATCCTAAAGGCACGTTTCAAATGCCTTAGGCGTTTAAGAGTGTCACCAGAGCGGGCATCACAGATAGTGGCTGCATGTGCCATTCTGCATAAGAAAGGAGCAAGTACCACCACAAAACCAGCTTCTCCCTGATGAAATTGACCCCATCACACTTGACCACCCAGCTGGCACAGCTGTAAGACAGAATCACAACACAATATTTTACTTAATAAAAGCACACTGACACTGCAGATATGTCTCAAACTGTTTTATTGGTCATCATGTGGCTAGGGAGGAAGAAAGAGAGCAAGAAAAATTACATTAATAAACATTCATAGTGTTCATATTAAAGGCTTGGTTAAAAAAAAGTTTACATACTGAGATCTGTTTTTTCCAGCTGTTTGATCTCCAATTTAATTAATTTGGAGCCTCCTCAGCTCACAGTCAGCTCCCTCAGTGAACAGTCTACTCTAGTTCAAGTCTACTTTAGTGTGCAGTCTAGTTCTAGACTCCTTTTGTACAGGGCCCTGACTGAGTCTGTTTCCACCTGAAACAATTCCACCACAAACAATCATTACACCTTTTCTGGAGGTTGATCAAATCACAAAAAGTGGCATGACTTTCTACAAACACAGGACTGACTGTAATTTATGTTAAGGGTTTAAAGCATTACCTTGTTCACATTTTTTTCTGTAGCCCATTGAGGTAGAGGCCTCAGTTTCTGGGGGAGGTTGTGAAAAATCCTACAAAAGAGATGTGTAAGAGCCAGTCACTTAATTATGACATTCAAATGTGTCCCATAATAAAAAGCTCAGAGCATTCACCTCAACAACTGTCTCAGAACACACAGACAGAGTGTCTTCATTTCCTCCACCCTAATAAATAAAAGGCCAATGTAAAGCAGGTTATGTTTGGTGTTCTGTCTGCTGCTGACCTCTGTGTGGGAGACTGTGTGTATGTGTGCTGGCTTCAACAGGGACACTGTATTTCCCTCTACTGCAGAACAGAGTCAGCCATATTTAACTTTTTTAAAAAACATTAGTAATGCATTGCACACGCATACCCAGTGTCACTTGCTTAGAGGAGCCAGCACCGGGGTCAGACTATACAGCACTTGCAGTCCCATCCATAATCGGCCGCCTCTTATTACCTACTGAGAGCCAACTCCTCCACCACAGTGTAATCTTGAGGAAGTGGCCCTCCCCCAGTTTTCCTCATTTCACATTTTTTTCTGTTTGCTGCAAACAAGTGTTTGTGATAAAATATTCACAAAAATAATAAAAGGTTGTGGTAAATACTCACCACTTTGAATTATATTTTTATATTTTGTCTTGATCTGCTGCCAAGAACATTTGGAGTTGGCGTTGCTTCCAAAAATGAATATCAATCTTTCTTAGGATGTAATAGCCTTTTCAATTCACATTTTATATACATCTACACACACACATATGTATGTATGTATATATCAACACGAATACTAGGGATGAGCGAGTACAGCATTATCTGTATCTGTATCTGTTAACCATATGAATTATCTGTATCTGTACTCGGACTGGGCGGGGCCTAACCCGGAAGTGGGCGGGATTTAACCCGGAAGTGAGTCGGGTTGTCTTAAAATGGGCGGGGATTTAACCGGTATGTTATTTTAAGCATGCAATTGATATGGGTTGATCAGAAATTGTTATATTTATTGCTGATTAAAAAAATATTTACATGACAGCATCAGCATTGAGCTTCAGATCAATGGTTTTGATCACGATAACAAACGAACTACAGAACAAGTTTTGCAACAATGAATACAACACTTGCTGTTGCAATTATGAAGTAAAATGTAATGAACAAGAGTTTTCATCTCAACTAGGGCTGGGTGATATGGACCAAAAGTCATATCCCGATATATTTAGGCTGAATTTTGATATACGATATATCCCAATATTTTTTATTTTTCATGTTTTATTTTTTTCAAAATTTGTTAACACACACAAGTACTGTCCCCCTTTACTTAACATAAATTGTAAGAATATGACTAATAGTAAAGACTAATACTAATAAATAAACATTAGGCCTATGCTAAAGGTATTAAATAGCAGTCCCAAACTAGTTTTTGTTAATACAATGTTGGTATGAGCCACTACAGTATATTTAAAAATATAAAAAATAACACAAAGAAAAATAGTGGCATTTTGGGGTTAATATGGAAACGACAGTTACCATGGTGAATAGCCTACACAATACAAGAACTGTTAATGAAACATGGAAACTGCTCCTGATGAATAGAATGAAATTCATACCTGCATTACTTTTATTTCGTGTAATTTACAACGTAACGGCGTTGCATGCTCGTAGTTTCTTTTGCACTTTATATACAGTGAGGCGATACAGCGCGCCCCGCTGCATTTGCACGTGCAATTGAGTGTGCGCTACGAGAACAGGATAACGGCTGACAGGACAAGAAAGTCCGTTTGTCTGAGGTGAAAGACTTTATTTCATGTTATAACAACATGCTCTAAACACGCACGCAAAGTGGAAAAGGAGGGGCGGTGGCGCGGGGAGCAGTGCAGAGAGCTCCGGGTCAGCACAGCAGCTTGCTTGGAGCAAGGATCACAGCGCAAATTTAAACTATATCGTATGCGATATGGTCTAATTCCATATCGCATTAAAAAATAAATGAATAAATATATATATATATATATATCGATACATCGCCCAGCCCTAATCTCAACATAACTTTCTTTTTTTTTCAATCCGAGCACAGATATTGACTCGTATTAAATGTTAATACTCGTACTCGACAAAAGTGCTTTATCCGTACCGGATACTCGTTTCAGCCGTACCGGATACTCGTTTCAGCCGAGTATCCGGCTCAACTCTAACGAATACATTTTCATTTTAGCATTTAATACGTTTTTAATATGATTAGCCTACATAAATGTACATTAATTGTTTAACCTACGCATTAACGCAATCAGCAATCTTCCTCCAAGATTGTTCTCTTGCTTTGGCAGCAGATACAGTGTTACTGCGTGCTTGGATTAATCATAGCTTAAGGATCAAAGCCTGAGTTGACAGAGAAAGTTGATGAGCTGCGTCATGGTACCAATAAAGCATGATTGCATCGGTTTGGTTTTGTCGACTCAAAACCAATCCTGTAACCCCGAGTTTGTTCAGCTACCTTCATGGTACAGGCCCCAGACAATGAGTAAACCAAGACAGAGGGTAAAAATGTCAGCAAACAAGGAAAATCAAAGGAGGAACACCTGAACAGAAAACTACAATCAATGTGTAACCATAGCAACAGATCAGAGGGGAACAGAATACATTGATTTCACGCAGCCGTTATTTTGAAATCGAAAGCGAGGCTCCGGTGGGAAGAAAACCGAAAGTGTCGCCTTTAATCACAGGAGAGTCGTGAATGTGATGGTGTATTGTTGTGTTTAATGATGTTTTGTCAATTCTAAAACTGTACATACATTTCTTTCATACTTTAGATTATGTATATACAGTGAAATTCATTTATAAATAAAATATTTTTTTATATAATTCAGAAAGTAAAAAAAGAAGCAGGAATGAACTATATACAAATCTTATATTGGATATTTACATCCAATAGTGTAAATCGCGGCAGCAGCTTCAGGTTGCTAGTCCAAAGGCATTGTTGTTTATCTTTACTTCCGGGGTTTTTCCCACCGGAGCCTCACTTTCGATTTCAAAATGGCGGCTGCGTGAAATCAGCGTATGAACAGAACCAATTAGCAATGACAACAAAACCATAGGCCAATTGCATAAGCATAACTAATTTAAGACTGTCTTAAGAACTAGTCTGACCAACAAGCAGTCAATTTGGGACAATAAGTTACTTTTCAGATTCAAATTAGACCAATCTATACCTTTTTATGTAACTGACTTTAGTGCAGCAGATTAAAGCCCATCTTTCAAGTTGAAGATCCCTGTGAATGAATGTGTAGATAAATAGTGTAGGAACTCGATTTGCGTGAAGAAATTAATCATAAATGTGCATTAAAAACCTTTTTTTTAAAGAAATTGTGAGTAAAATTTTTTCCACTGTCAAAAACGCTCTGATCGGACGTGACGCAACGCCCGGTAAATCTCATCTCTTCGTAATGGAGTCAGACAGTGAAGAGGTTGCAGTAGGGGTTAATGTCAACTCTTACGATGGGCCATTGCCGTATAATTATAGCCGCCTAGGCGAGAGAGGGGTCAGGCAGAGTTAAGGGGAAGGGTAAATGGACAAAGGAGAGAGATAGAGTTGTGGTGTGAGGAAAATCAGTGGAGAATTGGGCAGGTGTCTTGGTGAGTGACCACAGGCTATAGCTAATTATGGCTAACATTGTCTCCATGTTTATCACATTGCAGTATCTTTAATAAATCATATTTAGCAATATTGCTGTCGACTTTGTAGTTTTTCAAGCATCCATGTAGATTGTTACCATCTATGCCAGCAACATGTGTCTTAAAATGTTTAATTTAGATACCAGATTTTAAATAAATGCTGTATGTAGGCTATATCTTACATCTGTGACGGTCAGCTAGTCTGGACAGGGATGGAAATGCTGTGCATTTCTGCACAACATTGTTTATCGTGAAATTTTGTTGAAATTGCTAGCTGATTTTAAATCAGTAGCTGCTTTCAGACCTAGGTGTCCGCATGTTCTGCTTCTGCAGATGTCAATCGTTTGGGCCGTATATTTGAACAACATAACCGGCCAGCTGGAATTCCGAACTTAGCCGGCTTACACCAACCACTAGAGCTACAAGGAGGAAAGGAGCACCACAAAATGTGCTAAGATAAACTCACTGTTTATCTTAGCACATTTTGTGGTGCTTGTGTGGTAGATGTGAGGCTATGCCATCAGCAGTGGAGAGTGTGTGCTGTAGGGAGGTCGACGCCTATTGGTCCCTTGTCCAAAACCTAGATCCCCCAGAAGACATTACATTTACATTTACATTTAGTCATTTAGCAGACGCTTTTATCCAAAGCGACTTACAAAGTAGGACTAGATTAAGCGAGTCATCATGAAGAGGCAAAAAACAAAAAGCAGCGCAAGAAGTGCTCCAGATACAAAGTTCAGGCATTATTCAGAGTAGCATAAGCTCGATAAGCGAGGTTTAGAGGGAAAGGGGAGTTTTTTTTTTTTTTTTATGAGGTTAAGTGCTCCCGGAAGAGATGGGTTTTCAGCTGTCTTCTGAATGTTGTCAGGGATTCTGCATTCCGGATGAGGGTGGGGAGAGCGTTCCACCAGCTTGGAACTGTGAATGAGAATGTTCTGGAAAGTGATTTTGTGGCTTTCTGGGATGGAACTACGAGACGTCGCTCGTTGGCCGATCGTAGGCTTCTGGTAGGGATGTAGACTCGTAGGAGTGAGTGAAAGTAGGAGGGAGCTGAGCCTGCGATAGATCTGTAAGCAAGCGTCAATGCCTTGAACTTGATGCGAGCAGCGAGAGGTAGCCAGTGCAGTGAGCTGAACAGAGGAGTGACGTGGGTTCTCTTTGGCTCGTTGAAGACAAGACGAGCTGCGGCGTTCTGGATCATCTGTAGGGGTTTAGTTGTACATGCTGGAAGTCCGGCCAGAAGAGCATTACAGTAGTCAAGCCTAGAAATGACCAGGGCCTGGACGAGAAGTTGTGTTGCATGCTCAGTTAGGAAAGGCCAGATCTTCCTGATGTTGTGCAGAGCAAACCTGCATGATCGAGCTGTCTTTGAAATGTGATCTGTGAAGGTCAGCTGGTCATCCAACGTTGCTCCAAGATTTCTCATCGACTTTGATGGGGTGATTGATGATGACTCTAGCTGGATAGTGAAGTTGTGCTGTAGAGACGGATTGGCAGGGAGGACGAGAAGCTCAGTCTTTGCCAAGTTGAGCTGCAGGTGATGTTCCTTCATCCACGTCGAGATGTCCGCCAGGCAGCTTGAGATCCGTGCAGCTATTGTGGGATCATCTGGTTGAAACGAGAGGAAGAGCTGTGTGTCATCAGCATAGCAGTGGTAGGAGAAGCCGTGTGCTTGTATGATGTGTTCCAGTGATGTGGTGTAGATGGAGAAGAGGAGGGGACCAAGAACTGAACCCTGGGGAACCCCTGTGGTCAGTTGATGTGCTCCGGATACCTCGCCTCTCCATGCGACCTTGAAGGACCTACCTGTGAGATAGGACTTGAACCAGTGGAGTGAAGTTCCTGTGATGCCCAGTGCTGAGAGGCTGGACAGAAGGATTTGATGATTCACAGTGTCGAAGGCAGCAGACAGATCCAGGAGGATGAGGACTGAGGATTTGGAAGCAGCTTTTGCGATCCGTAAGGCTTCTGTGACAGACAGTAATGCAGTCTCAGTAGAATGCCCTTTCTTGAAGCCGGATTGGTTTACATCCAGCTGGTTGTTGAGAGACAGAAAGGATGTTACTTGGTTGAAAACAGCTCTTTCAAGTGTCTTCGCAATGAATGGTAGGAGAGAGATAGGTCTGTAATGTTCTACAAATGATGTGTTTAGCGTTGGTTTTTTAACCCTCTGGGGACCAAGGTGTTTTTGGGGCCCTTGAGAAGTTCTGACATGCCTTGACATTTGTGCTTTTTTCAGTTATTTATAAACATGTTAATGACAAAGGTGTAAATTCACTCTATATAGCACAAACAGGGCTACCATAATATGCAAGCAACTTGTATGTAGATGTTTGTATTTTTAAGAGAATAATGTTTATGCGTGGTTATTGGAAAAAATAAAAATGAAAGTTGCTGAATTAAGACCACAAAACACATATTAAATATGTGTCCACAAGACTTTTGACCAATGGATGTGGTCCCTTTGAGTTCTAGCTTCAAAATTATATGAAAATAGTCTTGCTTTATCGTTCACAAAAAAAAAATACATTGATTTAAATGGTGTAAAACAGGTTTTGCTTGGAAAGCCAATATGCGAGGGGGAGGAGTAGTTCACACCCACTCTGCATAATGACTCTGCCTAATGAGCCATCCTTTCAGGTGTGACACTGACTGAGCCACAATACAAGGACAAAGGATGTATTTAGAAGAAGACTTATATTGACCATTTAAGATTTTGCTTACATCTCTCTTGTAAATATGTTTTGCTATTTTATTAAAAATGTTACAATTACAACAATAATTACAATTTCAACAATATTTCAAGTGTACTCTTTCTTTGTAAAAAAGAAAAAGAAAAAAAGATTATAGGCCTACATTTTATCATATGTATTCATTAGTTTGAATATAGCCAACATTGGAACATCTAACATCTTAGTCTATGACTTTATTTTTGACAAATATATATATATATATATATATATATATATATATATATATATATATATATATATATATATATATATAACGTTAGATATGAGCAGAAATTGCTAAACAAAAGCTTATTTTATGTGGCAGTATATTTTACAGTAGCCTAAAAACTGTACCCAAATCTAGTCAACAAGTGACTGACTGTAGCGTTGTTTTTATGAAATATTAGGGCATATAAATGCTAATTTGCAGTTTAATACGTTGCTTGTACAAATACATTTTATTTCAACATATTCTAGTCGATTTTTACTCATCTCAGTAGGCTATAGCAAAGCAGTTTATTCTTTCACACACAGACGCGCGATTTATATTTAGGCTAAACAGTCTTTACAAATATGTACCCTTCATTCATCTCACAGAAAGGCGAGTCATATTATAGAAATGCGATTCATCTTTTTGCGGTTTGCATAGGCCTACACTAACGTTATTCCATAACGTTATTCCACACGTGAGAAAAGAAAACAGCCTACCTCACTCCTCAGCGGGATCTGCTCCTCATATCAGGATATATTGTTCCTCATATCAGCACTGTTCTGAGGAATCTTTTCTCCATAAGGTAGGCTATATTATGCCTCACTCGATCGCGACGCGCTTTGTTTACAGCTGATGTGGGCGTTTCACAGATCTTCAATAGTTCTCAGAATTTGCGTTTGAATAGCACGCGCTCTCCGTGGGCGTGTCACATTACTGTGAATTAGCTCGTAATGAGGTCGACTGGAGTCGCTCTCTTTTTATACAGATTACAGAAGCTGATAATATTTGTTTTTTATATAAATGACTTCATTTAACAGATGCGATCTCAAGCTTTATGCCCGTGGGTCTGTTTGCCTGTTTGACTGAATTTTCGCGGAGTTATAGATCATTTTCGAACGCGTTTCAAATGGGAGTTTACGGATAGAGAGAAGGCAGAAATCGCATCATGTTAAAGTTTCTTTATTTGTCAAAAAGCAAAACACTTTATTTTTATTTTGAATATACAGAAAAAAAATAGAAACTGAACAGGATCGATTGATGTATAACACGAAAACTAAAGATCAAAATTAACAGAGCATTTTGTGTTTATTTTTCATTGCTAAAAAAAAAAACGAGCAAAACGCGCCGGCGCGTTTTTGGTCCCCAGAGGGTTAAGCAGTGGAGTAACCCGAGCCTGCTTGAATGCTGTAGGGAAAATGCCAGTATGGAGGGATGAGTTGATGATGTGTGTGAGTGCTGGTAGAAGTGTGGGAGAGATGGCTTGTAGAAGGTGTGAGGGGATGGGGTCAAGAGGGCAGGTGGTAGGGTGACTGGAGAGGAGAAGTGTAGATACTTCTTCCTCGGTTAGTGGAGAAAAAGAGGGCAGAGGGATGTTGGCTGTGGAAGGGGTCGGTCTGGGTTCCTGTGTGTGTGGAGCTGTGAACTGACTGCTGATCGATGTTGTTTTGTTGGTGAAGAAGATCGCAAAATCGTCAGCAGTTAAGGAGGCGGCGGGTGGTGGAGGAGGTGGACAGAGGAGAGAGTTGAATGTCTTGAAGAGTAATCGTGTGTTGGAGGAGTTGTTGATCTTGTTGTGGAAGTATGAAGATTTTGCAGCATGAACATCAACAGAAAAGGAAGAGAGGAGAGATTGATACGTACTCAGGTCAGATGCGTCTTTTGATTTGTGCCATTTCCTCTCCGCTGCCCTGAGTTCGGTCCGGTGTTCCCTAAGAACCTCAGATAACCAGGGGTTAGAGGGAGTGGCGCGTGCTGGCCTGGAGGAGAGAGGGCAGATAATGTCTAGAGAAGAGGTTAGAATGGAGCATAGGGTATCCGTTGCGGTATTCACAACCAGAGATGAGAATTGTGAGGGTGGGGGAAGAGAAGATGAGACGGCAGAGGAAAGATGGGAGGGGGAAAGTGAGCGCAGGTTTCGCCTGAAAGTGACTGGTGGTGGGGTTGGTGGTGCAGGGGTAGAGAGTTGTAGACTGAAGGTAATGAGGAAATGATCTGAGACATGGAGAGGTCTCACCAAGATGTTGTCTGTGGTGCAGTTGGGTGTGTAAACCAGGTCCAGTTGGTTGCCTGATTTGTGAGTACCTGTGGTGATGAGTTGTGTGAGATCGAAAGAGGCTAGGAGAGAGATGAAATCTGCTGCATACGGCTTGTCGAGATGGATGTTGAAGTCACCAAAGACTAGAAGTGGGGTGCCGTCCTCAGGGAAGGAGGACAGCAGCACATCCAGCTCATCCACAAAGTTACCCAGCTGACCTGGGGGACGATAAATGACTACAATATGGGTCTTAATGGGAGTTGTGAGTGTAATAGCATGATATTCAAATGAGTTGTTGTTGCATATAGAAGAGAGCGCGGAGTATTTGAAATTGTTAGAAACGAGGAGCCCTGTACCCCCGCCTCTCCCAGACTGGCGAGGGGAGTGAGAGAAGGAGAAATTGCTAGAGAGAGCAGCGGGGGTTGCTGAGTCTTCTGGACGAATCCAGGTCTCAGTCAGGCCCAAGATATTTAGAGTAGAATGAGTTGCAAAGGCTGGAATGAAGTCAGCTTTATTGACTGCTGACTGGCAATTCCATAGGCCCACGGAAAGAGAGAGAGGAGTGTGTGCGGATGAGAGAATGGGATGCAGATTGGCAGTATTGCGCTGCCTTTTGAGCGTGATGAAAGGGCGTTGCCGAGTGATAACAGGAATGTGTTGAAAGCACATGTTGTTTATGGTAAACAATAAGATAAAAAGAGTGAAGGAAGAGGGAAAAGGAGATACTTAAGTGCCTTTCTGGTGTCCTTGCTCGGTGGAGTCGCGCAGGTAGAGTCGATGGTCTTTACCCGAGTCGGTCTTCACACGAGGAGGCTGAACACGAGAGCTGAACGCTTCCGCTGACGCTTCCGCGACAGCGCGCAAATTACACAGATATACAGATAATGCTTTCACCGCTTGAGTGAGTACAGCTGTTTCGGTCGGGCAATTAAGTCTGAATAACGCGAAAATGTGCCAAGACGAAACTGCAATAAGAGCAACGGCTTAAGTGCAAATTAGACTGCAATAATAATCAATATCACTCGCGGCTTTATGTTAAATAAAGCAGCGCGTCTAACTAAAATACAGAATTATGTGAAGTTAAAAATACAAAGTAAGCAGAGAATCGAAGATGGCCTTACCTCGATTAAAATACAGCACTGAAATAACATTACCTGCCTCACACTCCATTCAGGGTTTGAAGCATCCTGTCTGAATCCTTTTGTGCTGCAGATAGCATACATGAACTTCAGACAGGAGCATGGCCCTCTCCAAGCCAGCAGACCAGAGTATGTTTTGAGCAAAAATTATTTCACACTGCAATTTAAAGAACCAGCTTTTCTACACCAAAATAGTAAATCCTGTTAAGCAGGTTTTTAAACTCAGTGGTTTCCATATACTTACTATAAAAACAACTTTGGTGTTGTGTAGTTCAGTAGAATATCAGCCAACAAGACATGTTCTATTTACCATTGGAATTATTTACTATGAAAACATGGTATGATCAAAATGTAATTATGTCCCAATCTCCACCACAGGCAGTTCCGATAGACAGCATACAGGCAGGTTGTTCGCTGGGTGTACAGAATACTAGGCAGGGACATTAGGAAAGCCATACCATTCATGTGTTGTGTCAGCAATAAGGAGGCAGTTTGCAGAGGAGGGACAAACATACAAATGTTTCCAGTGGCCCCGCTTAAAAGACGATTAATAAATTCATAGTGAAAAAAACTGTACTGGTAAAATTTATCTTTTATGACATATTAAACACACGAGTGTCGTGCGAGATGGAGGCTGACTGCCACAAGTATTGCAATATCCTGAAAAAAAAAAACTGATTTTATTAGTATTGATCCTTTTAAGTGATAACACTGCCTGCTGTACATCCCAAGAAAAGAAAAGCCAGTGTGTTTGGGAGCAAAGTGCAGAATGAGGGAATGGTAGGCCTCAGTGAGATGGGTCTGTCTGCGGTCTGCAAGAGAGGGGCGTAACTTGAAGGGGGCCCAAATCACACCGAACCACACGAGATGTCAGAACGAGATTTTGTTGGCAAGATGGCAGCTCGTTTAGAGACAACGGTAAGAATATTTTCCAGAGGTAACCTTTTAAATTGAAGTGTATAAGTCATTTTCATACAGTAGTAACACATTTTGGTATTGTTTCTGGAGTTGATAATCTATTAAAACTCAACCGTCCTCGCTTAGCGTTGTTAGGCAATATTTTACGTTCTGGCGGGATAATAATGCTGCCTTCTCGTGCTCTCGGAATTGTCGTAAATACGAGTTTCCTTGGTATAAAAATGTACATGAACACCATCCCATTTCGAAACTTGAATGCTTTGAGCTGGGGATCACGATCAGAAGTTGTAAATATCACAGCACGTGAAGGCAGCATAACTATTGGCGGGCAGAACAAAATAAGCTTGCTAGCCCAATGAATCACTAAATTTGTCGTAACGTTAGCTTTACGTTAATAAAATAATATTAGTGGTTATTTCAGGGTTTCTGCACATTTTTTAAAGTCAAATTTAAGACTTTTTAAGACCTTTTTAAGACCCGAAGAAATCAAAATTAATACCATGCATTAGGGGTGTGCAATATTGACAAAATATGTCTCGATCGATATTTTCAAAGTTTTGAGGGTAATAATTAGATAATAGTGACAGAAATTAACATTTTTTATTAAGGGGTAATATTTGCCATCTTAAATTGATTTCCAGTGGCATTTTCACCTATATATTGACATTTGTAGATGTATGCATCACCTTTTATGTCAAATTCTAACATTCAAATTAAATTATATTAGAATAATTACACAATACCACTGTTACCAGTCAAATTAAATCATTAAATCAAAATCCACCTTTGCAGTGCAGAGGTGACACAGTGGCGGCATCAGATCTGGCATTAATATATTTACACTGCATTTACAATTGCATAAATAAAGCTATGAGATTGTTAAATATGAACTGATTTCTAATTTTAACATTCTAATTAAAAAGTACTCTAAATGTGAAACTAAAGCTGCCAGTAGGTGGCGGCAAGTCACTGTTTTAATAAATGAGTTGAGGGAGTCATTCATTCAACCAATTCGTTCAAACGGCTGATTCATTCGGGAAGCAAGTGACTGTTCATTGAATCATTAAATTGATTCGTTCAAAACGCGGATTCCAGTCAAAAACTCATCGCTGTCTGTTGCATTGAGGCTCTGCTATGGCTTCAATTTGAAATTCTCGTCAGCGAAATAAAGGGGAAACAAACAATATTGACAATACTGTTTATAAAATTTAACTCACAATGTTAATTTATTGTTAATTACTGTTATATAAATAAATAATCACATTTGCCATTGTGCACGGGAAAACGGAAGTCTTGCTGATTTGATATTGTAGGTCTATGATAACAACATAATATGATATAAATATGAGACAAAAACTCATGGGAACATAGCCTACCTAACGTTATAACTGCACACATCACGCAGTGAAAGCACGAGAGACAAAAGCGATGTCAGCTCGCAGTACATCGTTAAAACAATGATTACAATATCATAATAGACAATACACATCGCAAACCACTACGAACATAAAGACTGAACTTAGAACTGAACTGACATTTACCAACTCACTTCTCCTTCTCTCCTCCTGTTTCGCGCATGCAGGAGACGGACATAATGCTGCCGCGAATGACGCGAAATGTCACGTGAACCACAAAGAAAGAATAATAAATAAAAAAAGTACGCTAATTAGATGGTTCTAATTTAGAAAACATTTAGATATGTTTAAGTCAAATTGCCATCTAAAATTTAAGACCTTTCATAAGTAAAAATAAGACTTTTTAAGACTTTTAAAGGCCTTAAATTTTAAAAATCTAATTTAAGACTTTTTAAGACTTTTTAAGGATCCGCGGACACCCTGTTATTTGAACTGATTAGGCCATGGGCCAAGTCTGTTTTTCTCCTTTAGTTTTCGATTTGATCTCCTCCAGGGAACTGGTTAATTTTAATATTTGGCTATATAAATTGTTGTTGAGCACATTACTGCTTGTTTCCAACATCAATTGTTGCACATTAAAAATATAATGTAGATATAATCTCGCTAGCTAACCACAAAATGTTAGCCGGAGTAAGAACCAATCAAAGCTTGTGTTGTTACCTTGTCAACTTGAGTTGGCCAGTCACGTCATTATTTGAACCGGTGCTCGAAGACCCGGATGTGAACTGAAGTCATGGGCGTGGCGGCCGGTCAGTGCCGAGTTCTCCGTTTCCGAGTTCTCTGAGTTCTCCTTTGGGTGTCATTTTTTGACACAACTCTGTCTTTTGAATCTCACATTAATAGAGTTACCCGTTCTGCATTCTTCCATATTCGCAATATAAATCGTCTGCGTCCTGTCCTTTCACTCAAGAGTACTGCTACGCTTGTGCATGCTCTTGTAACATCAAGCATCGACTATTGTAATGCTTTGTTTTATGGGCTTCCCTCCAAATCTCATCTTAAATTAAAGTTAGTACAAAATGCTGCAGCTCGAGTCATTACAAAAACTTCCACCTTTGAACACATTTCTCCTGTTTTACAGATGTTGCATTGGCTTCCAGTTAAATTCCGTGTGAATTTTAAAATTTCACTTTTAACTTACAAAGCACTTAACAACTTGGCTCCTTCATATCTTCAAGATCTTCTTCATATACACACTCCTTCCCGCACTCGAAGATCTGCTTCTGCACTTTCACTTGTTCTGCCACGCACTCGGACAACTTCTATGGGGTCACAAGCTTTTGGCTATGCTGCTCCCCATTTATGGAACTCTCTTCCAGTAGAAGTTCGCAACAGTTCTAGTCTCTCAGTTTTTAAATCTCGTCTTAAAACGTATCTGTTTAGGCAGGCTTTTATGTGATTTAATGTTTTTGCTGTACTGGTTTGATTGTTTAATGTTTTTTTTTATGAATTTTGTAAGGTGTCCTTGAGTGCCATGAAAGGCGCCTTTAAATAAAATTTATTATTATTATTATCATCTTCTCCTTTTTTTGGCTACAGTACGGTAGGTTAACTGATTAGCACTAGCATTATCCGAAATATTGTAAAAAGTCTGAATGCATGGGTCTTGGCATATGTTCGCCGTCAAAATAGCTACCGCTATCAGTATTTGTACAACTAATGTAAGCAAAGTACCGAATGCTACACACGTGGGTAATGTTAAGCTATTTATCGTTTTAAATGTAGTATACGGCAAGATGGCTAGCGTTAGCACCTGAAGTAACTTAGTATGGTAGGATCAGCTTTTTGTGTCTTGTGTTTTTAGGGTCAGTTATGTATTGGTTCTTTCTGCATATGAGGCATCCAACTGGTAGAGGAGATGGGAAGCTCTTTTTGGGAGGCTTGGGCCATCTGATGCAGAACGCAAAACCCGAACCTTGGATGCAGTGTCATCACTGATTTCCTCTGGCAGCAGTTGGGCTTTATCTACATGGTTATGGGACACCAGGTAGGGGACAAAGAAAGTGTTTATCAAAGTTTGTTACTTTTAATCTAGTAATCTCTCTGTTTAGATATGGAAGAATGCCATTTTTTCTTTCAAATAAAACATTCCTAAAAAAAACAATGAATTTTGTGTTCAATTTATTGTCAACCTTACTATTAACTGTAATCTTATACAAAGATACAAAGTGTTTAAATTAAATTATTTTAATTAAAAATCAAAAATATACATTAATTAAAAATCACATTGTGTAATTAAGATTCACTGGTATTGTGAGGTTTATTTAACATACATTTTTAAACGAACTACAATACACACATACATGATGCATTGATGAATTTGATTAGGGATGTCCCAATACTTTTTTCACTTCTGATAGCGATGCCGTAGCTTTGGCTATTTGCTGATACCAATATCAATCCGATATTTTTATTTTATCCTTGAACTAATACTACTAATAATAAAATGTATGGAAGCACTTTGCTCAATTAGCCACATAAAAACATCTCACTCAAATGGAGAACAAATACTTCTCCAGTATATAGTCCACAACAACAGTTGATAATGAAAGACTGCCACCCTTTATTCAAAAGACCTTGAGATATGTTTGGTAATTGTACCTGAATTAATTTAAAATTAATTTGCTATATTTCAGATCAGTATATTTGTTTAATTATTATTGCAGAGATGGGGTTTGGGGCTCTGGGTCCGTGGGCCTGTTTCTGGGGATTCACTTTTTATTTTGCCTACCTTTTGTCTTCTGCATTCTCCTTACCATTGTCTCCTGTTCTTCCCTCATACTCGTCCCCCAGAAACAGTCCCACGGACCCAGCCCCAAACCCAGTCTCTTAAAAATGAAAAAAGGCTGGTTTCTAAAATACTCTATATATTCGTTCTGTAATTTGATTGTTAATAAGCAAAATAACAAGAAACGCATTGAAAGACGTCACTCATCAGCAAATGCCGATGTAATGGCAAATCAACATCTTCCATCCCAATGCATTGACCGTAATAATGGCATTTTCGCGGCCAGAAAACCTTTTTCTGGATTTAGTAACCCTATACATGTGCAGAAATGCACCTGGGGTAACAACCATCATGTGAGCTGTGAGCTGGAGCAATGCAAACGGGCTTCTAAATTTTTCAGAAGAAGTGGGGTTTCAGTGAATCCACGTGAAGTCGATATCATACTGTCCTATTTCATCCGAACCAGACATCACACGTGAGGAAGAACTTCTGTCAGATATGGTAGTAAGAAAGTGGATTTCTGTCAATACAAAGAAAATGTGTCTTGCTAGAAAGCAAAAAGTGGAGTCTGAGAGCTGCCCACTGAGTAAAGAAGTCTCATTTGGGAATGGAACATCAAAAATATGTGTGTCAGTCCTGGAAACATGAACCACATATTATTCTCGGTTAGGTAGAGCAACTGTTTGTTTCGACAAAAAAATAAATACTTGGCACTGCCCATGCTCTAAGCCAAGGAATTCATGTCCTCATAAGTCCATTGCAAAATGGCACTTGAATCAGACTCGACCTGAACTTTTCTTAAAAGTCAGAAGTACAGACAGTGATGTGTTTGACACCTTTGCAGAATCTGGTCCTCAAGATGTACACAGTACTGAGGAAATTCTTCTCTATCCACCTGAAAAAAAAAGCATTGAATGCAATGGTCCTTTACTTGCTGAACAACAAGAATTTGCCAGCAGTCCTGCCAAAAGATGTTTGTTCACCACAGAACATGGAGACTCTGCCAAAGTACCTCATTCCATTGAGACCTTTTGCACTGTAGATCTAGGCTATGTACAGAACTTTTTTATATAAAATACATATTTTATAATTACATAATTATACATATGCATGTACATTTATATGTTTTATATACAATTATAATTACTGTATGCTAATATATGTAGCAGGGCATTCAGTTACTTTTGAAAGGACAAAAATAAGGTGTATTATTTCATTAGACTTTAACTTTGTCAGCTATAAAAAAAATCTAGCATCCCCCCCCCCTCCCTCCCTCTCTTGCATGTACCCTTCTCTGCCTTTTCTTCTCGTCAGCATGCCAACTCCAACTTCTCCACCAGCATTTCTATGTTGCAACAAGGATGAACCAGCGAGCCCTGAGCTACACAAAGGGAAGAAAAATTGCACTTGCAAACTTTAAAACTGAATGTTACTGTGCACTAAGCGATGGGTTTATAACCTACATTAATAAAAAAAGATGGGTTTACCCTGGAGTTTGAGGAGGGGGTTAGCTACGTTCTGCTACGTTACCTACGCCCTGGAACCATCAAATTTAAGACGGTTCAACAGGACATCAAGGAGGAGGCAGAGAATCAGGCCAAACATGCCCTGTGTCCGTCTTCCCCAGTGAGGGGTGGAGAAGACATCTTCACAAAGGGAGGAACCTCAGCCTCCAAGAAGTGAGATCAGAGAAGTGAGTAAATGTTCTATCCATCTAATACATCTTGCAGCGTTAAATTATCTTCCCCAGTGATGAGTTGAGAAGAAGAGGACATCTTCTCGAAGGGTGGATACCCCAGCCTCCAGGGGAAGATCATGGAAGTGAGTAAATTTTCTATCCATCTAATACATTTTGCAGTGTTAAACTAATTCTTTAAGCTTTTAACCTAATATAATTTCGTAACTTGACAGCATTACATCCTCATCATCAATTCCAAGTTGCCAAAAACAGAAATTTTAGAAAAATGAACAGTGATAATGACCGTGTTCTGCAGTGCTTAATTTGTAAAGTGGGAGGTCCCGGAGCGCAGAGGGGGGGTGGATCCGGCGACTCAAAACGGGGGTTGGAGGTAACGGAACAAAAAAAAAAATTATACTGCCTACGTAGCTTCTCTGCAGGGACAGCGCCAGAGAATTTTTAACGCATGTGCTGAGTGTGTGCTAGATCATTGACGGGGAGCTGCGCAAAACTTGGCCACTAAATATTTAATATTCAGTTATGTTAATGATCACAATTAAAGTTTTCATTTTATTAAATTGAACAAGCGCAACATTCAGCATTCAATCAAATAGGCCTATTCTAAGGCTACGTTTACACGGAAACGATCTAAAGAGAAAACGCAAAAGTGGCGTTGCGTTATCACTTTTTATTCTGCGTTTAGACGAGCGTTTTGGGGGGGAAATCTGCGTGCATATGGTGACGCAAAAGTGTGTGAAATTCGATGTAGTATGCACTCCAGGCGGCTAGGTGGCCATGTGAAGCACTGCCACACAACAACACCAAGTCCGTGCGCCTGCGTACAAGCTTCCTCCTACTTCTCTGCCTAGTAGCGCGAAATCTAAACACGACATGGCGAAGCGAACAGCAAAAGCTGACAATTTTGTCTGGACAGATGAGGAGGTGGAGTTATTGCTCCAAATAACCTTAAATTACAATGCCACAAAGGCACAACAGGGCGTGGACTGGGAGTCCTGCCAGGCAAAATATACAGACATATGGACCGAATTTCTTCAGCAGTATCCTGTACCTGGAGGGACTTCATATCCACACAAGAAAGACGCTATCTGTAAAAGTCAGATATCATCAAAGATGAAAGCCATCCGGATGAAGTATAGGCAGGCTGTGGATACCCAACGGCGGAGTTGCCATGGGCGAGTAATCGGTTTGCTGACAGAAAGGAGCAACAGCAGTAGGCTGGACATAATTTCAGAGGCTCAAATTAGAAGAAGCCATAGTTTTGATGTCCTTGTGAGACACTTGACATCTCAGCCACAAGCAAACCGTGCCCCACCTAACCACTACAACACAGCACATCTCATGGCCCCCGCACATCTGTACACACCACCACCCATGGCCCCCGCACATACACACACACCACCACCCATGGCCCCCGCACATTCGTACACACCACCACCCATAGGCCCTGCACATTTATACACAGCACAGCCCATGTCCCCCGCACGTACACACACACCAGCACCCATGGGCCCTGCACATTTGTATACAACGCCACCAATTGGCCCTGCACCTCCGTCCTCCTACAGACAATTACTGCTGGGGGAACACTCCGATGAGGAAGAAGTTGAACTTGTGTCTTTTTAGGAAAACTTTGAGTTCATAGACAAAGTTATATTAAGTTTGTTTACATTTTGTTACACTGTTTTTTGTGCAGTACCTGCCTACTGTTTAAGCACTTAACTTCATTATTTCTCAACCACTGGGCAGTGGCCCACTAGAGTTTTGTAAATGTCAGGATAACTGTACAATAACAATTCATGTTTACAGTATCATCAGAGGCGTTACTTCTGTTAACAATATTTACCAGGCTCTGTTGTGTTGCAAGTATGGAGTAAAAAAAAAAAAGAGAGAGCCCACGCTTTAGTTATTATGGCACTTTATTATTCATTGCATTGTTTTTTTGTCAATTGCAATAAAAACAAAATAAACAACAAGTTTGCAGCTTGAACAAGCAGATGTTGAAACACACCTGAGATTAATCACTTTTCATTTGGACTAATAACTAAAGGAATACTAGTGGCTTGTTAGTTGAATCAAAACGTCCTTTTAAGAATGCTGTGCTGTATGTGAATACACAATAGGTATACTGATCTGTATAAAATAGTCCTCATTGGACCCATTGCTCACCTTGCTGTAGAGAATGTATTGTCAGTGGTCAGCTACCTTGGTTACTGTGCAGAGTCTAGTCCATAGACCATTAAGGGTCAAGGTATTTGGTGAGGGTTCTCCTCACTCTCTTTCCACTTCCCTCATTACAGTTGGTCAAATAGCTGTTGGTCTGGGTGGGAGGCTGCAGATCCCTGTCACGCTCTATGGTTTCCTGCTCAATATGGTGATCCACAGTGTCATTACAGGCCTCACAGTAGTTGTGGAGGACAAAGCAAGCGTATATAACACTTGGCAGGTCAAGGAGATTTATGTCCATGGGCCGCCTCAGGGCTGCAAACCTGGCCTTTAGCCTACCAAATGCACATTCAATCACCATACGGGCCTTACACAAACAAAGTCCAAAGTACTGTTCTGATGGGGTAGAGCCTCCATTTGAGTACTCTTTCATAAGGTAAGGAAGAAGAGGGTAGGCAGGGTCTCCCAAGAGAAAGATAGGTATGGGCTCCTCTCCATCCACTATCTGCTTTTCGAGTGAAGGTATCATCCCAGTCTTGAAGTAGGAGTTCACCTTGGAATTGGCGAAGACACGCGCATCGTGGACACTTCCAGGCCATTTTATGACCACATCCATGAATCTGTAATGCAAGTAAAAAGCATCTTTTAATTTTAAGTGCTTTACAATTGTATACAATGACAATGCAGTGAAACGTACAGTACAGGCCAAAAGTTTGGACACATTATTTTTAATGTTTTTTAAAGAAGTTTCTTCTGCTCATCAAGCCTGCATTTATTTGATCAAAAATACAGAAAAAAAATAATATTGTGATATATTATTACAATTTAAAATAATTTTCAATTTATTATACTTTAAATTCATTCATATCATTTATTTATGTGATGCAAAGCTGAATTTTCAGGATCATTACTCACATGATCCTTTAGAAATCATTCTAGTATGATGATTCATTATCAAAGTTGGAAACAGTTCTGCTGCTTAATATTTTTTCATAACCTGTGATACTTTTTTAGGATACTTTGATGAATAAAAAGTAAAAAAAATAAATAAAAAAGAAGCATATGTTTTAAAAATATAAATATTTTGTAACAACAATATACACTACTGGTCAGTAATTTGGGCTGTCATTTTTTTCTTTCTTTTTTGAAATATATCAATACTTTTATTCAGCAAGTATGTTAAATTGATAAAAAGTGATAGTATATTATTAGAAAATATTTTTTTATTTTGAATAAATGCTGTTCTTTTTAACCTTTTATGCATCAAATATATTAGGCAGCAGAACTGTTTCCAACACTCATAATAAATCGGAATATTAGAATGATTTCTAAAGGATCATGTGATCGACTGGATGTCACATGTGACACTGAAGACTGGAGTAATGATCCTGAAAATTCAGCTTTGCATCACAGGAATAAATGATAATTTAAAGTTTAATAAATTGAAAACCAATTATTTAAAATTATAATATATCACAATATTACTTTTTTTTTCTGTATTTTTGATCAAATAAATGCAGGCTTGATGAGCAGAAAAAACTTCTTTCAAAAACATTAAAAATAGTAATGTTTCCAAACTTTTGGCCTGTACTGTACATGGGACATAGAAATAGCACAAGAGTGCTTAAACATCTTGATTAGGCCTACCTGTATTTGTAGTCGCACACAGCTTGGACATTCAGGGAAAACTTGCCCTTCCTGTTTATGTAGTCCATGGCGTTGACGGCTGGCTGTTTAATTTCAATGTGAGTCCCGTCTACCGCTCCCAAACATTGGGGCATTCCATGATCCTGCAGAAATCCGGAAACGAGCTCCTCTGCCTCGGGCACAGAAAATGGCAACTGTATGTATTTCGGACCGAGGTGGACAGTTATGGCTTTGCATGTTTGTCTGATGATGATCGACACAGTGGACCGTGATAAGCCGAAGGCGTTCGCGTTTTTTCTTAGCCGTCCCTCGTCGCTTAAATAATACAACGTGCAAGCTACCTTTTTGAAGACTCCAACAGGTGCGCTCTCATGTTCGTTATTTCACCCGTGATGTAAGGACGAAGTTCTTCACTTAAGGCGACAAGACAATCTTTGGACATACGGAAGTTTTCACACCATGCATGGTCATCAACTACTCCTCCCACAAAGTTGTCCCACCATTTACTGGTTCTCCCAGGTCTCGTCCAAAGCCATCTGGTATGCCTCTGACGAATTGGTGCATCAACAATTTGATGGAGGTAATTAATGCCGAGTTCAGACTGCATGATTTTAGCCCCGATTTTGGCTCGCCGACAGGTTTTGAGAAATCGTCGACAAATGCCCGGAATCACAGGCAAATCGGTGCTCGTTCACGCGAGTGACAATCACGCAGTGTGAATGAGCAAAGACGCGATCTGAGAGAATCACCGACGAGTCGCCGACGCCCGTGAGATATTTGGATATGAATATGAAACTAAATGCGCTTTTTTTAATGGCTACAACAGTATAGTAGGCCTACATCTATTTGTACAAATTTCTGCACATTAATTTAATTCTGAATTTTGCACACACAAGTTGAAAGGCATTTGTTCAAATCAAGTTCACGGATAATTGTGTGTGCATTTATTAATCATTATGATACTAAAAATGCACAAAAAAATCAGATGAGTCCATATTTGAACGCATTTACACGTTAAGCATTTTCCTCCCATAGAAAATATAAGAACGCTTAATGTGGCTTAATGCAGATTAGAATGTCCCCTTATGTCGAAATAACGAGATATTATGTCGATACTAGGCTACTGTGTCCACCGTGGTCTCCTTTTTGATCAGCGAAAACGATTTTTGCTTGTTTGGGATCTGACTGTCCAGCGTATTTGAAAAAGTTAAGCAAACTTTACTGTCTTTTTGACATTTTTCCCCTGAGTGAAACGATCGAGGCTAACAGCAATCTCAACTCGTACAACAAGCGCGCAAGTCATGTGCACAAACACTGAACACTACACAAACAGTAATTATTATTATTTTATTTTTTTTCATTTAGGCAATTAATTTTAGTGACACAGGAGGTGCCGGATCCAATAAAAAAGGTTCCGGATCCAATGTCGGAGGTGACGGAACATGTTCTGGAGTGTTCCGGCTCAAATTAAGCCCTGGTGTTCTGCAATACCTGTGCCAAATTCAATTATATTGCTAATTTTGTATATTTGAGCTGAATAGTCTCAAAAACATAATAAATACATTACAACATTGTATTATATTTTTTTGAAATAGTTTGTGTATCTAATGTGTGATTCAACGTTATAAGAAAATTCACAGGACATAACCGTTGAGTAAGACTGTTGACACCATATACGCCATCTGTCTGTCACTATGGCTCTGTGATTTAAACACACGTTCAGGAAATCTCAACACTCCATATTTTGGATTTTTCATTAAATGTAATTAACAAATTGAATTAAAAAAAATCTAAATGTGCAATGTTGAGGAAATCCAGGAACAAAAATAAGAAACAGAGCTGTATAATACTCGCCAATGAATTTAATTTTTCCAGTTGCGTGGCGTGAAGATGACACGCACTACTGTCCCCGTTCTGGACATTCAGCTGCAGTGTGGAGGAAAGTTCCTTGAAGTGTCGCTGTGGAGGAATGAGGCACTGACTGACATCTACGTGGGTGATGAGGTGCTGATTACACACCTTCGTCCCTGCATCATCCACAACAGGCAAGGATCTTCACAAAGGGAGGATACGTAACCCTCAGTGAGTAAAAATGGCATACTTTAGAATGAAATAAGAGTTCTTTATATAATTATTATTATTATTTTTTATCTTATAACATGTTATTATTTTACAACATGTTTAACACATACAGACTTATACTGGTAAATTATTGGTAAATCACCACTTAGAGATCATGTGTGAACAGGATGTGATTGCGCAGTGCTGATTACTGTAAGCTTCACTGTTTTTTTTTGTCCTGTGTAAACATCTATTAGATGAGCATCTTAGCTCATTCAGCCGTGCCTCACACTTGAGATCTTGCTTTCTTATAAAAAGGACAGTTCACCAAAATATGAAAATTTTATTTACTCTCCTTAGAAGTGAAAATCTCTCTCACACTCTTTGTAGTTACAAGTGGTCCGCATGACGCCCGTCAAGGAAGGCGAAGTCCCCATCCTTGACTTTCACCTGAAAACTGGGGGGAAACTTATTGAGGTTTCATTGTGGCGGGATGAAGCCCTTGTGGACATGAAGATGGGGGATCACATTGAGGCCACACACCTCAAAGCTAATGTCTGGCCCAACGGGAGGTCCAAGATGAATTTGACTTCTTACGCCACAGTCAAGGTACATTGTTATCAAGATACCTAAAAGGGATAAATAAAAAATGAAAATCATGTCATCATTTATGCGCATAAACATTGATTATAAACCTGTCCCCCATAGACTGCAATGCAACTTCCATAAATGTAAAGATTCCTCATTTCACTTTGCAGGTCTCTGAGAGAACGCTGAAGGTGGTTGATGTGGAGATCATTGGACTGTCAGAGGTGGATGATGTTCATACAGAGAACAGATCACGGAGAATACAAACTGCCATCAGATTTGTACATGGGTACCAGCGAAGACCGGCTCAGTGAGCTGTCCATGACAGTGACAACTGAGCACTACACTTTTAAAATAGTCAAGTTCACTAAAAAGTGAATTAAAAAAAAGTAGCAGTCAGATTTAACCCTTAAAGGGGCAAGCATAAATAAATTTGATGGCAAAATTATTCATTGCTATTTTTGCATGTATCTAGACTAAAATTCCACAGTTCATGCATTTTTTCCAAAATATGACTGTAGCGTTTATACGCCCACGTATAAATATAATTATTTATTATTCATAACGGATTATGATCAATAATTAAAATTTTAATTATTTTCAGAATTTACTGTAGCAGAATCAATAGTATGATCATTTTATCAGTTCATCCAATGAACAGAAAGCATAAACAATTATTAACTCTAGGAAATATAATATCTTCCTGGCCAAGAAAGAATAATCCCCAGCTAACAATAAATTAAGAAATAATCAAGGGTAAAAGCATAGGTAACTTAGATCGAAGTTCAAGACAATAAATTCGTAAGCACATAACACAAGTAATACTTCTCTTTTCAAATACAAACAATACTTTATTGATTATACTAACACATAAAACTAATATCTAACACAAACACACGCACACGCATACAGACACATTCATACAAGTTGCCGAAAGAAAGAAAGAAAGAAAGAAAGAAAGAAAGAAAGAAAGAAAGAAAGAAAGAAAGAAAGAAAGAAAGAAAGAAAGAAAGAAAGAAAGAAAGAAAGAAAGAGTTTGGAAAGAATGAGTTTAAGAGTGAGATGATGAAATCTCAAGATTCTATGCACTTATAAGACATAACCTGCAACGAACCATCAATCATTAATTAACCCTTCTATCGTTTCTTAGACAGGTTATTAAATTTATATCAATTCACCAGTTCAGCTTAAAAGTCTGGAGGTTACTTGCTCGTTTGCATTCCTTTTGAGGGTTCCCTTTTGTCGGGTACAAGGGTGTTTTTCGGGGTTCGTTGGTTGATCTCCTCGTGCTTGGATAGAGTTTAGGGAGAACCAGTCACGTGGTGTGCTGGCGGATGATTGAAGCGTCTTTGAAGTTGAAAGCGTGCGTTGCAGCCGTGAATCGTGGACCAAAACTTTGCAGCAAAACTTAACTTAAAACCGAGACTTTCAATCAGAAAAGAAGAATAACACAAAGAAATAAATAAAATGAGATACGGAAAGTAGTTAGATGACTGGAAATGAATCTAACCCATCTGATCTTAATTTGGGTTGGTCTGGTCGTCTGTTACATGGTTAGGTTATAACCATCATCTGCTCTTCTTCATCTTTGTTCTGCCCCCGTTCTGCTCAAGTTCTCTGCCTTCTGCTCTGAGCTGGGTTTTTTAAAACAAAAAAGGTTTGTTACTCCTACAAATATGGAGTCCTGACTGCTGCTTTGTTTCTAAAGTCGTAAATCATGTCTTCCCTGGGGGTGTCGGTTCTCTAGCTTTAATTAGAGACCAGATGCAACAGTTTAGGCATGATTTCTTATATCAGAATATGAAACATTTTACACAGATTTAATTCCAGCCATCTTGCTAGTTGTGTTCGTAAGATAGTATTGATATAAAACAGTACACACTTTTATTCACACATCTAATATCTAACGATTTTCCTGACTTGTATGGGATCTAAACACACATATACATAAAATATTAAAAGTATAGACACATAGGTTGCAGACATCAAAGAATTATGTAGTTTATTATAGGTCAGTCAAGAATTGTTCTGGGATGAGTTTTATGTATGTAAAGTCTCTTGGTGTGTAAAGTTTGTGACAGTAAAGACATTCCAATCTGAGGTCATGGATCGTTCCTGCCAAAAAGATGTTTTGTCCATTTCTCAGACGTTGGTCATTCTCTTAACCAGTCAGTGTTTGGCAACAAATCTAGCATTGACCAGTTAGTGCTGGGGGCTCTTTTAAATAGCCAGACTGGTTGGCACCTGGACCCGATGGCAAGATTGATGATGATCATGAGACGTTCTGAACAAATCTTCCCCCTTCATTTGCGAGAAGCGGAGAGTTTGAATTAATTTTCTGGAAGAGGATTAGTCTGTGTTTGGTTCATACTCGCAGTCGTTACGTGGCCTTTATTTTCTAAGTTACACTCTGTATCTCCCGAGATACATTGCCCATTTAGGGTAACATTTTGCAATGTATTCTTTTTTATTATAGTTCATATGACAACTTTTAAAACATTTAATGAACAATTTATTAGCTACATTTTTTTATGTTATCCATACAACATTAGAAACATTGAAAAAAAACTGAACTTTTTCTCCCAAGATTGATTGATGTAGGATATACATTTAACATTTCATAACTTTTTAATATTATAACTATTATTATGTAGTGTAATGTAAATAGACACTGTAACTAAAAGAGGTTTCAATTCTTGCAGCATTAAATTAATTCTTTAAGCTTGTAACCTAATATGATTTACTAACCTGACATTAATCTATGGAGGAGGAGGAGGAGGAGGAGGAGGAATACAGCAAGCAGTACTTGCCTGGCCGTGAGGAAAAGAGCAAGCTGGATCGGAGTCATCTGCCGGAGGGTCGACAGCGTGAGCTGTAAATAGACACTGTAACTAAAAGAGGTTTCAATTTTTCTGTTTAATTTGCACACTGAATATGGGTTGGAGCTTTTAATTTTGAACTCTCAAAGTGCACCAGATTGATGAATTTAACAATAAAATGCACAAAATTGGCATGCCCCTGAACCCCCCTAGAAGGACCGAGGTCCACCCACCGTAATTTTACCAAAAATCCTGTAAGAAACACTGGTATTGCTGTGCCAGTGCAGCTTATAGCTTGTTTTAGGATTCATCACTGTGGAGTATAGTTCAACTGTATTAATAAATGTAAAATTTTTACTTATTTCATCTGTTAACTCTCACTTGTTCCTATACTCACTCATTAAGTGGCATTAGTGGTTTTAAGGAATAAGAGATGGTATGCATATATGTAAGGGCGTGCAAAGATGGGTGGTGTTTATGATCATATAGTGGACCAGTCTGGGCCAAAATGTCCGGGCCGATTTTTTGTCCCAGTCCAGCCCTGTTAGTAACTACTATCACTAATTAAAGATGTAATCAAATCACAAGTCTGTTTTCAGCGTTATAATTTAAACATCAAAAACATGATAATTGATTCAATTGAATATAAGCTACAATTTACATGCTATTCATGCATGAAGAAAATAAGGTTGAATCCCAGGAGCTCTAAAAGAACGCACCGACTTCAGATGATGAATGCAGGCAAGGAAAACGTGAAGAATGGAAAAGCACATTGCTGGGAAGAAAGTGGAAAATAACACAGGTAAGACAAATACAATTGTCCTAACTGTCCTATCCTATCCTAAATGATCAAACTGTTGGTCAGGCGAAGGTGACTGGTTTTATTCAAAATTAGTTTTTAAAGGAAAAATATTATTCTAATTATTGCAATTAAAACTGATAGCACATGCAGCTCAAATAACACACAAAAAAGTGTAATATAGCTACACTGGGAGAAACAAGCAAGTGACGATCAAGTGCACCTAAGCGAGTGACGTCATTTCTTATGGTACGCAGCATGTATCCATGGCAACGCTAGTAGTGACAGTTAACGGTCCTCTTCAGACGCAGCCTTGTGTTTTTTCTTTCGTCTGTCTAAAAGGTATTTTTAATTTTTAGATTAGTATACATTATTTACTGTAACCACTGTACATTTTTAAATTAAATGAAAATGTTATCTTTTAAAACGTTTGCTGAAGTTGTCTGCCGTGTTCCGCTGCTAACTGTTATGCTAACACTACGAAGCTAACATTATATGTTAAGATGAGATGGTGTTATATTTCACATATGGATATATTATATAGACATATAAAATCATAACACTAATGAATGTGTTCATTTTGTTGTTTTGGTGGATGCCAAGGGGAACAATTGCCATCAGACTAACCCCACAGCTGACCGTCAAACATACACACAGCTGCCAGTGTGTTTGAAGACACACAATATCCTGAGAAAGGAGCTGTAAAAATATATAGAGATAGTTTTAGGTATTTATACCACAAATATATATTCTTAAGGACATCAGAACCTAAAATAAAACTTCAGAAAGGTTTACAATATGGGACCTTTAAAGTAATTTTTCCACTTACTTAAATAAAATGAACTGTAGTGTTCAATTTCTGGGTGAAGCATTTCTTCAAAACTCAACACAATTCAAAGGGAAGAAAAATTGCAATTGCAAACTTTAAAACTGAATGTTACTGTGCACTAAGCGATGGGTTAAAAACCTACATTAATAAAAAAGATGGGTTTACCCTAGAGTTTGAGGAGAGGGTTAGCTACGTTCTGCAAAAATACACCCTGTACAATGCATTTGGCCAGATGTGTTTGTTTGTTGACCCTGGAAAACTCAAATTTAAGACTGTTCAACAGGACATCATTGAGGAGGCAGAGAATCAGGCCAAACATGCCCTGTGTCCATCTTCCCCAGTGAGGGGTGGAGAAGAAGAGGACATCTTCTCAAAGGGAGGAACCTCAGCCTCCAACAAGTGAGATCAGAGAAGTGAGTAAATGTTCTATCCATCTAATACATCTTGCAGCATTAAATTAATTCTTTAAGCTTGTAACCTAATATGATTTACTAACCTGACATTAATCTATGGAGGAGGAGGAGGAGGAGGAATACAGCAAGCAGTACTTGCCTGGCCGTGAGGAAAAGAGATCGGAGTCATCTGCCGGAGGCTCGACAGCGTGAGCTCAGCCACTTCTTACCTGAAGACCTCTTTGTGGAGCAACCAGGACGGACAGTGTTGGTGGAGCACCGGATTGTGCTGAAGGACGAGCTGTCCGTTTCTCCAGCTGCAGCAGCATCATCATCACCACTCCTGAAAGAACCTTTACAAACACCTCGTGTGGTTTCAAAGAGAATTCATTTTGCAGAAACGAAATGCTTGAATGAGAAGGAGGCTGTGGCAGTGCGGACTGAGGGGTCTGAAGACGAGAAATACTGTGACATAGTATTGCTGATTGGTAAAGTGTGCAGGGTCTTGAGAGACGTAGCCTGGCAACTCAATGCCTATTTATTTTCTTTTTGAACAGTTTTTGTTTTGCATTTTTGACTATGCAGACACTGTAAATATTTGCACGTATTTGGAAAAAATAAATGAGTCTTTTTTAGAAAACTTGCATCTTCCCTGACTCCGCCATCGGTTATCTTGCCACAACCATGTTTCTGCAACACCTGTGCCAAATTCAATTATATTGCTGATTTTTGTATATGTGAGCTGAATGGTCTTTAAAACATACTTAATACATTTTGTGTATTTAATGGGTGATTCAAAGTTATAAAAAAATGTCAAAATAGAAATTAACAGGACATTTTAACACGTAAAATTTATATATATATATATATATATATATATATATATATATATATATATATATATATATATATATAGTAACAGTGATGAAGTGTTCCAGTACCGATACACCTAAACTTCCCGTACTGGAAGTACTTTGGGAACTACAGCGGGAAGTTCCCGTACCAGGGTTTCCGCGGGGTCTTAAAAAGTCTAAAATTCTGAACTTTAAATTTAAGGCCTTAAAAAGTCTTAAAAACGGCCAGATTTTCATCCCTAGGTCTTAAATTTCATTTAGTCAGGTCTTAAAAAGTGTTTACCCTCGTTCATTTCCAGAATCGCTGGCCGCAGAAAGTTATTACAAAGTAGCAAAAAAGTATCGAGTTGTAGCCTACAAAGCGGAGCTCTAGCAGGGGTCTCCAACACGTCGCTCGCGTGCTACCTCGTGGCTTGATATGAGCTAGCTCAATTGTTCAAATGTAGGCGCGCGGCAAGCGCGCTCATAATTGAAGCGGCGCGTTAATTTTTTACCAGACGCAACGAGATGAAAAAAATCTAAACTTTTCAGAATGCCGCAAACGCACCGCAGGTCATGTGACAGGAACCAACCAATCACCCCTTTCTATAACAATATTGAAAGCTCAGTCAACATGAAGGATGGGGGTGCACCCAAACACTACTAATAAATATAAGCTAATGTGTAAATGTCAATAATTTATCTTTTTTGACTCATTCTTTTTATAAAAAAAAAATATTTAAAGGCTAAAATATGAGGTTTATCTTTGTATAAAACCTTTTTTGTCAAAACTTTATTTGAACTTGTACATGATAGTAGATAACATGTTGCAAGACACTCTTTTAAAACCTGGCCATCACTTTTAATGGTATTTTAATGTTCACGTAAACAAAACGTGCATATTGATGCTAATCAATTTGTTATTTGCGGTTTTTTGACAAAACTTGTTGAATTTACTTCATTCTGTAGTATTAGTACTTTTTGAACAGGATTCTGTGATAACCGTGATCATTTTGGTCACTTTAATCATCTCATCATTTCCCCTCTAGTTATGATCAACTATGATCAACTAAAATCAACAATAAATCTACATCTCCCTCTCTCTCACACACACACACAAATCAGACAATCCTAGATAGATAGAAAGAAAGAAAGATAGATAGATAGATACTCTAATGATCTCGAGGTAACTATCTATCTAACTTGGATAATGCGTCGTGTAGGTCTTAAATTTCAATCTTTATGGTCGTAAAATGTCTTAAAAAGGTCTTAAATGTGACTTACTGAAACCTGCAGAAACCCTGCCGTACTTTGTTTTCCACAGATTGCTGAGGATCCAGGAAACTGAAGCAGAAATCATCGGTGTCTCTGAGATCAACAACACTATATATAGTTAGCTCCTCATCCCTTTTTATTTTTTATTAAAAACCTTTGGATGTTTATTTGAGCCTTTTAGTTTAGTTTGTTCTTGTTCAGTGTATATAGTGTGTTCCAAAACAATAACACCTTGTTGAAGGCAATAAAAGTATTATTTTACATGTTTTAAAGTGTTGCCTTCTCATTATCTTCAGTTGTGAAACAAAGTCTTCTGGGTCTGGAAATACACGAGGGAAGGTAAATGGTGACAGAATTTTCATTTCTGCGTGAATTAACAGACAGACACATCCGCTTGAGTAACTTAATAACGGAGAATCAGCACAGATATTTTATTTTACTTATTTTATTTTCCCAATTGCTAGAATCTACAATGCAATATTTAGATATTTTGAAGAGAATTAGCTTGTTGTGTCAATATTCACACTCATGTTGTTACAAGTTTAAATAAAACTACATACAACCATCAACCTTTGTCCTAGAGTCACCCGAAACTACATTTTGTCCCCGTTTGATCTGAATTGGGTGTCAGATCATGTAAAATCAGCAATGCAGGAGGACAATATAGGACTGAGATACACTTTATTATTATTATTATAAAACACAAAAATTGCAGATTTACAATTTATTAATGTCAGGGAGTAAGAAAATAATGTACCTTTTGTAAAGATTCAGTTTTCACAGCTTTCTTATTAGAAGAATCAGAAATCAGATACATGTTAAAAGATTGAAGAAAGGTTTATATGAGACGACGGGTCTTCGCAGGCCCATCTGGCAAAAAATATTATGTAAAGTAAACTAAAGTAATGTTAGGTGTAAAGTGATGTTTAATGACAGTGCTCGAGAGGTGAAACAGTCCCAGAGAGAAATAAATATGACCAAAGCTATATACAAAAGTAACAAGTAAGTGAAAAATGGACAAAACTGCACAAAAAGAACAAAAAAAAAAAAGAGATATAAATCTATACACAAACTTCTTCAAGGGTCAGGTTAACTGACACCCTAGATTAGTTTTGGGGCTCCTTTTTATAGTCCAAGCCCCGCCTCTTTAGTTAACCCCTTAACTGTCACCCCCCTTTTTGAGATTGGACATTAAAATGCACTATTCAAGCTTAAATGGTTGTAATTCAAGAATGCTTTGGAGTATAGACCTAAGTTTGGTCTTGTTTTAAAGGGAAAAAAATAGCAGACTATTGCTGAAGTGAAAGCAAAAGTTATGGAAGTTTAAATTTACATTAAATATGTAGAATATAATTTATTTAGCATTTTTCTTTTATATAAAATATGTATTTTACAAAATATGTTTTACTATAAAATTACTATAACAAAATATGGAACCTTGAGACTCAGACCTTTCTGACAATATGTGTTTTGTCAAGGTTAGAAAATATTTAGATCATAAATTAGTACCGTTTCTATGGTAACACAATGTCCAATTTCACAGGATGAATTCTGAGATCGTAAGCTTTCAAATGATAGCTAATTTATGTTAACTACTAAAATATTTAATGTAATAAAAAAGGCGATAAAAAATATAATATATTTTAGAGGATAATATTTATTATACTTTTTAGAAGATAATATTATTTTATAAATTTTTATTGACAAATACTAGATTATATGTTTTCTTATTAAATTTTAGCATGAAAACCAACGTTTCAATTATTAAAAGTGTGTGCGTCGACTTTTTGTGACAAAGGTCAGAACTCCTGTTATTATGTAGATTTTTTGAGGTGCACTCTTGTTATAAATTCATCTATTTCTGTTCCTAAATAATTTGTAACAGTCCTAAAATATCTATTTAGGAGTCTTAGACCTTTCCAATGATATATCGTTTGTCATGATTAGATTAGGATTTAATTGTAATATAGTGAAGTAAACTTAAACGTCCCGCTAGAAGGACGGTGACACTTAAGGGGTTAAAACCATCACAAACATTGGTGAGGTAAGTATAGTTAAGTATATACATTTTCCAATATCCCATATATATATATATATATATATACACACACACACACACAAACACACACACACACATAAATTAACGACATCGAACCAAAATGCGGACAAAATAACAAATATTAAATATAGACGAATAATAATAAACACATAACAATAACGCCACATTTACATAATCCCCCTTTATTAACACAAACAATGGACGAGCCGACTTCTGGTTGCTTTGCTTTTCTGTCAGGGATGGAAATGGAGTGGATAAGTTTGCGTGTGTGAAAACCAGCGTGGTAATGGCATGTGTGTGCACCCACATCGCCCCAGCAGGGAACGGAGGAACGCACTAATTTTTCTTTTGCTCAATATGTTCAACGTTAATAAAAGGTATCCAAGAAAAAAGTTCTCCACGCATTTTCCTGCAGTTAATGAGAAAAGTGTATTTATTGGCGCACTATATTGATTGCGTATTGAGACGTCTAAAACGGTTGAGCTCGATTTTCAACCAATCAGCATCGAAAATGTAAGTAGGTCACAGCCGAAATCAAGCCAATATCACTACGCACATGTAAACAGAGGAGGACGTAAGCAGCGCATCTTCATCTGATAGCGGCGATCAAGCTTGATTAACACCCGTAAAGTGTATTCTTCATGTTGGAAAAGATGGTGGGAAAGGTCCGCAGCCCTTTACTGAAGTCCGATGGGAAAAAATCAAGCAATGTGCGTAGGAATGGCTCAAAACGTCGGACACTACGGAGCTAACGTTAGCTATTGCTAATAAACATGTTGCCCTCCTGGACAAACTGGTCTCTGATGTCCCAACAACTACGGGTTTCACCCGGCCTGCTATCGACAAAAAAAAAAACGCTTGACTTGTGTGTATGTGCGTGATGGGTAGGTTAAGGGGTCGGGTTAGTGTGTGGGTGTGTGTGTGTGTGTGTGAGAGAGAGAGAGAGAGAGAGAGAGAGAGAGAGAGAGAGAGAGAGAGAGAGAGAGAGAGAGAGAGAGAGAGAGAGAGAGAGAGAGAGAGAGAGAGAGAGAGAGAGAGAGAGAGAGAGAGAGAGAGAGAGAGAGAGAGAGAGAGAGAGAGAGAGAGAGAGAGATGGGTAGGTTTAGGGGTCAGGTTAGTGTGTGAGTGTGTTAAAATTGGCTGGACCAAACAATCAAATTACATACACAATGCACCACTAGAGAATCTCATCTTCTTCTCGTCACAGGCACGTTACAACTTAACAGCAAATTCAGATGGGTTGTACTCATAGACTGTAAAAAATGGTTGTAGTCTTCTTCAGCAGCTTTGCAAGTGAATGTAGTCAATCTTGTAACGGTTACAGATAGCGGAGGCTGCTTGGCTTAAGAGGCGGGTCCACCGGCCGGCTCAGTCTCACACAAAGCCCTTTTACCCATATATGGATTGGCCAGAAGGTGGGCGGGGTTAGGATTTCACAAGATTTTCAAAGATGGCGCCACACATACCCCCCATAAACGGCTTCAAAACCGTTCTTCAGAAAGTCAATGGGTGACGTCACTCATTCTCGTCACAGGCCATCTGCATTTAGTTGTGCAGCTCACTCCCCTGCAGTGTCCACAGGCCGGGGTGCATTCTGTATTGTTTTTTTACAATTCGCCTTTGGCTAAGCCACGCCCTATAATGTAGATTGACCAATCACAGCGCAGCCAAGAATGAGCTCCCACAGAGGTCTGACACTTTTTCACAGCGCTCCATTGACTTTAACGCAGGCGTCTCATATTTTTGGTCTCTGCAGGCTATTACCGTCGTAGTTTTATAAAAAATATGGTTAAACGTTGTACCTGGGGCATTTGTAACACAGATACGCGTTTCCCAGAGAGGTTGGAGGGGGGTGTACGTTTTTTTCCCTTCCCAAAACCGAAGTCAAATCCTGACAAGTGTCGTTTTTGGATTAAACTGTGTGGACGTCCTCACCATAGATATCATATATAAAGTCTAGATGTCTCGTGCGCGCTGCTGGCCAATGGAGATCGACGTCCACACACGGCGGCCATCTTGCCACAGTGGACTTGCTCACTCGTTTAATGGTGCATATACTTTTAAATAACCATAACTTGCTCAATTTTCTACCGATTTTCAAACAGTTTGGTTTGTTATAAACGTCAGAGATGTAGTGATGATGACACTACATACATACACTGCATACATAGGAATAATTATAACATACATGTTTAAGCATTCAGAATTATAGCCATATAGTTATTATAGTTAATAACGTTTGTAAGAAACCAAACCGTTTGTAAATCCGTCAATATTTCAGCAAGATATGAGGATTTGTGTGCATGCTGATCACTCACCTAATGCACAGCTTCACTGGGGTAAGATGGCCGAACGGTGATGCCGAAAGTATACATAATATCGACCAATTAGTGTTTTTCAACCACGGAAAGAGATCAATATAACAGCAGGAGAACAATTATGTCACATAATGTTACATTTACCTCAGGAAAGCCATTTAATGACCATAGCATGTTAAGTGAATAGAAAAAATAGCTAGAGAGGAGATTTTGCTGAGCACTATATTACATATTTATATCCGTTTGCTTTGTAATAACGATTGTAGCAGTGAATAGAGACCTACCCAGCTTTGCATGAACAGTGTTGCTCCTTGATATTGTTAGTCTCAGCCTCCGTCTCGATTAGTAGGATATGCGGTGGTAAATTTTTTGACTGTGACCGGTATGCTTTTGCCTCTATTTGGATGCCTTGGTGTTCCTTGCGTTTCACCTGTATGTCTTGAATATAGCCTTCAAACGCATATTGCAGCCCCTTTTGCCTACTTCTATTGGACACTTTATTTGCTGCTTTATAAAAGTTTGAACGCAGAATAAAAAGTGATCACTGTTGCGTTTTCTCTTCAGATCGTTTCCATGTAAACGTAGCCTCGCTCTCCCCACAAAGGTCCCTCAAAATAACATCCCAAATGAAGCTAACACACTGGCAAAACTGGGTGTCCTGTTACAGGACCCCAAAAAGGAATTTGCAGAGGGCTTTGACGAATGCTTAGTTCTTGCTGAGATGGAGAAATAAACCATTTTAATCCTACATATTCTATATATAACCACTTAAGAAATGTATAAACATATATAATTTTCCCATCTCATGATTTTCCTTTCATGTGCTTTGGCCTATGTAACTCTTTTGGGTTAATGTTTCAGACTTGGTTAACCAAAATAATATGTGTGGCATGTTTAGCATCTTCACACTTTAAAAATCATTGATCACAAGATCATGCCTCTTACTCTCTTACTCTTTACTGGAATCCGGATGTGAAGATGATGCTGAACTAGAAGTTTCTAAGGACCCACCAAGCTTGTGCCAGGCTGCGGCCTTGTCTTTCCATTCACCACAGATCCTCTGACTCCCACTGGTTCTCTCTCATCAAGACCACATCAGCAAAGATCAACTGGAGCCTTAACAAATTGCATCAGGACAGTTTAATTCAAATGGTCGAGACATGCAAGTATCAAACTTAGTCTCATTATTTAAGTATCCTGACCCATTTTAAAGAAGGGCGTGTTAGAACTAAACTGATGGTTTGCTCAAGGCTGTTGATCTGCTGAATTTCAAACAATGCCATAACTTCTTGCTTTCCTGTATTCTGCTTCAGCTCTTTCCCTGGGTAAACTGTATGCATGCATGCTTGTATATGTTAAAGTAGTTTAAATGCTTAGTCTATTTAATAAAGTCTTGTTCATGTCATGCGTAAAGTTGTCCGTGTCTCAAACTCATATACTGGAATCGCTAATCATAGATTTTGACTACAGGCTCTGAATAGACATTTCCCATAACCCGTAAATACCCATTTATTAGAATTAATAAACAATTAACACTGAGTGTTTACTGGACAAACAGGTTAATTGATTGTAATATTATTTTTTACTACATTAAGTTAATTCTATGAACTGATCCAAATATTCATAATCAATTATATAACAAGTTATGATTGGTTATTAATATTTCTTTAGAGCTAATTTGTTACACCACTCCACAGGACAAAGTCCATCTGTTAGATAAAATACATTTTATTAATCCCCATGCAGGAGATATTGATACTGTCACAGCAGCAAGGAATTACACAAGATACAAAATTACACAATAAACATTACTATAGCAGAAATCGGAATCTTTCTTACCTGAGTAATAGCTTAGTGACAGTTGACTGACAGTTGAGTGACCTTGAATGAAAAGTTTGCTTTTGTTGCAATTTATCCTAGGTTGACCCCCGTTTTGGCTTAAAATGACTGGACTATAATGGAAACCATTAAAAATTCAAATCATGACCAATACAAATTTGTTGCATTTGTTTTTCCTATACAAACCAATAATTCCTAAAGGAATATGGCCCAAAACACACTATGTAATGGACACCACTTGGTAATGGTTTTAGTGGTTATCGGCTGATGGTTTGTAATGGTTTTGTAGTGGAAACAATTAGCATTCTGTAATGGTTTCTATTGTTGTTGTTTTTCAGCATGGAAATGTCTTCTGTAATGTTTCTGTCAGAACCCCGATAATTTGGTCAAAAAAAATATTTGGTGTTCCCTCAGGATATATATTAAATGACACAGCGCTGGCTTTATTCCTGTGTTGACAGTTAGGAGGTTCAGTTTGTACATTTGTGGCTGAGCTTCAAGAGATTTTATATTGAATCCTTATAGATGTTTCTGAACTGGTTTCCCGCTTCTATTTGAACGAAAATGATGTTTTTTGTTGTTTACAAAGTGTGTTATAAATGATTATAAAGTTATAATTATCATATTTACCCAACGAATTGGATCATTTTTGTGTCTCCTCAGCATTCTTCATATGATAGACGTTGGTGGGTTGACACATATGAGGTAATATTTCTACATGTTGTTTAGATTACAGTTTTAACCAGTTGTGTTAATAAACTGCTGAAATTAAACTAGCTTTTTTTGTCCATGCTAGGACTTGTCTAGACTGTTTCCTCTCAGATTTGAACAAGTGAGATGTCGATTCTTGTTTTAAGTAAGAAAAAAAATAGAAATGTAACTAGTTTTACAAAAGTAATTTATTGTATTCATAATGTTATATGGTACACACTACACTGTAAAAAAAATGCCTCTCCAACATAAAAAATTCTAGTGACCCATTGCACCTAAAATTTTTAGTTGGCCCAATTTAAGTTGCGGAAACCAACTTTTTTGTGTTGTGCTGACTACCCCTGCATGTAGACTGAACTTGAAATAGAATGTTGTGTCAATTAAATATTTTCTGTTGACTAAACATAGCTTGTTGGGCCAACAAGCAGACTCAAATTGAAATAAAATTTTGTATTAATTTAATATTTCATGTAGGCCAAAAAGTCTATTTTTCATTAATGTTGGTAAAAAAAAGTATATTTTTCATTATTTCAAATAAATTACACATTATGCTCTGATAAGGTACATTTTATGTATTTATTTAAATCCATATGAACTTGCCTGTTAGGCTATAAGGTAATAAGTATATATTACACAAGTATTCAACCAGTGCCGAAACAAGATCTGAGAGTTCAAGAAAGCATGGCATATCACTCTTAGTCAATAGCTGTACTGGAAAAACAAATATCTGCTTTACAAAATAAAACTCAGTAAAACATGACAACGGCTTTGCCTGTAAACATTTGAACATTTTAGTCTGTTAGTCTAAGACTAAGTGCAATTACATTACATGTAAAAAAAAATAAATAAATAAATAAATACACAGTACTGCCCACTACTTTCAGGTTACAATGGTCACTATTTAAATCAAAACAGTTCTATTGGCAAAAAAAAAAAAAAAAAGAAACTCATGGAACATGCCATGCTTAACCGTTAGGGTCAACGTTAAAACCACATGCCAGTTGGAAAGGAATGCTAAGCTTTATGAGTTAAAAATGTGATTTTCCAGCACGCTAATCACTGTAGGTACTCACAATAAAGCTATTTCAAACTTTGTTGATAGACAATATATATATATTCTTAAAGGGTTAGTTCACCCAAAAATTAAAATTCTGTCAGTAATTACTCACCCTCATGTTGTTCCAACCGCGTAAGACCTTCGTTCATCTTCGGAACACAAATTAAGATATTTTTGATGAAATCTGAGCCATGTTTCACTCCTCCATAGGCTTCTATGTGACCGAAACTTGCTGGCCCAGAAAAGTTATTAAAGAGATCGTTAATATAGTCCAAGTGACTCCAGTGGCTCAATCTTAAGTATATCAAGCGACGAGAATACTTTGTGCGCAAAAACAAATAAAAATAACGACTTTATTCCACTTTTCATTTCCTTCTCTCTGGGCCTCTAGTTGGTTCGCGTAGTCTTTTTGCGCACAATGCGTAGTGCGTCTGTGTTACACGTCACCACGTAGGCTCACTATTGGCCGACGCCGGTCACGTGTGTGTTGCGTGATGACGTGCAACACAGACGCGCAGCGCAAAAACACTACGAGGCCCAGAGAGAAGGAAATGAAAAGTGGAATAAAGTCGTTATTTTTGTTTGTTTTTGCGCACAAAAAGTATTCTCGTCGCATGATAAACTTAATGTAGTGCCACTGTAGTTACTTGGACTATTTTAACGATGTTTTAATAACTATTCTGGGCCGGTGAGTTTCGGTCACACTGGAAGCCTATGGAGGAGTCAAAATTCTGTCAGATTTCATCAAAAATATCTTAATTTGTGTTCCGAAGATGAACGAAAGACTTACATGGTTGGAACAACATGAGGGTGAGTAATTACTGACAGAATTTTCATTTTTGGGTGAACTAACCCTTTAACCTAAATTTGCTCATTACCTCGCAGCACAAAGAAAGGGAACTAACTTTGAAGCACTCGCCACTTCAGTGACTTGTGCTGGGGGAAATTCCAGGAGCCTGGTAGAATACTCACACGATTGACGCTGTTCCCTCTTGCTCGGCCAACATATATATTTTTTTGTGCAACGTTAAAAGTTCTGTGAACACAATTATTTATTTTCTCTTGATGAACATTTTATAGTACAGTCATGGAAATCATGCAAACATTGACCAAACATAATTTTCTTTTTTTGACACAACCATTGAGCCAGCATGTATTTCCTCATTTCTACAACTTTTTGCATCAATCATTTTTTACAGTGTAGAATTAATTGATTTTCCCTCTTTTGTTTTTAGTACACAAGTGTGGTCTGGCTGCTTTTAATGTGTATTAATCTATATTTTCCCTGTTTTTGGTTTACGCTGACTTTCAATGCATTATGAACCAGAATCTTCCAGAACATCTTCTACAAAGAACTCGACCACCAAAGACTGGAAAAACGTCTGATGCACTTTATAGGATTTTTCAGAGTCATAAAATAATGGTATTTTGGTCTTGGTCGTTCAAGGCTGTTGAGTGGTTTAACTGAAACCCTACAAGCAGAAGCTTCATATAAACAAAATAATGATTTTCCATTATGATTATTTTGTGATCTGAAGAACTGTGTTCAAAGTTTAATTCCCAAGTTTAGAAATAAATCTCAGTCTCCAAACTGGCATTTCAAGTGTTGTTTTAAGATTTCTACATTAAATATGTTTTTGTGAACATATTCTTATCAAATGTGACACCATGTTTATATTATATTATATTCGATTATATTAGATATATATATTTACACTACCAAAATGTTTAGATTTTTTTTAAGTTTTAATATATATATAGACTTTACTAACTATATGTTATTTTTTATAATATCATTAATAGTAATTATTATAATTATAATATTTTGCAGTAATGTATCAATATAGGTATTACAGTATTGTAAATACAGGAGAAATGTATAAAATTGTAAAAATACAGTAAAATGCTGTTTTGTAGTTATACAGTACTGTACTGTTCTTTACTCTGTAACTTGAATCACAGTACAATTAAATAGAAATACAGAAACTTGATGGCAACCGTGCTGCCAGTAACTTGCTGTAAAAATACAAGAAAATCATTACCAGTGTATGTTTATTGTTTGTGGAAGTGTAATGGAGCTGCATCACTGGAAGAGACTGAGTGTATAATGTGTATAATGAGTGTACTGTTGCAGTAATACAATTGTACTGTAAAATTAAAACATTTGTTTTAATTACTAATATTTATGTTTAACATTTTTCATTTTCAGATCTTCAGACCTTTGTGCCTCAAGCTTTTATTTTGACAGAATCTGGTAAAAGTTTAGTTTACACTTTATTTTAATGTGTCAGTATTACAGTGTGATTATACATTTAGGTCCTGAGTAATAATAATGAACTACATGCACTTACTATGGGTTAAGGATGAGGGTTTGGTTTAGGGTTAATTGCATGTAATTATGCATGATTTATAGTTATCACAACAGTAACTGAATGTAACGTGTAACAATGACACTGTACAATAAAGTGTTATCAAAGTTTCTATCCACAAAAGTGTTGGAGTGAGTGAATAAAGTAATAAAGTGAATACTTATGTCTCTAGTTAAGCAGGAAAGTCTGAGCACAGTGTGTGATGTTATTGAGATCTCTTCTGAAACTTCAGAGTTTTGAAAATCTTTAGTTTTTGTTTCAGGAGAAGTGTGAGAAGCAAGAAGCTTGAAAAAAGTCTCTATCTGATGTTAATGTAATCTAATTTATTATAGCAGAAACAGTTGAAATGTTAAAGGCCATATTGCAGGGTTCCCAGCAAACACAGAACGTTCCCCTAACGTTCCCTTTTGGTTCCCATTTGGTTATTTTTTTGGGAACCAAACAAGAACGTTCTGGGAACGTTCCCTGTAGGTTATTTTTAGGATCTATGTTTATAACATTAAGGGAACGTTCCCAGAACGTTCCCTGTAGGTTATTTTTAGGTCTAAATTTATAACCTAAAGAGAACGTTCTGGGAACGTTCCCTGCAGGTTGTTATTTAATAACCTAAAGAGAACCTTCCCAGAACGTTCCCTGCAGGTTATTTTTTGGTTTAATTTTTATAACCTAAAGAGAACCTTCCCAGAACGTTCCCTGCAGGTTATTTTTAGGTTTTATTTTTATAACCTAAAGAGAACCTTCCCAGAACGTTCCCTGTGGGTTATTTTTAGGTTTATTTTTTATAACCTAAAGAGAACCTTCCCAGAACGTTCCCTGTAGGTTATTTTTAGGTTTAATTTTTATAACCTAAAGAGAACCTTCCCAGAACGTTCCCTGTAGGTTATTTTTAGGTTTAATTTTTATAACCTAAAGAGAACCTTCCCAGAACGTTCCCTGTAGGTTATCTTTAGGTTTAATTTTTATAACCTAAAGAGAACCTTCCCAGAACGTTTCCTTGCAGGTTTTAGGTTTTATTTTTATAACCTAAAGAGAACGTTCTGAGAACGTTCTCTGCAGGTTATTATTTTAATATCACTTACTATTAACAGGCAGATTCAACTGACAAGTCGTCAGTACGGTCCCCTAAGGTTATAAGACAACCAACAACGTTCAGATCTATTCGCAATAACTTTTTATTAATGACATTTTAAATTATGTTATATATTTTAATTCTATATGTTAAATGCTGCGTGACTTTGAAGTGTTTTAATGCGCATGCGCGTGATCAAACACTGGAGCACGTGCGCTGCGCGAGAGCAGATGGAAACGTCATCGACAACTGACAAACAACAAAACTCCCGTCTCTCGCTGTTGGTTTCACTGCTTTCAGGTAAGTTTAGACAACAAAATCTCACAAATAATACACACAAACGCCCCTGACACATTTCTTACGTGTAATTGACACGCTTCTGTTAAATATTTATTTAAAAAAAATGGTTTTATGTCTTTGAAAAAGTCCGTTAGCATCTACGCTAGCTAACCGTTTTCAAAAGACAACGTTAGGCCTAAGTTACGTTAAGTTGAGGTCTTATTTATTAAAGTTTGGGTTTTTAAACACATATTTAGTGTAGATAACAGTTTTTGATAGTTTTGCTGGTAATTTGTCAATGGGAAGTAAGCTAATTTATTTAGGCTAACCTAAAATAATGCACTGTATTGTTAACTTAATCAGTGACGTCACTTACCAATATTGCTAAAATGTGATTTCAGAATAGCGAGAGAAAAAATAAAACTCTACAACAAGGGGTGAGTTATTGTTTAATCATGATGATAATTCCATATGCATTTATTTCACAATATATTATCTTAAGATTTGTATTTATCTTTTATGCATTTCACCTCTGTTCTAGCTTGGTTCCTTGTAATAAACCTATCACATGTAATATTTTTGGCTCTGTGACAAACAGCATGTTATGTTCCTAGATCATCATGCTGTGATGGCCTGCTGCACTCCCTGTCCAAGAAAATCTCTATGAACCATATGACTAGTAAGCAAAACCACCTCAAACATACAGTGCACTGCTGTTCAAAGGTTTGGGGTCTGTAAGATTTATGCTTTTGAAATAAGTCTCACATTTTAAAATCATTAACCCCAAGTTTTTTCAGTGAGATTGTCCTTGAGAAGCCTGTAAGCTAAATAATCAGCTAAATAATAGGCGACTAATACAATATTATAATGGTCATAGTTATAATAATTCATTTAACTATTATGATAACATGATATCCTGATGATTACTATATTTTATTTTATTTCTTTAGGTCTGTTTTGAATTATGTTGGCCAATGAGACTGACACCATACTGTCCAACTCAAAGGTATTTATGTATTTTTTTTATTGATCAATACTGAAATTCTTTGTACTTTTAAATGCGGTTCAGGGGGTCGACAACTTTAGGCAGTTATTTTTCACAGATTTATTTATTTAATGTTTATTTGACAGGGACAAATGCATAGAACATTGCTTTATAAAAAATACAAAGTAGATGCCATGCATACAGGTTTATAGCCATGACTAATTTGCAACCCCTTGATATCTTGGGCAGCTGTGGCTCATACTCTTAGCCTTTAAAAATGTTTGAATTGATATCCCCAATGCAATATCAGGGGGTAAATATATCAGTAGAGTTCTTAAAGTTATGGCTTTGCTCTTGTTACCAGATGAGATAAAATCCCTATTGTTTGGCCCTGTATTCTTCAGGACAAGACCTTGATGCCATCCACAGTCAGTAGATGAAGAAGGTGAGTTTAGCCGAATTAAGTTCTCTTTCACTTTTTTTTTACAGACACGTGCACGCAAAATGAAGTCAAAATGGCGAGTTTCCTCTTGTCTTGTGTTTTAAACAGAAAGAAAACGGATGCGTGTCATTTATATTAGTTCTGCGCATTCGTCTTAAAGGGACAGCAGCCTAATGTACCCGCAGCTGTTTGTGTCGCCAATGGTGATCAAACATCAAAAGAGAAAATGACTTGTAGCTTTAGCAAAGATACATTAATTTTATAGTTATTTTATTTTTACACTGAAGACTTATTTTACATTTTGATAAATCAATTTCTGTACCTGATAAGTTAGATTTAACTGAAAAACATAATGCACTGCTTATTTCAACTGTGTTTTTCTTCTATTGTATTTATCTATGCTTGTTATCTATTGTAATTTTCTATGCAGGTTCACTCCTCTACAAAATCCCCCCAATAGGGGTTATGCGGAGCGCCCAGCGGTTGAACCGGAAATAGGTCTAAGCATTTCCGCTTTTCACTTCCGTACACATCTGCAGCGGTAGGTGATCTCTGAGTTTACTGTTAATTTTTGCTTATTACACTAAAATTCTTACTTCTGTTTTAATTAAAATGTCACAAAGGCTAAAATATCAGAAAAGGGAACATCCGAACAGCAGTTTTTGTTGTGTGCCGGTCTGCTCTATGTTGGGGAAAATGAGTAGTACAAATAGGTTCTGTACTCATAAAGTGACGTCAACATCAGCAGTAGCATTCGCCGTCAGGCAAGTGTTATTTAAATAAACTCCTGATGTACTTACAAACTTTCCAATGCCTCGTTTAATGAGTACAGAACCTATTTGTACTACTGTAGTAGTTTGGTACCATTCTGGGCATTATTAGTGGGGTAATTTACCAGATACAAACCTGGAGCCGTTAGCGCATGCACTAAACCATACGGCTGATATCTCTAAATAAACTCTAAATTTTTCAATATCGTGCAGCACTAATATTGAGCATATCTTAAAGTGAACCTGGAATGATAATTTGTGATACCAGATGAGATGTATGTATGATAGATTTTGAACTGTACTATTTTTTTTATTTCAGGTTCCAGCGGAAGGCATCAAGGCATCAGACGTTGGCCTGGACAGATGCACCTGTAAACTACAACGACCTTTGCTTTTGCATGGATGGCTGATTATTACCATGTTCTGTGAGGGTTTCATTATAGCAAAACTGAGCACCTGTGACAGTGGAATTTGTAGGTGTAAAGTCACAGAGATTAAAAAAAAAAAATTGATAGCAGTTTCAAACTTTTTTTCACTTTATTTCTCATAAACAACACAGCAGTTACAGGTTTTCAAATTCTTCATTGGAGGTGAGACTTATACATAAAAGGTAGAGCGAATTCGCAGGTCAGAGTTCACTAGACTTAAATATTATTTTCTCTGTTTTTTATTTGACTTCAGAGAGAGAGGCTTAATGGGTATCCTTACCCCTATATAAAACATTCCTTTTTTGATTTGTAGTCTGAAATAATAAATAGTGCAATATAAATAAATGCAATGTAGTGTTTTGAAATATATAAATTTTTCTATACACATTGATGCTGAAATATCTGAATAAATACATGATACCAGCAGCGCTCGTGCTCTCATATCTCCTACAGCTTGTGACACACAATCCCACCTCACTCTTTTCATTTGCTCCGGATGAATATTAATGCCATTACAGGGCTTGAATTTTGGCATGGGATTGTGTGTCCATGTAACACATTGTCTTTTTATTTTCTTGTTAAATTTGCAGATGGTGTTGGGAGTTTAAATGTTTTGAGCGGTGTGAAAATTGGCACATTCATGTATATTGTATATAAATAAATACTTTTTCAACTTTTTAGCCAAAGTTATAGGCTACAGTTTGCAAAAGATAGTTTTAATTAAAATGTTTGTGCAGTTTTATTTATTGAAATATTTTCATGTTTGAAATATTAAATGTAAATTACTGTTCCTGAATACATTTTGCTAACGCTGTTTTTAATGACTTATTTTAGGTTGATAATTAAACAATGAATCAACAAAAACATGGATTGTGTGCTGATTTATTTATTTAATACAAACTGATTGATTTACTTATTAATGATAGTTTCTGTAAATTCAATTTATTGTAATAATATATTCATAGGATTCTTAAGTGTTTGAACAATAAACAATGTAGAATATGTTTGTAGACCTATAATTTGTGTACAGGCATATCAGGATGTGTAGACGTTAGGAGAACGTTCCGAGAACCTTCCGGGAACGTTCTGGGAACCTTTCGGCAACGTTCCGGGAACGTTCCCCTAACCTTCCGGGAACGTTACGAGAACCTTGCGGGAACGTTCTGGGAACCTTTCGGCAACGTTCCGGGAACGTTCCCCTAACCTATAGGGAACGTTCTATTAACGTAAAGAAAACTTTCCTGGCTAACCAATAGGGAACGTTCTTGGGAACGTTCTGGGAACCAAAAACTAACGTTCCCAGAACGTTCCCAGAACGTTAAATTGTTAGCTGGGTTATTTTCTTCTTCCAAAATTAATAAATAACCATATGAAAAGTTAATGCATGATTTAAACTGTTTTACAAGAAATGAGGGTGCAAATTTTGTCAAAAACATGAGTTTCCTTGACCGTTTTTTAAAATTGTATTATTATTTTATTATTCAACGAACTGTGGCAGTATACAATATAGTATACAGAATTTACATCTTAATACATTTGACTTGGATCCTAAAAATTGTGAAATTGTGAAAAGGTTCATTATTAGTAGTACTTTAATTGGAATAATACATACATATCTCAAAATTACTTTATTTAAAAATAAAGCTTGTTTTCCGTGACCGTTTTAAAAAATGCATTTTTTAAATAAGCGCGTCATATTACGTCACGAGGAGGAGTCGTTTGGCGGGCTGTTCGCTGAGTCAGTGCAGAGCAGCCTCAGATTCGGTTGGTGTTCAGTGAGAGCGGTCGTGATTCAGTGTGTCTTCTTCGGTAGTTATTGTATTTCGATGTATCATCGACATGGTAAATAATTATGTTTGTGGAGGTTGCACAAACTCAAGCTTGTCAGGACACCCAGTCCACAGTTTAACGAGCAAGAAAAAGGACGGTGCTATGATATCTTCCGTGTCTGGGTGTGTTTTGTGCGGATGAAGAGACGGACTTCACTTATTTTTCTGCTTAAAACACGCGGTGTTGTGTAGCGTTCACTTTATATCTGAGGATTATCATCCCGGAGATATGATGCAGTTCAACACGGGATGCCGAAACAAGAAACCAAGCGAGACTCGCAGTCGCAACACTTGAGTCCGTCAGAGATAAAGCTCGACGTAAACGTGAACTGTGCCGTAAAATAATTGTCAAGTTAAATATCTGGGCTGTTTTGGCAGCAAAAGCAGGGCCAACTCATATTAGGAAGGTATTAATGATAATATTCTCTGAGTATATTCCGGTGAATTTTGCAATGTTGTTTTTTGAGTTGAGTCAAACCAAAAGTTATTTAGACACCAGATATAACTAGGGGGTGCAGGACACTATAGTTAATGTATGTTAGGAAGGATAGCAAAATAGAGTAAACTCTGGCATTAACATCCACTGACATTACACCCAAAAATGCTTAATACAGTGGACTGGCAGAAAATGTATAAAAATGTGGGACCAAAAATTACTCAAGACAATTTGACCTGACCATGCTTTGCTTTTTATTTTATTTTTTTATTGCTAATGCGACGAACACAGACTGAACAAAATGAAGCATTGCTTGGTATTTTATTGACCTAAATTGGTATTATCGAATTATGTGCTTAAATTTAACATCTGACAGATATTAAAACTAATTCATTTGAGAGACAGCCTAAAAGAAGGATGGACAAAACCAGTGAAATATAATAAACCGATTTGATAACGTTGAGAGATCTTGTCATATTTTACTACCATTTTCCTAGACTATAGGTGTCTGAATTTAGTTTGGTTTGACTGTAGGCATGTACATCTGTTTTACAAAATATGCCTCTTCTTAAATGAATCCATGAACATATCTTGCCTAAACTTTTAATGTGGGTAATGAATTTATTAGTTTGCAGCCTTATTATTATATATTATCATCATAAATAGTTCTATAATTCATTTTCAATCTGTACAAAACCAATTTAACTTTACATTTTTGTGTCGGCTGTTTCTACATATAAAGTTTTTATATACTAAGACGAAGGTTATTTTTTCATTATTTTAATTATTCATTTTCACCAAAATGTGGCCGTTCAAAGCCTTTATAAAGTTCCTCTTCCTCTGGAAACGGTCTCCTAATGGCTGACACGCATGCAGGTATAAGGTAGGGCTGGGTATTGACACAAATTTCACAATTCAATTCAATATGAGTCTTTAAATTTATTAATTTCTCATTTACCAATAATTATTGATAATAGTATTACAAAGAAAAATAATTAGTCTATGATTTTACCTTTGCAAAGAAATGTATCTCTTATTTACACTTGTGCAATAAAAATTAAACCCTTCTGTTTCTCCCATTTTCTAAACTACACACATACCCAGAAAATAATTACCTACAATCTTTCAAAAACCACAAGAAAAATACCATTCAAATATTTATATTTTTTCAACACTGCTGTCCACAGAGGTCTCCATAGACTCGTTAGACTCTGTTTGAGTTGCAGCCTCAGTCACATCTGCACACATAGAAATAAAAATTATGACAATGCCTTTTATCACATGCAAAATTTTTTTTATGCTATCAACAACATTGATTCATACTGTACAGCAACGTACGATCAATACCCACATTTTTGATAGTCAGTTGTTCCTAAAAATTAAATGTTTAGTTTCAACATTTAACATCCCAGTAATATTCTTCTTCTTAAACTGTGATGAAATAACAACACCTGACATGATCAACCTAGATTTCGGTAGAATAGCTAATTAAAGGGGTCATATAATGGTACATGCACTTTTACAAGTTGATTGTACTGAAATGTGTGTTGGCAGTGCCTGTACACAACCATAATAAAATGATAAAAATCCATCCAGTGGTTTTTTAAAATCTTCTTATATGTTTCCTCCTGTCTCAAATCAAGCTGTTCGATATTGTGACGTCAAAAAATCGACGCCCCTCCCACGATGCCTGATTGACAGCAGCGTTTCAAACACCGACCCGCCCTCGTGACCGAGCTGTCAATCATAGCACGCGCCGACGCGCGTTCATTGTTGATAGCTGGAGCACTGACGGTGTGTTCACAAGGGGGTTCACAAAAATCATCCACCACTCTGATCATGTATATTTTTTTTATATGAAATTAAACCTAAATTTCTGATGGGGGCTATTCTTGGTGGTACATTATATGTATGGTAGTTGTCATTCACGGGTCCAATACACACCAGATTCACCAACGGCCTCTGCCACCTCCTTCCACGCCTGGTCTCTCCGGTATGAATCCCGGTACATAAAAAGTGATTGGTCATAAAGGACCGGGTGATTGCCCACCGCAATAATTAGTTTCTCCTTCTACTTCTAAAAAAGTATTCCTTTATTTATTTACAGATATAGGATACGCTTGAAGATGAATGTGATCCCTTTCATCCGGGCGGAAGCCATCTACATGTCCTATCCTACATAACCTAATGTGAAATAAAGAAAAAAGTTCCTGTTCAAGTGTTTTTTTTTACCATGATTTATTAGCCAAAACTTTATGATTTAACACCTAGCTCACAATCCTTTATAAATTGGAATATTATATGGTCAAATGTTTTACATGTAGAGATGAAATCATGTAGAACAATGAGCAATTTTAAGAGACTATTTAAAATGAATACATTGAATTAATACGAAAATGACTCGAGGGGATAGTATATTGTATACTTACAGTATGGTTCCTTGGCTTATATACTAAGTCTGTTTTGAATGGGTTGTTATTCGCTTTGATGTAGATAGAAGGAAACGAAGAAGATGGAATTTTTTTTTGTAATTGTGTGTATATGCATCTGTGCCTATTTGAATCACTTTTAATAATTTTGGAAGATTGTGCTGAGATGTACATGTACTTATATGTTATTTTTGATTTTATTATATGTGTGTTTTATTATAATATAAAATATTATAATTTTAACTAACTAAAATTACTAAGAAAAGGCTACTCAAACGTTTACAATCCAAAAGTAGGCTATATTTTAATGTCTATTTTAGCCACTTTTTTTGTCAGGCCTATAATGTTTTAATGTAAGATGTCGTATTGTAATTGTATAGTGTAAGGTGTTATATTAATATTATTGTAATATTAATATACATTATATTATGTTATTACTAAACTATATGATTAGATTTCCAAAACAAATACACACACACATTAAAGGTGCTCTAAGTGATGTTGGGTGACGTCACTTGTTGACGTTCCAAGTGTTGTCAAACAAAACGGAGGCTAATAGACCCCAGTTCCCTAGTTCCGACTCTGCGCATGCGTCGCGTCTGAACGCGTTGTTGTCTTTGGAGCTCCATCGATTGATTTATAATTCTTGATTTCTCTTTAAACTCACTTACAACGAAAATTTTCTACTTTTCCTCACCTCATAGTTACAACACGGACTGTTGAGCCAGACGCTTCTCAAGCCTAGTGATCCAACGCTGGATACTCCTATAGGTTACGTCCGTGGATCACGGCTGAACGCGTCTTCTCAGCAATCATTTACAAACAAACATTTTTTCGCCTATCGTGCGTCTACTCTACACCCGTACCACTAAAAAGACGGATTATATCCAAGACTTAAGCCATAAATTAGTATTAATATTGATAGCATCACTGGTAGCGTCGTTGCTAGTGGTGTCAACAATAATTGATTCGGCGATGCATCGCAATGCGGGGCATGCACGATTCAGCATCGATGCGGCAAAGTGCCATAATCGATTATGTCACTGTTTTAGGGGTGTACTGCTGCGTTCACACCAAACGCGAAAATGCGTCAAAATTCGCGCCTGCCGCGTCTAGTTATACGCATGACCACTTTGTGTGCATTCGCGCGTAAAATCAAAAGTTTTAAGCGAAATTGACGCGAAGTCCAGGGGCGAAAGTTTCGAAACCTGTTGGCGGCCATCTTTTTTAGATGTTTATCGAGCATTAGCAATAGCCTTAATCGAGAGAGTCACCGCTCGTATATGCTCTGGAGAGTAGAAAAAGCAGCGTAGGGGACATCATCGCAGTACTCGGGTCCACCAAACCCTCCGGAGGGTTGCAGGAGTTTCACAATTTGCTTCAGGAGGTAGGTTTGGTGCACCTAACGGTGAGGACGCTGACGAGGACAGCGTAGGCCGTATAAAGCATCGGCCTCGAGTGGTCTCTGCATGACGAGCCCGCGCTGTACAGTCCGGCGCGAGGTTCACCCTCTCCCGCACCTAATCTGTCATTTATTTTTGTTTTGATAATAAATGGAGCCAGCCTCCAAAAGTGAAACCTGTCCTGTGATTTTTTTTGAAAAGTTTTTATACACTTAATTGTGTTTGGTGTCTTTACATTAGATCAGGGGTCACCAAACTTTTTTCTCTGGGGGCCACATTATCGTTCCTGACTGTGATGGGGGGCCGGGGCCGGGTCAGCTATATAACATAGAATTGTATGACCCAGACCAAAATGACCACCAGCAGGCCTCATTGTGTAGTAGAGATTACTAGCCTGGCACAGCCATCCCCACTACTATATCCACACTACTATATCAACACTTGTTCCTGGCACATATTTGTTTATCTTTACTAGTGGTTTGCAAAAGTTGTAATCGAGTCTTCACACTTTGTTTTATTTAAAGTTATTCTTCACAAATAATCGTTGGTCCACTGTTCTTTGAAAACTCTGCACTCTCTTTTAGGGGTGGAACGGTACACAGAAGTCACGGTTCGGTTCATACCTCGGTTCAGACATCACGGTTGGGTACAATGAAGGGAAAAGCAAAACAAAAATGCAGAAGGCTTGTGCATGTCTCAGGCTGGACCACCAAAAGAAAAATAAATGTCTTAAGCCATGTATTTTTTTAAATAAGTTTTATTAATAAAGTAAAGGCATAGAACCAGTTTATTTGTAGTGCACTGACAATAGTTTTATATAATTAGTTCATTAATTCAATTAATAAAAATACCTTGATATGTTTGGTAATTGTACCTGAATTAATTGAAAATTAATCTGCTACATTTCAGATTAATATATTTGTTTTCCTTAAAAATGTAATTAACAGTAACTTAAACACTTTGCAGTTTGAATGATGTCGTGCATAAACTAAATGACGGAGTATGTTTTTATGTTTCCACTGTTCGATCGCGGCCGCGCCACACACACACACACACACAAATATAAGTAAACACTTTACGACTTTAAGAATCGCGCCCACACCTCTCTCTCAACATATTCCAGCACAGCAATCTTTACACCGTAGCCTGCTTCAGAGCTAAGGCGGTGCTACAGATTAGGTGTCCCTAAGAATCCGCGTATCTAGTTCCGCACTACAGTAATTAAATTGCACGCAAGTTTTATTTATTTTTATACCGTGTATTCTCCGTGTAAATGTATGCACCAAACTGTGACGCCCGTACCATGACGACTTTTGGGGATTGCCTCATAGGGCCGATTCAAGTAGTGGGGGGCAGTCAAAGGGGGGTGGCGGGCCTGAGTCGGCCCGCGGGCCTTAGTTTGGTGACCCCTGTATTGGAATAAATAGCATTCAATACAAATGAGTAGGCTATCTCTCATATTGAAATCGAGTTTTTATGTGAGAAATTTGCTTTGTTGTGCATTTTAGTCATATTACAAAATAATTTGATCCCAAAGGAACTAGTTTCTCAGCAGCTGCGGAATTTTACTTTGCTCCAGTTAGTAATGCGGCAAAAAGTAAACACAGAAAAGAAGCGCACTACAGTGTGTGCCGCCTACATGTGTGTACCGGCTCACTCGGTTGCCTAGGTAATCAATATCACTCCGCTGCTGCTGTAGACAAGGCTTATGATTACAGGGAACAAATTATAACTAATGCAATGTGATGAAAGGTAAGTTTGATTTCTAACATTATTCTCTCAACGGACATTTGTATCGATAGTCTAGTGTTATAATTGATTTGCGTTTGGTGCACTGTGGAGTGGGTAAAACGTTTTTTAATGGCTGGCTAACATCTACCCTTGACTCGCGCTAGCCTAGCATCGGCTAACTATCCAAATATAAGGACTGGATAATTTTTTTTTAAAAATGTCTCCACTGATGAATAACAACCAGGCTGACTTAAAAATGAGGTCCGATGTCAAAAATCCCGAACCACCCTTTAAACTGTCAGTTCACCACGTGACAGCAGCAAGCAGGCAGGCTCCTGATTGGTTAACGCGGCGCGAATTGACACAGAAATTCAGATTTTTCAACTTGGGCGGCAGACGCGAATTCGTGATGCACAAAAAGCACAATTCGCGTCGAATTCGCGTCTACCGCGTGTAACTACGCACGTAAACGCGTCTTACCATTGACTTAACATTGAAATCACTCGCGCCAGACGCATTTTCGCGTTTGGTGTGAACGCAGCATAACGGTACGCTATTCGTTCTAACCCGTTCGGTACAAGGCACGCATTTTCAAACCGAACGGTTATTTCAAATGTAGGAGCGTCGCGAGCGCGCTCATAGACGCTGGCGCGACCACAACATCAAATGGCAAACGCAATGTAACCGGAACGAAACTGAGCTACTCGTGACGGACTGTTTATCAGTTTGGACCAACGCAGCGCGAGCCGATCTTATACTACACAGCGCTAAGAGATCCAGTAAAGAAAGCATTTGAACTCGCCACTAAAGTAATAACATCGCTGCGAGATCTAGTGAGAAACATTCACATTTCTCCGTTATTAACGGATCAAACAGTGCTGACCTGGAAACCAGGAAGAAACATTGTGACATGAATGAACCACATCAGTGTCCACAGATCTGCATTATTCACCATGGATTTACTGTAGTAACACTAACTGCAACTTTGGAAGTTTGGCAGGAATAGTAGGCTATAATGCTTTCAAGTAAAGTTATGTTGGATTTATTTCGACATTATGAATAATTTTTTTTTCTCCATTAGGTCACCTGATGGAGTTTTTCGGTTCCTTGCCACTGTTGCCTTTGGCTTGCTCAGTTGGGGATATTTGGGGATATTTAATTTAATTAATCAATCAACGATACTATTGATCAGCATTACCAAACGTGGACGTTCCACTAGAAACAAACATTGATGTATTGTTTTAATTTATTACTGTGAAGCTGCTTTGATACAACCTATGTTGTGAAAAGCGCTATATAAATAAACTTGACTTGACCCTCCCTCCTCCTCATCCGCGCACTAACCCCCCAAACTCCACCCCCAAATTCTTCTTGTCGGTTATTGGCTGGAACAGTTTGTTATGTTTCCTGGTGCGGGTTAGCCCAGTTTGTTTTTGTTGCTGTTTGTGGAGCCTGGGCTGTCTACAGAGACCGCATTTTTTTACATTGTGTTCAGGGGACAGGCAGTGAGCGATAGTGAGGAGATGACAAAAAATGTTTTGGCCATAAAAAACGTGTGACATCACTTAGAGCACCTTTAATGTTCAATGTGAGTTTACACTGATGCGTTATTGACCGTTCGAGGTCAGTTTGCTTGCGCTATACCTGGCAATAGTCAAAGCCCTTATTTCTGGAGAGCCATGATACTTCGACCTTGGAAACTTCTGATCATCATTCAAGACAAGTATTGTGTTATATCCCCTTACTGTTATTAAACTGCACATATCTATACATAATGTACATATCTGTCTATATTCTTCATACTGCATACCCATGTGTTCTGCTCTTATAATGCTACCATTTACTGTTTATACTACACTAACTACACTAGACACTAACTGCATTGAATTGTCTCTGTACTTGTACTCTACACAATGACAATAAAGATAAATCTAATCTAAAGGGGTCTTGAGGTGTCACCTCCCTTATCAATATTCAGTAGGCCACTGACTTTGAATATATATCATTACAAGTTCTAAACCAGGGGTCACCAAACTAAGGCCTGCGGGCCGACTCAGGCCCGCCACCCCCCTTTGACTGCCCCCCCAGCCCCTCTGCCCCCCACTACTTGAACCGGCCCTATGAGGCAATCCCCAAAAGTCGTCATGGTACGGGCGTCACAGTTTGGTGCATACATTTACACGGAGAATACACGGTATAAAAATAAATAAAACTTGCGTGCAATTTAATTACTGTAGTGCGGAACTAGATACGCGGATTCTTAGGGACACCTAATCTGTAGCACCGCCTTAGCTCTGAAGCAGGCTACGGTGTAAAGATTGCTGTGCTGGAATATGTTGAGAGAGAGGTGTGGGCGCGATTCTTAAAGTCGTAAAGTGTTTACTTATATTTGTGTGTGTGTGTGTGTGTGGCGCGGCCGCGATCGAACAGTGGAAACATAAAAACATACTCCGTCATTTAGTTTATGCACGACATCATTCAAACTGCAAAGTGTTTAAGTTACTGTTAATTACATTTTTAAGGAAAACAAATATATTAATCTGAAATGTAGCAGATTAATTTTCAATTAATTCAGGTACAATTACCAAACATATCAAGGTATTTTTATTAATTGAATTAATGAACTAATTATATAAAACTATTGTCAGTGCACTACAAATAAACTGGTTCTATGCCTTTACTTTATTAATAAAACTTATTTAAAAAAATACATGGCTTAAGACATTTATTTTTCTTTTGGTGGTCCAGCCTGAGACATGCACAAGCCTTCTGCATTTTTGTTTTGCTTTTCCCTTCATTGTACCCAACCGTGATGTCTGAACCGAGGTATGAACCGAACCGTGACTTCTGTGTACCGTTCCACCCCTAAAAGAGAGTGCAGAGTTTTCAAAGAACAGTGGACCAACGATTATTTGTGAAGAATAACTTTAAATAAAACAAAGTGTGAAGACTCGATTACAACTTTTGCAAACCACTAGTAAAGATAAACAAATATGTGCCAGGAACAAGTGTTGATATAGTAGTGTGGATATAGTAGTGGGGATGGCTGTGCCAGGCTAGTAATCTCTACTACACAATGAGGCCTGCTGGTGGTCATTTTGGTCTGGGTCATACAATTCTATGTTATATAGCTGACCCGGCCCCGGCCCCCCATCACAGTCAGGAACGATAATGTGGCCCCCAGAGAAAAAAGTTTGGTGACCCCTGTTCTAAACCATAAGTAATAAAACCACATGACATTTCTGTCTAAGTATGTCTACTTGAAGTGTCTACTGTGTGTTTCGATAATAAATATTGAATCATTTGGTTAATAAATATTTCTTTATTGAAACCATAAATACAAATTTTTGAAAATGTTTAAAAAACAATTAAAAAAACCATAACACTGTTCAATAGTCACTGCTCTTTCTCCCCTCCGTGCCATTTCACCCTAGCCATCCACCCCATGGCCTCTCTCTTTTCTTCCTCACGACAAATGTAGCTAGAGATGGGATAGGGATTTTTTATTTATTATTATTACTTTTGGCACGGAGGGGAGAAAGAGCAGTGACTATTGAACACGGAGGGGAGAAAGAGCAGTGACTATTGAACAGTGTTATGTCTACCAATGTGATAATGTATTAAAATAAAGACAAAAGGCACAAACACAACCCCAGAATAATTTCACATTCTTCAACTGTTTCATGTTTAAAACATGTTGAGAGGTTTAATCCAGCATCGCCCCTACTGGATTAAGACTCTCAACCCTTCAGCTAAATTATTAAAAAATATATCATTACCCATAGTGGATAAATGAACTTTGTCCCTAAGAAACAGTTGAGGCTTTTTAAATACAATTTGAGGGTGATGCGCATTCCCAAGACAAAGGTAGCCATGACACTGTTCACCCATTTACGGGACTTGTCAATTTTCCCCGGAAGTTCTGATCTCCACCATTTATTGTCTGGGTGATGTCAGACACGATGATCATCAGAGGGAGACGCCGATGGAGATATTGCAGATCCTGCTTCATCGCTGCGACGAAATCGATGCTCTTCCTGCATCCCAAGTCGTTCCCGCCGCAGTGAATCAGCAGGACATCCGGGGCTGCTCTTCCTCTAAGGGACCGGTAGAAGAAAGGAAGGAGTCCGTGCCATCGAAGTCCACACCAGCCAAACCAGTGAACTTTGGCCCCTATGGTCTCTCTGGCCCTCCCTTCCCCACGACGAATGTAACTGCTGCCCATGATCCAAATCATTGGACCTTTTAATACACACAGCAACTAACAGGGGTGCAAACAGCGCGCTTTTCTGCGCCTCCCGCTTTTTTCACGTCAGTTTGGGTGACTTGTGTGAATCGTGCAGATCCGAAGAGTTTTTTTTAAGGGGGGGGGGGGGGTGTTGAGGGGGTCTGATTATAATTTAACCAACAGTAATTCTGGATTGCGTCCACCAACAAGTAAATAGGAAACACGCGAATCAGAACACTGCGCGCCAAACCAGCAGTATGTGCGCAAGCGTGAACCGCTAGTGTTTCTGTCTCACTCTGGATCTGCCACTGCATCACTTTTCTCTCTGCGTGGCGTGGAGTGTCCGTTTTTATGTCGGCTCTCATGTTAACTGGTCAGAGCTTGTGTTAGAGCACAATGCCTGCCTGCGTGCGTGACACACACACTTCTCGAGCTGCGCCGAAACCCCGTGATATAAATAGAACCGCAACCGACGCCTATTTTTCACGCGACACGCACGAGTGTTGGAAGTTTTCAGACAAAATAGAAGGCGCAAATACATATTAATAAATTACATTTTGATGCTTGAAAGTCTCTCGGTTTTGACAAATGCATATATAATTGTAATTTAAAAAATAGGCCTAATTATTGGTTTTCAAATATTGCCCCTGTCAATAGGCCTACAGAACGAAATATTCTGTAGCCTATTTTGCCGTCAATACTGCCGACGTTGTCTTTGCTGTATCAGGCTATATATATTATGTTTAACATCCAAATGTAGATGGTCTGTCGGCGCACAGAGCCACGCAGTCGCAGACAGCACGTGAAGTTCGTGAACACCGAATTCCCATTTCTTTCTTATCTATTTGTGTTTGAACAGACATGTGCACGAAAAAATAAGCCAGTGTCTGTCTCAACGAGTTTCCCCGTAAACGCAGTCAAAATAAAACGGATGAGTGTCATTACCGGTATTAGATACGTGCATTCGTCTTAAAGGGACAGGACCCAATATACCTGCAGCTGTTTGTGTCACCAAAGTTAATCAAACAACAAAAGAGAAAGAGAAAAATCACGTTTTGTCAAAAGATAAACTGTATTAATACTTAATACAGTTAATTTACCTGAAAAACATAAAGCACTGCTTTATTTCTCATGTATTTGTGTTTTATTGTATTTATATTTGTATTTTGTTTATTAGTTTCTATGCAGATGCACTAGGCCTACCCTACACAATTACCCCAATCATCCTAGAATTATTAATTCTTTACAAAAAGAGCAATTCAAATCATCAGGTGAAATTGTTTTCAGGAAGTAGCAGTAAAGCAAGAAGTAGAAGTGCAAGATAGTTTTTCTAAATTTCATTTGACTCTATGTGCCTATAGGGGTGGGTTGGGGATGGTGGCAATGTAGTATCTGGATATTTGCCGCGGGACGAGGGCTTCGATTACCTCTCTCTTTTTTGACCATATATGTGTTTGCACCCCTGAACTAAATCAAAACATTGTTTTGTCAGTGTCGGTACAAATATTTTAACACACACAAGTAACTTGTGTTGGCCATTGATTTATTTCTATCCGAACGAAACAGATAATAATAATATGACAATATAGGTATTACACAAGGTTCATTTATTATTTTAATTCTCTCTTATGGTCAGTGTGTTGCTTTCCATATTTTATACTATATTTCTAAATATATACTATAGCTACATGGCTTACCTTTGTTGTTATCCATTGTGTAACAGTGCCACTTCAGTGCAGCTAAAACGTAAGTATTTGAACCTATGAGGAAAGAAACATTAAAGGTGCAATGTGTGTTATTTCTGAGGATCTATTGACAGAAATGCAATATTAAGATCCATAACTATGTTTTCAGTGGTGTATAAATACCTTACTTAATGAACCGTTATGTTTTTATTACCTTAGAATGAGTCATTTATATCTACATAACCACGGCCACCCCCTTCTATGAAGGTCGATATATCGTGATGTCATGTTTCTACCGTAGCCGACAGCGAACAAACAGCGCTACAGAGCGCGTTTCGTCACTAACTTGAATGAGAAGCAGCAGAAAAAGACGCAGCAGAATACTCAGGTTGTCCCTGACTCTGCAAACGTGGGGAAAAACATGCTGTCTGAACGACGCCTCGGACATTGTAACGTTAGCTATTTCCCCTTACCTAGCTGCTTTGATGCTCCCATAGCTCTTATCTTATACTAACTAGCATGGAAACAGGCTATGGTAAAGTCAGTGAATAAAAGACTAACACAATGATGAACAAGTAAAAATAACAATCGCAATAACATGTGGTTTTACCAAGCGGCAACATTCTGATGTGAAAAATGAAGCTTACCCGGAAGTGCGAAAAACTGCAATACATCGAAAATCCGCTAGGGCGAGGTCCCAAAAGGTAGCAAATGTCCATTGCCCCCATGTTAAAATGTCTGTTTTCACAGCATAAATTCATGTTTTTACAGGTTGGTCCCATGGACTTTTATTGTATTTTTCGATAGGTTCCGAGTGCCTGACAACCATGAGGGCTGTGAATTTTTTTCTAACTCGTTAGTTTAGATTGTATTTAGATATAAAATGTATGACAATAAGGACGTGGTTAACTTTGATTGACAGCTGACAAGGCTGCGCCACGGAGAATGACAACATAAGAAGCGCCATTTTTTAATACAGTTGACATATAATACTACTGTTTTTCAGAGTTTTTCAGGCGAGAATGTAGTTGTTTAAAGCTTGTATAAATTGTATCCAGTTGTGAGATCCAGCGATGACCGTTTGACCGTATGACATTTGACCACATTAATAGTCTAAAAGTTACCTATTTTTGAAAATTTCACACAATTATGAACAGTGAGGAGGACAAATGATGTGAGATTAAAGCAAATATATAATTTTAAACCTTTTTTATATAAATATATAATATTTATTGCTCCTGGAAGTGCAAATCAGTGCGGCACGTCACTGACCCACATTTACTATTTCAAAACACAATATATATATATATATATATATATATATATATATCCTCTCCTGTATATTCTGTATATTTATATATACAGAACAGATCTTCTCTAGATCAGTCAGGTTTCTGGGCTGTCGCTGAGAAACACGGAGTTTGAGCTCCCTCCAAAGATTCTCTATTGGGTTTAGGTCTGGTGACTGGCTAGGCCACGCCAGAACCTTGATGTGCTTCTTACAGAGCCACTCCTTGGTTATCCTGGCTGTGTGCTTCGGGTCATTGTCATGTTGGAAGACCCAGCCTCGACGCATCTTCAATGCTCTAACTGAGGGAAGGAGGTTGTTCCGCAAAATCTCGCAATACATGGCCCCGGTCATCCTCTCCTTAATACAGTGCAGTCGCCCTGTCCTATGTGCAGAAAAACATCCCCAAAGCATGATGCTACCACCCCTATGCTTCACAGTAGGGATGGTGTTCTTGGGATGGTACTCATCATTCTTCTTCCTCCAAACACGTTTAGGGGAATTATGACCAAAAAGTTCTATTTTGGTCTCATCTGACCACATGACTTTCTCCCATGACTCCTCTGGATCATCCAAATGGTCATTGGCAAACTTAAGACGGGCCTTGACATGTGCTGGTTTAAGCAGGGGAACCTTCCGTGCCATGCATGATTTCAAACCATGACGTCTTAGTGTATTACCAACAGTAACCTTGGAAACGGTGGTCCCAGCTCTTTTCAGGTCATTGACCAGCTCCTCCCGTGTAGTTCTGGGCTGATTTCTCACCTTTCTTAGGATCATTGAGACCCCACGAGGTGAGATCTTGCATGGAGCCCCAGTCCGAGGGAGATTGACAGTCATGTTTAGCTTCTTCCATTTTCTAATGATTGCTCCAACAGTGGACCTTTTTTCACCAAGCTGCTTGGCAATTTCCCCGTAGCCCTTTCCAGCCTTGTGGAGGTGTACAATTTTGTCTCTAGTGTCTTTGGACAGCTCTTTGGTCTTGGCCATGTTAGTAGTTGGATTCTTACTGATTGTATGGGGTGGACAGGTGTCTTTATGCAGCTAACGACCTCAAACAGGTGCATCTAATTTAGGATAATAAATGAAGTGGAGGTGGACATTTTAAAGGCAGACTAACCCCCAATTTCCACCAGATGCGGAACAGCTGCGGAACGGCTCCGCTGCGTGACAGCTCCGTGTTCCGTCGTCCGTCAATACCCACCAGGTCCGGATTTGATGCGGAACGGCTGCGTCCATGACTGACAGCTGAAGTCACGAGGACCCACGAGATCTCGCTAATTCACGTATGATCGCGCGATATATAGTTTCTATAAACAGAACGTTATGAGGAATGGCATATTATGACGTTTTCAAGGTGTAGTGTAGGGAAATATGAGAATTTTGTATTTTTTGTATTTTATTTTGAAAATTAAACGGATCTTTTATTTTGTTTCTGGCTGTTCTGTTTTGTCACTCGACTTCCTGTCCTGCGTACTCTGCCCTGGAGCGCTCCGGCATCCGACAAAAATAGAAGCTCTGCGTATCTGGTCCGGAGGGCTGCGGATCGCCGGAGTCGGAACGCAGCTGTACCGCATTCAGTGGAAATACACTCATTGACTTTAATGGAAACCTATTGACTCCGCCGCCGTGCCGGAGCCGTAACGCAGCCGTAACGCAGCCGGTGGAAATTGGGGGTAACAGGTCTTTGAGGGTCAGAATTCTAGCTGATAGACAGGTGTTCAAATACTTATTTGCAGCTGTATCATACAAATAAATAGTTAAAAAATCATACATTGTGATTTCTGGATTTTTTTTTTTATATTATGTCTCTCACAGTGGACATGCACCTACGATGACAATTTCAGACCCCTCCATGATTTCCAAGTGGGAGAACTTGCAAAATAGCAGGGTGTTCAAACACTTATTTTCCTCACTGTATACTGTTTGTGTATTTGTATATTTATATAGTATACATTCTGTATTGTGTACATTTGTATATTTATTTGTTGACTTGTTTTAGGCAAAATCAAAGCACCCCGTTACATCGTGGTCAACATTCACCTGTTCTTGTGTGGCCACAGGTGCAGTGATGGGCTCTTCTTTAAGATGGTCCACATGAAGGCCACCTGTTTAATTAGAGATACCAAGACAATTCAACCAGATCAAGACGATATAGAACCTAAAGCTGTACTGAAAGAAGATTAGTTTCAACATTACCAGTTGTGTGTGTTTGACTAGCTCTGGACCTCTCCAGATAAGAGAGTCTGGTCTTGTATGTTCTCAAGCCAGCAAAGTCCTCAAAGTTGACTATGGACTCTTTTATGGCATCAAAGTTGGCCTGCATCCTCGTTAGTGTCTTCTCATATTCCGAAATTTAAATTTAGCATACATTTATGGTAGAGCCATGCTATACTATACAGGAAAAAAATTGCAAATAATGGATGGTTAAGTATTTCTATTGACAATGAAAAAATACACATTAAAATAGAAAGTTTCCTCAAAAATTCTTCAAAATCTTCCGAGATGAAGGCCTCATCCTAGTGCAGAAACAACAAGTTTAAAACTCTTCCATTGACACCATGTACACACCTTTTATACTGTCGCTCTCTAATGTGTTGCTCTGGGGTCACGACAGAACAGCTGGAGGATCTCCTGAATTCTGACCAGCCAAAAGTGCTGTTAAAATACAAAAATAAGTCGAAATTGTGTACTTTCACTATTGAAAGAGCTTCAAATTTACACAAATGTTGTGTTTCTTACAACTGAGGTTGGAAGACCCCAGCTGCCCAGAGATTAACACCCGCAACTTCTTGATTTCCTCTTGATACTCACAAAGGAGGGCATCTTTTGGGTTTACGTTGATGACCGGTTGGTTTTGCATTCTCTTGGCGCAGTTGGCGTAGCGTAGAGTACCGATGCTCTCTTTGTAATTGTTGTCGGCAGGTGAGAGACAGGCTATCATGAGGGTACGTGTGTTTCCTCCCAGAGAGTCTTGAAGGAAACGAGTGAGCTTGGAATCACGAAACGGGATGTGCTTGGAATGACCGTCCACCAATGCTGATATAACATTGACAAGGGCTGAAAGAGAATGGTTGATCTTGATGGCTTCTTGAAGGCGATCTGCATTAGCACCGGATTTCGACTGTCGTTCACACCCTGCAAAGTTCACGAGATTGAGCTTTCCAGCACGTATATAGGTTCTTCACCCGCAGCATCTAAAATTACATATGAAAATTACAGAGATGTTGCATATCGATTTATTCATGCAGAACTCAGTAGAAATGTGTGACTGAGACACAAACCTGTGTAGCAGCTCTCCATGTGAATGGTGAATATGGAGTGTGAACGAGATGAATCTGTTCATGAGTGTGGATCCCACAGAGCGATTCTTCCAGCCCTGATGATCCTCTCACATTCTTCAACGCTGTGCACCATGTGCATCCTGTACATACACCACGCTCAGGATGCTCCTTCAGCTAAAACACACACAGCATTGAGACATTCAGCCCATTTTAGCCAATATACAATGGCTTTGTGTGATCAGTGGAGAGACATACTTCCATCTTCTGTTTGGTGTCTTTTGCCAAAAGATCTCTGATTTCCTCCTTGTATATTTCCAGGTAAGAGGCCCGTACAAGGAATGTTGTGTTCTTAGCACGCTTAATAGAAAAGTTCAGGTTAAATGTCACTTAAAAACTTTAGCACAATGAATATATAGTATTTCGGCTCTAAACATTTTACTGACCACAAACTTTTAATGTTAATGTATTTATAATACTATGATGGTATCCTATCACATAATATGCAAATCGGTTATCTGGATTGCCTCAAAGATGTGCTCAAAAGATCTAGGGATGATTCTCCTCTGGGGAAGGTCTAAAACACCTTGCATGGTGAACGACTTGCCACTCCCTGTTTGTCCATAAGCAAAAATTGTCCCATTGTAGCCCTGAGTTACACCCTGTTTATAAAATAACTATATATTTCACACTGATTAGTACATAATGCAAAAACACAGACAGACAGACAGACAAGATAGATAGCTAGATAAGAACCTAATGCTGACGCGAATGTGACGCTAAATGTCACATGAACAAGCAAATCCATAAAGATAGAATAATAAATTAAAAAGTACGCTAATGATTCTAATTTGGAAAACATTTAGATATGTGTAAGTCAAATTGCCATCGAAAATTTAAGATCTTACATAAGTAAAAATAAGACTTTTTAAGGCCTTAAATTTTAAAAAATCGAATTTAATACTTTTTAAGGATCCGCGGACACCCTGTGCATATATTTAGCAAAATGCTCCTCTCGAGTTAATTTTCTAGCTGACTAACGAGTTTTTGGTCACTGGATATGGTTTTTCTGAGGTAAATGTGACGTTACATGACATTGTTTACAAGCTGTAAACAACTTTAATGACATCTTTCCAGGGTTGGAACACTGATTGAGCGATTCCATGTGAGATGATACAGCGTGTTTATTTCACGCTGTAACTGGTATTATTAAAGCCAGGTTTAAACTTGCTGCGTCCGCATGAGCGGGAAGGTATGCACAGCAAAAATGACGTAATTGCGGTGTGGGCGGTTGTGTGCATTGGTTGCGCAAGACACCATTTTGCTTGGCGGTGTGCACAGATTTTTTTTGTAACCATCTGTGGAGACTCGAAAGTATAAACAAGGCTTGAGACGGAAGAGAAGATCATGCTGCTGCTTCTCTAGAGCTGAGCTGCGCCAGAGCGATCTCACGCCACAGCGTCAAAACGGAATGAATTTTTTTTAATTTAGAAAGAAAATGACCGTAATTTGAAATCTGAGACTTTGTTTCATATTAATAGTAACAAAGCATAAAGATTATTGCGATTTATAAGATGGGATGCGCTGTTCCATTCATTCTTCAACTGAAAACAGGATGACTAATCAATTCTTTGGATTTAAGAATTGATATAGGTTCGTAAAAATGACAATCGATTAAAATCGAGAAATTTATATTTTTTACCCAGCTCTAGTATAATGGCTTCATTATGTGCATTTATTATTATGCTGTGTAGCGTTATAACATGGAGATAGGGACAAAATATCAATATTGATTGTCTCATACCAATGGAATCAAAAAGTGTGACATAGGTATTCGTGGCCTTAATATAGGCAACTTTTAATTGAGAAAAAAATATTTTTGATATTCAAATATTTAATAATATTGTAAGTAATAAATGATCTCTGCGCTAAACATACTCGTTTCTGCTGGCCTGGAGAGGTCCATGCTCCTGTGTCTTAAGTGCACATAGGCACATATGGGTTCAGACTTTCCTGTGGTGATGACAAACCGCTATATCATGTAACGTTGGTGTGGACAGATATTACTGAGTGTGGTATATGTCTGATCAAAGCTTATCCGTTTCTGATATTGGTAATTATCAGTATTCCTAGATGACCAATACTAGTTCTGCTATTGGCTGATATATGATAATAATCTGTACAATATTGTGATCTGAGCCTCTAGCCGTTGTTTTGTCTAATCATAATTATTTGGCTCAGGTCATACGAGTTAACATGGACAATTTCCTCAGCATCCAAACTTTCCTTGTGATCCATTGTTTTCCTATTGTTTACATTGGCCGCACTCCCTCCCGTTACATCACTAAAAATTAGCAGCGAAAACAACGCTTCAGTGACACTTGAAGAGAGAAACAATTCCTTCCCTCTTTCGGCCAGTGGTGATATTCACATTACTTTCAGTTCATTGCTCGAAAGGACAAAAATATTTGCGTGAAATGCACTCTACTCAGGCAGCAAGTACTGGCCATCCAACAAAGTGATGGCAAAGATCATATTGGCCATATCTTAATATATATTTGACACACATGACACTATGGTCATTTTTGACCATTTTGTGAGTATTTGACAATTACAGAGAAATAAGTTGTGAAATAGAGCTCTATTGGGGATCATATGCTGTCTGAGAAGCGGCTTTCTGTGCATGTGTTTCAGGTGTGTGCCAAACAGCACAAGAACCATTGAGTTCATGGCTTATTGAGAACATTTTGCTAATGTTAAGAAAATGTCCTCTATGTGTTCAAAACATCCACTTTTTTCAATGCTTTAAAAATGTTTTTTTTTTTTTCTTGGTTTGAAGGAACTATCTATTTTATAATTATTGCAAACACTATGGGAATGTTCTCTGAATTTTCTCTAAATGTTAGACTAACGTTCAATTAAAATATTTCTGGGGAGAAAAAATCCAGAAAGAAATTTTGCTGAGCAACTGTAAATGTGAAAGAACATTAACATGTTAAAAACTTGCAGCATCTCTACATGTACACTTCACACTGCCCAGCCTGGTTTCAGTCTCACCTATCAAGCTCTTGTTCACAGGAGAAGTCTCTATGGCCTGAGCAGTTAGAACACTTTAAGTTTGCTAATTCCGCCTCTCATCGACCTCAGAGAGGGACAAAGATGATGATGACGAGGTGAATTCTCCTGGATCTGGAGAGGCCTGAGGCTGGGATATTTATTCATTTATTCAACTTTATTTTATAGAGCACTCAACACCTCTTTCACCCATGTGAGTCATCGACATTCTCCTCCAAACTGCAATAAAAACAATACAAAATACAATACAAAAAAAATTATAAAATATAATTCTCCTCAGAAATACTCCGCCCAAAAAAATTTATAAAATAAAAATGTCAAATTCCTAAAATAAGAAAAGAACAATAAAATAAAAGTGTCCTCAGAAATGATATGAACCTTTAAAAAAAAGCAATGTAAAGGAAATATCGTCCGATCTCCTTCTAGAATAAAAGTCTCCTCTCAGAAATCCTCTAAACAGTTTCAAGATCTCAAGATCCGCACTGAAAATACTCTGCAAAAGTCTTTGAATGCGCCTCGTCTCTCAACCAACAGATAGAGGTCGGTTCGAATGTGTGTGTGTGTATATATATGCCCAGTCAGAATTCATAACATGCAACGCTATTGCAACTAAAATTTTAATCACTCATGCGCAGGCACATACCTGAAATCACATGTGTGAGCAGAGCACGTAAGCACAAGTGTTTTTGTTTATATATTTTAAATATATTTTAAACCTTCATATTGTTAGCCTCATAGCATAATTGCCTAAGTATTTCAATGTCTTTGGAAAACAAGAAAAAAAAATGACTTTTTTAAAAATGACAATTATGCTACGAGGCTAACGATATACCAAAATATATTTCAAAATGTTTTTCAGTGGCAAGAAAATACATTTCCAATCTTATAGTAGCTTACATTTCAACAAAATGCACATGTGGAAGGAACATAGACTAGCAGCGAAAACTAGATATTGGATCCATAATTTAAAATCTGTTAGAAGAATTGTATACTCTTATAGAAAAAACACATTTTTCCCTCACGTTTTTCCATTTTTATTCACATATGATATTCCCAAAAATACAGAGAAAAGAAGTCAAATTACAGTCACTTGATCCTCAGCTTTGTGATGTTTCAAATAAAGCAACTTGGTTTCCTTAAAGTCTGAGCTTTATTAACATCAAAGCTTTTGACTGTACACGCAACACAAATGTGACTAGGCTACTTGGAAAACTGGCAGACTGGGGTTTTTCATTGAACGTCTGCAACTGTCACATCCTCCTCCTCATTCAAGCATTTCGTTACTGCTAAATGAATTTGCTTTGAAACCACACAAGGTCTTTGTTTAGGTACTTTCAGGACCGGTGGTGGTGGTGGTGCTGCTGGAGAAACAGACAGCTCATACTCCGACCCCTCAGTCTGCACTGTCACAAGCCTTATTAGAAACACTCACAAATGTGTTTTTTTGTATTATATATAATTTTCTTTTAAATTGAATTCAAGTTTAATATAACATAGTATATATATACATGTGTATAAATATGCTTTCCATCAAAGGCACCAATGCAATTTGGAAATTTTTCCTCTATTTCGCCAGTTGTCTTCTGTGAGCTTTAAACTGCCAGCATTTAATGCATTCATATGGCATATCAACGCAACACACAACAATAGACACATTAACCACAAATACATATTTAGGCAAAATACAGTACACAGGATTGTGATAACTGTATAACACACCTGATTTAAGGCACAAATCCGGATGAGAGATGTAAACGTGATCCATTAATGTGCTTTTTTGTCACTGCTGTGGTGATCAGTTGCGTGTATCTTCTATATCAAAATAATTCCAGAGCAGTTTTTTCCCTGCGCATAGGAGGTCCATAGGATGTTTGTTCTGAGCTTTGGAGAGATGCTGGTGGACAATGAATCCGTTTACCACTGCAATGTCACTGAAATGAAAAAATAAAGTCTTGTACCATTCACAGGAGAAACGATGAGCAGTTCATAGAACTTCCTGTTTCGAATGCGCATGCGTCGCGTCTGAGCGCGTTGTTGTCTTTGGAGCTCCATCGATTGATTTATAATTCTTGATTTCTCTTTAAACTCACTTACAACGAACATTTTCTACTTTTCCTCACCTCATAGTTATAACGCGGATTGTTGAGCAGACGCGTCTCAAGCCTTGTGATCCAACGCTGGATACTCTTATAGGTTACGTCCGTGGATCACGGCTGAACGCGTCTTCTCCGCACTCATTTAAGTTACAAACAAACATTTTTCACCTATCGTGCGTCTACTCTACACCCGTACCACTGAAAAGACGGATTATATCCAAGACTTAAGCCATAAATTAGTATTAATATTGATAGCACCACTGGTAGCGTCGTTGCTAACTTAACTTACTGTCCATCTGTTAAAATGGCGAATATATCAAATGTAAGTAGTCTACCTTTTGGTGCAGGTGAGGACACATTTGAACTGCACGCGGTGCAGTCTGAGCTGGAAGCTGTTGAGAAACAGATCCACGACCTTTTAGTAAGAAAAGCCGAGCTGATAGACCGGCGTTTGGCTCTCGAAACATCGCGCGCCGAGGCACACAAATCAGAGATTAATGTTACTAACCCGCTGACTCCGACCTCGTCTACTCCGTGCGTTCCTCAACATCGGTCCCGAACGTCGAGGTCGCGATCAGCCATGGTCTCGTTCACTCCGGCTCCAACATGCCATCACGAAGCCTGGATTTTTCCGCAGCGGAAGTCGCGAGTCAGGTCTAGACCAAGAAAACTCTCTCCGACCCTCCCGGTTTTCGAGATATCCACACAAAACCGCTTCTCCCCTCTTCGCGAAACAGAACGCGATGCTGTGATCATCGGCGATTCCATCGTTCGACACGTACACGTTACGTTAAATAAAAGTAAGGTGCATAGTCACTGCTTTCCTGGTGCTCGTGTTTCCGAAGTCGCTGCTCACGTTCCCGAGATTCTGAACGAGCGCGTCGGAACCGTTGTCCTGCACGCGGGAGGGGCCGACATCAGACTGCGCCAGACGGAAGTTTTGAAGAAAGACTTCAGGAATCTGATCGATACGGTACGCAGCACATCGCCTGATATAACGATTATTGTGTCAGGACCGCTTCCCACGTACCGACTAGGTCATGAAAAGTTTAGTAGATTATTTGCGCTTAATGAATGGTTAATGTCATGGTGCAATGAGCAGAAACTTCTCTTTGTAAATAATTGGAATCTGTTTTGGGAGCGTCCTAGGCTTTACCGTGCTGATGGCTTACACCCAAACAGATTCGGATCGGATCTTCTGTCAGATAACATCTCCAAAATGTTAAATACCTTTTGACTAGTAAACAAAAGTCCAAATCATAGTCTCTGCTGCACCAATTTAACTGATATAAATAGTGTAGAACATTGCATAGAAACTGTGTCTATTCCTCGTTTAGTGAGATCAAATCATAAATCTACTGCAGGATCTAGAAAAAATCTAATTGTTATTAAACCAGAAAATGTTGCTATTGGTAATCAAAAACAATTTTTAAAGCTAGGTCTTTTAAACATTAGATCACTCACACCTAAGGCAGTTATTGTAAATGAAATAGTCACAGATAATAGCTTCGATGTACTTTGCCTTACTGAAACCTGGCTTAAACCAAATGATTATTTCGGTTTAAATGAGTCTACTCCATCAGGATACTCCTATAAGCACGAGCCCCGTCTGAATGGTCGTGGCGGCGGTGTTGCAACAATCTATAGAGATTTTCTCAATGTTACTCAGAAAACGGGTTATAAGTTTATTTCATTTGAAGTACTTGTACTAAATGTTACGCTCTTAGATGATAGAAAAACATCCCTATTATCTCTAGCCTTGGCTACCGTATATAGACCGCCTGGGCCTTACGCTGATTTCCTAAAAGAGTTTGCAGATTTTCTCTCAGACCTATTAGTTAACTTCGATAAAGCATTAATTGTTGGAGACTTTAATATCCATGTAGATAATCAAAATGATGCGTTAGGGGCTGCGTTTACTGATTTATTAAACTCCTTTGGGGTCAAGCAAAACATTACCGGACCGACTCATCGATTTAATCATACACTCGATTTAATTATATCACATGGAACCGATCCAACCGATATAGATATCATTCCACAAAGTGACGATGTCACTGACCATTACATGGTAACTTGCATATTACGTACTCCTGTAATATATCATGCTGCGCCGCGTTATCGATTAGGCAGAACAATCCTTCCATCCACCATAGATAATTTTTCAAACAGCTTATCGGATCTGTCTCAGCTGCTCAGTGAACCCAAACAAACAGATGAACTTGAGGAATTAACTAGCACTATGAGCACCATTCTCTCTGGATCATTGGATATTGTTGCGCCCATTAGATTAAAAAAGGTCAGAGAGAAAAGTAAAGCACCATGGTACAACAGTACTACGCGTGTTCTAAAGAGAGAAACCCGTAATTTAGAGCGTAAATGGAAACAAACCAACTTAGAGGTCTTTAGAATCGCATGGAAAGACAGTATGTCACGTTATAAAAAGGCCCTAAAAGCGGCCAGGGCTGAGCATCTACGCAAACTAATAGAAAACAACCATAACAATCCTAAGTTCTTATTTAACACCGTGGCGAGACTAACAAATAAACAGATGTCTCCTGAACAAAGTATTCCATTACAGTTTAGTAGTAATGATTTCATGAAGTTCTTCACTGAGAAAATAGAAAACATCAGAACCACAATTGTAAACGTTCAATCCTCAATCGCGCCTTATAATTCAGCCTCAATTATCACGCCGCAAGAACAATTACAGTGCTTTTCAACTATAGAACAAAAAGAGTTAAATAAATTTATCATTTCCTCTAAAACAACAACATGTTTATTAGATCCCATACCAACTAAACTATTGAAAGAAGTGTTACCTGTAGTGGAAGAGCCTCTCCTCAATATTATTAACTCGTCTTTATCTTTAGGTCATGTTCCAAGAACATTTAAATTGGCAGTTATAAAACCTCTCATTAAGAAACCACAATTAGATCCGAATAATCTAGTAAATTATAGACCCATTTCAAATCTACCTTTTATGTCTAAAATACTAGAAAAAGTTGTGTCCGCTCAACTGGGCTCTTTCTTACAAGAAAATGACACCTATGAAAAGTTTCAGTCTGGATTCAGGCCGCATCATAGCACTGAAACTGCGCTCGTTAAAATCACAAATGATTTACTTTTAGCTTCTGACCAAGGCTGTATCTCAATATTAGTTTTACTTGATCTTAGTGCTGCGTTCGATACTATAGATCATACAATACTCTTAGATCGACTACAAAATTATACTGGTGTTCAAGGACAAGCATTAAGCTGGTTTAGATCGTATTTATCTGACCGCTACCATTTTGTTTATTTAAATGGAGAAAAATCTATCATAACTCCAGTAAACTATGGAGTGCCGCAGGGATCTGTGTTAGGCCCTCTATTATTCTCAATATATATGCTGCCACTTGGAAATATTATAAGGAAACATGGAATTAGTTTCCATTGTTATGCTGATGACACTCAAATCTATATTTCATCACGGCCAGATGAAAACGCTAAATTATCCAAATTGACAGAGTGTGTTAAAGATATAAAAGATTGGATGACGCATAATTTTCTTTTATTAAATCCAGACAAGACAGAGGTACTACTTATCGGTTCAAAAAACCACCCACAAAACCTCTCACAATACAACTTTAACATAGTAGGATGTCCTGTTACTTCATCCTCTACAGTAAAAGACCTGGGTGTTATATTAGACTGCAACCTGTCTTTTGAAAATCATATTTCATATGTTACAAGAACAGCCTTTTTCCACCTTAGAAACATTGCTAAGCTACGTAATATGCTATCAGTTTCTGACGCAGAAAAGTTAGTTCATGCATTCATGACCTCGAGACTAGATTACTGTAATGCGTTATTAGCCGGTTGTCCTGCATCCTTAATAAACAAGCTACAGTTAGTCCAAAATGCCGCCGCTAGAGTTCTAACTAGATCAAGAAAATATGATCATATAACACCGATTTTATCATCCCTACATTGGTTACCTATAAAGTCCCGTATTAATTACAAGGTATTGCTACTGACTTATAAAGCCCTAAACGGCTTAGCTCCAGTCTATTTAACCGATCTTCTATCGCCCTATAATCCATCGCGCTCTTTAAGATCACTAAATTCGAGGCTTTTGGTCATACCTAGGATATCCAGATCCACCAAAGGAGGGAGAGCATTTTCACATTTAGCACCAAAACTCTGGAATAGTCTTCCGGATACTGTTCGTTGCTCAGACTCACTCTCCCAGTTTAAAACTAGATTAAAGACGCATCTCTTCAGCCAGGCATTCATATAATACTTTTAATCCTACAGTTAAATCCGACCTCTAGTTCATAAACGCCAGAGGAGAACTGGCCCCCGACTGAGCCCGGGTTCTCCCAAGGTTTTTTTTTCTCCATTAGGTCACCTGATGGAGTTTTTCGGTTCCTTGCCACTGTTGCCTTTGGCTTGCTCAGTTGGGGATATTTGGGGATATTTAATTGAATTAATCAATCAACGATACTATTGATCAGCATTACCGAACGTAGACGTTCCACTAGAAACAAACATTGATGTATTGTTCTAATTTATTACTGTGAAGCTGCTTTGATACAACCTGTGTTGTGAAAAGCGCTATATAAATAAACTTGACTTGACTTGACTTGACTTCATGACTGACTCCTCTGGCTCTTATGTTTACCATCATCACTTCAGATTCTGCACATGGTGTTCGGTAAAATGATGAAACACTCAGCGGTACTAAATCTCAATAGTCTGATGAAATCATCTGCAATGAGCTGCATTTTAACGCTGACATACAAAGCTTCCGCTCCTCTAAAACTCATCAAGGCCATACATCTTGAACTGAACTCCTTCCCTGGTCGGCCAAGAAAGTCAGCACTACACATGTGCACTGATGATTTCTGGAGAATCTGTCATATCTTACATCAATCTGACAATAAGATACTTGCACATATATAACTCTAGGTGACAATCATTCCCTTCTGCACACAGTTTATCAGAAAACTGAGCGACAGCAGCGCTGACACTTGCCTGGTCACTAATAAACATTAGGCCTATGCTAAAGGTATTAAATAGCAGTCCCAAACTAGTTTTTGTTAATACAATGTTGGTATGAGCCACCACAGTCATTTAAAAATATTAAAAAAATAACACAAAGAACAATAGTGGCATTTTGGGATTAATATGGAAACGACAGTTACCATGGTGAATACACAATACTAACAAGAACTATTAATGAAACATGGAAACTGCTCCTGGTGAATAGAATGAAAATCTTACCTGCATTACTTTTATGTCGTGTAATTTACAACGTAACTGCGTTGCATGCTCGTAGTTTCTTTTGCACTTTATACAGTGAGGCGATACACAGCGCGCGCCGCCGCATGCAATTGAGTGTGCGCTACGACTACAGTATAACGGCTAACACGACAAGAAAGTCCGTTTTTCTGAGGTGAAAGACTTTATTTCATGTTATAACATAACATGCACTAAACACACACGCAAAGTGTAAAAGGAGGGGCGGCGCGGGGAGCAGTGCAGAGAGCTCCGGGTCAGCTCTGCTTGGAGCAAGGATCACAGCGCAAATTTGAATTATATCGATAGTTTATATGCGATATGGTCTAATTCCATATCGCGTTTAAATTTATATCGATATATCACCCAGGCCCAGCCCTTATCTCAACTTAACTTTTTTTTATCCGAGCACAGATATTGACTCGTGTTACTTGTATAATACTCGTACTCGACAAAAGTGCTTTATCCGTATCGGATACTCGTTTCAGCCAATATATATTGATATTATATATATATATATATATATATATTTTTTGCCTTAGTTTTTGTTACTGTATATATTTTTGCTTGGGAATCACTTTTGCACCAAAATAAACACCCTGGATTGAGAATTCTTCTCCATCGTCATTGATTTTACACCTTCATCTGTAAACATGACAGCATAAATGCCTTGTAATGTGGCTTCATTGGAAACACACCTGTCTCCGTCTCCCCTGATATTTCTTTAGGCTCTTCTTGGTCCTCGGGGTGGTTGTCCATTCGTTTCGTTTCTATATAAATTTATGTGAATTACCTTAACTTTTGCTGTCAGGCTGAAATAACTGATTTGGATGTGTATTTAGTTTCAGTATAAATTTCACGTGTTTTCAACGGTGTGTAGGTAATGTTTTATTTGATAAACTTAGCTTCTGCTGTTTATTATTTGATAGGCTGTGTGTATTATGAAAGCTTGTATCCTCCACCAAAAGTCCTTCATTTAGATCATCATTTAGTTTCAGTAGCTGCTATACTTTTTTTTTTAAGTCACTGAGGTAAACGCGTCAATAACGGTCACTGTATCAAACATGGCTTTAGGTTTTAGGAAACTGTGCTACAAGAAAACAATGATTCACTTTTGATTTTGATAAATGTTTTAGGAACATGAACATATTTATTAAAACAAATAAACAAAGAATGCAGTACATATATAAAATAGAACATGTAATTGATATAACTATTTATAAACATATTTACAGATCGCGACTCATGGCACACTCCCTGCACAGCCATGCCTCCTCTGGTACCACATGAGTGACACACTCAGTGTGGTACCACTCCACTATCTCTGTTGCAGATCCTGGGGGGCTTGGCTGCTTGCAAGCAGCACAGATGTCATTCTGGAGCCGCTCCTGCTCCCTCTCTCCGTAGTCTTTCTCTCTCTTGTTCCCTCTCCCTCTGCTTCTCTCTCTCTCTCTCTCCCTCTCTCTTTGCTTCCTCTTCTTCTCTTCCTTCATCAATGCTCTCCTTTCCTTGACTTCCTCCATCCTCCTTCTCTTCGCCTCCTGCTTCTCCCTCTCTTACCTCTCCTTCTCAACAGGGTGAGATGCAAACTTGTCACTGGTAATGCAGCATGCTCCGGCAGGAACCTGCTGCCGCCGCCTCCTCCGGGCCGACTGGTCAAAGCGTGGTGGGACCAGGATGTGGGTGAGCCCCGCCGGGATAATTCCAGCCGCGACCAAAGGATTTGGCGGCCGATGGCAGGTGGGGCACTCTACACAGCCAGCAACAACTGGCACTGATATGATGTCGGGAAGAGCCGTGGCGATGGTGGTGCCAGGAGGGGCTGGGTGGATCTGGGCCGGGGCGATGGTGGTGCCAGGAGGGGCTGGGTGGATCTGGGCCGTGGCGATGGTGGTGCCAGGAGGGGCTGGGTGGACTGTCACTGGAGGGATGATCATCATCTGAAATGTAAATTAGAGGAGATAAAGATATTAGTATATCTGGGCCTATTTATATAATATAAAGATATATTATCTTTAATATTAAATGATTAAAATATAAAATATTTATATATTAAATATTAGTATTTACCTGCCAAATATTAAAAGATCTTTAATATCTTTATATTATATCTAATATAAAGATATTAGTAAATTATTGTTTGCATTGTTTCTATTGCATTTATGCAGTGTCTATTTTGTTGTTGTTTTGTTTGTACCTGATCACTGTCCTCCAGTGCGTGCCTGTTCAGGGGGAACAAGCCTGTCAGCCGGAACCCCTTCATTATGTTCTCCACGGTGGCCGCCTTTGGGTAAGCAAATTTTAAGATGGATGAAAAATGCTTTTTCAACAGGACAAGGTCTCCCCTGACCAGGCCCATATTTGTAGCCAGCTTGGTGAAGGCCTCTTTAAGTGGCCCGAAGAGGGACACATCGCCCCGACAGAGGTCCACCACGTCCTTGGACATATGGGTCTCGTGTTGGTCGCAAATTAGCAGGAGTGGACGCTCTGCCGGAGCATGCTTCAGGAAATGTTCGATCCACCTCACGAACAGGGGCCCATCCATGTAGCCCTTCTCACTGATGGCGTACAGGGTGTTGGGGGGGCCATCTAGCGCATAACTGTTACAGGGCAGGCATTGGGCATATATTATCAGGGGGGGGGGGGGTGCTCACACTTGCTGCGCTAGCACAGCAGTGGACGCTGATGTGCTCCCTTGTTACCACAGTTTGGCAATGTTTTTATGACGTGTTTTTGTCCCCTCTGTGCATATACCTTCTCCTTCCTGCTTTTTTGTTTATCCCTAAAGCCTGTTTCATCGCAATTGAACACCTAGTGAGGACGATCATGCCAGCTCTTCCCGGCAAACATGGGATCCAATATGTTGAAGAGTGCCTCCACCTGAGGCACCGTCACACCGAAGACCCTCTGCCGGTCCAGGGGGTCGGGGGTCCTTGCCGACAGCTCTGGGTGGCCTTCCCGGAAACGGCACCACCACATACGGCTCAGCCCATGTTCAAAGTTCACCATTGTCTGGTGTCCCAAGGCCTTGACAATACCAGTGGCCATTAACGTCGCTACGGCCCTTGTCACGGGGAAGCCGTGCCGTAGCGGGCCCCCACTGTCCTCAGGCTCCCCCTGCCTCATCGTGCAGGGTGACTTATAGTAGTTAGATTTCATTATGACACAATTTACTTCACATTTGACTCTTTTGTTGACTTTAACCCTCTAGGCGCCACGGTCGAGTTTACTCGACAAGATGCGGCACTGAATAAAACGGCCGATTTTGTCAAATAGGGTGTCAAATTTCGTTCGACCTCCCCTCCACTAGTTGGCAGACATGTCATACTTCATCCCCGACTCAAAAAAACGTCATGTTTCTATACAAAATCTTCGAGCTAGAGCGCATTGAATCAGTGTGAACAAAAGCGGAGCTAGTGTGCGAGTGAGCCATTTTATCAGAGCAATATTGTCAATGTCAGCGAGTATTTGCATTAGATTATTATTATTGTTATTATCTAATGGCATCAATAAAGCTTACCCGCAATGAAGTGTTGGGTCTTCTATTCGCGGACCCTAATTCTGAAGGGGAATAACGTTATCTGCCTTCAGAAAATGACGGTGATTCTGAAAGTGAAAGTATAGCCCTACACCAAGCACAAACCATAAATCCTTTGCCCAATATAAATGCTCCTTTGCCCAATGTCAGTGGTGGGAACAATGTTTCCTGGGGTCGGAGTGTTCATCGCGAAGTTAGCAGGCGTGTTAGTGTTGTGGGGAACGAGGCGGCAGCGGGAGATTTTTACCGCGCTAGCCATGGTGACCGTATGCGTCTCCGCAATTGCGGCAACAGTATAGTGGTGGAGGCTTTGTCTAATGCCACTGGGTATGTTAGACGAGGTCGAAGTATTCATAGGACATTTAGGGGGCAACGTGGAGGCAGGGTGGGGAGTCGCAATGACAATGACAGTAGTCCGAGCTGTGCACACTCGGCGCGCACGCGAGGCAGATCTGGCCGCGCCCGCTGCTGCTCGTAGCAGGAGAAGAGGCGGTGTGACACGGGGCAGAGGGGCTATATTATGCATAGTCTATCGCAAGACCACACCATGAAACACCTGAAATGTCACCTGGATGGATAGGGAGTCATTATCTCTACAGCAAAAGCCCTGCAACATAAATTTTTTTTTTTTTTCTGCCAATTATTAGTAATCATTTACACTGTTGATTACTATCTATTTCCCTGACCATTTAGTAGTGTACAATATGTGTTCTTTTTTGTGTGTTCATGTCCTTGTGATGTGTGCGTCTTTGTCAGCTAAAAAAAACACAAAAAGAAAATACTAACATTGTCTCTCGTCTTGTCTGGTCATCTCACTCATGATCTGTGGCTTGGCGTGGCGAGTGAGCTTTTGAACTAAACAGGTCTTGTCTACTTGTGTTTGTGTGTCATATGAATAATATGTTCCCCATATACATGGAATCAGAGTGCCTACTGTATGTAGTAAATGGAAAATCTACAGCAAAAGGCCAACCGCTACATGCATTCAGTTTGTTTCTACCATTTATTAGTAATGATTTACACAGTTTGTTCACTACTTACTATTTACCTGAGCTTTCAGTATTGTGCAATATAGCATACAGAAGGTGAGGGACATTTTTGGGGAAAGAAGTGCTGCATTTTATCATTGAAACATGTGACTCTTCATGAAAATTCTATAATCCAAGATGGCCGCCACTATATGACGGCATAATATGCAAATTAGATGGGAAAATGTAATCCCTACATAAACTTTGGGTCATCCTTAATATTTCTCTAATTTACAGAAAGTCTCTATCTTTTATCACTTTTAAGATATAGCCTTTTGAAATTAAGATGTCAAAATCGAATGTTTTAGGAAAAAACCTCTGGCGCCTAAAGGGTTAAAGACCTTCTATCGCTGATCTGCAAAATATTGTTCAACTAACTAACATGAGCCAGACCACAGTTTATGAGCCACACTCATTAACTAACATGAGCCAGACCACAGTTTATGAGCCACACTCATTAAATAAGTAAATACATACATAAATCATACATACAAATTATCAGTATTTGTGTGTTTAAGATATTAAATACACCCAGTATATGTGAAAAAAATGATAGAAATGAAAAATGTTTGCTTTTTCAACACGTCTCCTTCACCTGCGTGCACGTCTCATCAGCTCTGGGGCGCTGGAGAAATCGAAGTTCATTAGATAAGTTAAAACACAAGCTTACCATGGTATCTGGGAGTTTTGGCCAGCTGAACATTCTTTGTCTTCAGACCAACTCGCTTCATTGCATTTCTTGACTTCTTTAAATGCACATCATCTGTTTATCACATTAAAATTAGTATGATCACCTAATCTTTTGCCATAAAAACCTTGTATACACAATGAATAAACAATGTATACACACCTGGTATCCTGGTTTGCACTGTAATTTCTTTATAAGTCATGTGATGTTGAAGATCATTAAATTCTGAGAGGAAGATATAGAAGTAAGTGGCTTAATGTACATCAATACATGAATGCATGGGTTTTCTAACCGGGGTCAGGGGACCCACAACAGGCCTCCAGAGGGTTGTAAGGGTCTTCATAAAATTCATAAAAAAACATAAATATTAATATATTCAAACATTGTTACAGTCACATTTTTAAGTTCTTGATAGAGACATTTAAGTGTTTATATTTGTTTTTTATCTGAAGTATGGGATTTGTATTTCTTTGTAAAACAGAATTCTTTGTAAAGCTTCTATAAAACTAATAAATTTGAACTAAAAATTTTTATCTTCAGGTTTACATGTTTAACATTACTCCTTAGCTAAAGGTTCATCATATATGGTGGGTTTTGGCAATATAAAGTGTAAAAACCTCTGCATAGTAACACATTATACACACCATTAAAGGTGAACTAAGTAACTTTTTTACCTTAACTGAACAGCTTCGGATTCATTGGAATGGTTATATTACTTATTTCGGGTTGAATGGTGGTCGTTTCGCACCCCCCTGGTGCCCGTGAGCGGAAAATTCGCACTTGCAACTTTGAGACGGCGGGCCGCCGGCAGCCGCGGCAGGAAGTATCGCGTGATATCAGGTCTCGCGATGTAAACAATTGCTTTACGGCCAAAAGATATCTGCTCAAATACTGTCATTATTGCGCTCCCTCACGCTGTCCGAACCCAAAGGGAGAAGACGTTTTAAAGAATGTCCCATCTGCTTTGATGTCGTTGATCTGCTAGCCTCTGGTGTCTAAGAATCACCAAAGAGTTTTTACAACAGTGTTGTCAAATATCTTTTCCGAAGCTGTGGGGGGAGCTCTAGAGAGAAACCTGCGAGCAAAAAGCGAGAATACAGCGAAGAAATCCCGAAGCTACTGAGTGCTGCTTTAATACATGAATTTATCTTTTGTATATGTGTGTATATGTTTAAATCACCTGAGACATCAGAGCTTGTGGGCTTGGGACCATCCTCATCTTTTTTCCCACTTCTCTGAAGAGTATCTTTAAAGATAGATCATGCAGAAGAAAAATATTTTTTATTAAATAAAAGTTTAGTTAAAAAGTTAAAACACTGTCACACTGAACTTTCTGAATGAGCTGAATATTGACTAATGTTCAAAAGAAGAAAAAAACAAACTAATAAAAAATGGATTGAAAAAACATAAAAGTGCTTTAGCAAGTTCAAAGTTTTACATCAAAGTTAAAACAGGCTAACCATGGTATATAGGAGGTTTGGGCTGTGGGACATTTCTTGACTTCAGACCAGATTGCTTCACTTAACTATTTATTCATCATAGAATACATAAATATATTATGATTAGCAAATTTATAAGACCACCTATCATAATATTGAGAAAAAAATCTTCCAGAAATGTTAAACACTTAGGTAACACTTTATTTTGATAGTCCGTTTGTTGAGACTTTACTAGTTATTAGTAGCCATTCAGTAGCTTGTCAACAGTGCATCAGTTGACATTCAACAACACTGTTTCGACTGACAAGTAACATACGTTCAACTGCCTGCCTATAGACTAAGGTACAATTCAAGTGTTAATCTACAGATTTTACAAAAAAGTGCTTGTTGACTGTCAATATTATTTTGCAACAGGTTATTAACCAACTGTCGACTAACTTTCAATTGTCAACTAACTTTCTGTAGATTGAGTACCAACAACTCAAGATCAATCTGTCAGTTAAAAGTCAACAGTCATGTCAGCATATGAAGTATATGATACTGTATATCCTACTCAAGGGGTCTCATGTGCATCAAATTAATGATTATTTTAGCTGATTTAAAACTGTTTTTAAAAAATTGTTAACCATTTGTAGATAATCTGTTGATAGTCAACTAAAGATTAGATCTGTTGCTTGTCAACAAATAAATTGTTTATGATCAGTAGACTATTAATAGACATTATCCACTAAGTGTTAGTAGATAAATTTTAGGACTATCTAATTAAAGTGAAAAACAGTTTATATCAGTAGAAAGTCTATAACCTATCAACAGATTGAAAACATACTTTTTTTGTACGTTTGGATAGATGCTGAAACGTATGATACAGACATGTCTGCAACGTAGAATTATTACGAATTCACAGCTACAAAACGTTTACGAATCATAAAGATATCTGTATCATTTACCTTATACAGTTTTATAGATAAATGTAAGTTCCCTTAACCCTACTCCCAAACCTAAATATAAATTACTAATTTTATACAGAATATAAAAAGAATAAAACACTTTATGGACAGAGATGTGTAGGGAAATGCCAGTTTTATTAATAGCATTAAAATATATTTTGAGCCACTAACATTAATCCTACCCCTGCCCCTGAACCTACCCATAACCATTTCTTAAAACTATGCAGGCTAAAATTATGAAGAAAAAAAACAGATGTGTAATCATAATAATTTATTGCGAAAATGTAAATCGGTACCAAAAGTCACTCAAATGACGATGTGTTGCAGTCCTCTCTGGCAGTATATAATAGTTTTGTATAAGGGACAGAGCAGAATTTAAGTTATTAATCCATGAAAATGTTAACCCCGCTTCCCTCTGCGTGAAGACGGCGCGCGCGCTTCTGCATTTCAATGTTGTTTCAACTGAAACACGGCATGCTGCAATCTGTGACGAAGCAGGCGAGAGCCAATGAGCGTTTGATATCACTTCCGTAAAACATGTCGTAACGCTTCTTGAGGGTGCAATTTTTGAATTTAAATTCATCACGAGCGCGGGATTTGACATTTACGGTCGCTGCTGAGAATGGAGATGGAGATCGCTGGATGTGGATGAAGGGCTGAATTTGGATCTGTTTCTTGCTTGCGTATGGATTATAAAGATTTGGATTACATCTAACGTTACGTTAGCTAATAAAAATTATGTATTTTGTTATTTTGTTCATTTATATTGTGTTTTGGTGTATTATGGTTCTATAGGAGAAAACGCCTTTTGTGTCTCACCGTAACGTTAAATAAACTAAATGTTACAAAATGGTTATACGATTAAAGAAGGTATTGTTAAGGGTTTAAACTATAGTCTTGTCTGTTAATCCTCCGAAGCGAGTTTGCAGCAGGAACAGAGATTATTTCTTAAATGAGTAACTGTTATAACATTAAACTGCATTTAATAAATGCGATTTTCTGTAAAACTTACTGTCATGAAAGGCTAAATGTATTAATAATTATTGTTATTTGTTGTTTATAACTTTTGATCTTGGCAAAGGTATCATGATTGCTTTATGTCTCAGTTGAGTGGTGTCAGTATGTAACATTTTAGTGTGATTCCGAAATCCTTTGAATATGCCAATTATTCTGGAGTCACATGGCTTAGTGTACAAAGGTTCCATTCTGCAAAAAAACACAAAAAATCAGACTCCATGTATAAGGCAGTAGCTATCATTGGTCATTCTGTAACATTCTTTTGTCTTTGGCGTACCAGAGTTAACATTTGATTTCTTAGAACTTGATATTGCTTGCCTCTCTGCCAATCTGTTAGCTACTTGAATCAGTGGATCACTTGAACCGCGGATAAACCTCTTGATTTGACCCATATTGTTCTCAAACTTGTACGCTGAACAATAGTGTAATGATCTGTTGTAATTTGCAACATCAGTGAGATGTAGCAAGCAATGCACATTATATGAGATGAAACTCATGCTATACAGGCTGCTACCTTTTTCAACAAAATATGTTAACAGCTCATCTGCATAATCACGATGCTCCATTAGGTTTTCACTGTACAAGATGCTCATTCCAATACTAAGTGAAAGGAAGTGAATAGAGAGCCTAAGTCCCTCCCCTCCGCTTCCGGCTCATGGGACCTTACTTCGGAAAAAATATGTATGGAAGTCAATGGCGAGAGATAACTTATCTTTTTATTCTGTCTGATCTGTGCCCTGAATTACACATATGATGTTTGTCAATTTAAAAGATAATTATGAAAGTCAAGAAAGTCGCAGTTTGTCATAAAACAGAAGAGTAACATTTAGTTTTATGTGAAAATCGCTCAATGAACTACATCTCTCGTCCTGCACTATGTACGTCACAAGATCCGTTGCTCGTATGTGTGCAGTCTGGTACAAAACACTCAGGCATGACGGCGTAACGTTACGATTATAAGGTAAGACTATAGAAAAAATGACAGACGTTAGCTTCAGTGAAGTTAGCTTCATTCATTGAAAGAAAAGGTATGACGTCACATGTGCGCCTTTTGGGTTTGTAGTCTCTGTAATTACATAGTTTCACAGTCTTATACCTCAACAGTTTTACATCAAACTGCGACTTTCTTTACTTTAAAATGTATCTTTTAAATTGATAAACATCATATGTGTAATTCAGGGTACAATTCAAACGAGATCAACATATTTGTTGTCTCGCGCCATTGACTACCATACAATATTTTTCCGAAGTAAGGTCCCATGGTGGTCTACCGGAAGGGGAGGGACTTAGGCTCTCTATATACTTCTCCTTATCGAGAACATATTTCAAAATCACTGGTCCAGTATAAAGCAAAAATGTTCGGAATTCAGTTGCTTTCCAGTGCTTCAGTTCATCTAACCCCCTGGGTTTCCTATTGAATTCAGGAGGTATGTGATGTCGGACAGCTTGATGAAAATAAGTAATGGTGCTAAGATGTCCAGCTGATAATCTATGGGCCAAAGGCCCTTCTTTCCACAGCATCAACATTCGCTTAGTCACTCCTAGATCTACACAATGCATGGGATCTATTGGGAACTGCCTGATCATATCAATGTCCAGATTCAAAAGAATGCTATCTGTTTTGTGATGTTCAGGATTTGTCTTCTGTCTAAATGACTCATTGGTTCTGAGATTTCCTTTATACAAAAAAAGCATTTTGCTCTCATGAACTCCCTTTACATCACAAAAGTCACAGCCATAGCGGCCATTAAACTGAACTATTCCTTTGATGAGGGCTCGTGCTGGTGCATCACATATGATGTTTTTGAGGACAATTCTCTTCCCTTTAAAGCCTGTTTCCATCAGTTCTTGCAGCTCCTCCATAAAATCCCTCAAAAATTCCAAATCATTTGGTTTCTTTGCTCCAGAAAACAGAGCAACAACAAAAGGACTGTTTTTCACTTCATCAATGTTGATGACAGCACACTGAAGTGGCCACATTGTGAGGTTTTGGACTTGAAAATGGGTAGGCCATCAATATTCAAAGAAATCTCAAAGTGGTAGTATTTTGAAGTGTCTTGCTCAGACAGAGTATGCGTAAGACCTTCCTTTAATCCAAAATATGTGTATTTGCCACCTATCAAAGAGGTCATGGAGATGTTGAATTTCATTGCCCACTCAGACAGCTTTTTCTCCGGAGACAAAGCTAGCTCTGAGTTACTTTCACTGGTAACATCCATGGAATCATTTAGTCTATCAATTTCATACCATAGCACTTGATCTTGCATATTAATTATGGTATTCTGTTGTGATTCTGAATCATACTGTTCTTACAAGTCTTCATTTAGATGCTGCTCCACAACATTCAGCATATTTCCTGAGTCGTCTGATGAGTATTCTGATTCAAGTTCTCTGAAGGAGTGTTCACTATCAGAAGTGTTTTCATTTTTTTTCTGAAGAGCCAAAATGATCTTTTTTTGATTTTCTACGAGCTTTTTGTTGCTGTCTTTTCAATGCCTTAATTTTTGTTTCCAAATCCTAACAGGCCAAAAAGAACTTCTGTATTAGTAAAACATTATATGAAACACATAAATCTTTTACAATTTTTTTTTTGTTTGAGAGGACAACCTTAGTCACTCTCACTGATTACTGTATTTGATAATTGTTTAAGAAGTCTTCTTTGGACAATTGTTGTGTATCCTAAAGAAAGTGTGTATCCTAAAGTACTTTAAACTACACTTTTGTAGATCTACACTTTACAATCTTAATGATGTAGTGTTGCATCTGATGTCTGGGTAAAGTTGCTTGTTATGTTAATAAGAGGATGAATGTCAGTCACTTTGAGTTTTGGTAAATGGGAAGTGACGTTGAAGCTTTTAACATAAAACAGCTACAGTTCCGCTGATAGAAGTTGTTGTTAAAAAACTAGTCATATAGCGTGGTGAAATTAGGCTTTTTATCTTTAATATGAGTGTCTAAGAGTAGGCGTACTTCATCTTTTTATCCAAAGAGCAATGATAGTTTACGCTATTCCACCAGTGCAGCATTCTTGCTTACTGTTGTTTTACAGCGCTTGTTAATTATTGAAATATACGTATAAATAAAAAATGCAAACTAGCTGCAGCTAGCAATTTTGGTGTGATTACTGAAGGTAAATGGCTGGTGCACATCAGTGATGCGCGGGTCAATGTATAAACAAACCGCACCCGACCGACGTTTTCAACTAACCCGCCCGCAACTCGGACCGCAAAAAACAAAAAAGAAAATATTGTACCCGACCCGCTTCCTGACCCGCATTTTTTTTAAAGTAGCTATAATGCTCATCGTAGCGTCTTAATATAACTTAATATTCTAATTTTGTCAAGAATTATAAAAAATCGTCAATATAAGCTCATAATTTGTACTAAAATAGTCTAAATGTTTAGTTTTAAAAACAAATTTAAAAAGCTGGCTATGTCTATTTTGATGTTTCTGCGCAAGTTCAGCAGACACTGAGGTTCGGGTTTGTTCCGATCAGAGCTCGTGAGCGGAGAGCGCATTTCTGAATATTCCGCTCCGCTCATGGTCGCTCGCCCAACCCAATGGCCTGCTGGTTCGAAAATATGTGGAATAAGGGCTGCCTGCCTCCGACTAATTTTTTTTCTTGTCGAGTTCATTTAAGCCATTCGTGGACAAATCGCCCCTTTATATTAAATTAATTACTTAAATAGGCTAGCCTACAGGAATAAGCGTAATGACCGCACGCTTATAGCTTGCCACAAAGAACCGGTTAAAGTAATGATTATGAATGTGTCTAAATTAGCAAGGAGACATTTAATTGTTTAGTAATAAACTGGTGTTTTCTGTGTCGCTGCAAAGATGAAGTTGACAATGCGGAGATTGCGGACTCGCCATGAACGCCAGAGAGAAATGCACATTTCATATGGATTAGCCTACATAATCAGAGAGTATAGCCTTTTTATTTTGGTTTGAATATTTTCGTTTAAAAGTAGACATTTCAAGCTTTCTGTAATATATAGCCTATATTTATCAAATCTGTGAGGCACAAGCTGAGTTTCGGCGCCCTCCAGTTCACATGCAGTGATCGCGTACCGGCGCCTTATTTTGCCTGCTATATATTTGCTTCTTATTTAATAAATACGGGCAATTGATTGATAAAACATTGATCAAAATTAAGATACAATTTATACAAAACGAAAATCTTTTAAAAAGAGTTTTCTATAAAACAAAACTTAATGAAGTCGTCAAAATCATGTTTTACCAAAAACAGCGCCGTTGAGGGCGCCAGCGCCTCTGCCTCTCAGCGCCTCTGCCTCTCAGCGCCTCTGCCTCGCGAGTGGATGATAGCCCTGAAGACGCCTAGCAATGATATACCTTTAGTGGTACAGTAGTATACCTTTAGTTAAGTTATCGCAGCGCGCTAAGAGACAATGTTATCGGAAAATGCAGCCCAGGTATATGCATAATGGAGATTCCAAAGCTCTCTTCTTTGGTCAGAACCATGGAGAGCGATCGCGGATTTACTTTTACAATGCAACACAATATTTAAAGAGCATCAAGCTATTAAAATCTATATTATGTATACGCACAGATAATATAACAGTAGGCTATATTAGTCAATATTTTTTTATTAGGTTAAGCAGTGATTGGATAACGTTTTTTACTTTTTTTATTTTATTTTTATTTAACGTTTTTAATTTAAGGCCCACCCACAATTGGTCTGGCTTATTCAAAACTGGATAATTTTATCCGTGCCTGGTTGGTCGTGCCAGTTTTGTGGTTATCAAATGTGTAAATAGCATCGCAAGAAGTACACATGACAAAACCAGCTTTGGTCATCATCTTTCATTATTTCGGCAAATGTCTCCCACACTTTGCTCCTTCTATTTGTGTATTTGCGGAGCTTCCACTCCCCAGTCTTCACCTTTTCTCTTGCCGCCTCCATCTCTACCTGCAGACTGAGCTCGTGCGTCATCTTCGCGCCAGTTATTCAGCCAATAAAGTGTAAATTAAATTTAAAACGTATTCATAGAAAATTGTGTCTAGAACTATATCAATTACAAAGGTTTAATTGCCATCTTTATTTCAAACGACCCGACCGACCGCGACCCGAATATCATTAAAAATATTTTTGGATGACTCGTAACCGCGGGTGACCGCAGGCACCCGCTCATTTCGGATCAACCCGCACATCACTGGTGCACATGTAGCATGTGTGAGCAGTACTCTGCTAAAAAAAAAAGACCAGACCACATTGCACATCTAAAAGTATGTAAATAGGCCACTCACCATTTCTGCAGTGTAACAATACCATGCACAACTTTTTCTTCTTCTTTACATGTTTTATGGTGGTTGGAAGACCAGCTTAGATGGTGCATTTACCACCGCCAACTGGACCGGAGTGTGAAGCATTTACAATGAGCTCACGCTTTACACACATGCTGAGGATCACAGTATGAGGATCAGATGAACTCACGTTGAGCCACACACTTTACACACATGCTGAGGATCACAGTATGAGGATCAGATGAACTCACGTTGAGCTCACGCTTTACACACATGGTGAGGATCACAGTATGAGGATCAGATTAACTCAACGTTGAGCTCACGCTTTACACACATGCTGAGGATCACAGTATGAGGATCAGATGAACTCACGCTTTACACACATGCTGAGGATTGTGTGATGTCACTGTGATCATCGCATGATCTCACGTGTTGACTGGGTAAGTTAGTTAGAAAGATAGATAGATTAGTTAGAAAGAAAGATTAAGTTAGATAGAAAGATAGATAGATTAGCAAAAATAAAGAAAGATAAATAAGTTAGAAAGATAGATTTGTAAAAATAAAGAAAGATAGATAAGTTAGTTAGAAAGATAGATTAGTTAAAATGAAAGATAGATAAGTAGTTAGAAAGAAAGAAAAGTTAGTAAGAAAGAAAGATAAGTTAGTTAGAGATAGATAGATTAGTAAGAAAGAAAGAAAGATTGTTAAGTTAGATAGAAAGATAGATAGATTAGTTTCTTTCTCTATTGCTGTTCTATTACAAGATAGAAAGTCTAAGGCCTTCAATAGCCGTACAGCAAACCTAACTAATCTGGTCCCTATTACACGTCAAACTAAGATTGATGTGAGGAAAAGTAAGACTGTTAAGTTAGCACTCTTTAACATCCGCTCACTTAAAAATAAATCACTTCTAGTCAACGACTTAATAACCACAAACAATCTGGATTTTATGCTTCTGAATGAAACCTGGCTAGAAGACAGCTGCAGTGCAACAATCCTCAATGAAGCAGCCCCTCCTAACTTTACTTTTATGAGTGTCTGCAGAGCTGTTAAGAGAGGTGGGGGTCTAGCTGCTCCGTTTAAAGATATCTATCAATGTAAGCAAATATCATTTGGGAATTACTTGTCCTTCGAATATCTGGGTATTGTGTTAAAAGGTGCTCCAAGCATTTTACTTATCATTATTTACAGGCCTCCAAAATACTCTTTAGCCTTTGCTGAGGACTTTACAGAACTGTTATCTACAATTACCTCAGAGTTTGACTGTTTTGCCATTGCTGGAAATTTTAACATCCACATCGATAGTGCAGAAAACAACATGGCTAAAGAAATCAAAAGTGTTTTAAAAACTTTTGATCTGACTCAGCATATACATGGACCCACACACAATCGTGGACACACTCTAGATTTACTTATCAGTAAGGGTCTAAACATTTCATCGATTGTTATTAAGGATGTAGCACTGTCTGATCATTTCTGTATTTTCTTTGATATATTGATCTCTCCTGCTATTGAAGCTAAATTTGTGTCTGTCAAGAAGAGATGCTTAAATGAGTACACCAGTGTACTATTTATGAAGGCTATATCCTTAACACCAAGTATATCTGCTGACTCTGTTGATTTTCTCCTTGATTCTTTTAACTCAAAAGTTAAAAGTGTAATTGATGATATTGCTCCTGTCAAAGTCAGGAAGAAGAGTGGCAGACAAAAAGCACCTTGGAAAAACTCAACAGCAGTGCAAAATATGAAAAGACAATGCAGAAAAGTAGAGCGCATGTGGCGGAAGACAAAACTTGTAGTCCATTATAACATCTACAAAGACAGCATCCATGCTTTTAATATGGAACTAGGCAAAGCTAGACAGACTTTCTTCTCAAATATTATAAACAGTAATTTAAACAACACACGCACTCTTTTTGCTACTGTAGAGAGACTGACAAACCCCCCAAGCCAGTTTCCCAGTGAAATTCTCTCAGACAACAAGTGCAGTGAGTTTGCTTCTTTTTTCTCTGAGAAAATCAATAATATCAGAAAGGTGATCAGCACATGCTTGAGTTGCCCTGGGGTCAGACAGATCAAACCGCCTGAGAAAGTAGTTACTATGTCTGATTTCAAAGAAATTGATGGCAAAATTTTGGAAGAAACCGTACAGCACCTTAAAACATCAACCTGTGCTCTTGACACACTTCCCACATCTTTTTTCAAAAGTGTGTTAAACAGTTTAGAAGCAGATCTCCTAGAAGTGGTAAATGCTTTACTTCTCTCTGGGAGGTTTCCAAACTCCCTGAAATATGCTGTTGTAAAGCCCCCTCCTGAAAAAGAGCAATCTGGATAAGACCATATTAAGCAACTATAGGCTGATCTCAAATCTTCCTTTCATAGGCAAGTTCATTGAAAAAGTTGTCTTCAATCAGCTGAACAAATTCTTATGCTCGAATGAATACTTTGACAATTTTCAATCTGGTTTCCGACCGCACCACAGCACAGAGACAGCGCTCATAAAGATAATAAACGATATTCGCTTAACCTGTTAACCGTTGCCAGTGCGCCTGCGCTCTGAAGCGTTATTTATTTATTTAATTCAAAATTACTATCAGATTTAATGTTATACCTTGACAAACTATACATAATTAAAAAGAGATAATACTCAAGTTTCAGTATTTGACCACTATTGTATTCTGAGAAACTCATAGTGACAGTTATGTCTTAAATTTGTGTCAGGAGTTATGAAATGAAAAAATGAGTCGATACCTTTAATATGAGTTATGCGCGTCAGTCGCTTTCATTCATAAAAAACTCTGTGCTGTCGTCATGACAGCGATACACAAAACAACGTCCTTCAGGGCTTTAGCTCAAAAATGTGCAGATTTGGAGAAATATTGATAGATTCTCATAGATTTACATCATATTTCTATAGACAGGAATAATATTTATTGAATTTATACCCAAATGCGTCGATGTAATCTTTATGAGCATTTGGTATTCTGATACTGTGTTTTTTAATTCATACCAATAGCCTGAGGGCGCTACATGCACAATAATAGTCCATTTATGGAACATGAAGAAGAGCCATGATCATGTGACATTCCAGGACGTCACTGATACACACAAAGCTAACAAGAGATCGTGCTGTAACATGCAGATAAAGATGATTTGAAGACAATAAAGATGATTGCACTGATATTTGAGTTACCTGTGTTTTTCAAGCCATGCCAGGTATTTTCATAATAATAGATTATATTTATAATGTAATGCTAATCTATATAGACTATCATTGTGCAGAACACTATCCAATAGTATATTTTCTGTCTGATTTTTTATCTGAAGCCAAATTAGATCACAGAAGATTATTTAAAATACTCAACGTGCGTTAAAAAGTAAGTTGAGAGCACAAACATGGTTTTAATCTCATAAATTGTCGTGTATTGATGGTGTGCTAAGCTAACATGCTAGCTAGCCCTAGGTGCACCTGCCACCTAGAAGTTATACTTTTATTATTTTTTGAATGCTACCTGAAATGTGTCTTTATTCAAGAAATGCATTTGATAGTTTAAAATGTGAGGTAAACTTTGAGAAAAGAAATTCGGGACTGAAACCCTATGAATAGCCTGTGAATAGCCAGTCGTTAGTTATAATGCAGACAAAAGAAATGCATATTTCGAGCCATAACCAGGCTGGAGAGGTGTGAATGTGTGCAGGAGAGACTGAGACTGAATGGGGATCGTTTGCACCACAAAACAATAGAGACCATATACTGGATAGATGGTTAGAAGATGACAATAAACATCAGTAGCATTTTAGCATCAAATCAAAATAAAGTCATTTGACATGGTCTTGAAAAACATTTAACTAAATACAGAGTTTTGGACTTATTATCTTCAGATTTTAAACATAGAATGTTTAGACATATGGCTTTAGCTGTAGTGCATTTCTAGATTGCTACAGTGCCAACTTCAATTTTATTTTCATGAGGATGTTTCATAAAAATTAATTTCTAATAACTTTACAAAACTTTGAAGCTATTTATAAAAAAAAAAGTTCATTGTGACAATAATTAATTCTACATTTACAATAAACTGCCAGGTGTCAGCTTTCAAATGAGATCATACTTGTGCTTTTAGTGCAAAGGGTTCATGAACTGTATCTGTTTCAGTTTGGGTATGTCATTTCTGGGGATTTTTCAAAAGTGGGGTTGCAGCTTAACAGGTTAAATACTGATTGAGGCAAAATATCAGTGCTGGTACTACTCGACCTCAGTGCTGCATTTGACACTGTCAATCATAACATACTTCTTGACAGGCTGGAAAACTGGGTGGGGCTTTCTGGGATAGTCCTAAAATTGTTCAGGTCATACTTAGATGGGAGAGGTTATTATGTGAGTATAGGAGACCATAAGTCTGAGTGGACATCCATGACATGCGGAGTCCTTCAAGGCTCAATTTTTGCGCCACTCCTGTTCAACCTGTATATGCTCCCAATGAGCCAAATAATGAGAAAGAACCAAATTGCTTACCACAGCTATGCAGACGACACACAGCTCTACCTAGCCCTATCGCCTAACGATTACAGCCCCATTGACTCCCTGTGCCAATGCATTGACGAAGTCAACAGTTGGATGTGTCAAAACTTTCTTCAGTTAAACAAAGACAAAACTGAAGTCATTGCGTTTGGAAACAAAGATGAAGTTCTCAAGGTGAACGCATACCTTCACTCTAGGGGTCAAACAACTAAAAATCAAGTCAGGAATCTTGGTGTGACACTAGAGTCAGACCTTAGTTTCAGTAGTCATGTCAAAGCAATAACTAAATCAGCATACTATCATCTGAAAAATATTGCAAGAATTAGATGCTTTGTTTCCAGACAAGACTTAGAGAAACTTGTGCATGCTTTCATCACCAGCAGGGTGGATTATTGTAATGGACTCCTCACTGGCCTTCCCAAAAAGACCATAAGACAGTTGCAGCTCATACAGAACTCTGCCGCCAGGATTCTGAGCAGAACCAGAAAATATGAATATATCACACCAGTCCTCAGGTCTTTACACTGGCTCCCAGTTAAATTTAGGATTGATTTTAAAGTATTATTACTGGTATATAAATCATTCAATGGCCTAGGACCTCAATACATTGCAGATATGCTCACTGAATATAAACCCAACAGATCACTCAGATCACTAGGGTCATATCAGCTAGAAATACCAAGGGTTCCCTTTCGAAAGCTATCGATGCTGCGCTGCTCAGCGCATTGGGAACATATTTTATCGTGACCAGCTGTGAATATTGTGTATAACACGTCAATGAAATTGACCCGGAGGTAATATAGCCTCGGTCGGTGATGCATCGGCGCGCCCCCGCGACACGAGGCTATAAGTAGATGAGCCACAGGTGCAGGTTTGTCTTCAGACCATTACTGTGCATGTGTGAACGTCAAAACTCTCTCTCTACCTTTTATCTGCTACAGATCTTTGCTAGGAGTTAGTTTATTCAGGCAGTGTGCAGAAAATTTCTCATTTCTCAAGCCTTTTTTTCTCTCGCACATCAAAGAGTTTAAAGGTCCCATGACATGAAATTCTCACTTTCTGAGGTTTTTTAACATTAATATGAGTTCCCCTAGCCTGTATATGGTCCCCAAGTTTCTAGAAATTTGAATCGGTTTAAATCGAGCTTTTGCTATATTTCTCTGCCTTTGAGAAAATGGAAGCTCAATCGCGCTGATCTTGAATCTCCTCCTTGTGACGTTATAAGGAGGAATGTTACCTCCCCTTTCTCTGCTTTGCCCGCCCAGAGAATATTTCTCCCCATGAGAAAATGAGCTAGGAAGTAGGAACGCGCGCACGATTTTAGTTTGTCTACGAGAGATAACATGGCGTTTGAGCGAGCGAAGCACAATAATTGTTCAATAACTGGATGTATAAATGAACACCGAAACCTTTTTTTAGTTCCTTCATCCAAGCCACATAAGAACCAGTGGATTCATTTCATTTTCTCTGGAAATGCGCCGACACATATTCCGAAAGTTTTGCATGTCTGCGGCAAACATTTCACAGACGACTGTTTCGTCAATGTAGATTTAAAAATCTTGGTTTCCCCTTTATGGTTGAATCACGGAAGCTACACCAGTTACCTTTGCCAAGAGATTCAATTTATTATGTATCATGTGTCAGACAGAGAGAAACAAGCACATAAGAACAAGGCTACACGAGAGGTCTTCATTCCAGATTTCTCCGTTCCCCATTCTTAATCTTCTCATCCCATCATGCTAGATGTAAATGGTTTCTCTGGCTTTATGTTTCTCTGCCATTAAGTTTCTCATGCCTCTCTGTTTCTCATGGCCTTGTTTCTCATATGCCTCTGTTTCTCATGGCTTATGGCTTTGTTTCTCATTCCATATGGCTTCGTTTCTCATGCCCCTGTTTCTCATGCCCCTGTTTCTCTGAGGTGGTACCTTAAGATAGGGCTTATATACATTACAGAGCAGCTTCCTTTTAAGGTATCAAACATGTAGCTTATGTTTTAAAAATGGAACGTATATGTCATACGAACATATGGCACAGTTCACTTCCATATTAAGAAACTATCTGCATCAGTTGAACACATGTACATTGTACACACCCTCTACAAAATATAGCTCAAACAGCTGTCTCATGTGACATGATCTTCACATGCACCCATTCTATGTATAGTCTCTCATGCACTGAACACAGATACAACTCTGGCTTGACAAAAGACATTATGAAATTATGAATAAAGAAAAATAATACAAATACATAACATTAAACAGCAAATTTTAATCTTCAGTCCCTCCACTGGAACTACGCACGCTAGTTCCACACGTCACTCCCAGGTGGCCAACCTATATAGAAGTGATAGTGAGGAGGAAAAGCAGACCAAGAAATAGATTCAAAGGACAGAAAAATAGAAACAGAAAAGAAGAGAAACAAAACAAAGAACAAAACAACAAAGAACCCCCCATGTCATGTCCCCGTATACTATGTGTTATTTTAACATCTATGTGTATGTATTTAAAATAAACCCCAACCATCTAAGAAAAGAAAAACTAATAAGTCTTCTACCGGTGCCTTGACTCGTTAAGTACTTAACTCCTCAAGTTCCCGGCCAAAACAACAAACCAAAACAAACGTTGATGTTAAAAAGATCCTATCCCTTGGGGTTGAAAATCAGTAAACGAGTGTTCATTGTTTGTGGAGTTGTGTTTTGTAAGTAGTGTATATAAAATCTCCTATTTCATGCTGTATGTTCCATTCTCAGTTCAATCCATTTGTCATCAAAGGAGCATTTCCTAAAGTTATCTTTAGTTTTATTAATACATTTATTAATTCCCTGTTACCCAGACTTCTTTTGAATTAGCAAGAACAAAGTCTTCATCTTTAAACACCACCATGTCTTGGAATTGTCCAATGCCATGTCTAATGATCTGAAATGTGAAAACTATGATAGAAATTAATGCAACATCATACAACCATCACATATTCAGAATCTAAAACTTTTAGACAATTTATAAGGCAACTAACACCATAATCTAACAAAATAAATTAACAATGTTGTTTACTCTCCATATCATTAATGACAATTACCCTCATGGTCTCAGCTAGTTCTTGAAAACTCTCTCCCATCAGCTCTCTCGTATATAATTTCCTTTCTCAGGGTATGACACTTGTCATAGATCAAGTTATGAAACTTGTCACAATGAAATACAAACCATTCAAGGAATGCGGTCTCTGGTGATCAGGCATTGGAGAGCTCACTTTTTTTAGGGTAGACTGCTGTAACCCTCAATGATGCTGTTGGCCTAACAAACATCTGCTCAACCATACCCATCTCACATAACACCTCCCTTCAGGGTAGGTGCCCAGTGGCGGTGACCCTCTCCTAGGTTGTCCTCTTTTTGGCCAAAAGAAAGGATCTCCTGTCTTTGAGAAATCACATCATTCACACTGGTAACCGCTCCTTCCCATTAGGAAATTTTTAACTGATATTTTCCAAATCTCAGGAAAGTGCATTCAAGAGCCATCAGAGCCATTTGAAATGCCTAATAGTGTAAACATGGAAACAAATTAATGATAGTATTTAATCACTAGCATCCATCAGACATCTTCAAACATCAACATATCAATGCTGAGTTTACTCAGTGAATTTAGTTTTTACAACCATTAATTCAGTGTAATGTTCTTTTACATCAATAACCGTAACCAATCAATAACTGGAACCATCAGTCCTGTACATGGTGAAGACAAAGATGAGACAAAGAAGTTACTGGTCATGGAATAAACAAATAAAAATGATCTCTTCTATCATTCAAGGTAGAATATCATTAGAATATTTAACTCCCAATTGCATATATTATTATTTAAAAATCTCTGTGTCTATAATTTCCAACTGAGATGCTGTGCTCACTCAAAACAGCTTGTTACTTATGACACAGGCTCAAATGTCAAGATCTAAATGACTTTGTATAAGAGAAAGACTCTGAGAGAATGTCGAGACTGCCTCAGAGTAATTCTGCATTTTCAATACTTTTATAATTTCTTCCTAATCACTTTTTACTCTGACCTAGTCAGAAATAATATGTATTCCAAATAAAAATTGTCTATATTTGTAATTTTTCCTTATATATTTTCCAACTCACATTTTATGGAGTCATTATCTATAATTTTCATCAGCTTGTACTTGTCATTTAACTATACAACTATTATCATAGATCTTTCCTCAAATTAATTCCTTAACTTCAATCTTATGAATGATGTTGTTTATGTCTTGTTCTTTTCACACAAAACTTAAATTTTGTATTGCTAAACAATGATCAATTTTCAAACACACTTTAACACCATCTGTTAAAAAGCTTAGCTTGTTTCTGTTTTTCTCTTCAAATACCCCAAAGATAATGTTTTGCTATACAATTACCTTCGTGTATTCTAGAGAAGCAACAGGCTTTCTATTCATATCTCTGTGTGTGTGTGTGTGTGTCTAAAGGAGGGTATAGATTCCAAAGGAAGGGGCTGCTTCACTCTCCCTTCTCACTCACAAAATTAACCCTCATATTTTCAGTTATCTTTTCTTTCTTTTTCAGTTAAACTCAGATTAATTTCTTTGAATTTTTCTTTTCTTTTAAGCTTGCTCTAGATAGTAATCTCAAATATTTGAACTGCTTTACGGTCAAAATCAGAAATGCCTGCGATCTTATCTAGTTACATCGGCACATACCTGTATGACTCCAGTGTTAATGTCCTTAGAGCTTATTTTTAACCCTTTCTATGGTGCTCGTCACACTTAACTACTCCTGTCAATCAAGTCTTGCTGCCTTTTCATACTTGTATTAATTCCAGCGTTGATGTCTTTAGAGACTATTTTTACTCCTTTCTTTGGAAACTCCCTACATCTAACCACTCCTATTAATCAAGTATCCTCAAATTTCCTAGCTTAACCGTCTTACAGCTAATTTCTCCAATTTTGACTAGATAGTCTTCTTTCTAAAAAAGATCTATCTCTATCCCAGCATATCAAATACCCTAGAGGTTTACTTTTCAGAGGAACTTAAAAATTCCAAATTAAATTTAATTACTTAATTAAATTCCAATTTTTAATATGTCTGACACATGTTTTTTGGCAACACAACTGGTAATTTAAAATAGCACAGTTCTTTTAAAAAGTTTCAGTCTTTGTTTAATCATCAGGCAGACTCATAATTATTTAGAATAAAATAAAGTCTTACCTGGGATCAAACAAGGCCTGATGATGACTTCTATCCTGTTCGTGACGCCAATTGTAGATTTAAAAATCATGGTTTCCCCTTTATGGTTGAATCACGGAAGCTACACCAGTTACCTTTGCCAAGAGATTCAATTTATTATGTATCATGTGTCAGACAGAGAGAAACAAGCACATAAGAACAAGGCTACACGAGAGGTCTTCATTCCAGATTTCTCCGTTCCCCATTCTTAATCTTCTCATCCCATCATGCTAGATGTAAATGGTTTCTCTGGCTTTATGTTTCTCTGCCATTAAGTTTCTCATGCCTCTCTGTTTCTCATGGCCTTGTTTCTCATATGCCTCTGTTTCTCATGGCTTATGGCTTTGTTTCTCATTCCATATGGCTTCGTTTCTCATGCCCCTGTTTCTCATGCCCCTGTTTCTCATGCCCCTGTTTCTCTGAGGTGGTACCTTAAGATAGGGCTTATATACATTACAGAGCAGCTTCCTTTTAAGGTATCAAACATGTAGCTTATGTTTTAAAAATGGAACGTATATGTCATACGAACATATGGCACAGTTCACTTCCATATTAAGAAACTATCTGCATCAGTTGAACACATGTACATTGTACACACCCTCTACAAAATATAGCTCAAACAGCTGTCTCATGTGACATTATCTTCACATGCACCCATTCTATGTATAGTCTCTCATGCACTGAACACAGATACAACTCTGGCTTGACAAAAGACATTATGAAATTATGAATAAAGAAAAATAATACAAATACATAACATTAAACAGCAAATTTTAATCTTCAGTCAACTTGGGACAATACAGAGCTGGGCTTGCTGAACGTTTGAACCTAAAGTCTGGATCAGTACCAACTCTCTTTGGCTCAGCTACTACACACCTCGGACAAGTAAGTCAACTAATGATATATAAGTGTGTTGTTTTACTGTTTATGGTTACCTAGATTGTTACACGTAGAATGTGGCTGTAGCATTAGCTATACAGTTAACTGCTACTTGCGCTAACGTAAAGGTAGACAGCATCAAGTATGTGTGTGAATACACACACTGTAACGCGAGTGTTGTACACTTCTTTGTTATTTTGGATAACCGTTTTCCTGTTGGTTACGTCGCGTGCGATATCCGCATTTCAAGATCGCAGAGCTTGATGTAATTGTAATAAGATAAATTACAGACGTTACAGATCTCTGTGTACTAGAACACCTAGGCTCAAAAAACTGTTTTTCCCCCATGCAATCTCCAGCTTAAACAGCTAACACAGCAATTAACACCGGTTTTATTATCAGCACGTGAGAGAATCAATACTTAAATTTTTTTTTGTTAAAAAACTTTTCAACTTTTATTTATAGAGCTGTACACAATGCACAAATAAGTCTGTTTCAGATGTATACCACAATTGTATTCATAATGTCAAAATAAAACCAACGTAATGTTACTTAAAGGCATTATAGCCTACTATTCCTGCCATTACGTTTGGCATTTGATGTCAATGTTGTGGTCGCGCCGGCGTCTCTACATTTGAAAAAAAGAGAACCGAAAGCCTCGTACCGAACGGTTCAATACGAATACGTGTATCGTTAAACCCCTTATATATATATATATATATATATATATATATATATATATATATATATATATATATATATATATATATAAAAGCCTGGGTGATAATTCGATCTCGATACGGGATCGCGATAATATTCTGAGCGATTTCGATAATATGCTTGGGACATATTATTCGATATCGCATGAAAAACTAAGCGCAACAGGATCTGCCGGCTGCCGTATGCTGGTAGGACACGCCCACTTCTCAGCGAGCAGCGTGGCTACTACAGTAAACAGAAGGAGACTGAGAGAGAGGGAAAAAAGTTGGAAAAAGGATAAAAAAATGAGGGAAACTGAAGTTGAGGACAGCGAAAATAATGGCGGCCACAGCGGGGACGACCCTTCGGGCGGCCAGGGCGGAGACGACCCTTCGGGTGGCCAGGGCGGAGACGAACCTTGAGGCGGCCACCGCGGAGACGACCCTTCAGGCGGCCAGGGTGGAACAGGAGACCACCCCTCTGGCGGATCGGACTGGTCCGGAGGTGTATTGCCCCCCCCCCCCCAAATTTTCTTGGGGAGGCTCCCCGGTAAAGAGTCCTGGACCAGCGATGAAGAGGGCTTTGAGCTGGGCAGGACCAGCGGCGAAGAGGGCTTTGAGCTGGGCAGGACCAGCGGCGAAGAGGGCTCTGAGCCGGGCAGGACCAGCGGCGAAGGAGACTCTGAACTGGCGTGAAGTGCAGGCTCGGCTAGACTGGCGTGAAACTCTGGATCGGCAGAAGTGACGTGAGCAGTCTCTAGATTAGCAGAAGCGACATGAACAATCTCTGGATCAGCAGAAGCGACGTGAACAGTCTCTGGATCAGCTGAAGCGACGTGAACAGTCTCTGGATCAGCTGAAGCGACGTGAACAGTCTCTGGATCAGCTGAAGCGACGTGAACGGTCTCTGGATCAGCAGAAGCGACGTGAACGGTCTCTGGATCAGCAGAAGCGACGTGAACGGTCTCTGGATCAGCAGAAGCGACGTGAACGGTCTCTGGATCAGCAGAAGCGACGTGAACGGTCTCTGGAACAGCAGAAGCGACGTGAGTCTCTGGATTAGCAGAAGCGACGTGAACAGTCTCTGGATCAGCAGAAGCGACGTGAACAGTCTCTGGATCAGCAGAAGCGACGTGAACGGTCTCTGGATCAGCAGAAGCGATGTGAACGGTCTCTGGATCAGCAGAAGCGACAACCTCCTTCTCCACCTCTCCTACAGTGAAGGAGGATCCACAAAACAGCAGGACAAAAATCAATATACTGTGCCAGGGTCCAGTTGGGGTCTTCCTCTGGTAGATTCAGGCTAATGTCCAGTTCCAGTCCACTCCAGAAACAGTCCTTAAGCATCATCACCAGGAACGAGGTGACTGTAAAACAGGAACTCTTTCACGTAATTCTCAATGTTGTGATCCTGTTGATAAATTGAACTAAGTTTGCTCAGTGGGTACCGGTTACTACCTGCTAGATCCATAATGTAGGTCAGTTGTTCTGTAATGATGCTGGAGAAAGCAGGCGGAAGCGAGGATCTATTTGCAGGATTTTAATAGAGAAACATGTAGTACATATAATAAAGAACACGAAGGACAAAGAAACAAAACCACGAGCAGGACCGAACTAGAAGCACCCATACATGTACAACAACTGGCAAAGTAACACGTGAAACACAGGGGCTATAAATACACAGGGACAAACAAGCTAAACAAGATAACAAGGGGGTGTGGTTAATTGGAAACACCTGGGGAGACTAATCAATATGAAAAACTACAAAGGACTACAAAACATGGCACAGAACAGGAAATAACAAAAGGGCACACAAGACAAGGGAAACACAGGACAGGAATCATGACAGGTTCTATGCTGCCTCTACAAATATTTGAGATTATTATTATTTAATAATTGTGTTTTAACTAAGTTGTTTAAATAAGTTGTTGTTTACAAAATAAAAAAATGTAAAATATATTGAAAAGTGACCACTGACCAGTAACTTACTAGTTTGCACTTGTTTGAAAGCATATAAAACTCTGTATGAGCGAAAGAGCGCTGCTCTAAATTTTCTTTTGCCAGTTGTGGGCCCTGCTGCTCTCTTGACCAATAGAAAGATTCATACAATGTGGGAGTGTAATGTGAATGCTTTGGCTGCATGAAGACCTTAACAAAAATATTTTGTGCTCATTATTGAAAGGCATATTGTTTAATATTTTATGTTATTAAACTTTATTCTAAAGTTTCAGTGAATATCTTGTTTCTTCAAGCTTCAGGATGTCCCTTACACTGGCAGCATCTGCAAAAACTACATATCGTGATAAGAATCGAGATCGGTCAATATGGAAAAACATATCGTGATAAAAAAAATTCCATATCGCCCAGCCCTATATGTATATGTATGTATATATATATATATTATGCAGGTGTTGAGTAGAGTTAAGTTAACTCTTGAGGAGTAAATCATTGCTTGTGTAACATGACTTCAATATATGAGGACATGGAGAACTTTGTCATTAAAAAATAATCCACATTACAGTCTTGTCTAAACTAGAAATATTACTAATATAGATACTAATACAGCTTTAAAACAATAGCAAATCAGAGTGACATGAAAAACAAACAGTAGGTTAGCGTTAGCTACATGATAATAACTGTAAACCATCAGAATAAAGTACCGTATCCAGACATAATATTTTAAACTAACCATTCGGAAACGTCCTGCTGGAGCCGCTGAGTTGCAACTTCTTCATCCGTTGTTTCTCCATCTGGATCGGATTCTGGGTCAAACTGAAATGCTTGAACGACTGCGTGTCTTCGTGCCATTGCAATTATCCAACGTAAACATGTGTGGTACCGTTGCCGCAAGATGGTCAAGGCCACACCCACCCTCCACCTTGCACCGCCTTTCTCCTCCTCATTATCATTTAAAGCTATAGACACTGAAATGGCCCGTCTGAAGGAAGCTCAATTTGGGACTGGCTTTTAGTGGCTATAATTCTGCACCGAGGCTGAATTTTTGGAAAGAGATTTCAGATACAGTACTTGGGACCACTAAGGCCTATATTAAAGCCTACAAAAAGTAGCATGTCATGGGACTTTTAAAAAGTAAAAAAGAGGAGAAATGAGCCAACAAAACAATAAGTGTTGTGTTCCTCTATGCTCCCATTCCATGTCAGAACTGGATACACACACTTACTGCTTGCTTTGTTTGGGAAAGAACATGCTGCCCTTGCATTTGAGCATGGTGATTGCGAGCACTGGAATGTTCACAGTTAAAGTGCTTCGCGTTCGCTTTGCTTATTTCAAAGGGGTAGCGCCCATAATGATTGTGGGGCTCGCGTGCGATCTGGCTGAGAAGCGAGAGACAGTGGTTCCCTATCGCTCGCTCTCTCTCCAGATCGCGATGTCCTTTTGCCTGACTACCGAAGCGTGCCTCGACGCTTCTTCGGCTCGGGCAGAGGACATTGAATCTCGTGGGTTTGTCACCTCCGAGCGTTTCTCCCGTGATGATAAAAGGAGATCGCTCGTGGCGATCGCTCGTGCAGTGACCAGATTGATCTGATCACAACAAAAAGAGTCACATAAAACACAGTCTATAAATAAATAAAGATTGTACATTTTTATGTCTTGTGTCCTCGACATCGAGCCATTCTAAGCAGACCATGTCACATTGGGTCAGGGATGCTATTCCTCTTGCCTATGAGGCGCGCGGCCAAGCTTCGCCAACGGGTTTAAGGGCTCACTCCACCAGAGGGGTCGCCTCCTCTGCTGCCTTGGCAAGAGGGTGCCCCTTGCAGTTTATTTGTGATGCGGCAGGCTGGTCCTCTCCGCACACGTTCATAAGATTTTATAGTTTGGATGTTCATGCCACTCCGGGCTCTCATGGCCTTGAGTCGACATCACAAGCTAATGTCTAGGCCTTCTTGCGTTCTTGTGAAACACACCTGCACAACCGTGGGGGTCTAGACATTTTCAAGCATGGCGGCGTGGGTATTCTCGTTCCCAATGCGCTGAGCAGAGCAGCATCGATTGTAGCTTTCGAAAGGGAACGTCTCCGGTTACTTAACTGTAACCTTGTTCCCTGAGAAAGCGGAACGAGATGCTGCGCTACTTTGCCGTGCTGAAGATGTCCCAGGACTGCTCTTCAGACAAAATATCCTGACGATGCACCTGTGGCTCATCTACTTATAGCCTCGTGTCGCGGGGGCGCGCCGATGACGTCACCGACCGAGGCTATATTACCTCCGGGTCAATTTCATTGACGTGTTATACACAATATTCACAGCTGGTCACGATAAAATATGTTCCCAATGCGCTGAGCAGCGCAGCATCTCGTTCCGCTTTCTCAGGGAACAAGGTTACAGTTAAGTAACCGGAGATGTTCACTCTAAGCATGGCGAATCTGCTTTTAGCTATTATGCCAGCCGCAGCTGGAACCAGCTTCCAGAGGAGATCAGATGTGCTCCTACTGTAGTCATTCAAATCCAGACTAAAAACACATCTGTTTAACTATGCATTTACTGAATGAGCACTGTGCCAATATTCGTCCGACTGTTTGTACTGTGCTGTATTTTATTTTTTATTTTTCTAAACTGGTTTAATTATTCTTATTTCTTTTTATTATTTTAATTTCTTCTATGTAAAGCACTTTGAATTGCCATTGTGTATGAAATGTGCTATATAAATAAACTTGCCTTGCCTTGCCTTCCCCGGTTGTGAAATCCATGCGGTCAGCGGGCGCTCGGCGTATGTTTCCCGGCTGGATGAGCCTTTCCTCAGCTAGTTCTTCTGACGTTCGTCGAGGACTCCGACGGTAGTGGTTAAACATGAGATATAATTCGTCTTGTGTAGACCTAACGGGCGATCTTTGGTCTTGTGAATATATAATTCGTTCCCTGTCAATCGTTTTGGCTGAGGGCTAAGTTTAGTTTGATATTAACGTTATAGGCTATTTGTATTTAACTTTACTGTTGTAATGTTAGACTAGAGCGCTGCATTTGGATATTTGACTGAATTGTTTGCTTTATTTCTTATTGTATAGCTTATTGTACCTTTTTCTTAAAGGTGCCGTAGAATGGATTATTTTATCATTTTATAATGTTTCCTAGGGTGCCCTTATAATGTTAGTATGTTTTTTAGATCAAACTTTGTTATAGTTTAGAAATAAAAGGCATTTTTCCTAGCCTGATTTCATCCCCTGATTTGAACACTCAGTTTGAAGGGGCGTGTCTGCTGTGAGACTTCAGTGTTGTTGCCCACTGCTGTGATTGGCTGACATGCTTGCATATGAAATATCTGGCGTTACATGTAGAGCTATCTGGAAAATTTTTACTATTACAGCTTTTATACGTTTTTACTAGGGCTGTTTTCGACTAAGGATTTTCATAGTCGAATCTGATTCGTTAGATTTTGCCGTAGTCGACTGATAGTCGAACCTTTTTTTTTTAGATAGCAGCTAGATTTTTTCCATTTCAAACAAAAGAGCTAAAAAACACATATATATCACACATATATCATAACATTTCATAAACATGAGGAGCAATATGAGAGAGAAATTTGGTGATGGTTGTTTAGGTACATTAAACCACGTAAAGCTTTTTCACGCCCATGAGAACCGCGTGGAGTCAACTCGCACATGAGAACCGTGTGGAGTCAGCTTTTTAACGCACATGAGAACCGTGTGGAGTCAACTCACAGCCGCTCCGCAGCCCTGCTGAAAATGTGAAGCAGAAACGCTTAATATCAGTTAACGTCCATAATTGGACTCTGGGTTCGATTTTTTTTTACCATTTTAAGTGGTTATGAGGAGCAACATGAGAGTGGAATTTGGTAATCATTGTTTAGGTACATTAAACCACATAAAGCTTTTTAACGCACATGAGAACCGTGTGGAGTCAACTCACAGCCGCTCCGCAGCCCTGCTGATAACGTGAAGCAGGTTTTTGAATACATTTTTATTTATTTACATTAGTAAGCTACAGGACATCGTCTTTCAAAACATGACCTGCGCGAAAGCGAAAAAATAAAATAAAAATGGTACCCAGCCCTTCTGAAAATGCGAATGCGTCTCTGTCCCCAGCACATTTCAAACCAAACTGACGCCCATGTATTCGACACTAGCTATGTTTCCATCACCACGTTTTTATCCGAATTATGTGATATCGAATGAAAAATGCCTTATGGAAACAGTAAAATTCGATTGAATTTCTTGAATATCGACTAAAATGAAATACGGTCGGTCTGATCGGATTTTATCTTGATCGATATACGGTTTATGCGATAAACGCTGATGGAAACGTTATTTGCCGAATAAATAATGCATTGCGATTAAGTTTTAGGTCATTTTATGGGTACAACCCACCACAAAAGAAAAAGTTTTACTTAATTTCCGCCCAGTTTGCACCCATTATATACTGTCTTGCACACATGGCCGGTGTCAACAACGTGGACAAACGAGGACACGAGATACTTTTTGAATTGAATTTAACAGAAAAATAAAATGGCTATTATAGCAAAAATCTAATAAATGCCATAACAGTCAAATAATGTCGCTATCATCTGTCACATAAGCACCTAGAGTCCTGCAATGGGTTGGGTACCTGCATAAAAGTGGCTAAAACGGATGGATTGTGACATGATTCCTAAAATTCACAGGCGGGGATGCGGGCGGATAATGAACTCCTTGCGGGCGGATAGCAGATGAAAATTAGGCTATGTGCAATATTTGTTTGTCTAAATTGCCATTACACACTCGCAAATATTATGTTTTGGGCATCCTTAAATATTCTTTGCCGTTACCCGACCGATCCTGTCAATTTAGGACCGACCCAATAATTTTTTTTCCCCCTTTTAGTCCGACCGAATGGCCGGTTGTAAACTTGCGTTAAGATCGACCGATTTTTTTATTTTTATTTTTTTTACTCTTCAAACAACTAATACAAATGCAATAAAATAATATTAATTATATTTTAGTAGGCCTAAGTATTGTATATATAAATTGCCCATAGCCTATTATAGGCCTACAAACATAGACTACGCTCTATTTTTTAAATAAAAACCCGTCAATCAAGCAAAATAATATTCAATGATTGTAGGGCAGGGTAATAAGCCTGTATTGTTGCCCTGTCATTAAAAAACGATTTAGTTTTTAGTTTTTTTTTTTTATTATGTTGATTATATGAAAAGTGAAAAAAGCAAGAATAAGATAAGATGATCCCGAATATCGGGAGACAAATGGGCAGACATGGTTTTGACCACTTTATTAAGTTTGTTTTTGTAGAAAGACTTTCTTTAAAGTGAATTTCGTTTCGTATTAATTGTATCTTAATTTTAATCAATGTTTAATCAACCATTTTCTTGGATTTAAGAAATAAGAGCTAAATCTCAGGCAATATAATCAGGACACGGAGAGGCGCCCGCGCGTGAACTGGAGGTAGCCTAGGGCAACTTGAATGGCCCAAAACAAAGCGCACTTTAGCGCTCATTAGCCCATTCATCAGATGTTGATAAAAATAAAGCACTTTAAATGAAAGTGCAGATGAAAATAAAGCACTTTAAACTGAATGATTTTAGCTTGTGTGCGATTTATCGCGGGCACGGGTCAGATCTGCTGAACTTTGCGGGTACGGGCGGGGGCGGTCTCAAAAAATGGACCCGTGCAGGACTCTGCAGTGCACCATTACAACTTGTGCAATAGGCCTATTGATCATTTGTTGGTAGATGGCGCGATCCATTTTTTCTAGCAAAACTTTGTTCGCAAATGATTGCTTGAATGTTGTGCGATTCAGAGCGAAAATGAATGGAAACACCTTAAAATGTCTCAAATCAATTCGATATACCAATTTGATCGCAAAACAGCATGTGACGTCATTACGCACAGGTTTTTATTCGCTTTAAAGCCGTTTGATGGAAACACACTTTCAGCAGCTTTCTTCGCATGATTTTTTTTATCGAACTTCAGATAATTCGATTGACAAGTTGATGGAAACATAGCTTATGAGGTTCATAGTCGAATCAGACCTCTCCGAATCGAATCGTCGAATCCTCGACTATTAGAAGTCAGCCCTAGTTTTTACTATTACAGCTATCGGGATTAACGAATCATGACAAGTTTTTTTTAAGTATTTAGATCTATTCCCATCACATAAATGGTTGCAGTGATGAGCATTGAGCAGATGACAGCCTGTTGATCGCGTGAAAAAAGATCTCATCATTGCAACGCAGTTGCTGCACTCACTAATGATTTCACCAATGCAAACATGAGGTATATAAATACAGCCATGCTTCGTTTGCAAGCCACGATGGCTCTCGAGGAAAAAACAATATTGCGCTGGATCTAGATAACACAGTATAAATTATCGTTAATAAAATCACTACTTACCGCTTGCGGGAATATAACGTTAGCTGAAATTGCCCCCTTCGTCAGTTTGAGACACTGAGAGAAGCCTGGCTGCTTGATATAGTTCCAGGTTAGAAAAACAGTCCGTGGTGAAATGGGCAGAGCAGAGCAACTAACAACTTCGAATTAAACTGTAGCGGTATCCGATTATAGATAGATTATAGATAGATCTGCCATTTTCCCTATGATCCTCCTCCTGCTTGTTTCTTCACCTGCAGAACTTCCGATGATTCGGCTGCGCAGTTTCGCCTGGCTCTGAGCATGGGCTGGCATATGTAAATTTTTAGAGGCGTACATATTATTGAACCCGACTGTTGCGTCACAGTCGGTGTTATGTGGAGATTCGCCTGTTTTTCAGGGGTGTTTTTCAAAAACGAGATTTAAATAAGAAAGAGAAAACTATGGTGTTTGAGACTCACTGCATGTCATGTCCATGTACTGAACTCTTGTTATTTAACTATGCCAAGATAAATTCAATTTCACATTCTAGGGCACCTTTAAACTTTTATATAGGCTATTATTGATAAAACTGAAATTTTACAAAAAGAAATATGATTTCTTGTCATTCTTTTATTACTAACGTTAGATTATCACTGATGTTTATTGCAACATAATGCATATATAGCCTGGAATATGTTTTTTTATTATTATTATTTAAACGAAAAGAGGTAACGTTAGGGTTGTGTTTTAAATTTCGTTTTGTTATAAATAGAATAACGTAAACATGCAGTGAATAATCAATATGCGTTGCGCATGAACCACATTTGTGTCCCTATAATGTTTAATTTTTTTAAATGAAAACGAAAAGAGGCAGAGTGGTGTTTTATATTACATATTTCGTTTTATTGTTGCTTAAAATGTATATACAGAGTAAGTTAACAGAGATAACTGGAGTAGCAGAGCGAGCTGAGTGACGCTTTTAAGACCGCGCTGTACCATTTGCATGTAGGAGTCGCACATGACAAGTACAAACTTTGCGTACTTGATATTGAGAAAAGCCCAATGTCGGCACTTGTCTTCTTGTGACAAACATGTCGAGGAGCAAGAACAAGATCTGCTGTATGTCATCCATTGTAGTTTACTAGTATGTTCTTTTTCGCGCGAAAATGACGTCAATCGAAACACCACGCCTATCAAGTAAAGGGTACTGTAGGCAGTGGAAACGCTAGCCAGATCATGGTTAACAGACCCGAACCGTACCGTACTGTCCTGTGCCGTACCGTACTGCTCAGTGGAAACGAGGCATTAAACCGAGGTCCTGACTCTCTGTGGTCATTAAAAATCCCAGAATGTCCCTTGAAAAGAGTAGGGGTGTAACCCCGGCATCCTGGCCAAATTTGCCCCTTGGCCTCTGTCCATCATGGCCTCCTAATCATCCCCATATACTGATTGGCTTCATCACTGTCTCCTCTCCACCAGTAAGCTGGTGTGTGGTGGGCGTTCTGGCGCAATATGGCTGCCATCGCATCATCCAAGTGGATGCTGCACATTGGTGGTGGTTGAGGAGATTCCCCATTCTATGTAAAGCTCTTTGAGGTCTCAGAAAACGCGCTATATAAATGTAACTAATTATTAACAGTAACTAAGGGGGGGGGGGGCATTTTAAAGGCTCACACACATGCTGATGGAAACCAGTGTCTCCAAATAAGCGGGTGGTACAAATGCTAGAGGGAAACTGGTCTTTTGCCACACAGTTAATCCTCGAGCAGCATTACGATACAATGATTGATGAGACTATCAAGTACATTCGTGAGCAGTCAGACTAATCAGACTGGCCAGAAGCCTATGATGTAGCATATCTAACTGGGTTGACATTTCAGAGATAGTATGAGTGCAGAAATAATGTAACAGGCAGAGGCCTTAATCAGAGAGGAATTGGGGAAGGTGGAGTCATTGACAATACAACCCGCCATAACTGAAACACGAGAAATCAAACCCTCATGTGCACGCAAATACACCAACTGTAGCACCGACACCACCCATAATAAACATTGTTCCAACCTCAGTTAGACCTAGAGAGGGTGTGCAACATAAACAAGTTCAGACCTCGCCATTTTTAATGGGTGGAGTCAGAGTGGTTGTTTCTCCTCCAAACAGAGGAGAATGGTCTTTTGAGGAGGAAGCCCATTCAGGCTCGAGAGCCTTCACCACTGGAACAAAGATCCAAAATTACACATAGTTCATCACTATACACACGTCTGGGATTCCTGGATTCCTGAGGAGGCTTCGTCCCTCTCTTAAGAGCCCGTAACTCCCACAAAGGGGACGTAGCTCCTCAGGAACAATATTTGGCACCAATCAGTGCTCCAGCTAGTGAGGGGAACTCGTTTCTCTTTTTTTTTTCACCATTGACGAGGAACCATCACCCAGTCCAGTAGTTCAATTGGGACTAATTATGGGTGAAGAACGTGTGGAACCCAGTTGAAGACTAAAAATGTACTGTTTAGTGTTATTTTTTAGATTTATTTTTCTTTATTAATTTTCTTTATAATCTCATAATGTATTTTGTGAAGTCGGACTATGCACTTGTGTGGTAGAGTTATATTTTGCTTAGAGGTATGCAGTGTTCACTTAGAGATGTTCCAATGATGATGATACTTCAAATGTGTACCGTTGGTATGCTCTTTGCGAGAAAATGAATGAGGGAGATCTTCTTCCTCATCTTCCTCTTTTCCTTCCTCATCCACCCCCACCTCCTCCACCACCACCACACCTTTTTCCAGCTCTTTCTCCTCAGCAGGAGTTTGATGAGGTAATGGAAATATTCAGTGTAGCCTGTCAAACTCAGTAGTTGCCATTGTTTTGTTATTTTTTTTTTTGATTTTTATTTGTCTCCAGTATTTTGCAGACGACGATGAGGAGGATGACTGATCATTTTTTTATAAATAAACATTTTTTTTATTTGTCTCCAGTATTTTGCAGATGAGGAGGAGGATGACAGATTGTTTTTTTGTTTTTTTTACATTTGAGTTATAATCAAAATCATACATTTATGGTCTTGCAAACAATGACACAAAATTGCTGGCACACACACACACACACCTGTTAAAATGTTACAATACAATAAGAAATGATAAACAAACAAATAAACCGTAATACATCTGATTAAATCAAATTTGACCTTTGACCTCTGAACAAATACACTTGGTGACTAAAATTTAATAATTCAGGTAAATCTGTGATTTTTTTTAAAACATATAAGACAGTTGAGGAGGTGGGAAAAAAGGAATTTGTTCTCTTGTCTGTGACACTGACATTTATGGAGGACCAAACCTGCAGAAATTAAAAATGAATGAATAAATAAATTAATTAATAAATAGATACTTACATAAATAAATGTGATAATAGGAAAAGAAATAAAGGAATAACGACTTGATAAAATTAATATGATTTATTTTTAATAAAATTTATTTTTGTATTATTTTCCCCTTAATTTAATATTTTCTGCTTCTATACATTAGAAAAAATAATTATAACTTTTATTTACTTAATTAAATTTTATATTTATTTTTATATTTTTAATCTTACATTTATTTTTAGATTTATTTATTCCCACATGTATTTATTTTTAGATTGAATTATTTCTTGATATCTTTATTACATTTCTGTCTTGTATGATAATTAGGTGGGTTGGTCTTGCTTACCATTGGTGCATTGTTGATTGAAGCACTTGCTCGATTACTCTGGCGTCGTGTGTTGGTGACAGGTTGTGTGTACTATGGCGGAAGTTGCGCAACTTAGTAATTGAAGTTAACAACGCATCAAATGACTATGTGTTGTTTAGATTAGATGTGCTTATCGATATTTTAGGAGAGCTATTTGCCGATATGAATGTCGAAGAACAGCCTGAATTGTTATTCTCTTAATAAAATAGCACTCCTTTCGCTATCAGGACATTGGTTATCCTGCAAAGTTTTTTATTTGTCTAACTTTAATTACATCAATTTGCTGTGGCAGTATATGGCCTAACAACAATGACACCAGTAACAATAATGACACTTCATTTATAAACCTTTTAATCTGTTCCTACCGGTTAGCAGATGACAACAATGAAAACACATGATGTGATGTATAACAAGTAAAGAGAATATGTTAATGAGATTCATGGTACCAGTCAAATGAAGAGAACTGGCATAATTCGAATTTATATTACATAAAAAGAGGCCCACACCCATTACATTTTATTTATAAAACTGATAGACCATTGTGTCATATTTCCTTTGTTAAAGAGGTCAGCAAAAAGTAAACAAAGCATTTCCTATTATTTTACAGAGGGTCATGCTATTCGTGTGAGGTGACAAGTGATTAATAGGTTAGTGATGTAGGCCTATGTGAATATTAGCCATAGAGAATATCAGTATATATTTGTAATAATTCATCATCACTATATCATATGTTCTGCTTATTTCAGTAATAAAATGTGTGGTTGCCACTCAAGTGTTTTTCACAGGACTTTAATCACTAAAGACAAAGTGTTCTCTACAATACAAGACATTAGATACACAACATTAAAGTTCATGCTCCTACTGAGCGTAATGTACATTTACACTTTTATCCAAAGCGACTTGCATTGCATTTCAAGGTTCACATTTTAAATTATTATCAGTTCTTGCTTTCCCTGGGAATCAAACCCGTGACCTTGGCATTGCAAGCGGCAACGCTATACTGTTTGAGCTACAGGAAAGCTTGATGCAAGGTATAATACAATATTTTTATTAAAATAATTATATGATTCTAATAAGATGCAGTATTACATACAGAATTGTTCTGAAAGAAGAAGAGTCGAAATAAGTTTTTATTTTTTATTTTAGTTTATTAGATAATTTAACTTCATGACCCTATAAGCATAGTTGCTTTATGTCCAGGAAAAAGGATACGGAGGCGTCAGAGATGGTTGTACAAAAAAAGATATAAATATAATCAGCAGAGTAAAATAAGCTGATAAGTGTTTTTAAATAAAAAATAATAGATCCATTATTAAATTAGGCTATTGTTGTGGCAAAAAAATTCTCATTAAACAATCATCACTGCGTAAGAGACACTCTGAATCAAATGGTCATTTAAAGGTATTTATTCTTGCAAGAATAGGCCCAGTTGCCTGCACAGTAGTGACACAAGGTGTCTGTTTACCCTGTGGACACACTTTACCCTGTGGAGCAAGTGCGACAAGGAGGGAGGGAACAGGACAGTCTTTTGTATCATTTTCTCAGGGTTTCTGCTTACAGGCTTTCTTATCCATAGATGGGAAGGTTTCTTAGCTAGTAATCTAGGTTTGTGCTTACAAGCTCCTAGATCTAAATCGGAAGTCCTCTGTGAAGTTGCCCCTCATATGTCTCACTCGCTCCTTTCAGGTGTAGGAACATACAGTAATCACGATAAAGTTCCCTGCTCCTACACAGACTATAGATACAGAAACAGATAGCATTTCAATGTCTTACGCTGCAAATCAATGAAAATCTAAATTTTCCACTACACTATATATGCAGATCAATAAATGCAACTTGTTTGGTTACTTTGCAATTTGTTTCTTTTAGGTAGCCTAGCCTAGCTACTTTAACTTAATCTACATCTGTTGTTATTTGTGATTAGAACTCATGACAACACACTAAAGAATATATGATACACTAATGTTGAGAAGATTCTTACATGTCTTCTTAAGTGCGCTGACAAGTCTGTTCATCCAATGAAACCGAATGCGCCATGTTAACATAGGCGTGGTTTCTGAGCTTGACACTAAAGTATGTTAAACTTTGAAATTGCGTCAAATACGCAGGAATATAGCCTACACTGCAAAAACAAAGCGCTTTATTCGCATACCAGTGTATACAACTGGTGAAATATTCGTTTTTAATCGGTGATCCTCCGTGAAATAGGGCATGAATCTGTTGCCGTTTAACATCCCCAGTTGATCTGTAACACTGCCATTTTCTTTGAATTTTTTTTCTTATTTTCTTTGATTTCTCTCCATCGATTAACTGGCCTAACGATTCTATTCGTGAGCTCTCAACCAATGATGCACTGAAGCTACACAAGGACCGCCTTCCTCATTTCCATGTTACACACGGAAAAGTAAAAATAAATGAATAAATAAATACATGTAGAAATAAATAAATACAAAAATAAATATAAAAATGAATGAATAAATAAAAGTTAAAATGATTTTTTAAAATGTACAAAAGCAGAAAATATTAAGGGAATATAATAAAAAATAAATGTGATTAAAAATGAATTATTTATTTTATCAAGTCGTTTATTCCTTTACCATCCTAATTACAATAGATAATAGATAATTATCTATTGTAATCTATTGATAATAGATAATTATGTATTGTAAACATAAAAAACGTCATTACTTTTTAAATTCTTATTCACTCTTTGTTTAGCGATGTTTATAAATATATATATATATATATTTTTTTTTTTTGCATTTTGTTGACAAAACCTTGCGCGCTGTATACAACAATAATATTAGACACAGTAGCTTCTTTTTTTAACAATATGAACAACCATAAATGGTCTAGTACAAAATATGAGTCACGATATTCGATAGTTAATGGACGCATAAAGCTTGCCACAAAGAACCGGCAAAGTAATCGTGTCAAATATAGCAAGGAGACATTTTAATTGTTTATTAATAAACACTATGTGTCAGTCAAAGATGTTGACAATGCTGACTCAGACATCCCAACCTGCACAAAGTCATTTCCGGGAGTCAAGAAATTTCCAACGGGGGGGGGGGGGGGGGGTGCGATTCGGTTATGAATAATTCGGTTTGAGAAATCTCCAACGGGGGGGGGGGGGGGTTAATTCGGTTCGAGAGTAGAGTTAAAATCCCAAGGCACACACGCACACTAGCGCACACACGCAAGGTCTCTCGCTCCCTCTCTCTGCCGTGCGCGCGCTACGCTTGCGCGCTCTTGCTTCCGGGAGATTTTAACTGATTTGCGGGCATCAGGGAGCCGCTATCAATATGCGGGAGACTCCCGGAACTTCCGGGAGACTTGGGATGTCTGCTGACTCGTCATCTTCGCAGATATTTTGAACGTGCCTATAGAGAGAAATGCACACTTCATACGGATTAGATAAGAGAGTTGTCTGTTTCTTTTCGTTTTGAATTGTTCTGTTTAAAATTGGACATTTCAAGCTGTCTAGATCGGGCCTACATTTCTGAGTTTCGGTTCATTTATGAGACGAGCTCAGTTCACGAGCAATGCAAGTTATATCGCGGGAATGCCCATTTTTTTATTATTGGTAAATTAATCTATTTTATATAGTCTATTGTTAATTCTACAGTAGCCTATTGAAGGATGCAATCATTTAAATTAGTTAAGTTGTTTATTTGCTTCACATAGGCACTATATTTCTATTATTAAAAATAGCCTATCTCTCTTATTAAAATAATGCTTATGTGTCTGACTGTACACCTTAACCGTAATAAAAAAATCTGTAACACTTTACAATAAGGTTCATTAGTTAACTACATTAATTAACATTAACTAATAATGAACTGCACTTGTTCATCTTTGTTAATGTTAATTTCCACATTTACTAATACTTTATTAAAATCTTAATATTAGTTAATGCACTGTGAACTAACAAACAATGAACAGCTTTGTTTCTATTAACTAACATTAACAAATACTGTAACAAATGTATTACTCATTGTTAGTTCATGTTAGTTAATAATACATTAATGTTTAATGTTTAATGAATAAACCTTATTGTAAAGTGTTACCAACCAATCATACCATAACATGATTCATTTACATTTTTAACATTATTTCTTAACAAATAGGCAGCATATGAAATCTAATGTAATCAATCAGAAAATGATTGAGGTGATTAAAAAACTGTCATTACACTATCTGCATCAGGAGATGACTGAAGTATGAAGAACTTTGAGACGGTGCTTTGATTTCTGTGACCTCTCTGGCATTGCGGGAATGTTGCTCTCCCGAGGCTGTCGCACATCTGACAAGCCACCATGCGCAACAGAGAACACTCGCCGACAAATTGTGGCTTTATATTCATTTCCGCCGACACTTTCCAGCCAAGTTTTTGATTCCTCCCACTCTCGCCGGTACTTTTGTATCCGCTTTCGTTTCAGCGCTGGACGCGGGGGGGTATCTGTAGCAACCTCCGCCATTCTTTCAAATCGACTCTCTGAGAGCCAACCCGCCCTCCTCTGACTCTGATTGGCCGTGACCCTGAAACAAACCAATCAATCCAACGATGGCAGCAGCGAGTATTACCCAATCAGGGGCAGAATAGGACAAACCCCGTCCCGTATTGATTCAAAACGGGACGCGCTATTTTATTCTCAAATACGGGACGATTCCGTATTTTAAGGGACAGGTGGCAACCCTATATTTAATACTTTACTTACAAATTCCAAAAAAAAATATTTTTTTATAGTGTATAAATAAAACGACATGAAGGAAGTTATTTCCAAAATGTAATTAACCCTTGTGCATCGTTTAAATTTACTACCTTTCGTTATGTTTGTGGCTGAAAACAGCCACTACTTTAAACTGCTGTAAAAATGTATCAGATAAATATTTTTTTCAAATTTTTTTGCATAAATCTATTAATCAACCTCTGTCCTGCTCAAAGATACTAAATGTTTAAAAAAAAATCAGGATTTTAACTCTTTAATTGCCAAATTCGTAAATGATGTCACTGATTTGGGGGGGAAAAAAACACAAAATTACTCATTTTCAATATAAAATGTGATTGTGGACTGGATTTTTTTTTACCTTTTATCACAGTCTTGGACATGTCAAAGATTAGAAACAACATTGGTTTTGATGCATTGTTAGTTTTTGTGCAGCATCAGATTTTAACTTTTTCTCCCTCATTTACTGTTCGTGGCTGTTTTTGCCCCATTGACTTCCATTATAACCACATTTTTTGATTGCAAGGTCATGACACCATATAATCAAGCATTTTTGATTGTTGGTGGTTTTCCCTGTTGGGAAGAGGTAAAATTTGTAATTTTTACTGTTGATAACCAGGTGGCACCATTAACCCTTTAGATAGGCCTGTGCCAAAAAAAGCTTAGTTTCTGGCTTTTACATGGAGTTATATGGAGTATAATAGCATAATAATGTGTGTGTGTGTGTGTGTGTGTGTGTGTGTGTGTGTGTGTGTGTGTGTGTGTGTGTGTGTGTGTGTGTGAACTCACCTTGATGCGTCTGAGAAAATCAAAATATGCACCTCAGCTCTCAGATCTACATGGAGTAAACAAAAACAAAGTAAGTGTATTTATGCATCTGCTGCCTTTTGATGGTGAGAAATGCAGACTAAACAAAAACAAAGCAAGTGGATTTAAACGCGTGCATGCAAGCCTGCTGGTCATTTGATGGTGAGAAGAGCAGCAAGCAACATGAGAAAGGGCTTGACTTGTAGTGAAGTTTTAGAGATGATTATGCAGCCTGACCCAAAAGTTAAAAGTTAAAATCTGATGCTGCACAAAAACTAACAATGCATCAAAACCAATGTTGTTTCTAATCTTTGACATGTCCAAGACTGTGATAAAAGGTAAAAAAAAATCCAGTCCACAATCACATTTTATATTGAAAATGAGTCATTTTGTGTGTTTTTTCCCAAATCAGTGACATAATTTACGAATTTGGCAATTAAAGAGTTAAAATCATGATTTTTTTTTAAACATTTAGTATTTTTGAGCAGGACTGAGGTTGATTAATGGATTTATGCAAAAAAAATTGAAAAAAATATTTATCTGATACATTTTTATAGCAGTTTAAAGTAGTGGCTGTTTTCAGCCACAAACATAACGAAAGGGTAGTAAATTTGCCCACAGTGTACTGTTGAGTTTTTGAAAAATTTCAAAGCATTTTCCCAAAATATGTGTCAAAATAAGATTTGTCACCAAAAATCATTCCATTTGCTGAAACACAGAAAAAGTTACGGCCAAAATTAGACTCAAAAATACCCCATAGTGGATGAAAACATCCCCAACAGCACATAAGGGTTAATTGCACAGTCTTTGTTTTAGCTGCTTGTTTTAGCTGCTACCAATTGGCACAGAGTCAAGAAATTACAAACCACCCACCCCCCAGGTCTGACGATTCTTTGCCAACCCCCAATGCTAATCGATCTCCTCTCAGGGAATCAAAATAAAACAGTTTTTTTCCAGTTTTCACCAGAGTGTGGGCGGGGTTTTAATCCCTTGCAGTTCCTTTGTTTAAATGCTATTTAAGCAAATCTACTATACATACGCTTTAAGTTATTTCAAATTAATGTTTAGAACTTAATTTGTTGATATCGCGTAACTTAATTTGACATATGTTGATATAACCAACTGACATTGTAGCCTAGTAGATTAGATTGCATGCCAGGAAGAGGCTTATGCTTTGTATTAAGTAATGAGCGTTTACTAGCCGCACTCAAGCGCACGACCGCACGCATAAAGCTTGCCACAAAGAACCGGTAAAAGTATGATTATGAATGCGTCTAAATGTATCTAAATACGCTGTGAATGTGAATGTGCATTATACGCAGAGTTTCGGTTCATTTATGAGACGGACTCCAGTTCACTCGCCGGCGCCTCCAATGTCGTGATTGTCTGCTATATTTACTTCTTAAATCCAGGCAATTGGTTCACGAAACATTGATTAAAATTAAGATATAATTAATACAAAACGAAATTCAATTTAAAGAAAGACAGCTGTTCTGATTGAGGTCTCTGTGAAAGTTTTAAAGCAGTCTTTTAGTGCCGCTTTCAGAGCGCTCACGTCTATAACCGTAAACTGACACGTTGTTTTTTCCCTCATAAATGCGAACACGAAAATTAAAATAAAATTAATATTATAATGTTTTTTTGTTGTGTCAGACAATGATTACCAAATTTTTCTCTCATATTGCTCCTCATAACCGCTGAAAACGGTCAACGGAAGTTAAAAGTGGTGGGTACAAAATGACTCATGACGAAATCTGGTGGGTACACGTACACTGTCTTTGTCATCTCTTTAGAATATTGCTACTTTTAGAAAAAAATGACATGATTATGAATCAAATTATTATGAACAAATAATGAAACTGTGTCAAAATTCGACAACACAAAGAATGATCAAAAAGCGATATAACGCACATTTCAGGTTAAATTAATTATATAAAAAAACAGGGAACTGATCAAAATGCGTAATTAAAATAATTGTATTATGTGTTACCAAATATTTAATACCACTTCCCCATAATGTTATAATTGTTTTTTAAAACAACATCTGTCAAACTGTCAATAAGATACCTCTTATCTGGTCAATTTTATTTTATTTTAGAAGTCATAACTGTTGATCACCCTTTATATGGAATTTGTGAATATGAATATTTAGAAGATTTACAAACTGTTGGCAAGACCTCAAACCAACCCCGGACATTCTGAGACTACCGTGGAAAAATCTTTATGCTTAATGCATTAAGACAGTTCAATTAAAATATTTATTAATAATGTAATGGCAAATCAGATGCGCCCAAAATATAAATGCTACGCGTTGTGCTGCAACATTACCTCACAAGAAATATCTGCCCAAGAACAATCACACAAGAAATATCTGCACGAATTAAGAATCTGGGTAAGTCGCATTATTTAAGCCTTTCATTATGTTAGGATGATTTTGTGTATATATAAAAAAAAATACTGCTGGGTTTTTACAGGCAGAGTCATGTGTATTATGCTCACACTAAATTCTCTGTTGCACTTATATAAATGCGCATTGCACGCACAATCATCTTAAAGTCCCCGTGAACCGGAAGTTGCAAACGACTTTTCTCCAGTGTTATGACGTATTTCCAAGTGAAACGGAATATTGAACAGAGGGCAGGGTTTTACTCTAGCGCTCCTCCTCTCCATCTCTGCTCATAGCAGACTAACGGTTTGAGGGGAGTGGTTAAGCGTTTTCAAACCAAGCCGTCAAATCTACGTCATCAGAAAAAGATGCCATTCCAGACCCGGAAGTAACTTTTCAGACTTTAATTAAAGTATAATTAAATTAATTTAATTTTTTATATTTACTTGCACAGATTAATTGTTCATCACAAGACAAGTAATATGCGCTAACAAAGTAAATAGGGTCATTTTGATTTCATGGGGACTTTAATAGTTGTACAAAAAAGTTATGCACTGGCAAGAACGTCACTTTGCTGTTTTAATAAAAGCAATGTTAAATATTCTGCATGCACTCATCTCCTGGAAACCACAGCAATGACAAAGCATATAAAAATGCGTAAACGTTGTCCAATACCCCTTCTTGTCTTAAGACAACTTTGATGAACCTTTTGCATTTACAAATATTTTCAAATGTCTGTATAATACAGTAGCCTACTGTAAATATTTGTGTCTATTACTATTTATAATTTATATTTTATTGTGGATGTTTTCTCACAATCATGACGTAATGTGAAGTAAAATAAAAAATCTAATGTAAAGTTGTTTTTTATGCGCCACCTGGTGGATATTCTGTGAAGCGAAACACATTAAGGGATTTTTTAAGTAGGGCCTCCCCCCATTAAATTCATTAATGAAAATTTTATTAAAATTAAGATAGGCCTACAATTAATACAAAACAAAATTCACTTTAAAGATAGGCTTTGCCTTTGTGCTTTCTGTTTGAGGTCTCTGTGAAAGTTTAAAAGTCTTTTAGTGCTGCTTTCAGAGCGGTTCCGTCCGTAATGGAGAACTGTCACGTAACATTGTTTTTTCCTCATAAATGCAAACACGAAAAATAAAAGGCAAAATACTTTTTTTTAAAGACAAACCATCAATTTTTGAAAAGTGGATGGATTTATAGCGTTTTGGAAAAAAATTGATGGATTTATAGCGTTTTGAGGGGGGGGGGATTGATGGATTTATAGCGTTTTGAAAAGATCTTTTTTTTTTTTTTACTTTGAATTTATCATCAACAATATTGTTGTTTGATTTAATAATCATTGTTCAACATGTTCAGACTGAGCCAAAAAACGACAACATTTTAACAGGATAAATTAAATATTCACAAAATGTGTGGGTCTAGGGCTGGGCAAAAAATATAATTTTCCTGAAAACTTTTGAAATGGATTTATCGCGTTTTGGAAAAGAGCTCCTCATATATATAATTCAACGATAGATGGCGATATATGCGAGTCGCCAAAAAGAAAATTGCTGCAACTGCAAGAGAAGAATCAGCCCACCACCTTTCTTATACAGTCTATGCCCACCACGCTGCACGAGCAGAGCAGAGACAATGACGCTTGAAAACATTTTGTTTTCGACGAGAAAGTGGTCGAGAGGTAAGTATTATAATGATATTATGTATTGTTATGAGGAAATGTATATCATAGTATGATAGTGATTTGTGGAATTGTGAGTATTTTTACCCGACCTGGGGTGCGTTTCCCGAAAGCATCGTTGGCCAACTATGGTCGCAAGTTCATCGCAATGTCCATTGAACTCTATTGGTAACGACGGAACTTGCGACCATAGTTGGCCAACGATGCTTTAGGGAAACGCACCCCTGTCTAGCATTGCGTTTTGCACGCGGCTCTGTGGGGGCAATATGGAGTTTTTCTACTAAAATGAATCCTGTAATGATTTGGTTCATTTTTAACAGTAGTTATTCCAAACATAACTCCATCCTTCCCTCCCTTTATTAGGGGTTCAAGCACGAAGTGCTGAAACCCTATTGTAATTGTACTTATTTTTATTAGGGGTTCAAGCACAAAGTGCTGAATTTCTATAGAGGACCAAACCTGCAGAAATTAAAAATGGATGGATGAATGGATGGATAGATAAATAAATGTGATAATAGGAATATCCATTGTTAGATAAATGTGATAATAGATATTGTGTGTCAATTGTTGTTAGTTTTGTTATATTTGTGACATGGTCGTCATCTGTAAAAGACACAGTGACAGGCCCACAGGTGAGTATAAACTCTTCAACGTCTTGGGCATCTAGGAAGTTTGAATCAGTCTCATTTTTCAAAATTTTTCTCAAAACTGAGTTTGTGATGGTCAATGAGATCTCATCCATGTTTACTTTCACAATGAGAGATCCATTATACTTGGTCATATAACTCTCCTGCTTTCGCAGAATCTTACAAGTAGTGCATCTGTGAAATTTTTCTCTTGGATTGAAATTTGTCTGTGTGCAGTGACATTTAGGACAGGATAAATCCCCACTTTATGGGGATTTATTAAATCCCCACTTTATGGGAATTTCTCTAAATCCCCATAAATCCCCACTTTATGGGAATTTCTCTATCAAGAAATTGTGCTGCTTTCGATTTCCTGTGTAACAGTGTGTTTCATTTGTATCATTTGTGTTTGATGAGGTGGTGGGTAATGTAATAGTTGTGGTTTGTTGCCTGATTTTAGTGTTTCTCGTGGTGGTTAAGTGAATTTTAGCATTGAACAATCTCGTTGAGAGATTTGTGAACTAATATGTTTTTCCAATTACAACCTGATCAATTTGATTGTCCCAAAGGGATAGAGGAATGGTCCCAGTCTCGTCTGCAATCTTGCAGGTCTTCACCTCACTGTTGCTGTCATGGGCAGTGACCATGGTGCTTGTTGTGCTGATGTCTGTAACTGTTGCGATGAGTTGTGAAATCTGTAAACTAGAGTAAATGGTTAATAATGTACTTATTAAAACAAAGGATCTGTAACTAGTGTGTTTGTGTAGTTAGGTTTGAATGTTACATTTTTTGAGGTATAAGGTGACAGTTATGTTATAGTTCTAAAATTTGGCCCTCAAACAGAAATATAAAAACAGATTAGGGGTAAATTTAGAGGTAAATGCCATATTTGTCTGTGAAACTGGGTTTTGAAGTTTTAGTTGATAAACATTACATAATTTTAACTATAATACATTTAATACAGCAATAAATGTATAATGTTTTTTTAAAGTGGGGATTTATGATGTCAAAGGGTATCAAACATCGCCTCTGCAGAAGCCTACTTCAAAACTGATTGTTTAGCCTCACCCAGATTTGTGCATACATGCAATATGCTGATTTTACGCAGCCGCCATTTTGAAATCAAAAGTTAGGCTCAGGTGGGAAGAACCCCGGAAGTGTCAGTGGTGAGAGACAACAAATATTTTGATCTCGTTTGCTTTGTAAACATAAAACTAATACTTGCAAAATGGTTCACTTTGTGTTGCTGAGGAAAGCAGAGTCTTGTGTGTGTGTCTTTAAGAGAGGGGCGTGCTTTCTCGTCTCTTCTGGGCGAGTGCGGTCGCGGGAGGTTCAAGGAGTCTCTTTAAAGTTGAAATTACAGATTACGTTCATTTCACTGAACGTAGGAAAAGTCCGGCGATGAAAAGAAAAACAAAAACGGAGAAAAACTCCCTAAGGAGTCGTGGGACAACTCTCACAGAAAAAGTGCTCTGGAGCTGGATTTCGGAGTCGATCCTTTATGGAGAGGATGGGTTCACGCCTCTGTTTGCGCAAACAACCAATGAACGTCCAAAGATCTGAAGCGGGAAAAGTTCCTTTGTCTCTGGGGAAACACCCACTCGAATAAGTTATGGTGTTTGTCAGAATTTGAGCCTTTATACTCTAGTAAGACAATTCATGTAATAATAATCATATCATTGCAATCTATTATCGAGATTCAACTCCGTTAGATCTCAAGATTTAAAATGATATAAAACACGTCATATGAAAGATTAAGGAATACAAAACTACGTAAGATATGCCCTATTATAAGCATTTAAAGTTCACTACATGGCTAGAAATAAGGTTTACCCAAAATGTGATGTACACTAGGCTACAAATGGAGATGAAGCTTGAAGGACTAAACACGGTACAAACCTGATTGGTCTAACCTTATTACCAAAGTTTACAAGAATACACAAACTGCACCACGTAGAAGGAAAATGATGAGATGGGAAATTACATCCATGTTTACACATTTCTCAAGTGGTTATATAGAATACATAAGACTGCAGGGTCTATTTACAAGAATTTAAGTGAGCATTGCGGTTCTATGAAAATTCCGTTTGGGGTAATAAAGTTTATGGTCTAGCAGGAGGTAGACAAGACAATATTGGGGAACATTCTTACAATAAACACTCACAATAAATTCAAAGCTATACACTAGAGAGTCACACTATAGAATAAAACAAACTAATCAAGCATGTATGCTTTAATATGTCATCTACAGATTCTGAATCACTTGTATTCTGAATTAAATGCAAAGGGATGTTTGCGTGTGTGTGTGTGTTTGGAGAAAGTCCCGTTATCTTCCTGGCTGAGAGAGAGGGGGGTGCATTGGAATTCTTTTGAAGCTTGTAAAGCTAGGAGAATATGCTGTGTCGTGTTGTCCTGGTACTACTCCGAGGTGCCATAAAGTGTCAGAAAGCAATCTAAACCCAGACCTGGTGGCTCCATGCCAGTAATTTAGATGCTCGAGAATGGAATCGAGCAATCGAGTGCAATCGAGGTTAAAGCTGCAGTCGGCAAGTTGGGTCGACTTATCCAAAATTTTGAATGTTTACAACTCTCATGCCCCTCCCCCACTACCAACGAGCACCCTCCCATCGTCAGTGCGTGTGTACCTGATTTTCTGTGAACGCGTCCGTCTCTTCAGCATCGATCAACACCATGGACTCGGAGGTAGGCTGCCCTGACTAATCTACCCATAGATAGCAATAACCGAGGAATTGGAAGCTTGTTAGTAGATTTTCTCTTCACCATCACTCTTCGTACAATCTTCAGGCGAACTTCAGGCGTGTCGTGTGCATGTGATATTGTAACGTGCGTGCCTGCGCAAGGGAGAGGGGATCTGTGGCGTGTGCACGACCTGTGATTGACAGTCAGATCTCACACCCCCCTGCGCTGATTGGACCTGATGATCCGGGAACGGTGGATTTTTGCAAAACAAATAACACGCTCCAGGTGGAGTTAGAAGCTCAAACAGCGCTCTGGACTTGGTCTGGAAACAGTGCTTGCAGGAGCGGGCTCTGGAACAGCGCTTGCAGTAGCGGGCTCTGGAACAGCGCTTGCAGGAGCGGGCTCTGGAACAGTGCCTGGGACAGCGCTTGCAGTAGCGGGCTCTGGGACAGCGCTTGCAGTAGCGGGCTCTGGGACAGACAGAGACGGAGAATTGGAGGCTCCCTTCCTCCTCTTCTTTCTCCTAGGTCGCGGTGCGGAAGTGATAGCCGGACTAGTGACCGTTTCTGGGAAGCTTCTAGAAGCTCTGGGAAGCTTCCAGTCTTTTACTGGAAAAGACAGTCCGTCAATTTTATGACAATTTATTAAATTTCTTGTGGAAACGGCCATTTTACCATGAGAAAATTTCTCTCAAAGGCTACTGTCCTTATAATTCCATATTATTATTATTATGTCTACATATTTTATAGCATTTTGTTTTGTGTTTTTAATTTAAATAAAATGGTTAATTAAAAAGACATTTACCTCAGAGAAACTGACAGTTGTGATGTCCACTATAGGTGAGTTAGGTGTCAAGTCAAAGAGTTGGGCTGTGTGTGAGTGCGATGGTCACAGACCCCAGCTTATATATGCTCGCTGCCAGATTTAGAATTTGTGACATAGGTGTTAAACGCTTATTTTATTTTAAAAAAATGTAATATAAATTTGTATAATGATATATTGCGTTATAATACTAATAATTATGTTATAATATAAATAAATAAAAAAATAGGCCTAACATTATATCACCGTACTTTGCGTTATATTAAAAGTATTGTTTTCAAATAAATAATTTAGCATAATTTAGCACAAGACTCACAACCTGTTACTTACCTGATCTACCAACCTGAGATACTCATCTTTAGTCTTCATTCTGATCTGCCTTCTCCGTTGTCTGATCATCTTCATCATCAGTTCTCCTCTCTGGTTTCCACTCCACCTGCAAAGACATTCAGATTACTATTCACCCAAGTTAATCTCAAGTTTGCATGACCTACTCACCATTACATCTGCTGGTTCCATGCTTCTGTTCTCAATAAACATTGTTTTATTTACTCACCTGTTTGAGTCTTCACTAAACCTGACAATAATTTATTTTTTTTTTTTTTTTTTTTTTTTTACACAAAACTAAAAGCAATATGAATATTATTTTTGGACATTTATAGAGCTCTTTAAAATACACAACAATAAAAAGAAGCTTTAAACAGTCATACTGCAGTGCGTCTTTAATTTCCTAAATACTTTAGTGATAGTCCTCTGGCTATAAGTGTGAAGATTAAAAAAGTTAAGTTAGTGTATGTTATGTATGTGTTAAAATATTAGAGGCTGGACTGACTGAGGAACTCTGCAAAACACACAAACATGCTGTATAAAACAGTGCATTTGTACTAACTATTTTAATTACGCACCCAACTAGATGCAATATCTCAGTCAAAAGTGACTGAGCCTTCTGTTCGTCTCAGTATTACAAGGCTGATCTGTATGACAATGAAAGATTAAACATAATAAAAAAAGTAATTACTTTAGTTGACCAATCACAGAGATATTTGCCATACGTTTATCCCAACATATAAAATGACACTAGGGTGAGTACAGATGACTGCATTTTTTTGGGGTGACATAAAAATGTATAGTATATATCTGTGCTAAAATGTTTTGATAAATGCGATACCTCAGGAATCAGTTCTCTAATTATAAGGTTGATGTGTTAAAGCTTTTTGTTCTTTTTTCTTAAACACAATGTTGTCGATGTGTCCTAGAAGTTCCTCAACATGTGCTGACAAAGCTGCATGAAAGCTCTTTGGTTTTGACATTTTTCCCATCTTTGTTTGCCACCATTCACAATTCTTAGGAATACAAATGTTTAGTATAAACCTAGAAAACGATATCTAAACATTTTTAATTTCATAAAAATCTTATATGTAACTGAATCTCTATGGAGGACCAAACCTGAAGAAATTAAAAATGAATAAATTAATGAATAAATAAATAGATAGATAAATGGAATAAATAGATAAATAAGTGTGATAATAGGAAAAGAAATAAAGGAATAAACGACTTGATAAAATAAATGATTCATTAAATCTTATATGTAACTGAATTTCTATGGAGGACCAAATCTGCAGAAATTAAAAATGAATAAATGAATAAAAAAAACATGCATGCGCCGATCAGTAACTTGAACAAATTCTTGACACAGTTTCTTCTTGTCCAAGTTATACATTCTCTCTCTGTGAACATGACAAACAGCCAACACTGCTGAGTCGGGTTTGTGACATTGAAGAGCGCAGCCAGCTCTTCAGGCGTCTCAAGGCACTGAACCTTCTCTCTGCTTCAGCAGATGAGGCAGGAACAATGAGCAACAAACGCAGAAGTGCCTCAAATTGAGCACAAAGAGTATAGAAGCCCAAGAGGCGGAACTCAATAGAACGCTCCATAGCAACAGTTGCCCCCATGACGTGACGGTGTGGCCGCCATTATAGACTGAAAACTGAAGGAAAACGTTGAAAAATAATGGGAGTCAAGGGCACTGAAAAACTTAACATAACAAAAACTTAACATAACTTAATTTTTTTCTGGCCGTCATATCTAAATATGAAAACAATTTAAAATACATTAATTAGGATGACTGACGTTAAATGACAGAAAATGTTATTTAACGTCAGTTAAACGTCTATGTGTTGGTTATGCATGGCCTAATTACCCTTAGGAAAATAGTATTTTGGGACAAAATATTACTATAGAAGTACTATAAGACTACTATAGAAATACTATAGCGGCTCTAGAATATATTAGTGGTATTACAGAACATAACATACTTCTGTGATGTTCTGTAATACCTCTATAATATTTTAAAGCTGCTATAGTATTTTTATAGTAGTCTTATCGTACTTCGAAAGTATGTCCCAAATTACTATAGTATTCCTATAAGATCACTATAATATTTTGTCCTATAGTACTTTTTCGTAAGGGTATGTCCCCCACCGAATCGGCTTCATTAGCCTACCACTTACGGTTTGCAAAGATACAATTATAAAATTACTGCAAACCTTTAATCTATCAATATTTATGTTTATTTATAGGCAGACACACAGGAATAAGATATTTATTCAAATGTTGATTTTGAAATTAGTGAACATCTCCAATAAAAAAAATAAAATTATAAATGAAAATTTCTAAAGACAGTTAATCTTTTAAGTGAAAGTGCACACAGTGAACGTTTCAATGGCAAAAACAAAAACAATCTGTGAATGACCTATTACAGGCGGAAAGGTACAGAAAAGATGTGCAATCTAGCAAGTGCACACATGAACTATAAACAGTACTAAAAGTAGTGCCATAAGATCTCAGTAATTAATCAGACACCACCATCTATTGTGTGTGCATTTGTGTATGCAAACTGGCGCTAACGATTTCAGCAGCATTCAGTCCATAATCTACAGACTGTTACACATAACACAACAGAGTTTCGCCTCTTGGGCTTCTACACTCTTTGTTGAGCGTGAGTTTTTCAAGGCGACCGTTATTTAGAACTTGTCACTTTATGGTTTCCATGGTTATGCGTCATTGCTTTTCACGTGACACACCACAGCAGCAACAGCGCTGAATGAATGATCTGCTTTTATGTCATTTTCCCTTTTTTATTCAAAATATTCACAAATTTGTTAGCTATGGCATGAAATATCTGATATTTCGATTGTCAAATATATGCAAGTGGAAGTGTTTTGTTGTTTAAACACCTTTATAACAATCAGGTTAGTAGAGCTGTATGCGCGATGGGCACCGCCATCTTAGTTTGTGCCGCAGATGCAGTTCAGAGAATTGGATCTGTTGGATTTACAACACGTGAATTCATCCACTTCTCCCATAATATATACAAGTGGCTGGTGAACTAGGAGAAGAATAGACCCCTTTTGCGCGGACGTAACAGTTACGTCACGGCGCTAGCTGGAGGCAAAACAAACGGAAAACTGGAGGCGGCCAATACAAACCAGCACAGATTCGGCTGCATAATAAGGAGCTTAAATTATTATTTGTATTATTAAATGTCATCTTGTTGTGTTGTTGGGTGCAAGAATCAATGAAAAATGAGTATGCTGTATCTGGAATTTATATTTCTAGAAAATATTCATATCATTAAAATTGCACCGTAGTGTCACTCTTTACATTGCCATCTTCTTGGCACTGCTAGGCAGAACTGCGGATCGTACACAAGTCTTTACATGACCATTCAGCACATAGTTATAGGCATCTAAAGATGTATATGCCCTCAGTTTCTCTATCGGGTAGGTGTAGAAGTCAGGCCACTCAACTGGAGGTAACGTTAACCTTAACGTTAATCCTGTCAGATCGTCCATTGACTGAGCGTGTGTACGGTCATCTGGTTCCGTTCGTTAAAATAATTTTTTGCAAATAACAATCGCGGTCCTGGACAGTGAGTGACCTTGCACATTAAGACAAAATCGGATTTTGTCCAGTCATTGTTAAAAAACAGGCTAACAAAACAGCTAAGTCCCGCCCACACAAATATGTCACCATGTTTACCAACTGTAAAAGGTTCTATAGAGTAAACTTTTAAGTTACTTACACAATGTGTATTTGATAAAACGTGTCTAATTATAATGGAAAGCATTATTATTATTTCTTCCATAATACATTTAAGAGTTTGTAAAACACACACTGATGTCTGTTTTTTAGCACTTATGTGAATTTATGTCCGAAACCTAAAATAAACATTAATTTACAGATCAATAAAAAAAATTGTCTGTGTGTGTGTGTGTGTGTGTGTGTGTGTGTGTGCGAGTGCGAGAGAGAGAGAGGGCCTGCGACCGCGTGCCATCTTATACAGATGTGGCCTTTAAAAACGTGCGTTGTCTCCCGCGGCATTCGGCAATTCGTCTCGCACAGTCTCGCAGAATTCTGCAAGTGCTTTCGGGGGGGGGCCTATTTAAAAAATCCCTTAATGTGTTTTGCTTCACAGAATAGGTGGCGCATAAAAAACAACTTTACATTAGATTTTTTATTTTACTTCACATTACGTCATGATTGCGAGAAAACATCCACAATAAAATATAAATTATAAATAGTAATAGACACAAATATTAAGGTTCATCAAAGTTGTCTTAAGACAAGAAGGGGTATTGGACAACGTTTACAAAGTTTTATATGCTTTGTCATTGCTGTGGTTTCCAGGAGATGAGTGCATGCAGAATATTTAACATTGCTTTTATTAAAACAGCAAAGTGACGTTCTTGCCAGAGCATAACTTTTTTTGTACAACTATTAAGATGATTGTGCATGCAATGCGCATTTATACTAAGCGCAACAGAGAATTTAGTGTGAGCATAATACACGTGGCTCTGCCTGTAAAAACCCAGCAGTATTTTTTTTATATATACACAAAATCATCCTAACATAATGAAAGGCTTAAATAATGCAACTTACCCAGATTCTTAATTTGTGCAGATATTTCTTGTGTGATTGTTCTTGTGCAGATATTTCTTGTGAGGTAATGTCGCAGCACAACGCGTAGCATTTATATTTTGGGCGCATCTGATTTGCCATTACATTATTAATAAATATTTTAATTGAACTGTCTTAATGCATTAAGCATAAAGATTTTTCCACGTTAGTCTCAGAATGTCCGGGGTTGGTTTGAGGTCTTGCTGACAGTTTGTAAATCTTCTAAATATTCATATTCACAAATTCCATATAAAGGGTGATCAACAGTTATGACTTCTAAAATAAAATAAAAATGACCAGATAAGAGGTATCTGATTGACAGTTTGACAGATGTTGTTTTAAAAAATAATTACAACATTATGGGGAAGTGGTATTAAATATTTGGTAACACATAATACAATTATTTTAATTACGCATTTTGATCAGTTTTGCTTTTACAAAATGTTCCCTGTTTTTTATATAATTAATTTAACCTGAGATGTGCGTTATATCGCTTTTTGATCATTCTTTGTGTTGTCGAATTTCAACACAGTTTCATTATTTGTTCATAATAATTTGATTCATAATCATGTCATTTTTTTCTAAAAGTAGCAATATTCTAAAGAGATGACAAAGACAGTGTACGTGTACCCACCGGATTTCATCATGAGTCATTTTGTACCCATCACTTTTAACTTCCGTTGACCGTTTTCAGTGGTTATGAGGAGCAATATGAGAGAGAAATTTGGTAATCATTGTCTGACACAACAAAAAAAACATTATAATATTCATTTTATTTTATTTTTCATGTTCGCATTTATGAGGGAAAAACAACGTGTCAGTTTACGGTTACGGACGTGAGCGCTCTGAAAGCGGCACTAAAAGACTGCTTTAAAACTTTCACAGAGACCTCACACAGAACAGCTGCCTTTCTTTAAATTGAATTTCGTTTTGTATTAATTATATTTTTACATATTATACTATTACGTTTAACCGTTCAAACATTCTATTAATTAAACTGCTGGTTTAACTATTATGTATGCCAACCTTTTAGATTGCCTCTACCTTTTCAAATGACTGCTGTTGAGGGACTTAATGATACAGGAACATGTGAGTTTTTCACTGTTTGTTATACAGTGCTAAAAGTGTGTTGTATGTGTATGTGGTTCTGTTAGCCGGTGCTGGCGCTGGCTGTACTTTAATCATACTGAGTCTGACTATATATATATATATATATATATATATATATATATATATATATATATATATATTGTGCCTATTAATGAGCAATACATTAATTAATCTTAATATTGTTGTTGAATATTGAATTATGAAGTCAACTACTCTTTGATTCTGAAATGTATTTTGAAGCTATTTATTGATATTTGTCTATTTATAATTGTCTAAAAGAGTACTCTTGCTGATTGTTAAATTATTTATATTGCTATATGCAGTATTTATATTGAATCATGTACATGATGAAACAAACAAACTGAGATTGATTATGATAATATGATGACTTTATTATATTATGATTATGGTGATTATAGTTGTGATGCTTGGAACCTGAGTGATGTATTAATTAGTCCTGTTTTGTACAGGCCAGGTTCTGTGCATTGATGGTGAGCCACTAGGCCCAAACCTGATGCTTTGGAGTGCATACACCCACCGGTGTGGTAGGAGGCACTGCAGCTGCTAATTTTGGCACACTTGCGCACACACCCTCAGAGACATTTTCACACACTCTGAGACATTTTCACACACCTTGGACATTTTCACACCCTCAGAGACATTTTCACACATTCTGAGACATTTTCACACACCTTGGACATTTTACACATCTTTACATTGGTACTGATCTTATGAACTGTTCCATCATGGACTCCTTGGACTCTGCCTGTCTTGAGGGCTGTGTGTTGTGAACCACTGCGGCTTCAAGCATTTTTTTATGATTGAGAGAATTGTGAGATTGTTGTATGTTCATTAATAACCTGAAGCTATGGAGACCCGCTATCATCAACCATTTATACTGGACTGCGTCTTCCACCCCAAATGGCGATTCTGATAAGATGAAGGCCAAGTGGCAGAGCATGCTGAACCATGTTCAGGATATACATGAACATCAGCTACCCTTCATTTCCGCAATGTGCACACCCACCTCTGGAAGGAGAGGGAAGAAACAAGCAGTGGCTTGAACCAGGTACAATAGAGTGTACAATTGGGGTCAGAGGTCACATTTGCATTGTGCTTGTCAAAGATTTGTTTGAGTATACTACTAGTTGCTTTAGAGATGTAACTCATAACCATTTGTAGAGGAAGAATAACATTCTGCAGGTCCCATCACGTCTAATTATATATTTGTTCAACAGCCTTATTAAAGATGAAAAGTAAAAAATGTTAACTAAATGTAGTCATGCCTTGTAAGTATTTTGTAATAATAATAATAGTACTTATAAAATACACTGTTTTATACAGGATCAACAGCTGCGATAAAGTTGGAAAATGTTTCTTCCAGAAAGGCCCTGCTGAAGGATATTCGACAGCTCTCACCACAAAACCAAACATTTTCCTTGGAGGCATTCCGTTCACTTATGCTGCACTTTGCGCCAAAGCACACCGGCTTCTCTTTTCTTGGAATGTACAGCAGGTAAATGTTGATGAAGGTTAATGGATCAATATGGCTACAGCTAATGCAGTCTAATATAGCAGCCAAAACCTCATTGAAAAAGGTCAAAATTGTTCATAACAACAGCATCGCATAGCCTACTGTCCATAGAAATATGAGAAATCGAATCATCACCTCACTAACCTCATGCTGTATTGTGTACATGAATGTATTGTATTGCTGGTGTATCACACTACATTGGTTTAGTTGTGGTACCTAATACTCAAGTGTACTATTTTTCCTAGAGACTTCTCTTAGGGGCCCTCCACTTCAATAACAATGGAGACAGAGACGTAGCTCAAACGAACAATGGTGTGGCGCGCTATGCAGTCCGTTACCCCCGGTTTCGTAAGGGTGGCTGGGTCGTCCGAGTCCGACCCATAAAAGAAAACCGTCATACGGTGATCAGTAATTTTTTAGGTGACTCAATGAGTTAACTAGTAAACTGAATGTGATCTCAATATTTGTTTCCCTCATCAAGAATATGCATCGGCCCTGATGGTCTCCCTGGGAGAGGGATATATAAGGTCACCACAGGCCCTCAAAGAAGACAGCGCCATCCTGTCCTCAGCTGCACCTGCCCCTCTTTCCACACATCACATAATCGCCAAGGATGAGACAGTCGGCCACCATCTTGAACGTCATTCACGTTTTAAGTCCTAATTACTGTCAATGAAATTAGAAATACATTTTATACACCAAGACAATTTGTGTGATTTTGTGTTAATTTTGTACAAAAATACATATTTATTGATTGCCTCCCATATGGGGCCATTGGAAGCCTCTGTATGCTCCTCCTTCCTCTGGAAACTGCCTCCTGATTGCGACCACAACTCAAGCAGGTATCGCCTTCCTGATCTCCCTGCCCAGAAACCCATATGCCCATCTGACCACCTGCCTGTAGGCTGTGTATCGGAATTGGCTAGAGCAATGAAGGGGGCAATCATGATATTAACAATCCTGTTATAGTCACTTGATGTAACATTTTCTGTTATTCTATTCCATAATGGTAACATTAATTGTAGAGCCTCAAGTATATATGCACATCTGAGTTTGATAATCTGCTAAACCCTCAGCATCAATAATGCACATTCTTTTGACACAAAGTTTGTTATTTGTGTAGAAAACTGACAACTATAATAGATTATGTGTATAATAATATAATAGTGGTGTTATAACTTCGTCTAAACATACTCTGGTCTGTTGACTTGGAGAGGGCCATGCTCCTGCCTGAAGTTGAGGTATGCTACCTGCAGTGAAAACTGGTTGAGGCAACACGCATCAAAGCCGGGATGGAGTGTCAGGCAGGTAATATCCTTGGCCGGAACTAAACCCTCAACTACGGCCCAATAGGCATCCACCTCTCGACAACACATGCTGTCCACCGCCGACGTCAAAGACTCACAATGTCCGCACAAGCACCTAGCCAACAAAAAGCCATCAGAGAGATCCTTGCCTCTCTTCCTAATCTGCCCCTCTCTCCCTCCCTCTTGCAGGCAAAACCGCGTAACTTACTGGATTTTTATACAGATATGATTGTTAGACTGTTGTTATTGTAGCTTAGGTAATGTCATTATTTATTTATATTGTAATGGCATGGTCATTAGTCAATGTAGATAACGTTAGGTCAATGTAGCTAGTGCTAACCAGTGTGGATAGGCTGCATAATCACTGTCTCAGCGTTAAAATCGTAGGTTGTAGAATATGAGAAGACAAAATGTTGCTGGCTTAAATTAAGACAATCTAAATGGATGTTTAATCAAGAACAAGGTCGAACGTATGTTTGCTAAAGCAGATTTATTGCATAACAAAAGGTACTAGCCCTACAGTAGATGAACCAGCGTTAGCCATGGTGCTAACTTGCATTAACTCACCAAGTCACTTGCCCTATTCGCCACTGGTTTTCTTGACACCACAACTCTACTTCTCTCCTCTGCCCATTGTTCCTCCCGCTAATCTCCCCCTGGCCTCTATCTCGCCTAGGAGGCTCATAATTATAGGCCTGTGGGCCATCATAGGCATGCTCGTCGACTTCGGAGAACTCGGTTTCTTCATTCACATCCATTGTAACCTGATCTTCAACTTGACCGGACTCCCTCGCCCATCGTCACTTCCAGTTAGTGTTTTATAGATGCGGAAGTTATTTTATCACAATTTATCTCAAAATATCGTTAATGGCATAGTTATATATTGCTCCAGTTATGAAAATCTAGTTGTTTTATCATCAACATACACTATGCTATATAGGGATGTCCAACCTGCAAGTTGCTCTTTAATGGAAATTAATGTAATTATCAAACAGTTGTTCGTCTAGCAAACGGCCGTAAGATTAACCCATCAATTTCTCAACCAAAATTATCTCTTTCTTATAATTCGGGGAAGGCTATTTTCTGGCCACGAAAATCACCTTCCTGTCCTTATAAAATTTAGGTTACTGAAACAGTAACAAATTGTAAAGCTTTGTAGCTTTAGATCGTAATGCTTCAGGGACTGTGAAATGTTGAGAAAACAGAAATTAGTTAGTTAATTTTTTTTCCTGACAGACCAGCCCATGAAACACGTAGATCAGCGGCCCATTGGTTATTTTCTTGATTGACACTGGGCTGGCCCAATCACAACTTTAAACAAATGAGCGAGCGTGCAGCAGTGTCAGTGTGTATCTGTCAGAATAGTCAGCGAGATGGAGAGGAAACGCAAGGAATGTGTGTTATTAGCGAGTAACTATGCTCACAGCTCGATCGCCACTGGTTTTCCACTAACTTGTAAGCTGTGCCCTAATAATCTTCTTCCTGATGATGGTCATGACATCTGCCCATCGTGTTTGGGTGTTTAACATCTGTGAGAGGCTCTCACGGACCCATGCATCCACTGCAGCCTGTTGCCTATGTCGGAACGACAGCTCCGTCTTGCAGAGTTAGACCCTAATTCAACAGTGAAACTTGGGCAGTTAGATGAAGCCCCTTCGCGCAGTCGGAAGCGCAGGGCGTCGGTGGCAGCTGGTGCTCCCCTACCATCTAAGAAGGCCAATTGCGAGGTGATAAACAGTCACATGTTGAGAAAAGTTCACTTTCTATGATGGTGTCAGCGCTTTCTTCAGAGATGGCAGAGCTGAAAGGCCTGCTTTACTCACTTCAGCCTGTCACATCTGCTACACCTGTGAAGATGACACAGGAGGATGAGAATGTTCAGAATTAGGGAGCTGGGGAAGAGTCTTTTGATTCCCCTTGTTTTTCTCATCATTCAGAGTTTGATGTGCTTCTACAAGTGCTTCAGATTCCTTTTTTCACGATCATGGATGTTGCTGCACAACCATCACCTCAGGCTGTTTTCACTGGTTACCCAGCAGCAGAGGAGTCTAGTGGGGGGTCAGTTCAGTCGTCTGGGCAAGCCCAGTCCTCCTCCGAAGATACTTTGGCTGTGCTTCGAATGGCAGTTGCTCGTCTAGGACTTGATGAGTCACCTGTCCAATCTGCCCAAACAAATGTGTTTTTCAGACAGACCACAGCTGCAACATCTTTTGCCATGCTACCATGTAAGGATTTTGTGGCTGAATTCTCAAATGCTCTCACTGGTTCTGTTCCGCCTAAGTGGCGCTCAAAGATTGCTCGAAACGCTAGCGTCTATGGCTGAAGTAGATTCTATCGGGGTGGGTCGTGCTCCGGAAATAGAGCAGCCTGTGGCAGCTTTGGTGGTGTCTCCTGATGAGGCCAATCTGGTCGTACATATTCCTTGCTAAAAAAGGTATACGAGTCTGTTGCCTACATTACTCGACCAGAAAACAAAATCTGCCAGTTACTTCTTGCTGCCACCAGTACGCTGGAATCTGCAAATGCGGATCTCTCTATTTCACAATTTCTGCAAACTGTTCTGTTGGCAACAGGCCATGTGACCCGTGAGCTGGGTTGTCTTACAGCCACGCTTCTGGCAGCTCGCCGCCAAGTGTGGCTTGCCCAAGCATGACTGCCGGAGGACTGTAAGAAAACCTTGAGAGATCTTCCATTTGTTCCCGGGCATCTTTTTGGTCCAAATGTTCCGGAACTATTGGAAAAGAGGGTAAAGCTGTCTGAAGCCACTCGTCAACTGACACAGGTGCAGCGCAACCCTACCTTTAGAATGCCAGCGGTTCAGACCTGAAATCACTATGCCACATCGTAGCAACGTTTCCGCCGGCACGCTACACCTCTGTCACAGCCCCCTCAAAGATCTTGTGTTCCTGCAAATGCGAGAGTATTTCGCCCACCTCATCGACAGTTTCCAGGAGGACCCTGTCAGCGTCCCCCCGCGAACACTAAAAATCGCACACATAAAGCCTGAGACAGTCAGGCCGGTGGTCGATCATTTTTCAATAGATCCACTGGAGTACTGGAGATCCAACACAGCAGACCCCTGGGTGTTGGCGACTCTGAGCAGGGGATATACTCTACAGTTTCGATGCCGGCCTCCCAGATTTTCAAGAATTTTTCCTACGATTGTCAGAGACGCGGTTCATGCAGTTGCTCTCTCTCTGGCAATTTGTTTACTGTCAGAGAAGGGAACCATAGAAAAAGTTCATCCCCTCGTTCAGGGAGACGGGTTATATTCAACATATTTTCTTGTTCCGAAGAAGGTTTTCACCCACTGAATTTGTTCCTGAAGGTCCTTCCTTTTCGAATGCTGCGCACAGCCGATGTTCTTCAGTCTGTGACTGCAGACGATTGGTTTGTAAGTGTCGACCTGAAAGATATACTTTCACGTACTTTCACGCTGTACATCACAGAAAGTTTCTACGTTTCAGTTTCCTGAATCAAGCTTACCAGTTCAAAGTGCTACCCTTCAGCCTTTCCCTTTCTCCTCGCGTCTTCACAAGGTGTGTGAGCGCAGCTCTGTCTTCTCTTTGGATGAGAGGTATGCATATTCTTCCTTATTTGGATGACTGGCTTCTCTGTGCCTCAACAGAGCAGCAGGCTGTACAAGACTCCAGACTGCTTTTGAGACATGTGCAGAAGCTGGGGTTTTCTGTGAACGAGAAAAAGAGCCGTCTGATTCCATCACAGCCCAAGCAATGTTAAGCAATGTGTAGCGACAATGCCTGACATGCGGTCACATGCTGTTCCAATTAGTAAAACCTTGTCTCCAAACACATCCTTCGTTGTCTTTTCAGACAACGGGTCTGTCCATGGCGTCGCTAAGTCTGCTTGGACATGTCAAAGGTGCAACCTTGTTGCCCCCCCAGAGGGACATTTGAGTCACAAAGGAAACCCTGTTTTTAAGAATCCCCACTAAAACCCCCCAGCTCAGCGTGGACCCCTAGTGATTTTATAGCCACGCAGCAATTTGCCAGCGCCGGTTTGGCTGGTGTTTCCCCCAACCTCACAGGCTCGTGACATTCCACGCACACACACACACACACACACACTCGTGGACTTTCAAACAGAAACCCACCACAGGAAAAAGACTTTTCACCAATAAAGTCGCTTTTAAATGTACTAAAATATATCCCTTTTTGTGTTAAGAAGTGTGTAAACCATAGGAAAGCATATATGTCCTATTGTAACATTAATAGAACTAAAATGCCTATACTAATGCATAATAATGTATCTGTGCATTGCTACAACGTCTATATTCTATTTTTTGATATCTCTGTAATCCTCTCCATCTCACAGAGACGAATCTTGATTGCAAAGTACAATAATATGCATTTGTTCCAGGAAATATCATATTTCTAAGTATGAATCCTTTCCCTCATAAGACATATGGTCAAAGTAGGCGTGTCTTCTTCACACAAAGAAGACTTCTTCCCGCTACAGATCAGAAGATCTGATTGGCTGTTGTCACCGAAAACAGGGCGTAAACAGATGTCTTTAAAAAGCAAGAGACCCTGTTTCCTCCCTCTCTTCTCTCATCGATCCCGCTGATCCCACTTCCTCGCTTTTCCGGTCCCTGTCCTCCTCCTCCTTCTCCACGTGCAGCGCTGCTCCAGCTGGACAGGCCTTGCCTTGGCCTCTGGGACGCAAACCCCCGCGTCATGTAGAGTTGCCTGCCGTCTTTTGCAACTAAGATCCGGCCTCTCCCATCCTGGGAGACGAATTGAACTTTCTCGGTAACGTTACATTTCAGTGAGCCTTTTTAAACTTTGCGGCACTGGAAGACCCAGCAGAAACAGGACACCGTCCGCGCTGGCCGCTTCCTGCCTCAGCCTCAGCCTCACCCGAAAGAGCACAGAATTCTGCAAGTATATTGAGCTGATAAAAGCTGTTTCCAGGGGTCTCGTGAACAACGGTTTCTGTATGTAATAATTACTAATTTTCCCTTCTCTCTATTTCTCTCTTTCTTTCATTTCGTTTCATTCTGATCACTTATGTTATTGTTTGGTTATATGTTTGTTTGTTTATTGTTTGCATTTTTACGTACGTTTATATTCGTAGCTCATATAATCTCTAGTTTTGCATTTATTAAAATTCATAAATACTTTTCACTGTCTCTGTGTTTGAAAATCCACCTTATAAGTCAATGAAACTTAAAAGATCCAATTATAAGCTACATAGCTCGATATATAGACTACTTGAGTAGTTTTAATTAATAAACTCAGAAAGTTTAATGTCCGTGGCCAGAACATAAAACTTTCTTGGAGTTTGTGAATACCTCTTCTTAACTGTAATGATCTTACATTTATTCGCTTGATGAATTAAATGTTGATCAGACCAGTTACAGAACAAGGTAATCTCGATAATTGATCAAATAAATGTACATGCGACTTATGAATTATGACCATGAGTCATAAATATTAATATTCCCAAAATTCCCCATATTCTTGAGCTAATTCACATTTACCCAGAGTCGTATATGCTACAAATGTGAAGCACTGATCGGTGCTTTCACTGTCTAACAGACTTTTGCGTTTTTACCGTTTAGACGGAAACGCGATGGTGGAGCATTTTTTAAGATTTCCACTCTGGAGTGTGGTTTCAATTTTTTGCGCTTTTAAGCCCCAAAAACGCCGTCGCCGTCTAAACGAAAGGCACATCTGATAAAATATTTTTACGTTTTCACCCGCGAGCGTTCTTGTGTCAGAGTCTTAAAGGTTGTATAAGGAGTAAAGAAATAGAAGAAAGTAATTAATTGCATAACACAAACTCTATATTAGAGATGTGTGGTTGGGGGGGGGGGGGCGTCAAGCTTCCCCGTACTTTTTGACAAGTGTCCTTGACAGGACGAGATTCTTTGCAGCTCAAGTCGGCGGCGGTGTGTACGTACAGTTAACGCTCTATCTGTTGACGGCGCTGAGGAAAAAGCTCCTGTCACTGGAAAAGCGGTCGCCGCCCATTTATGTCAGACAGCAAAGCCCGCACACCCATCCAAGCCGTGCAGAACGTCTTCAGCACTCACGGATCGTGCATACTCCGCCGCTGGCCAGGCTGCTTCTGCTTTACAAACTATGGTCGTTCTTTTCTCGAGAAAAGGAGTTTTCTCATAGCGTTTGCAACGCAATACTCGTGCCTCATCTCTCAGGGAACCGAGGTTAAGTAACCGAGTACGTTCTGCCTTCCCTTCCACATGAGTCAGGTAACAAAACTGACAAAAAAAAAAAAATAGATTCTATATATATAGGCTATATTTCACCCCAATGATAGTAATATTCCATATATTTCTCACATTTTGATCAATATATATATATATATATATATATATATATATATATATATATATATATATATATTTTTTTTTTTTTTATACATTTAAAATTTTGCTCTGGACATTTTTTATGTTTGTATTCAACATAATAGGCCTACCTTATTATCTCAATTAAAAGTACTGAAATGAATGTATATGTGACAAAAAAGGCTGGTTATTATTTTGGCCGGTAAAAAATATGCTTGGCTGGTGGATTTTTTCATCTACCAGTCCCCGTGGCAGGTGAGCCAAAAAGTTAATTTCGGACCCTGGGGTGGGGGAGGTGCGGGGTCGCGGGGCAGCAGCGCATTTATCATGGGGGTCGTGGGCTAAAAAGGTTGGGAACCCCTGGTCTAATCGAGTAACAAGATTTAACACAAACTGTTTTAATGCTTTTAACCAATTGGTTAAATATTTGTAAAATTCACGGACATAAAGTTTGACCATTTATGAAAAAAATAACAGCGAAGAAATTATGGGCTGAATTTGAAATCGCATACATACTCATACTATTTCAAATACATATATGTCAGAAATAGCAAGAGTAGTAGGCTATGTTAGGACGCTAATCTAAATTCAGACAGGATTTTATCTAGGCACGTTACATTATTAGTAGCTCGCTGGCATTCCGGCTCGTTGACTCAGCTCACTGAAAAGAGCCGGCTCTTTTGGGTCACAAACGGCTCTTTAAAAAATAAATGTTTTAACTATGACTTTGACTATGATAGGTGTGAAAACAATTCTAATTAAATTATTTAACGAAATCATACTCACAATGTCTAACTTTTTTTTTTAATGCCTTGATTTGTTATTAAAAAAAATACTAAACCTTTCCATTTAAATTACATCTTTTTAATGTATAGAAACAACATTCAAAACAATAATATAATAGAACCCATATTAAAGAAAAAAATAATAAATATTCAGAAAAATAAATAACTGAAAGGATTAAACTGGTCCCTCTTTTTCTCTCTTCTTTATTGCCATGTTATAACCAGCACTATAGCATTATAACTTGCATGAACACACACTATTATTATAAATAAAATTATTCAATATTTCATTATTACAGAATTATTTAATTTCTATAGGCTATATTTTTAAAAATAGAGTCGGCTCTTCAGATATGCGAGCTCCCGCCGTTCACCTCGAGCCGCCTCATTCGCGAATTTCGCGCCACTACTCACTGTTACTAGGGAGATGTTGAGAGAGCTGCGAGTCGCGACATCAGCAAAATAAAACACAACTATGGCAGAAAAAAAACGAAAACATATCATTTTCATTCTGACTGGGAAGTGGATTACTTTTTTGTTTATTCAAATTCGAAGTCCATCTGTCTTATTTGCAATTCAAGCGTGGCCTTACCGAAGAAGAGCAATTTGGAGTGGCAATTTAAGACCTTGCACAAAAGCTATGACGCAGATTTTCCGGCTAAATCAGCTCTACGCACCCGAAAAGTCCGGGAATTGAAGGGGCAGTTAGCAACACAGCAGTCCATTTTTACCAGACTAAACACCAAGGGTAAGGCTGCAACTATAGCATCTTATCGTGTCAGTCATGTTCTTGCAAAACACAAGAAGTCTTTCAAGGACGGCGAAGTTGTGAAAGAAGCGTTTGTCGAGGCTGCAGACGCACTTTTTGGTGACTTTAAGAATAAAAGTGACATCATAGCTGCCATTAACCCTCTGGGGTCTGGGCTGTTTTTGGGGTCCTTGGGATGTTCTGACATGCCCTGACATTTGTGCTTTTTTCAGTTGCTTATAAACATATTAATGGAAAAAAAATTCCACACTATTTAGCACAAACAGGGCTACCATAATATGTGAGCAACAAGAATGTATATGTCTGCATTTTTGAGAGAATAATGTTTATGCATGGTTATTGAAAAAACTAAAAACTAAAGTTTCTGAAATAAGGCCATAAAACACATTCTAAATATGCCAATAAGACTTTTGTCTAATGGATGTCATCACCTAGTGTTTTTTCTTCAAAATGATGTGAAAATCACCCTGCCTTATCATTCACATAGCACAATAAATTGATTTGAATTTTGCAAAGCACTTTCTGTTTGGAAAGGCAATATGCGGAGTGGGCGTCAACGATCATGCATATTTAGTGGTTCACACCTGAAGAGACAATGGGGCCCACATACTTAATGACCCTTTCATTCAGGTGAGTCACTGAGCCACAAGAATGCAAGAGCAACAGTTGGAAGCATCTCAATTCTTTTTTATTTTTCCACATATTGTGCTTGCAATTTGGCCTATAATATCCAAGGAAAACATGTCTAGTAATTGTGCAGTTAATTCTCATACTGTATTTTCAGTTTTGGAATATTTATCCTCTCCCCAAATTTGTCACTAATAAAACACAATAAAAATTATTTAAAGAAAAGGCTTATATTTACCTTTTAATAGTTTGTTTACATCTACCTTGTAAATATATTTTTTTATTAAAAAGGTTACAATTACAACAACAATTCAAGTGTAATCTTTCTTTGTAAAAACTAAAGTATACATTTTATCATACATATTTCAAAGTTAAGGATTTGATTGATTATTTGATAACTTTATTTTTGACAAAACATACTATATTTAACATGAGCAAATATTGGCAAACAAAAGCTTATTTGAGGTGGCAGATATTTTACAGTAAAAATGTATAATCTATCCAAAATTAATCAACAAAATGTTGTCTTTCATATGTCTGTAACATAGGTCTTTCATTTTTATTATAAGAATTATAAATGTTAATTTGCAGTTTAATACGTTGCTTATACAAATACATTTTATTTCAACATATTTCAGTCGATTTTTACTCAGTATAGCAATACAGTTTGCTAAAACCGAAACATTCATTCACAAACAGAAACGCCTGACTGTAACGTTGTTTTTATGAAATATTAGGGCATATAAATGTTAATTTTCAGTTTAATACGTTGCTTATGCAAATAGCCTACATTTTATTTCAACATATTTCTGTCGATTTTTACTCAACTCAGTATAGCAATACAGTTTGCTACAACATCATCATTCATTCACACAGAGACGCAATTTAAATTTAAACTGTCTTTTTGCGAGCTGTGATAAACAGCGCGCATCTCTGCGGCTGCCGTTCATTCATTCACAGAAACGCGATTAACTTGAGAAGGAAAAAAAACTTACTACATATTCGGATCCTCTCTCCTGCAATACCCGCACTCTGAGGTAGATTTTCCATTATTATTATTCCTCACAGCGCTGCCAGATGGTGTAAACACGCAGGCTACAATGATATGATTAAACTTGTGTTTTCTCGAGCTGATATGGGGGCGTTCACAGGTTTGCTTGGATTGCCTCAGTAATTTGCGTTTGAATAGCACGCGCTCTCCGTGGGCGGGTTCACATTACATTTGAATTAGCTCTAATGAGCTCGACTGGAATCGCTCTCTTTTAATAAAGATTTCACAAGATGAGAATGTTTGTTTTTTATATAAATTACCTCATTTAAAAGAAGATAATTCAAGCTTCATGCCTGTGTGTCTGTATGCCTGTTTGACTGAATATTCGCTGAGTTACAGTTCATTTTCGGACGTGTTTCAGAATGGACTACACTGACAGAGAGAAGGCAGAACTCGCATCACGTTTATTTTTCTTTATTTGGCAAAAAGCACAACACTTTGTTTTTATTGTGAGTATACACAAAAATAATACACATTTAACAGAATATTGAGTATACACAAAAATAATACACATTTAACAGAAACTTGCTTGTAATATCAAAGTCCACAGAGCAAAATTAATTTCTTTTGAACTGAACTGAAAAAAGCGAGCCTATCGCGCCAGCGCGATTGTCGACCTCAGGGGGTTAAGGACGTGCAATTATCCCGTGGCACTGTTACACGGCGATGTGAGGGAATGGCAGAGGATGTCGAGGAGCAGTTAAGGAAGGATGTTGAACAGTGCGAATGTTTTTCTCTTCAATTCGACGAGTCAACTGATGTTGTTGATGTGGCACAACTATGTGTTTTCATTAGAATGGTTTTTGGAGACATGGGTGCAAAAGAAGAGCTGCTCACCATTTTACCATTGAAAGGACACACAAGAGGCGAAGATATTTTCCAAGCTTTCATGGAATTTGTCAACAAGACCCAATTGCCCCTCTTCAAACTCATCTCTATCACAATGGACGGTGCTCCAGCAATGGTGGGCCGTACCAGCGGATTCATTGCATTGTGCAAACATAGTGAATTTTTCCCGGACTTCCTTAATTACCACTGTATAATCCACCAGCAGGCATTATGTATTAAGATTTTAAACATGAAAGAAGTGATGGATGTTGCAATGAAGATTGTGTGTTCCGTTCGGGCCAGGAGTCTACAGAGAAGGTTATTCCGTGCTCATTTGGAGGAGACCGGTGCAGAACACACAGACCTGTTGCTGCACACAGATGTTAGATGGCTGAGTAGAGGTACATTTTTTGCGAGATTCTCAGAGTTGTTGCCTGAAATCAAAGATTTTCTGAAGCTTTCGAAACATGCAGAATATGCCCAGCTAGAGGACTACCAGTGGCTATTGGATTTAGCGTTCCTGACAGATCTCACTGACCTGCTGAATGATTTTAATTTAGAGCTGCAGGGTAAAGACAAACATGTAATCAACATGATCAGTGCAGTAAACACATTTAAAAGCAAGCTACAACTGCTTTCAAATAGGCTGCAACGCTATGACCTACGGAACTTTCCTCACATGCAGGCAGAACTTCAGCGTCAGGGCAAAGACTTTGTGCAGCTTGACAGTGCACGTTCTGAGGAGCAAGTTCAGAGCATCTTGTTAGAATTTGAGAGGCGCTTTACAGATTTTGGATCCATCGAGCCTGTTGCCAGCTATCTGTGTTTTCCATTTGGTCCAAGTATTGATGTGGATTGTATTGCCTCCAAAATTGTATCACTGTTCCACTTAAATAACACTGCTGTTGAGAATGAGATTCTCACACTGCAAAATGACACTGAGATCAAATCCAGGGCAACATCTGACATGAATGGAGAGTTCTAGAACTTACTGACTGAACAAAAGTATCACAACCTCAGAAAATGTGCTTTCAACTTGACAGCACTTTTCGGGTCAACCTACTTGTGTGAGTGTGCTTTCTCTCACATGAAAATCAAGTCAAAGTACAGATCTACAATGACTGATGACCACCTTATGGCCTGCTTAAGGCTTGCAACCAGCTCTTACTGCCCTGACTACGAGAAACTAGCTGCCTCCTCCCAGTGCCAGAGGTCCCACTAAGGTAGAGAAATAACTTTATTATATGTTTTTGTTATTATTCATGTCTGAGCGTTTCTGGTTATCCTTGCCTGCCCGTGTCTCTGACCCTTGCTATCTCTAACTCTCTGATTGTTTGCAGACTACCAATTGACCCTAGCCTGTTTCTGGATTCTGATCATTCTGCTGCCTGCCTACTGACGCAAAGCCTGTTTCTGGATTCTGATTGTTCTTCTGCCTGCCTACTGACCCAAAGCCTGGTTCTGGATTCTGATCATTCTGCTGCCTGCCTACTGACGCAAAGCCTGTTTCTGGATTCTGATTGTTCTGCTGCCTGCCTACTGACCCAAAGCCTGGTTCTGGATTCTGATCATTCTGCTGCCTGCCTACTGACCCAAAGCCTGGTTCTGGATTCTGATCATTCTGCTGCCTGCCTACTGACCCCAAAGCCTGGTTCTGGATTCTGATTGTTCTGCTGCCTGCCTAGTGACCCAAAGCTTGTTTCTCGACTCGCCTCTGTTTGATCCCTGAAACTGTCTATCTATGCAGATATTGACCTTTGCCTGGAGTTTCTGTTTAATAAATTGTTGCAAATGGATCTGTCTCTGCCTTCTGATTCACAACAGATTTATTATATATGGATTAGAGCTACTTTTCTGTTTGTTTTGAGCATATTAAATCTGCAGATGCGCTGTGAGTAGCGACTGGCTTTCTGTTTGGAGTGGTAGATCTCTGCACACTGATAAATCTAAAAGTAGATCTTTGTTCAAAAAAGGTTGGGCTCCCCTGCTCTAGACCAATCAGGAACAACTGCATGCTATATGAGCAGAGGGTAGACCTCATGACACTTTATGGTTTTGTCGTCATAGGCACTAACGCTGTGGGTTCCTCTCGCGTTCGTGGTGCAGCTGCAGTTATCGGGCAGGTAATACAGCATGGCTGCATTCGTGAAGCTGTACTAACAATACGATTTGTATAAAGATGTGCAGCTCCCTGACGGGTATGTATGCCAGTCGGCATTGCATGTATGTTTAACCATGCACTGTTTTTGAATGTGATCTCCTGTTTCTGTCTCTCCTGTTTCTGCACGCTGCTGTTTTGTCTCTACGGATTGTTGTTTGTCTCAATTGATTCCTGTTCAATGACAGACTGTTAACGGGGAAAGCTGTGTGTGTGTGTGTGTGTGTGTGTGTGTGTGTGTGTGTGAGAAGGAAGAAAGTCCCACTCGCCACATAAATTTTTCCGATACCTGTATGGTTAATCTGCACTAAAAGTCTTATATTAACATTTGCCTAAATCGTGCTTGTATTAACTTTTTTAATGCTACAGTTGTTTTGTTTACGTAAGGAATAATTGACGACAGGCCGTTGAATTATTAGAAAAATAATGCACACCCGAGGTGGTAATGCGGTCACGACGCGAAGCGGAGGTCAACGGCCTGAAGTCAATTATTCCGGTTATACTACAGTTACCACACCTCGAAACATTGTTCAGATTATGTATTTCAAGACGTTTGTAAAGTTTTTGTCATTAAAACGCTCTTGTATGTAGAACTAATTTCTTACGCATCTAATCCAATACCTCCGTTGCTAATTCCAAAACGTCATTTTAGAGTTAGTAACGGAGGTTTGAGCCACTGATAGCAGACTAATGCTGGGGACACACGACTAGCTGACACATTCTCTGACTGTTTTCTTTGACTGCAGCAGATTTTAAACACCGACTTTGAACACAGACTGAACGCGCTGAACACGCGTTTGGGCATGATCAGTCATACGTATCAAATTACATTCATAACCGGCCTTAAAGTGTGTCCCCAGTTATTGATGCAGTTATTAGAGAGAGAGAGATGTTGCAATAATGAGACAGAAAAGCATGTGCGTCAATATTATTATTTATTTATTACTTCAATTCCTTTTAATTAATTCAAATTCACTTTTTTTCTATTATTGACAGATGACAGACTAGCCAAATAAATGAAACACAAAGCCCTTTTAACAAGTAGGCCTATCAATAATTATTTATTTGTTATATTATCTGCAATAAAAATCTGTGCTGCAGGACTATCCATTAATTTAGCCTATTCAGTTTAATTCTCTATTGATTATAGATAGGACTGCATACTTTATTTATTCAAATTAAACTGCTTGTTTCCATTGATTGTGAAGCTAGACATTGAAAATTGCAGATCAAGTGCATGGGGCTAAATGTTTTTTCTTGTTATGAATTGTATACTATTTTCCGTTATTACCGTTAACTACGCGAAGTGATATGGAACTGTAATGCGGTCAAGACCTGCCTGGAACTACTTTAGCTGTGCGTTTCCCTGAAAATAATGCACACCTTAGAACGTTCGTCAACCAATCAGATTCAAGTATTCAACGGCCCTGTAGTATAAATTCTAATAACATGCTGCATAAAATTGGTTTAGTATTATACCATTTGCTGTGATGTTAAAGCATTTAACAGAACAATATAAACCCAGTTTGGCTTCTACACTAAGGGCTAACATTAATTTACTCCTTATGTTCCCTTTCCAGGAGCACTATTAAAGTATGCTGCCAGTAAGCAAAGCTCCAGCTGTTGTTGAGTATAAAGGGGCTATAAAATGATAACCTTCTGCATTTAAAAAATTTAAGTCTAACTTTATGTATAATTATTTTCTTTATTTCATTGCAGCTCCATCAACCACTTCTTTTCCTGTTTCACAACACAGTCATATCACCCAAGAAGCTGACAATGCTGGTAAGTTCTGTGTTTTAGTTTAACCTATATAGATAGATACATTTCCCACTTGTTGTAGTGTCCTGTCCTTTGCTCATAAATGAAATCTGTCATGAGGGGAGCATGTTGTAGCTGTTTTTAAGGACTGATTATTGAGCAACATGATGGAGTTTCCTCCATAAAAAAAAAAGATGGCATCAAACTCTTGCAGATTGTTTTGCATTTTAAGATTCCCTAGGTTTGATGCTAAGAACACAGGTAATTTCAATTCAGTCAATTTATTTCATTATTTTAAACCTCACAACACCCTCCCCCTGTTGGTAATTGGTTGGAACACTATTTATATTGGTTTTGAGTGGTTGTTGAAACCAATTGTTTTTGTGTGCAGATCTCAGAGCCTAGGCTGCCTATAGAGACGCGTTTTTTTGACGGCATGCTTATGGGGCGGGCAGCTAGCGGATCTTTTTTTTTTTTGGTCTGAAATCACTGATACAACCTTTAAATGTGACGACGTTACACTACCAGACCCGTTCAACAAAATTTTGAGGCAAACATTTTTTTCTACAGACCTGTCTGATTTACCGGAGGTCAGTCAGGTAAATACCTTTGAATACTTAGTCGAGAAGGAATGTGTGTACACAAGGGAGGCGTTCAAGGCATATCGCAGCTTGGATGCCTATAACTATTTTCATAACTATTTTCATTCCGGAAAAGTTAAATTCTAACACACACGGATGGAAATACCTGTGTCGTTTACGGGGAAATCGAGGCGGGTCAGACACTTTCAAAGAGCTACTCCGCCTGGATCATTGCGAAGAATACCGGCAAAATCCAGAGTGGTCATTGCACCTGCATGGCAGGGCTTACCTTGCTTATGGCTTGCTAGCTAACGTTACATTTTACAATAGCATTTAGATACACCTTTTCAATACTTGCATGTATCCCGTTAAAAAAATGCATTTATGTTTCTATGCAGCAATGGAGAGGTGTGTAGCCATGTGGTAACGATTTTGGTTGCTGCGGAGCAGTGTGTTCAGGATGGACTCCAGAGTGGCCCAACTGTCACTTCAAAACCAAGTGTTTGTTCACGGGTGACTAAAAGGGGGGCATTTTAACAATTATTATATTTAATAATTATATCATAGTCTTTTAAAATATCAGTGTACAATTGGTGGTATTTTGTACAACACTACATATGTCAATTTTTGGGCTTCCGTTAAGACTTTTGCGGACATGTTTTGGTACAAGCTGTCACCCTATTTTTTTAGTTAGAAGACACCCATAGGTAAGATATTAGGGTGGTTGTCAAGCTGAATTTTTTTTTGTGTGACTTGTACAAGCAATTTCAGGCCATTTTTTTGGTTTCCTGCTCAACACGACATGCCAACAGTAAATGTTGAATATCTCCACAACCACAAGGACCATATTCATAAAAATGGTATCAAATGAAAGCCAACACTCATGGGATGTCTACTGAAGTGTCAGAATGAACATTTATTGTACAGTGTAAGAGACAACAGAACTAGAACATGAAAAAAACTATCTCCGCCTAAAGAGAACCAGTTTTCAAAGTGAATATCAGCTTGGAAACAACCTGGTATCCCAAAACCTCTATCAATCAGTACCCATATCTATGGGAATGAGTCAAGCCAAGTTTAAAGCTTGTAGGGAGAGACAGTGCAATGCTGCACAAGTTATAATACTTTAATGTCAAGGCGGAAATTTAGAACTGTAGATGATGGTCTATGGTGCTATTTGACTTAATTAGTGTACCAGGTTGTAACACAAATTATATTACATTCACATATCACTATAGTTATTAATTCCATCCTAACAAAACTGCTCTCTCACTTCTTTAGGGTTGGGGGTTAGTAACTAGTTAGTAGTAATAACTATATAATAGTCGTATGGCAAAGGTATGTTTTTCCCCATCAAAGCAGTGGCTCTCAGGTTGGCAGAGGTTGGCTCTCAGGTTGTCAGTCTCATCCCTTTGAGACTGAATGGATTGAATAAGCAAGGTCAAGCTAAGCGCAATGCAAATAATGGTGTGTGTCGATTATATTGCAAAAATATTGCACAATATTATACTACAATATTATACTACAATAATCTCCAGAAAGAGTACAGACACCACTTCCTGAAAAATCACTTCAATCAAAGGGCTTTATCTTGGCTGTATTTTCCATATTTGTCTTGACAAATGAAACATTGTTCCCAATCAATATCTCTTCCTATTTGTTTTTCTTTGGACGCTAGGCTTACAGCTTCCTCTGGATCCATGTTATCTCATCTGAAGGCAAATACATTTTTCACTACACTAGTCTGATTGGTTTCTGAATGGATCACTACAATGTCCTCTGACATAAGCTGAGGGCTTTGCTATCTAAAAAACTTATTAACGCTTTTAGCTATAGCAGACTGTAAAATAGGCTGCTGTGCAGCAAATAAATTAAAAACAATATTTCCATTACACATCTGCACAAAACTTAATTTACCTATTAGTAAGTAAGCTAGTAATTATGAAAGCAAATTAGCCTAGCTATACACTCACCTAAAGGATTATTAGGAACACCTGTTCAATTTCTCATTAATGCAATTATCTAATCAACCAATCACATGGCAGTTGCTTCAATGCATTTAGGGGTGTGGTCCTGGTCAAGACAATCTCCTGAACTCCAAACTGAATGTCAGAATGGGAAAGAAAGGTGATTTAAGCAATTTTGAGCGTGGCATGGTTGTTGGTGCCAGACGGGCCGGTCTGAGTATTTCACAATCTGCTCAGTTACTGAGATTTTCACGCACAACCATTTCTAGGGTTTACAAAGAATGGTGTGAAAAAGGAAAAACATCCAGTATGCGGCAGTCCTGTGGGCGAAAATGCCTTGTTGATGCTAGAGGTCAGAGGAGGATGGGCCGACTGATTCAAGCTGATAGAAGAGCAACTTTGACTGAAATAACAACTCGTTACAACCGAGGTATGCAGCAAAGCATTTGTGAAGCCACAACACGCACAACCTTGAGGCGGATGGGCTACAACAGCAGAAGACCCCACCGGGTACCACTCATCTCCACTACAAATAGGAAAAAGAGGCTACAATTTGCACGAGCTCACCAAAATTGGACTGTTGAAGACTGGAAAAATGTTGCCTGGTCTGATGAGTCTCGATTTCTGTTGAGACATTCAGATGGTAGAGTCAGAATTTGGCGTAAACAGAATGAGAACATGGATCCATCATGCCTTGTTGCCACTGTGCAGGGTGGTGGTGGTGGTGTAATGGTGTGGGGGATGTTTTCTTGGCACACTTTAGGCCCCTTAGTGCCAATTGGGCATCGTTTAAATGCCATGGCCTACCTGAGCATTGTTTCTGACCATGTCCATCCCTTTATGACCACCATGTACCCATCCTCTGATGGCTACTTCCAGCAGGATAATGCACCATGTCACAAAGCTCGAATCATTTCAAATTGGTTTCTTGAACATGACTTCACTGTACTAAAATGGCCCCCACACTCACCAGATCTCAACCCAATAGAGCATCTTTGGGATGTGGTGGAACGGGAGCTTCGTGCCCTGGATGTGCATCCCACAAATCTCCATCAACTGCAAGATGCTATCCTATCAATATGGGCCAACATTTCTAAAGAATAAGGGTCTCACAATTTCGATTTTAAATACCTGAGCTTCGATTTTAAATCGAAATCGATCGAAATTAATGCTCAATCTCGATTATCGAATCAAAAAATGGAATCGTCGATGCTGCCACGCCCCCATGTCACGGCAGGTCGGCTTGCCTGTAATAGGTAAAACTCCTTTTCTCGAGAATATTGAAGCCTTTATTTTAAAACACATTGCAGCTGCACAGCGAGAGCATCATATCTCGTCTGAGCGAGCTGATTGTCTGTGCTGCGGCAACTGCACGAACCTATGGCGAGTTAGCAGTGGCGTACGGTCCAAAGGGAACGCATGGCGCCCTGCCAACCTCAAGCGCGCCAATTTGGACGTGGCTGGAGAGTATAATTCACAAAAAAACTCGCCAAAGGATTTTAGGTTTAAATCGACTGAAGCAAAGTACCAGATATGAGCGAAATAGCACGGCAAGGCAAAGCAGTACTCGTTCCCTTATCTCTAAGGGAACCGAGGTTACGCAAGTAACCAAGTAGCCTACGTTCCCTTACAAGAACGTTCTCTCGTACTGCGTTGCAAACGCTGTGGGAACCCAATTTAAAACGCCGTGCTATTCGCCTGTGACTGCTCTGAGGAGTCCAGGGAGCCCCAGGACTATAATAGCCAGGTAATAGGTTATATTGTTTAAGTTTCCAATTGACTGAAGATATAAGTTATTGTTACATTATGTTGTTAATAAACGTTTTAAATTTGACAATGTAGTGTGTGGTATTGCGAACAAAGGTCAGATATTATTATATTGCATAAAAGTCTTAAAATGGCATAGCTTGTGCTTTCAATTTATTTTTTTAAAATCGAGAATCGAAACGTACCGTGACTTTAGAATCGAAAATGTATTTGAATCGAGGATTTGGAGAATCGTGACACCCTTACTAAAGAATGCTTTCAGCACCTTGTTGAATCAATGCCACGTAGAATTAAGGCAGTTCTGAAGGCGAAAGGGGGTCAAACACAGTATTAGTATGGTGTTCCTAATAATCCTTTAGGTGAGTGTATGTCAGTTAAGTATATGGCTAGTTGGAAAACAGTTTAGCTTACCTGTTTCTGGCAACATTTGATGGTAGAATAGTAGAATCTTGAGGTAAATGTTTGTGTAGACAAATAGATCAAGTTAATATGTTGTGTGATTGTGTGATTCACTCCTTTATAAAGTTTTGTTCAGACTGTACTGTTGACTGTGATCATCTTCTCTGGATCCGCTGCCTCAATCTGGTGCCAAATCACAGCTGTGCTGACACAACAGCGCCCCTTGTGGTGTGATACTCTTGTGGTATTTATTGATTATTATTTTTTAATGATCATGCTTGCACATAAGTTGGATTATATTGCACATTTGCCCAAAATTACAATAGGTAACATGGAAGAAAATGGAAGCACTTTGGGGAAAAAAATCCGCTTTTAACACTTACTGTAAGAATATAGTGTTAAAATGGACAAAAAAACATTTTCTAAGCTGACAACCCGGCTAGAACACATGTTGAGGGGATAAATATTAATACTGGATAGGTTGTATACTTGTACCAAAAAGTGTCCGACAAAGTTTTAATATCAGTTTTGGCCCCCTGACTATAAGTAATGCAACTGATCTCTCTGTATAATCAGCCTGGGTCCTCCTCTTAACCCCACAGCTGTGTCTAAATGTGATACAGCTGGATTGTTTTCAACTGCAGCTTGGACCAGCTCCAACAAATGGTTTAACTGCTGCATAATGTCAGTGCCAATGTGTATCTGATCAGCAAAAGACTGAATTAAAATTAATTCATTGTTGCAGACAAACTCGAGGAAGTCCAAATCGACAGGTTGTCTTGAGAGTGCTTGCTGCACTCTAGACCGCAGCCGCTCAAGTAACTCCTCCCGAAGGACATCCTGGCAATAAAATGGAAATTAATTAGAAATTAGCACTCCAAGAAAGTCACAGAAATAACACTATGAGTTTGTTGCAAATACAGAACAATGCCAAAAGATCTATACATGAAATGCATAGCATAGCCTATAATTTTGTATGCAGTTTCCAAACAGCTCAAACCTTCAAGCTTCTACCTACATTTTTGTATTGTGATTCAGATTGACATCAAACTTAGAAGTTCTCACTTTTACCAAAACAAGACAGCTGTGAGCAGTAAAATATAATAGTGTATTTCAACATCATAATTTAAATGTATATGCATACAGCAAATGTAGGCTATTATTTCACCCCACGAAACCCAAATGAATGAAAATGAACATTTCACTATGGCATGTTGAGGGTTAACGTGTTAGGCATGGTCAGGAGGAGTGATGAGTCTGCTCGGGAAAATTCACCATAACTTTACTTTAAAGTTTCGAACACAGCCCCAGTTAGCTAGTGACTACAGAGATGATCACAAGCATGCTAATAAGTTCACAGGTATTAGCTAGCATTTTAGTTAAAGTAGCTAAAGTTAATGGTTAGTTACAAAGTTTTTCACCTCTCTCCCAGCCATGGACGCGGTTCTTGCAGCTCTAGACGGGACCGCCTTGTGGCCAGAGAGCCGTGCATCCTGTTTGCGTATCCTGTGCGCTTTCGTCATTGGCGGAGCAGTCGGTCAATCCCACCTTTCCAGTAAATACGACTTGTGATTGGACTGTACGTCAGCAGACAGCAAAGCATTGGCCAAGAGCAGAAGGCCCTCCCTCCAGGCTTTTTTGAAGTTGCGAAGTTGCGAAGCTTCATTTTCAGTCTGAGTTTCAGAGCAGAGCTGCGTGACAACGCTGCCACAAATCACGTGAGTCGCAAACTCGCAACTGTGTGTGCGTATCTCCGCAAAGTGAGTGTTGTAAACTCAGCTCTGAAAAAATAGTCTGCAATAGGAGTGCAAATGTAATGTAATGTAATAAGTTTCGCCCTTTCGAACCTCAGTTTTCAGAGTTTCAAAACTTTTTTTCACCTATTCACACACCAGTTTTCAGATCACCATTTACAACAGGGGTCAGCAAGTAAATTTGGCTGTGGGCCAATATTTTTTTTAGCCAGTAGATGGCGGGCCAGCTACACAGAGTAGGCCTATGGATACAAATTAAATACTCTTATATAGGCCTATAATCGCAGAATATGATGGGTCCGTAACGTCCGTGGATCATTCGGTCAATCGTTTTTTTTTTAATTAAAACCAAAAATAAAAAGATGAAAAACGACTTGTTTTTCCATTATTTATTTCCTGAACTAAAATGAATAAATGAATAACAATGGGTTTTCTGATTTTGTGATTGTGCTCAGATCAAAAATAGAAAAAATGAATTACTGGATTAGACAAATTTTAATTTTGATTTTTAATTTTTAATTTAACACCTTAGGCATATATCAAGGAAATCATTTTAAACAAATCAAGTTCTATTGTGGTAACAGATTACAGCCATTTTAATAAAGGTGTGAATAGCTATCATACCTCATTCGCTTACAGTCCGACTTTTGAACTTTATTATTCCTTTTTTTTTTTTTTTTTTATTCGGGACACACACATACACACCTAAGGTTTAAGGAGGTCTGCGCGTGACTGTTTTTTTTCCCGTCCCGCTCCCACAAGGTACTATTCAGCAACCGCTTAAAATACACTCGGTGTTCACCCGCTTTGTTTCCCGACCTGACGGGTACACAAAATTTAGATCTCGTTTCCATAATCTCACATTCAAATGTCTCTAACGAAAATAAGGAGATTAAGTAGCCTATAATAAATGCTATACAAAAATTGTGTTCGTGTCAATATAAATATTAGGCTATTGTAACATTGTACTGTCAGCAGAGAAAAAAAATGCCACAGAAAAAAATTATGAAATATAAATAGCCTAACATAAATTAAATAGGACAAAGCCTATCACTCAAATTTCTAAGCAACATAAACGAAAATCATATTGCCCTACTGACAAATGAAGTAGGCTATTTTCTGCCGACAATTTCAAACATCCTTGCAAAAAAAGAATGTTGTTGACTGACAATGGTTTCAGTAGCCTACCATACAGCTCCATCCAAAGTAGCCTACACCAGAGTTCTGACTGCTACCGTCTTTTGATGCGCGAATGGACACAAAGTGATCAAGCGTAGCCTATAACTAGACGCGGCAGGCGCGAATTTGACGCGCTATTCGCGTCCGGTGTAAACGCACCGTTATACTTTAAAATGTAATCCTGCCCCGCATGATTCCACCTATGGGTGTTTCACACAGTATGCGGCGGTGAAATCGCCATGCGACTACGGCTTTTCTCAAGTATGGAAGAGTTTTGTGCAGCATTTAGAACTTCCAAAATAATCCGGCGGGCCAGAAAATATTGCTGCCGGGCCAGTTTTGGCCCGCGGGCTGCCAGTTGTCATTCCCTGATTTACAAGGTTTCAAATCTAGAAAACAAACAATACACTGGGAGAACAGTGACAAATTCAAAACTCTGAAAAAATTATTGCACAACACCGTAAAAAAGAGTGCTGCACTTCTGAAGAAGGAAAACTCAAAAAACAAAATTATGTTTGCAGAGATTTTATTTTTTTTACCACTTTGAAAACAGAGTTTTGCAGGCTTGCAGAGTTTCAAAACTTTTTTTCACACATTCGCACACCAGGTTTCAGATCACCATTTTCAAGGTTTCAACCCTGGAAAACAAACTAATACATTGGGAGAACAGTGACAAATTTGAAACTCTGAAAAATTGTTTGTGCAACATCGTAAAAGGGTCATTCTATGAAAATGTCCATTTTTCTGTCCCTAGCCTTTACAGAAATATTACACTTAAAAAACACTTTAGGGTTACAATTTCTTTACATTTTAAAATAAAACAATATGTTATTTGAACAATTACACCTTCTTGAGCCATCAATGTGGCAATATTTGATTTTTATTAATTATTTAGAATTCCAAGCACCACAGAAGTGCTCGTCCCCGTCATGTCCAGAGAGAAAATCCTTTATTTTGAGGTCAATAACAGATTTTTACACCATTTAAAATGCAATAATGTATATGTAACTATCAAATATATTATGTAAATGATATATATACAAAAAATGCAGAATAAATATTATAAAATTTATAATGAAAGTAGTGGTCCCCTGGAGTTGTGTCACTGGTGTTACCGTTAAACAAAAATCTCTTATTTTGAAATAAAAATCACACTGATGACATCACTTGACTTCCTTCTTCCAATTTCCTGAATATCTATGAAGAAAAGCCCATGGTAGATCCACTGGGTGCTTCTCAATATCCCTCCTCGTCTCCTCTCTCCTCCGTCCTCCATCCTATGACCCGGAAACCGATCGAGCTCAGCCATCTTGAAGGACATCTCAATTCTCTAATTGCACCGCGAGGAGTCGAGGATCGAGGAGTGAGGAGGCTTCCTGAGGAGTCATGAGCGAGGATACACAGGTGCATCCTATGCGGAAGAGTTTTATCGACTAAAACGTGACGCACGTATCAATTCTCCTCCCCCTTCACATCGGTCACAATAATTTTGATTTATACTTTAATTTTGCAGTTTATATAAACCACACACCTCACATATTTCAACAGGGTATCTTTCTTTATTATTATTTATTATGAATTTATTAAATAAACAAATTTCAACAACATGAGGGCAGATCCTCTGAGCGCTGCTGATGACGCGATGAAGTGACGCTCGAGTGATCAAGGATTCCAATGTATACAAAAAGCTTTCATTCGATCCCTCCGTCCTCGCGTCTTTTCCTTGCAGCCTTCCCTCGCATCCTACAGGGGGCGGAGCTGAGACGCGAGGAAAGGAAGCGAGGAGAGGAAACGAGGATGCACAAATAAGAATTGAGAAGCACCCACTGTCTCTTCTCAGTTAGCAGAAATCTTCTCATTTATCTCATGATTTCATATGAAGCTTTTAGTTGAAGTCACTGGTATGACCTACTTTACTGTTAGGTAATTGTAAAAAAATGAGAATACAAATGGATTAAACTACTTAATTTAGTTAGTATACTCTGATTGACAACATGTGGTTTGTTACTTTGCAGCAGCCATTTTGTAAAATGAATTTTTCATGAAAATTGTCACTGGTGTTACTGTCACTGGTGTCACCTTTCTTATGGGTAACACCAGTAACACCAGTGACTCCCATTTATAGATAAACTTTATTCAAATCTATTCACTTAGATTATATGCCAAATGTAACAATTTAGTCTCATATACTTAATTATAGTTGAAGAATAATGATCTTTGGTCTTATGCATGCCTTTGGTGATTCATTGTGTCACTGGTGTTACTGTCTTTTTTTTGTGACATAGTAATAATGTTACATCCATTTAATTCTGCTACACTCAATAGTTAAGATTTAAAGGATTGCATCATTACTTGATTTTAACTGGTTTTCAAATATTTTCATTGTTATAGCAAATAGATAGTAGCGCAGATGAACTAACCTCATTCAAGCACTTTTAACAAACCTAATTAAAATAAATAAAACAATCTCCTTATTTGTTGCATTATTATTATTTTTCGGTAACTCTGACTACATGTGCTCAAAAAAATTAGAAATAATATTTCATAAAAACCTTTAATATTGCCAAAGAAGTAGGGTAACACCAGTGACAAAAAAATGTTACATGCGGTCTTTAAATAAATGTACAAAAAAATATAAAAAATCATTAAGCTGTCATTTATGCATATTCATAAAGTCAAAGGGTAGTCTAATAATGTGGTGTAAGTTTAAATGTTAGAAAAAGAAATACATTTTAAGACATCTTGCCATACCAAAAGTGGACGTTTCTGTTGAATGACCCAAAAATTTTTTGCAGTTCTGAAGAAGGAAATCTCAAAAACAACGTTTGCAGAGATATATATTTTTTTTTTTACATTTTGCAAGCTTGCAAATCTTATTTTTCGATCTTGCAAAACTTTTTTTTGTAAGATTTTGAGTTTTCGAACAATTAGTTTCAACCTTTCAGAACTTTATTTTCAGTTTTGAATCTACAAGTTGTCCTGCGAGCTTTATATATAACGTTGTATACGAGGTGCAGGTACACAAAGTGAAGTTTCCTGCCGCCAGCACGTATCTCGGCCAGATTGCGTTCGTTAAGCCTTGTTTATACTTTCGCCTGGCTCCGCAGCGCGAGTCTCCGCAGACTGCGCACGCACCTCCCCAAACGGACGAGGCGTTTATACTTGACTTATTCTTTGAAACGACAGGGGGCGACTCGAGTAATTGTCCTCTAAACCTTCAGGAATCAGCAGTGAGAAGAAGAAAGCTATATACACGTGACAGTGTTTATTTTAGTACACCGCCACCAACACCACAAAAATAATCGTGTAAAACCCAGTAAACCCTGAGATTATTACTCGTGACAATAAAACAAAATATATGGATATGAGAATGTGTATAAAACATAACTAAATTAACTATCTCTTACATATTTTCTAATTTCACTAAACATTTCATTAAGTTTCGTGAACATTTTTATTAAACATGGACCTTTATGTTCATTAAAAATACTTTGTATGCTATTGTATGCTCATTTTTTAAATGTAAGCAACTCATTTAGACGTGCAAACTGGGGGCCGGTGTGGTGAGAAGTTCGAGCTCGGCCAGATTCGGCTCGAAGTCGTTCATCTTCGGATGCGGCGCCGCGCGCGTTGTTACAAAAAATGTCGCGCACACCGCCAGGCGAAATTGGGTCTTGCGAACCCAACGCGCACGACCGCCCACACCGCATTGACGTCATTTTTGCCGCGCGCACCTTCGCGCTCGTGCGGACGCGTCGAGTATAAACCAGGCTTTAAGCCTTGTTTATACTCGACGCAGCCGCAAGATCGCGAGGCGCGCGCGGCAAAAATGACGTCATTGCGGAGTGGGCGGTCTCGCGCGTTGGGTTCGCAAGACCCAATTTCGCCTGGCGGTGTGCACGGCACTTTTTGTAACAACGCGCGCGGCGCCGCATCCGAAGATGAACGACTTCGAGCCGAATCTGGCCGAGCTCGAACTTCTCACCACACCGGCCCCCAGTTTGCACGTCTAAATGAGTTCCTTACATTTAAAAAATGAGCATACAATAGCATAATAAGTATTTTTAATGAACATAAAGGTCCATGTTTAATAAAAATGTTCACAAAACTTAATGAAATGTTTAGTGAAATTAGAAAATATGTAAGAGATTGTTAATTTAGTTATATTGTTTACACATTCTCATTTCCATATATTTGTTTTTATTGTCACGAGTAATAATCTCAGGGTTTACTGGGTTTTACACAATTCTTTTTGTAGTGTGGTATTGGTGGTGGTGTACTAAAATAAACTGTCACGTGTGTATAGCTTTCTTCTTCTCACCGCTGACTCCTGATGGTTTAGAGGACAATTAGCCAATAGTCGCCCCCTGTCGTTTCAAAGAATAGTACAACGGCGAGCGCGTCAAGTATAAACGCCTCGTCCGTCTGGAAAGGTGCGCGCGCGATCTGCGGTGACTCGCGCTCTTGCGGCTGCGTCGAGTATAAACAAGGCTTTACAAGGCAACACAGATGCGCGAACACACGGAAGTTGACGGAACATTCTCGGCCACCGTACGTTCGTTACTAGGTAACCAACAACACCGCGTGAACACACGTCGTGATTGAGAAGGTAAGTTGGAAGAAAGCTCGTCTGAGTCAAAATCACCATAAAGTGCCTTTGAGACTTCACAATTTCCCCAAAAAAATCTGAGATTTTCCATTTAACTTCATATGTGTTGTATTAAGGAGACATTAGGCTGTTAGAAATGCATATTGGTCAAGCTCCAGCACTTTTTATAAATTAACTGCATGCAGACAATATACGAGCAAACCATAAAATATGTCCACCCTGTCATGGACAAATTCATAGTAGAATAAATATATTTTCATTGCATAGTGATTATAAAATGTAGATCTGTGGAAAGATAATGTGTCCCTTTCCCAACAAAACACAAAACACAAGTTACTGCTTAAATATGTATTGCCCAATAAAATATGCAATAGTTGCACATTCTATTCTAAATAAAATCTAACAACAAAGATATTTAGTCAAACTTTAAAACAATACTAACCTGCCGTCATTTGTTTATTAAGAAATCACACACAAGGTTTTGTTAACTTGTTAAAATAATTAGTTTATTTTCATCATAAAAGTTGAAAATGACAGGGTGGACAACAAAGTGACAGGGTGGAACTTGGCATGACAGGGTGGACAAATGCTTTAATGAGTGAACTAGAACAGGGGAACATTAGAAAAACAACAGGAACTTCAAGAAACCCTTAATCAATATAGAAGGAGGGGCCTGACTCAGGCTGATTTTCAGGAGTTGCAAATGTCCACCCTGTCATGGAACAGGGTGAACATTTTTTGGCTAAAGTTAGTATTTAATGAGCACATGGTGTACAGCAGTTAGCAAAGTGATTCACTGTAGAAGCTGACTGTGCACTGTTTAAAATGTATATTTAGAATTTCTGAAAAGTTTTTATATTAATTAATAATTCACAATGACAGGGTGGACATGTTAAGCTTGACAACACGCAACTACAAACACAATATGATGAAAATTAGGAAATATAAGTGTTGATACATACTGTGTGTATTGCAGATGTTTTAACATCCACTGAAGAAAGACCAAATGGGGGAGGGGATGTCAGTGAGTACATCAGTTGGTTTCTTAAAGGGGTGTTTACTCCATAATGACAGGGTGGACAGCAATTTCAGGGACACATGCAAACTCCTTAATATTTTTATGAACATAAAATATAAATAATCAAATTGACTTGTTTTATTAAATAGCTTGCTGACAGTAAGTACATTAAAAAAGTATTTTAATTGTATGTAATTTAACCACTTTTTACACTCACTGAATTTAGTTGAGCAGCGTGTGGGACATGCCAAAATCGCATACATCCAATCAAAGAAAATGGTATAAAATCAGAAAAACACATTTCAAGAGACGTATCATAGTTCTTGTATGTGTGTAAGTGTTTGGCCATTTATAATACAACCTCAGAATTTCATTATTTTGCATTATGTTCATGATGACTGAGCGATTCTGATGAGGACACCAAAGGCACTTTATAGTGATATTGACCCGTCTAACATTTTTAGGCTAGAACATTTAATATATAGCCCATCGTTTACATTATTACTGATGCAGTCAAAAACTCTACAACTACTCTGCAACCAGGCCAGAAGCTTTGGCTCAGTTTGGCTAGCTTACGTTTTCTTAAACTAAGGGAATGTTAGTGGGTATGGGAAGGAATGAAGATGTATTTCTTCATTTTATTTTAAATACATTTAAATTTGTTTATTTTATTTTAAATTATATATTATACTGTATTAATAATCTTTCTAGTTACATTAAGGCTATTTATTAAAGCAGAGTGCTCTGGGTAATATTTTATATCCTGTCAAAACATACATTAATCATTGCCATTGCATTTGTATTTTTCAAATACAAAACACATTTCATAAGCTGGAGTGTGTACTCTTGTGTACACACACACACACACACACACACACACACACACACACACACACACACACACACACACACACACACACACACACACACACACACACACACACACACACACACACACACACCTTAATAATACTCTAATATGTAATTTGTTCACAATGTCCCATGCACCACACAATAAATAATTATACCATTTTGACTAGACATTCAAAAAGATTTGTTTTTCCAAACTGTTTGGACCAATTTGTTATATTTTTGTAATTTTTGTATAACTTATTTGTAATTTTGAAATATAACATTAAAGAGTATATTTGATGTGATGAATTGCTCTGTCATTTATCAGATTTACCAATTGTTATAATTTCAATTTGGGCTGGTTAATTATGAACAATGGGTAAAATTGGGGGGCGGGGCTTCATTAGGGCTCCTCCCCTAACCGCATGTGATCTCACTCCAAGCTTTTGGTAAAACTTGAGAGCCCTGCTAACGTTACAGCTCTGATTTGGACTTACTTACTGTAAGTAAATAATGTCTTCAGGCGTTCCTCCTTGCTATTCTAAATGACGGCAATATTATGAAAAGACTTGCTTGTTCCGTTATATTATCCGGGTTAAGTTTGCACCAGGCTAGACTAGCTCTAACGTAGCTAACGTTACTCAACAGGACACCTGGCCAACCCTCCACTCATTCTCTTCACACCAAGCATTAAAAACTATTTGAGTGCCATGGCTCCCCTCTCTCATGCCTGACCGGTTAAAAATTGTAGGACTGTGGTCCATAAAGAATTTGATGGTTTCCCACTTCCTCAGTCGTTCTCCAAATAGCCATAATACAGTAAGAATCTAGCAGAGTATGGGTTGCGAGTTCCTCTTGTGACGTCATCACCCAGTAACTGAAAAAACACGCTACCTTTGAAGAAACCCCAATAAATGTTATTTTAACACATTTTAAGACAGAAATGATTAAATATATACATATAGAGCACTTTAATTTACACATTAATTGGCTGTGGTGGTTAACCTGCAACTTACACTTTAAGGCCATCAAGAAAAAGACAGGTATGTGACTTGCCATGTGATACTTAATATGCTAAATTTTTATGCATAATTATGACTTTGCTTGCCAGTATCCACAATACAATGACACGTAATGTTACAGGAACCACTGCCTTGATTAACCCCCTGAGGTCGGCTATCGCGCCGGCGCGATAGGCTCGTTTTTTTCCGTATGAGTGCAAAAAAATAATAAAATAAAAATATTAATTTTTATCTTATATGCTTGTGTTATACATCAATCTATCCTGTTAAGTGTGTATTATTTTTGTGTACACTCACAATAAAAACAAAGTGTTGTGCTTTTCGCCAAATAAAGAAAAATAAACACGAAGCGAGTTCTGCCTTCTCTCTGTCCGTGTAGTCCATTCTGAAACGCGTCCGAAAATGAATCATAACTCAGCGAATACTTCTCACACAGGCACGTGAGATATGTCTTTATGAAGCTTGAAATCTCCTCTTTTAAATGAAGTAATTTATATAAAAAACAAATGTTTTCAACTCATGTAATCCGTTTGAAAGCAAGGAGAGGTACCGTTTTTCCTTCTGCCTCATTATCTCTATAATCAGCTGCGGCCGCCCCGCCCCCGGCGCGATTCACATGTAAATCGTTAGATGATCTAGTATGCAGCGCACCCGCCCCCTGATCAATGCCATAAAAAGTTTCTTCATCAGACTTACTGATAGTTCATCGCGTTTTGAGTATGACACGCTTCTCCGGTAATAAAGACTCCCTTCAGATGATTCTGGACGGCGAGGAAGAATGCACCTTTTCCTCAGAGAAAGATTGTAACTCAGACGACGAACGGCAGCATTTTGAAGAGCGAATTCCGCCGAGAACACAATTTCGGAGTAAGTTTTACTCAAAAGTCTTTTGTCTTTTATTTTTCGTGTTCGCATTTATGAGGAAAAAACAATATTACGTGACAGTTCTCCATTATGGACGCGAGCGCTCTAAAAAAATCACTAAAAGACTTTTAAACTTTCACAGAGACCTCAAAACAGAAAGTACAAATCCTTTCTTTAAAACGAATTTCGTTTTGTATCAGTTGTATCTTACTTTTAATAATTTTTTCATTAAGAAATTTCCTGGATTTAAACTGCAAATTAACATTTATATTTCTTATAATAAAAATGAAAGACCTATGTTACAGACATATGAAAGACAACATTTCGTTGATTAGTTTTGGATAGATTATACATTTTTAATGTAAAATATCTGCCACCTCAAATAAGCTTTTGTTTGCCAATATTTGCTTATGTTAAATATAATATGTTTTGTCAAAAATAAAGTTATCAAATAATCAATCAAATCCTTAACTTTGAAATATGTATGATAAAATGTATACTTTAGTTTTTACAAAGAAAGATTACACTTGAATTGTTGTTGTAATTGTAACCTTTTTAATAAAAAAATATATTTACAAGGTAGATGTAAACAAACTATTAAAAGGTAAATATAAGCCTTTTCTTTAAATAACTTTTATTGTGTTTTATTATTGACAAATTTGGGGAGAGCATAAATATTCCAAAACTGAAAATACAGTATGAGAATTAACTGCACAATTACTAGACATGTTTTCCTTAGATATTATAGGCCAAATTGCAAGCACAATATGAGGAAAAATAAAAAAGAATTGAGATGCTTCCAACTGTTGCTCTTGCATTCTTGTGGCTCAGTGACTCACCTGAATGAATGGCTAATTAAGTATGCGGGCCCCATTGTCTCCTCAGGTGTGAACCACTACATATACATGACCGTTGACGCCCACTCCGCATATGGCCTTTCCAAACAGAAAGTGCTTTGCAAAATTCAAATCAATGTATTGTGTTATGTGAATGATAAGGCAGGGTGATTTTCACTTCATTTTGAAGAAAAAACACTAGGCGATGACATCTTTTAGACAAAAGTCTTATTGGCACATATTTAGAATGTGTTTTATGGCCTTATTTCAGAAACTTTAGTTTTTAGTTTTTTCAATAACCACGCATAAACATTATTCTCTCAAAAATGCAGACATGTACATTCTTGTTGCTCACATTTCATGGTAGCCCTGTTTGTGCTAAATAGTGTGTAATTTTTTTTTGCCATTAATATGTTTATAAGCAACTGAAAAAAGCAAAAATGTCAGGGCATGTCAGAACATCTCAAGGACCCCAAAAACACCTTAGACCCCAGAGGGTTAAGTGTTAAATTCTCTCATTCAGTATTCAGGAAGTGCCGTCTGTGACACAGACTACAGCAATGTCACAGACTACAGCGATGTTGACTACACACCAAAAATCAGCTCAGATGAATCGGATGGTAGTTCTTCTGGACATGACATGGTCAAAGTGCATTGATGCATCCAACATCTCCCAACGAGGCAGGTAGTTCATCTGATCAATTTATGACAGTGCCATCACTAAAAAAGATTAAATGCGAATCTAAAGAGACAAACACCCTTGTCTGGTGATTAAGACTTTTATTCAGTCAATGCCATCACCAAAGCAGGAACGCATGGCGTACAACAAGAAGCAGTATTGCCTTTATTGCTCTAAGCCATATTAAAAAAATGGCAAGACACCTTTAATTTGTCCATCGCAACGAAGTGGGGGTTGTTAAGGTAGTAGCATTTCCAAAACATTCCAAAGAAAGACAAGTCCAGTTAAACCTCCTTAGAAAAAGGGGCAACTTTGCCCACAACACAGATAGGGTGAGACAAGCACAGGGGGAGATGATTGCCTGCTACTGTCCAAAAAATAGACAAAGAGCCAAAGAATTTATTCACTGCATTTACTGCCAAGGGCTTTATAACAAGCGTAGTCTTTGGAAACATATCAAAAACTGTCCCCTGAAACCTAAAGATGATAATGCCCAGGGCAGGAAAATCTCTGTGAGCTCTAAACACACCAGTCGACTTAGAAGTGAGCAAAGGTTTCAAGAAAATACTGTACTTTATGAACTATGATGAAGTTTCGTGTGTAGTTCATACTGACAGATTCATCATGCAGCTGGGGGAGCACATGTTCAACAGGATGGGGTCTGATGTGACCAAAATGACTACATCAGATAGAAGAAGTAGGCAGACTTCTTCTTGAAGCAAGAAAGATTACCCTACTGAGAACAATGGTAGACTTCATCATACCAGGAAAATTTAAACATGTCATAGCTGTTAAAGTTGTATCTGGCTACGATGAAGAGAAAAACTCCTACGGCATTCCGACTTTAGCTCTCAAACTTGGGCATTCTTTAAATAAGATCTGTAGCATTGTTGAGAGCAATGCCATGATGTATGGAGATCATGATCGTGCTGAGTGTGCCCTGAGACTTCAGGAAAATACACCAGGCAAGGTGGAATGAGTACATTTCTGCTGGTGCTATAACTACATTGAAAGAAGCCAAGTGGATCTTGCCCTTCTACTGACAGCTACGCTGCTCTAACCAAGGTCACACTGTCCCAGGTCATCCTTTTCAACCAAAAGAGAGAAGGTGAGGTATCCTGGATGCTTTTGTCGTCTTTTAAAAGCAGGGATTCTTCTCAGCTACACGAAGACATTGCCATCTGTCTGTCTGAGTTTGAGAGGAAGCTGTATGGAAGTAAAATAATGTCAAATGTTTTTGAAACAAAAAGCCTGTTGAATTGGAAAAAAATAGGCATTGCATTAACCATGCTTGCATTTTAATGCATTGTATTTTTAGGGCTTGCATTTTTATGGGCTGAAATTCAACATGGTGTCACGTTCACCGTCTGTTTCTGTCTAATACTACAATTCCCAGAATCCTCTTTTGGCACACCTGCATTCACTCTCTGTTCACCATCAGCAACCTCGTCATCAAGCACTATAAAACTCTCACTGTGATTTCAGTCTGGGTCAAGTCTCCAACAGGAACAGATCATATGCTGTTGTCTCTGTTACCGCTGATGCATTAAGACTCCAAGAAGTATGTATACTTACCTGAAACACTAACCTCTATATCTGGTTGTGCCGTCTTCAGAATTCCTGTCCGATTCCATGCTGTCTGAGATCCTATGTTCCTTTGAGTGTCCAGTGTTTCATCCAAACCTGATTACTGCCAACCACATCTGAAAGAGAAGAGACAAAGTTACTGAACTGTGATTACTTGACATCAACTTCTGAAGTGAAAGTGCTTACCTGCTTTCCGCCCCACTTCGACTCATCACAGAATCTGCACTTAAATTGAAATAATACTCACCTTGCACTTTAAATAAAGCTGTGTTTGGATTCACTTACCTCTGTCTCCTGGTCTGTATCCTGACACATGGTTGAATATTTAAGCTGTGAATATTTCAATTAAAAACATTTCAAACACATTTTCATTATTAAAAATTCAATAATCCATATTCACCTTTCATATTTCACTTCCAAAATATTCAAACTGTTTAAAAATACAACCTATAATATTCAACAGGCAATTTTCGGCCCATTTTATTTCGCTTTGCAAATTCGCTTCCACAAATTCAGTGGTTCAAATTCGACAGTAAATTCAACGGAACTGCAGGAAAAGCAGATTACCGAGCATACTCTCCATCTGCTGTTAGTCGACCTCACCAGCAGGTGGTGCAAAAGCGCGTGTTGTTGACGAAGACCAGCAACAGTTAGAGCAAGCCATTCATTCATAAAACTCATTTACAGCAATAGTGTATTTGTGATTATTATGACGGCGGTTTTATGTTAAATTCAGCGTCTTCACGGTTACTTTCCCTGTGTAGCCTACGTGCATCTTTCTCTACCGTGAACAAGATTATAATGTTATTCCCCGATGCGGATATACAGATCCAATGTTACATTTTTGAGGTTGATGTATATTTCTCTTGGTTGTTTAGTGGCCTTAACTTTATATTGTGGCGATGTGCTGCATGCAGGCTATTAGGGTTTCGCTCAATACTTCAGGATTCCCCTGCTGGACATATAAAACTCTTAACGTAGCTTAATGGACTAATTACAGTGATATAAAAGACCAAACTCGCAGGCAAGCAGATGGACTCAGAATAACGCGCAAAGCCTAATGCTGAGCGTTTCCCAGTGATAGACTGGCATAAAGTTGGCTTGATGTTGGACATTCGCACATTTAGGGACTGTCTCTAAAGTGTATACAACTTTGGTATACACGTTTCTAACTTCAATAGCATTTGAATAGAACGACTTACAGTCATAAAACCAACTGTAAAGTGTTCATGTAGTATCAGGCATACTGCGCACCCTTTGGATTTTTTATATTTATTCAAATAAATTAAAGTTTGCTATTGAAGTTAGAAACGTGTATGCCAATGTTGTATGCAACATTTGAGACGGTCCCTAAATGTGCGAATGTCCAATGTCAAGCCAATTTTACATTTATTAGGCTACATTTAGTCATTTATTTAGCAGACGCTTTTATCCGAAGCGATTTACAGTTAAACTAACAATAGGAGGACAACAATATGCAAGTGCTATGACTCTTCCCAGTTTAAGCTAATGCAATACACGTAGGCATAGCCTACTATACTATACTATACATACACACACACATATATGTATATATACTGTATATATATAGAGAGAGATAGCGAGAGAGAGAGAGAGAGAGAAAAGAGAAGAGAAAGTGTTAGTATTGATCAAGTGTTGATTTTATGCCAGTATATATACAGTATATATACATATATGTGTGTGTGTATGTATACAATATGCAAGTGCTATGACTCTTCCCAGTTTAAGCTAATGCAATACACGTAGGCATAGCCTACTATACTATACTATACATACACACACACACACATATATGTATATATACTGTATATATATAGAGAGAGATAGCGAGAGAGAGAGAGAGAGAAAAGAGAAGAGAAAGTGTTAGTATTGATCAAGTGTTGATTTTATGCCAGTATATCACGAAACGCTCTGCATGAAACTTTGTGCGTTACATTCATATTCTTAGTCCATCTAGCCTATATAGTAGCCTACAGCCTACATCCCCAATAAGGTGCGAGTTTGGTCTTTCATATCACTGTATTAGTCCATAAGGTGATTATAATCCTGTTCATGTAGGTAGAGAAAACTGATGACATGTAGGCTACACAGGGAAAGTAACAATGAAGTTATTGAATGAAACATAAACACAGCTTTTGTGTCTTTATCATCTTTTCCGCATATATACTGACACAGATAATCATTTTCATTTTATGAATGAATGGCTTGCTCTAACTGTTGCTCTGTCTTCGTCAACAACACGCGCTTTTGCACCACCTGCTGGTGAGATTGACAAACATCAGATGAAGAGTATGCTCGGCAATCTACTGCTTTTCCTGCAGTTCCTTTGAATTTACTGTCGAATTTGAACCACTGAATTTGTGGAAGTGAATTTGCAAAGCGAAATAAAATGGACCGAAAATTGCCTGTTGAATATTATAGGTTGTATTTTTAAACAGTTTGAATATTTTGGAAGTGAAATATGAAAGGTGAATATGGATTATTGAATTTTTAATAATGAAAATGTGTTTGAAATGTTTTTAATTGAAATATTCACAGCTTAAATATTCAACCATGTTGAATTTCAGCCCATAAAAATGCAAGCCCTAAAAATACAATGCATTAAAATGCAAGCATGGTTAATGCAATGCCTATTTTTTTTCAAGTAGTGCAATTCAACAGGCTTTTTATTTAAAAAACATTTGACATTATTTTACTTCCATAAAGCTGTGTCTGCACTTCACAAGAGTTGAGATCAGCGGTAAACGAGGGAGAAAGGTTCCTGTGCTCCTCAAGCTTTCAATGGTTTCTGCCATGGAGCTGCTCGTTGAAACGCATGAGCTTTGTGGTGTTCCAGCAGAGAATCCCTTTACATTAGCTAGATGTGAAGCAATGTCTGCCTACAGAGGAGGAGAGTGCATCAACAAATCTGCTTGCGAATGTGGCATAAAAAACCCAGAAGCACTGTCATCAACTAGGCTCAGGAAGCACATAGCAACCATGTCTAAAATTCTTAACCTTAATAAGAATGAAGCAGAACAGCTGGCTGATTTCCTTGGTCACGATATCAGAATCCACAGACCGTATTACCGGTTACCAGAAGGTACAATGCAGCTGGCAAAAATGAGTAAAGTCCTAATAGCCATGGAGAAAGGAACACTGTCTGCCTACAAAGGAAAGAAACTTGATGACATTGAAATTGACCCAAATGGTATGAGTATACTTGAACTGTCTGTGTGTATCTGTTCTGTACATATTTGCAAAACAATGTATATAATCATGTCACAGGTGGTAATTTTTGAATCTGTTGACAGCTCATGTTAAAACGCTTACTATTCACAACTTTGTTCTTTTCTCATTTAATGTTAGTGTGTTCTTATAAACTTTTCCTGAAAGTCTTGTAGTTGTAGTTGAACAGTTAAGTTTTGTTTGCACTTTTTTTGTCATTTTAGTTAATTATTAATTAATTCATTTGTTGGGTAACATACCCTAGCTCTGCTTAGCTAGCTGCTAGTCAATGAAGTTGGTAGTCTCTAGTCACTGAAGTTGGCTCTGAAGTCAATGAAGTTGGCTTTTAGGTAAGTAATAATTAGACAAGTACAATCGTTATAATACCAGTTTTTATTAAACAAAAATTGCATAAGTTACTCATTAAAAACAGGCACCTTGTCCTTCACCCTCCATGTAAGCTGCCTCTGTCGAGCTCAGCGCATCTGCTAGCAACACTGAACATGTTGCCTCCGACAAGCCCAGTACCTCTGCTTCCAACACTGAGCAGAGCCTTGTTGCATCCATGACGGTAAATCCTCCAAACATATATCCTCCACAAAGTCCACATGCACCATCCTCCAGCTCTGCATCTGTGTCGGAGCCAACATTCTGCCCTCCCCAAAATAGACAATCCTCCTCCAGCTCTAGTGTGTCCGTTCCCCCTGACTTAAATTTGGATAGCCCAGCCCAAGCTAAGTAGCTATCCTAAGCACCCATTTGGACAGGCTCTCAGGGCCCATATGTATATAGCCACTCAGAGTAAAATTTTAGTCTCAAGTCTGTCAAAATTCTAAGAATGACATAATTTTACTCTTATTCCTAGACTCCCTAAAGGTTTCTAAGTGTTAAGACTAGTGTCACGATGTGACAAAGCATACGGAACTTATTGCCGCTGAAGCAGTGTTTCCGGTGGGACACTTGTGAGAGAAACTCCGTCCCCAGGCCTGTGTGTGCGTCTGTCGCCATGACAACCCCAACAGATTGGCAACGGGTGTGTGTAATTTACTCGGAGTTTGGAAGAAGCCCCGCCAGCATTTGAGAGGATAAAAAGCCGGAGAGAGGGACGAGAAGGGGGTGGAGGACATGATGAGAGAGGACATGTGAGGCACGCGGCACGTGAGCGGCCGCGGATGCGGAGGTAGGCTGAGTGAGAGATAGCGAGGAAGAGAGAGAGAGAGACAGAGAAGACTTCGGCTGGATTGCGGGTGCAAGTGAATTGCAGTTTTATTGTGGGAATGAGCACGAGTGAAATCTCACAGTGTGTGGTGGATATGTGAGTGTGGGAATTGTTTCTGCTGTTCACTCGCAGTCACAGCTGTTCATTAACCTCCTCTTTATCTGAGCCTTGTGAAGTCACAGCTGCATTGGGGAAATACCATTATCCTCCGCTCTCTGTCAGAGGCTAGTGAAGAGCCTGCTAATGCTGGAAGAGCCTGCTAATGCTGGAAGAGCCAGCTAATGCTGTGAGTTACACGTATCTATTCTTCTCTCTGTCTGAGTCCAGTGAAAAACGGGCTAATGCTGTGAGTTATACGTATTCTCCACTCTCTTTCTGAGGCCAGTGAAGAGCCAGCTAATGCTGTGAGTTACACGTATCTATTCCTCTCTCTGCCTGAGTCCAGTGAAGAGCCGGCTAATGCTGTGCCGAGATACGCGAAGAGAACGCTGAAGAAGAGAACGTGGAAGCTGTGAATTATGTTCATTCCTCTCTCTGTCTAAAGGTGCTGAGAAACGTGAAGAGCTTGCTGAAGAAGAGAATGCGGAAGCTGTGAATTATGTTCATTCCTCTCTCTGTCTGAAGGTGCTGAGAAATGCGACGAGAACGCTGAAGAGAACGCGGAAGCTGTGAATTATGTTCATTCCTCTCTCTGTCTGAAGGTGCTGAGATACATGAATGCTGAAGAGACTTTTTAAGCAACTTTTTATTTATTTAATAAGGAACATTTATTTTTAATTCTGTGTCTGTCTCCTTCATGTCCACGGCCAGCTCCTCAGGGGCGGCACGCAAGCGAAGGGGTGGGCGGCCCGCTGGCGCTCCACCCCGACCTGTGACACTAGGTCTCAGCTCCTAAATTATTTAAGAGAGCTGAAGAGGTCTCCTAACCAGTTAGGAGTAACAAGATGGCAGCAGAGAGGAGGAGGCAGTGCAATTTTCAACAACAAAAGAATGTGTTGGAATTATATGAGGACAGGGAGTTGATCAAACGTTACAGGCTTGATCGTCAAGGTATTCTTTTTGTTACTGGCCTAGTCAGAAATTCATTAACTTCTCCCACTCTACAAAACAATGCTTTAACTGTAGAAATGAAAGTTATAATGACTCTGCGTTTCTTGGCGACTGGAAAAATGCAGCAATGCACCAGTGATGACTTGGGGCCATCACAGTCCACAGGTAGCAGGGTCTTAAATACTACTGTTGCTGCACTAACCACACCAGACATAGAAAGGCAGTTCATTTACTTCCCAACTGACCTTCAAACTATATGACAAAAGCAAGCAGATTTTATGAGGATTGCGGGTTTCCCTGGAGTTGTTGGAGCCATCGATGGCACCCATGTACGCATTATTGCTCCAACTGTAAATGAGGAGACATACATCAATCGAAAAGGATTCCACAGCATCAATGTTCAAGTTGTATTTGATGCCAATTACAAGATCTTCGATCTTGTGCCAAATTGGCCAGGGTCAACACATGATGTTCGGGTTCTTTCCCAGAGTGGCCTCACTGGGTTATTCTTTAAAACACTGGCTTCTCACCCCTTACAGAAGACCTCAAGGAGAACAGCAGCTCAATTATAACAGGTACTGTACTGGACTGAACTGTCGATAAGATACCAATTTTCTTCAATGAGTGCATTCTTGACTTATCTGAGCTGTGTTTTTTTATTGTTTTTGCGTCATGAAGAGTACACAAAGTAACAAGAGCTGTGGTGGAGAGAGGAATTGGACAGCTGAAAAGAAGATTCCATGTCCTTCATAGAGAGATTCGACATTCACCTGAGCGTGCCGGTCACATTATGGCTTGTGGCATTTTGCACAATATTTGCAAAGCTCGTAACCTCTCACTGCTTGATGATGATGACAATGACGATTATAGTAATGATGACAGGGATCATGATTATGATGAGAATGATGACAATACCACCGACCACACATTACAAAGCATTTCAGGGAGAGCATCAATAAGGGACTGCTTTGTTAACTCACTTTTTTGGTAAGCAAACTTGTAGACAATAAGTAACAACAAACAAATTTTTCCTTACACAATTTTATTTACACAAAGCATATGTACAATCATTGAGTATTCTTAATTCTTTTCAGTTTTAGTGCGTAATATTCATTTTGATTTTCCAGCAACTTAATTTGCAATTTGAGCTTTTTTCTTTTAAGGGACTTAATGTCGTCCTCAGTGGCTGCGCCCTGTGCAAACCCAGTGTCTTGTGAGGCAGAAGGCTCATCTGGAGGACACAGGGAGATGTCCTGAGATGATACAGGAGAAGATGCATCTGATGGACCGGCTCCAGCAATATCCACACTACATTCACATGCAGAAAATATTAAACAGTGCAACATGTTTATTCAATATGATGTGGTGATTGAAATACTATCAATTTATTAAAAAGGCAAACACATTATTACATGCATAATTTTCTTCTTACCGTCTTTGTAACTCCATCAATTTGAGAAGTGCAGGGTCTGGGGCATCTGGAATGCCACAAATAGAGGGATTGGCCGTTCCAAGTATCTCCTCTACTATTTCGCCAATCTCAGACAGAGGTTTACATGGAGGGCCCCCACCTGTTTAACAAAAACTCAGCTGCTGACCACATGGAGACAATCATTTAATATAAAATTTAATAAGCTAAAATAAAATGTACCAGTGGCAGAGGAACCAGAGGAAATGCTGCATTTACTGTCAATACAATTTGTTGCCATGCAGGATATTTTTGTCCTTGCTTGTTAAAGTCAGACTGAATTTTCCACTTATCATGTCCTTCCATTTATGGACTGAAGGCACTAGAAGATTTTCTTCCTTGGACCAGTTTGGTTTTCTTTTTGCATCCATTTTTTAACAGTTTGCAACTTTGATCTTTTACATACAGCTGTGAGTGCAATTTAGAATGATGTGATTCATCAGCTTAATTACTTAAATAGCATCACATTTGTCCATTTAATTAATGTGTTGAAAATTAAAATTGTGTGAAATAAATGCATGTACTTAATTGTAATCTTTTTGCACAAAGCAAAAACATTTTTTTTAATACATTTAAATATTGAAATAATTGTAATGTCTTTTTTAAATAATGAATGAATTGTGTCATGCTGCTGTGACTTCACCCTTGCAGGCTCACTATTGGCTTATTCAGTGGTTGAGGGTGGCCATTTTGGGTTGACATCATTGTAGTCCTTAGTTTGCAGCACTTAAGTGCCACTTCAGTCAGCACTTAAGAATCAGTCTTATACTTTACTGAAAGTTGCTTTTAGCCTCTTTATAAAAGTGTCCTACTCTTAGAGAAGTCCTACTCTTAGAGAAGTCCTACTCTTTACTAAGAATTTTTTGACACTTAAGTCAAAGCTTAAGACTATTCTTAAGAGCAATTCTTAGAAAGTGAAGTGTCTTAAGAGCAAAAGCACTTAAGCACTTAGAAGTGTCCTGAAACATGCAATGGTGTTGTCTATCATGCAAAAGCTCATCTTCACCAACATCTACAGATGCTTCACCACTTTCTGCATGTGTATCACTCACCTTCCCTAAAACCTCATCTTGTTCCCTACAAAACTCATTTAGCCAAGTTCATCTTTTGAGTCTTCGGGACTTGAGAGGTGAACTAATCATTTCTCTTTCTGGTACTGACAGCATAGCCTCTATGGGACTGACGGGAAGAACAAGAGCTGCAGTTTTAGAGATGCTCTCACCCAGTCGTCTAGCCATCACAATTTGGTCCTTGTCAAACTCGCTCTTTACACATTCTAATTTTTCACAATTCGAATCAATACTTTCTGGACAAAATGTTCACTTCCTGACAAATATATCCCACCCACTAATAGGTGGCATGGAGAAAAGATAATCAGTGTTATTCACTTCACCTGTCAGTGGTCATATTGTTATGCCTGATTGGTGTACATAGTGGTGCATCATATGGTAAACTTGACTTTAATGATTTGCCATTTGTATGTTTATGCACTTTTACAAATTTCACTTCGTGTTAGTCGATCTGTCTCCTCAGCATCACTGTCATCACTTGGATTAGAATCGGTTAAGTCTAGGCTTTCTAACAAAAAACAAACAATTTGAGGCTTTAGTATAGCAAATGTTAGGAGCAAATAAAATTATCACATCATGACCACTGAAAACTATTACTTTGGTAAAAATATATTGTCTGTATGTACCTTAGCCTATACACTTGATAACATTTACAATAAAATATACTACAAACCATACACTAAACGAAAATCTCATTTTAAATTTAATAGACTTGCCTTCAATGTCAATTTCTTCTAGTGTTTTGCCTTGAAGACTTCTAAGCAAGTAGAAGTTTAGAAATTTTGGCCAGCTGTGTTGTAGCCTCTGGAAGCCTGTAATATTCTCTGTGGACACGTATATCATGGCCCAAGAAGTCTGCAACTTGATCCAACTCATGTTTTTTTAAGTTCAGGACCTGTGATAAAGTTGCAACATGCTTTCGCAACAAGGTTGACCGGAGGAGCTCAGGGTTCTGAGCACCACACTCATCTGCGTAAATCCTCAGACAATCTTGTCCTCGATATGAAGTCAAACAGCTGGGTCTTGCAAAAAGAAATGTATTGTCTTGTGGAACTCCACATTCTTGTCTTTTGCTTATGAGAAGTGTTAAAGCATCGACCATGTCTGGCGATAGCAAAACTGCAACTTTACGTCACTTTTTACCCCTAATTTCTACTCTACTAAAATGTGCACAAAGTTTCTGCTGTAAGGCCAACAGCATCATCTTTGTGAAGAGGAGCCGTGTCCCTCTATAGGAAACTTTTTAAGTGCATCCTTGCAACTTCTTCTCCACGCCTTCTATTGAACAGAATCATTTTGGCAAGAGTCGATCTGCACAGTTCTCCATAGACTTTTGTTGATGCAGTCTTCAAGTTGTCAGAAGCTAAATCAGCGACTGTTTCAAGGTGTTGATGAAGACGCTGAACATCTTTTGTATACGGGAGGGTGGATGGTTTATTAAAATGTCCTTCATGTAAAGTGGTTAAAGACACAATTTCCAACCACTTAGAATTATACAACTTTTTGAAAGTCTGGGATGACTTAATCCTTGCATCATCTTCAGCCATTAACGCTCTACAGTGTGTGATGTCACATAACTTGTTCAAAGAGTGACCAAGCTTAAGAGCAAGGCTTGGAGTGTGGTAAGTGTGTTTTGCTGCATCATACCTAGATACTCTTTTGACCGCCTGTATAACAATCCCCAAATTTGCAGGCTTGACAGCATCCTCAATCGTATGCAATGAAAATTGCTTTCCCAGGATCAACAAAAGTCTTCCAACCTCTCTTAGCTTCTGTCGGATGTAATCATATTTAGATATGATCTTGGCCATGTTTATTTAAAAATTATTGTGCCAGCTGTAGGATAGTGAAATCACTCTGCACAGCAGCAGATATGTCATCATCTTTCATTGGTGTTAGGAGTTTCCAAACACTCTGTGACATTTGCTGACACAGAACTGAATCAGACATTGTCGCTAAAGCCAGTACCTTATTTCGTCCTGGTTGTTCCTGATCCACTGACTTAGAAGGACAGTTCCGTACATGTTTCCACAGATCTCTGCATAGGAACATTGCATGGCAATACATGCAATTCACATAATCATTTGGATTGTAATTTTTCTTTGGTTTACTTTTCAGTTTTAATTGACAAGATCCACTGGCTAAAACACTTGCATTATGTTCATAATTTCCTTTATTTTGTAGTTTGTTCAGCAGTTTCTTACATTCCTTGGAATGCTTCGGCAAGGCCAGAGCCCTAGCAACATCCACATTTGTGTTTTCATGAATTTTTAAGTGTCTTGTGAATTTCGATATGGGCTTTCCACAAATATAACAGTAATTCTTATGTACTGAAGTGGATATTTCAGAGGACGGTACTTAAGGACCTTCCCCACATTCTGTGGTATCCTCAGCCTGTATATTTTCAACCCCTACTTTGTTGTAAACTTCGTATACCTGCTCAAATACCTGCATGACTTTTTCAGCTGTGCTGTGCAGACTGCATCTTCAGGTAGTGTATCTTTAACTAAGACGCTTTCTTGGCAGTCTGCATTGGAGAGTGGTTTAGGACACTCCAATTCTGAAGACACCATGTCCGATTCCGAATCCTCTGAAAAACCACTGGGAACATAGTCCTTATCTGAGTCCTCACTAAATAATTATTCTTCAGAATTCTATAATAGAAGCAAATATTTATTAATTAAAAATATAGATATTTACAAACTTTTAAAAAATATATATTATTAGTGAACTATTATTTTAAAGATTATTTGATAAAATTCACTTACTGATTTAAATGAGTTAGGGTAAGGTATTCTTTTTGTAGCAAGATTTATGCCAGAAACATGAGCAAACTAGATAGAATAATAAATATAAGTTTGGTTCCTGAGATTTTCTCTAAATTAGATGGTATCTACTAAAAGGGTTTGGAAATTAATAAATGAATAGATACTGGTAACACATTACCGTACACATTACAGTATCTTTTACTAGGCAAAACATAGTACTTACTCTTACACTTTACACCAATCCACTTGAATGCAGAATAGGGCCCATTACAGCTGGCACATTTATCCAAGCTTGACACAGCTGAATGAATGATGTCATGTTTGCAAATCTGTTGAGAAAAAAAAAATCTTAAAAACAATTCTATTAAAATATTAAATTTAAATTAATCCGATTAACCCATCTCAAGTGAAGTAAATTTCAAACAGATGTTAGAAGTTTAACTAAAAGGTTTGGGGTTTAAATCAATTAAATATCATAACCAATGTAGGTTTTATCAGTAAATTAATCAATGGCCCAGTCTGGCTGTACTAAGAGAAACCTGGATCTTCACCCAACCCCCACAACATGACATCAACAGTAATTATGAGGACATAAAACACAACTCATATCCCAATCTGACTGTAGTAACCTAAACCTGGAACAACAAAGTATTAACAAATTAAATTCTCAACATGATTGATAAACCACTTTAACAGAAACCTGTGTGTTTGAACGAGTATATATAGAATAAAACTACAAGACCCAAAATGCATTCACTTTTCATAAACACTTACAATCTGTGGTTTTACTCCCATCTCCACAGACGAGTGAGGCAGGTTCTTCAGTCTCCGAAGTTACCTGCGTAGATTAACAGCAAAGTATACTTTAATTCTCAACATGATTAAAGCTTATGTTTGAATAAGTGTTTAGAGCAAAATAACATTTAAGAAATAAGTGTTATCTATACCAGGTGTCTCCATGGCCATTCAGAATCCCCATAATTATAACTGATTTCTTCCCCAGGACGAATGTCCTTTATTGCAAATAAACACAAATGGGGCTTTTTGTCCACTCTTAAAATTTTTATTTTTTATTTTATTTTATTTTGGTTGATGTGATCATCATTCACAAGATGCCCTAAAGCGCCATCATCTTTGGCAGCATCAACCCTGAAACATTAAAAAAACATAATGCTACTATAACTAAAGGTATAATAACAAATTCAATTACACAATACGTAAATGCAAGTCACTAGTTTACCATTACTGTTGCTTACCAAATACAAATGCAGTTTGTATTTCTGGTTGACTTACAACTCTGTATATTTGTAAGACATTGTACATTAAATAAAGCCATATACATACCATAATTGTTTTCCATTAAAACGGAATTCAAATAAAAACACTTCGAGTGAATTGTCATATAATTTGAGTCTTCTTTCAAATTCTTCTTTATTTATGACCTCTCATCGACATTCAATCAGAAAATCTCCTTTATGAAAGTGAGAAGTGGTGAACACTCCCCGACCTAACAAAGAATTTGTCTGATTAGTCAGAGAAAAATTTTAACTAAAGATTTAGAGCAGGGTTGGAAATCCCTGACTTCAACATAGGTCTGTTACTTACATTTGAATGAATTTACATATTTAGCTACAAATCCACCCTTATCTTTACACATTGATGCATAATATACAGCCTCCTCTTCTGTTTTTTTTTTTATTTTTTTTTTATTTTTTATTTTTTACCTCTCCTGGGCCTTATTCCTGCCATTTTCAACAAAGGTCCAGAAAAGCAAGTCATTTTTTTGTGATTTATTGTGTTTTATACATAAAATCATCTTACATAATGAAAGAAACATTGTGAAAACATATCCTTGATATTTTTAATACTGAATAATACTTAAGTGAAACAAAAGCATGGCATGAAACAAGACAACACTATGAACTAACTCACACAACAGTGGTTACAGAAATTAATACTAGACAAAGAAACATGACAAACATGAGGGGGCTTAAATACACTGTCTAATCATTGTCCACAGGTGTCCCTTGTCTTTAGTCTGTTAACCAATGACAAGACACATGGTAGGATCACATGACAAACAGGGAATCACATGACAGACATGAAGCATGACTCAATATCCCTCCTCGTTTCCTCGCTCCTCCATCCTCCATCCTAAGACCCGGAAACCGATCAAGCTCAGCCATCTTGAAGGACATCTCAATTCTCAAATTGCACCGCGAGGAGGAGAGGAACGAGGAGTGGAGGCTTGCAGAGTAGTCATGAGAGAGGATGCACAGGTGTAGTCTTTGCGGAGGTCTTTTATCGGACATGTTGAGGATGTTTTAGCCCCGGCGCTGCCGGATCATGTATTTTCGGTTTAGCCCTGTTTGAATATAAAACCCAATTGAATATAAAAAAGTCCAGTATTTCTCGCGCTCGTCATCGGCAGCTGTCACAGTTGCCAGGCGACAAGAACAATGCTCCGTAGGCTAGACCGGTCCGAGCGCTTCAGATGTGCCCTTTGATATGGGACGGAGCTGTAGTTAGCAACAATTTGTTAATATTGTGACAATAGACCTACATTTTGTTACTTTAATTTTCGGAACTGCATATTTCGTTAAATATTCACGTACAAATGTGAAGTAACCTACTGAAGTACCTTTTTTCCCTCACATATGATTTTACATTAAACTACACAAAAGTATATAATGTAACAACCTTGAAAATATTCAGAAGTAAAATGCAGTAGTAGCATAATATAAATACAAACCTATAATAAAAACCCTGACGAGGAGTTTTTTCCCCTGTAGAATACATACCTCTAGTTTTACTCTTGATACTAAAAACTTGTTATTAAAAGTACTTTTTCAGAAATTACTCTTTGAAAAAAAAAAAAACCTCAGTGACATGGGAGCCATTGATTGAGTCAGCCCTACAAACCTGTTGGTAGACAGCTTAGTGGACAGTGTAAATATGCACTCAACCACTCTGGAGACCATCCCAAATTATGTCCCACCAGCAGGAGGCCTTACCAGGGGCAGCCCATCCTGGTCCAGCAGCACCACCAGGGTCTCCCTGCTCAGCTCAATAAAAGTCTACATCATTTTTTCCTTATTTTATGTACTGTAAACGTTTGTTGATTTTGATATGTTTAACGTATGTTGTTAATAGTTGGAAAAAGTACTTTAATGTAGCCTGTGGAACAAATGACTTCCATTTACCAATTTTATTTTAAAAAAAAAAGGTATACAAGAGTTTGTTTCAAGTAGAAATTATGACTGTCAAAAAAATAAACAATGTCCAGAACAATTCATTCTCTTTTATTTACACATTTAAAGTTGCATAAAAATAATGTACAGATTTTTTCTTTCCTTTTAAAAAATAAAAGTGAAAAAAGTTAAACAAGAATATGTAGAAAAAAATATTAATTTTTCAATCATTCTCTCAAGAAGAGAAAACAGCCTGTCCATCCTCTCCCTACTCTCCTCCTGTGCTCTCCTCGCCTCTGCCTTCGTGCTGGTGCTGCTGCCCCTGGCTCCTCCTCACCGTGGGCACCCACTGCTGAACTCGGCCCTGGTGTGTCCTCAGGGATTGAGGCAATGACGACAGGGGGGTTGGTGCAATGCCTGTGTCCCAACACCTCATCCATGAGGACAAACCAGGGCCAAGTGTCAGCAGTGGGTTTCCCACTCACACCCTCACCTGTCCCAGGACACTTGCAATCCTAAGGGCAGAGCAAATGAACCATGGTTTGTTAACAACAACAGCACAATACATTTCAGCAAAGACGTGTGTATTAACTTTCTTTGTATTTTATTTTTCTCCTGAATTGCTCTAAAAAAGCTTAAAGGGGGGGGGGGGTATTAACATACTGAGTTTTTTTACACTGTTAAAGAGTTGGATTCCCATGCTAAACATGGACAAAGTTTCAAAAATTTAATTGCACGTTTGAAGGAGTATTTCTGTGCCAAAAATTGTCCTTCCGGTTTGTGTTGTGGTTTAATTCTTTTCAGGGAAATGACTTCAAAGATATTTGACATCAGAAAAAATTAGACTTTATTAACAAACAAAGCCGAGTGTCCCTCTGCAGAAAGACCCTCCAGAAAAATTGCCCAGCAAACGTATATACCCTCTCCTTGTCCCAAACATGGTAATACATTCTATAGGTATTTTGAGAAATAGTTTTGTACCATGTGACATTACTGAAATAGAATTTTCTGCTGTAACAACACCTTGTGCTCTCAGGTTCCAAAGTCAGCCAAAGTCACCCACAGACAAGGAAATAATAGTGTACAATAACCAGTTAAATTACTTATTTTCTAAATAATAAAATCTTCAACATTCCCTCCTCTGGGGCTTATTTAAGCCCCACATTCGCTATCCTTTTCCAGAGTGTAGTTTCAAAATCCAGTCCCCTCCGTTATACTACCTTAGTAACTAAATTAAGTCACTCATTCTTATTTTCAATGACTAAAATTATGCCACCACACTCCGGTGGAGCAATCGAGCCAAACATCTTTCTCCATACATTTTCTTTCTTTCAGTTGTTTTTTCTTTTTCAATGGAGAAAGTAAAAGACTCGAATCCTCCCTAATCAACCATCAAACATTGTTACAAGTGTGTGGATGAAATTGGTTCAGCATTGTCTTATCGTCACAGTTATGTAGAACATGTCAAACACAAAAATCCCTTATACAGTTAAGAGTTCTCTTGCGGTGTAGATATCCTCTTCGACCCAGACACCCAGGATCTGGCTTATTCATTTTCTTCTTCATCCTTATCCGAGGTACTTCAGTCAATGTCCAATGATTGTAAATCTCAATTTGGGTTATAAGCCCAATCTTAATAATATATGATTTATTTGCCCTCTAAAATTAGTTTTCATTATCTTCTTAATATGGGAAGTACACAACAGAATAATAACCCCCTTTCAATATTGCAACTCCAAAAAACATTTCTAATCTTTTAAATCAAGCTTTCCTTAACTTTTTTTTTTTATTCAATTGTAAAGTCATTCTACTTTTTTCATGTAATTGTTTTCATTATTATAAAGGCAAATCATTATAATAAATCTCTGCTGATTATAGAAGAATAAATGATTTAGTTTGCATGTTTATTTCGCATAATCCATATGAATTTTGATTTAAAATAGAAGTGAGTAAAAATAACTTTTTCTCTTTTTTATTCGCTTATTATTTTTATGAAGGAATATCAATTCACTTATTTTTAAAGAATCAATTTTTTAGTCAGTCATGTTTTAGTTGATGAACAACCATAACACTGCGGTGCAGCTACATTAAATCACAATTTTCTTTGTTATAACGTTTTACATTTCAAATTCTGTCTACTTTATTACCAAATTTAAACAATAAATATCTCACGTGTTGCAGCTTTTTGTCATTATAGCTCCTCAGTTCAAGCATACCTTAACTGAATACCTTTTCTTCCTTTCTACTAATTTCTAAATGAACTATCATGAATTAACTTAATTATGTCACATGTAATCACTCAAACTAAGAAAGCTTCAAGAGCAATGTTACATTTACTTCATAAAAGTCATTCAATGAACTCATTAGACAATTAGAAAAAATAACTCTCGAAAATAACTTTTTGCACTGTCTTACATATTCATTGTACGGTCATTTATTTTTCTGTATATCTAAGTTTTTCCTTAACCATTTCAAACATAAAGCATTATAACTTAATTATTGTTAAAACTTCCTTTCTGTAATTTAAGTTTTTGCATACATTTAATGTTAATCTTCAATTTTTCTGGAATAACTGCTGACCCATTATTTAAACTTATTTCTGATAGAATTTCAAATCTAAGGAATAATTCTTTGGTCTTAAATTTAATTACTTCTCTTGACCCTCCTCTGTTGATCTCATCTCTATCTTGTTCATATAATCCATTACCAAGAGTTTTATTAGTCCTTCTGGTACTGATATATATAGCCTTATTTGTGTCACTGTTCCTTTCCTACCTTTATTTTTGTCGCAAATTTCTCTTGTATATGGCCAACAATTGCAAAAAATGCCTTTTATTTAATTTTCATTATTCTTATTCCTTATTCTTAATTTAGCCTTTTAATCCCTCTTTACTCCCCCCTTTGCGCACTAGTTGAAAACTATGCGCGTATGGATTTAGAATATTCAAAAAGTATGTCTTTGTGCAATAACTTGTCATTCTCACCCCCCTCTGGTACCATATAGATTGTTCATAAGGCAATAATTTACATGGTATTGGACAGTCTATATGCTATAACAATCTTTTTGTATTGAATTTGAACAAGTTCCATCTGAGGTGGTCGTTATATTAGCACCATTTAAAATACATTTAATTAGTCAAATAGCATATTGAATCAAATCATAATTCAAATCATAAATGAAATCAAATATCTGTTAATAGCCCGTGTTAATCTTTCTTTAATTTTCTTCTGTAGTCTTAAATTAATTTTGTATACCTGTTTTATTGACAAATTACATTCGAGTACCCATTATGATCTATTTTAAAATGTCATTTAGGTCTATTTGTATTTTCCTTCATGACTTGTCTTAATTCGCACTGTGCTATGACAGTTACTTGAATTAGTCGCTTATCATTCATTATTTTCATTTGTTTTCTGATTTTTCATTATCGTTTTTACGTTGTTTTTGATATATTCTTTAATTCAATAATTTTTCTCTTTCTGGTGGGGTTATTATTAAGTTGCTACTAGTATATTCAATGGCTTTAACATTACATTTAAAGACAGTTTGGTTGATGTTGACTATTGTTTGAACTTGTACTCATCTTTGTTGATTCTCTCTTCTTTGCACAATTCCTTGTAAGTTTCTTATTCTGACTTCTCATTTAAAGTTCTTCTTTTCATTTGCTTCTTTTTCCATTCATGTCGATCATTTTGTTAGCCGTCTTAACCGTCATGACATGTTTCACCAGGGTGACTCTTTACGAGCCGTTGCATGGACTTCCCTCGGAGGTGAGGGGGCTGTTACTAGCACAAGCCCTCTTGATCCCTCACTTCCTGTTGTGGCGAGTAGAGGCTTGTTGGTGTATTTTAAATTGAGAGGCATGGACTCAAATGTCACTTTGCTGATCAATGTTCAAGCTCCTTCTGAGATGACAGCACAGTCAGTGGTTCTTTGTTGTTGTTGTTGTTGTTGTTTGAATCGTCTCAGAAACCTTCCTGGAATTGAATTGCTCTCATCTGCGAATGCAACCTTCATTATTTCTTTTTAGTTTTGTTAGTGACAACAACATTTTAAATCATCTGCTCCATTGTCCTTCTTGGTGTCACCTGTAAAATGATCATGTGGGCTGAGTGGTGTTCTGTCCCCTTTTGGGGGTTTTCTGCTCATTAGCAGTAGGGCTTTACCCCTATATTACTTTTTTACAATTAGTCAATTCAGCTCAGTTATTGTTTTGAGTCCCACTATCAGCATACTAGTTATCAGGCATTTTTGACAACACTCAACCCACTTTGCAACAAGACAAAAGTTACAAGACAATATTTCAGACTTTTGACAAAACGTCAGCTCCTTCATGATATGCTGAAAAGCAAGTCAGATGTGTTATTCTCCATCATGATATTCTGAAAGGAAAGTCAGATGTGTTAGGCGCTGCGCAAAATGTAGTACTGTTTTGTTTTCTTTTACAAATTTTTCCCATTTTCTTTTTCTATTGTCACTACAGTTTCGACTTGGATATTAACCAAATCCATCCATGGTCATTATTTTATTGGGCAGAATATGCCCTGTGGGCCCACATATGAAATTTAGATACAGCTGTAGGCAAAATAATTGATTTGCCTTGGTGTACACCATCTCTCTCTCCATTCATACTCAGTCACTCATCGGCCGTCACACATTCTTCTTCCGCAGGTTGTGCTCTAAATGCGGAACTTATAATTTTAGCTGTGGAATTCCAAAGGTCTGACAGACAACAACAGCTATTCAAACACTATTCAGAATTGTCAGTTATGTTAATGCTTAGTTTACCACTGTTGTTATAATCCCTTTTTTCTTGTTTTTTTCCCAAACTCTAATAGATTAAATATTTCAGAATAATAGGCCTTAGTATGGTGCAGTTGAGAGTAAGACAGCCAATTGTAATTTCTCAAATGCATTTTGTCATTTGTTTGGTCTACTTTTTCATATTCTTTTTGTTTTTTGCTCATGAGCTTCTTTAAGAATAAAATTGGAGATCTCTGCCTAATCTTGGATCCATGGCCAATAACATTTCCATCTCATTATCCCAGTTTTGACAGCATTTTTAATTTCATAATTTTTGGACTTTTGGAGTTATTTATCCTTCTCCAATTTATCTCTATAAAAATATTAAAACAAGATGGAGTGACCAGTACCATTGTTTTGCAAACAAAAATAATAATTCTTTGACATATTGTGTCTTTTTCTTTGCCAGAGAATAATTCTATCATGCTTTATCCCTATTGTTGTCTAATGTAATAGCCCTCACTATACCAAATCCAGCCTCAGTTTGAACTATTTTGTGAGTTGAGCACCCACTTCTCTGTATTTTCTTTTCTTATAGAGCTGGACTTACCTATTGAAAGAGCAGAGAGGGTTAGTTTAGCAGAGAATATAAAGAATTGCCATGAGACCAGTGAATAATCAGAATGAATTAAGTTAATATAATAATGAACTAAATTTGAAGCAGTCTCTAGAGTGTTCATTAGGTTTGTCACACCTGTGTGCCCCGTAAGGGTCAGTTCTTCTGTTTTTAGATCAGTGTTCGTTGACATGTTTTTCAGCCTTGCTGTGACTCAATGGCCATTGCAGAGTGGAATATAGGCTCTGCTGCTTCTCTGTCTCTTCTCAGTTTGGGATTTTGATCAATCCTGTAACAGTTTTGCATCTCAGGATTTGTCTTTGTCTTTAGGAAAAGTCTCAAGTGAAAGATTCACCTTTTCCAGTCTTAATTCAGTCTTTCTGGGTCTTTTTGAACTTCAGGAGGGGAGCTGAGAACCCCTCACCCACTTCTCTCTTCTTCTCTGCGTCAGTGTCTCTGCATTCATGTCTTTGCCCTTTGCCCTCTTGTTGCTTCCACAGGGCTCTGTTTCCATCTGCAATTTGAACACTCAGAGATCTGCATGAGTCAAATTGAACTTTTACATATAAGCTATTAGCTCTTTATCTACATGCCACTTTTTTAACCTGCATCTTTTCACTATTTCTTTTATATAAAAATCTCACTGGTTGACCATAGCATTTCCCTTATTCTATTAGTAAGCAGTTCTTCATTGCAGGAAAAAGCAAGCTAGTTCTGTTTTTATATATCAGCAATAATATAACTCTGATGATCTGAGAATAATTCAATTAAATAATTTTCCCTATCATAAAATCAGACTTCAATCTTTCTTCTATATTTGCATGCTGTGTTCACAATAATCTAGTATGTTTCTCAACAATCATCAAGGAATTCCTCTTATTTTTTACTCTCATCAACTTCTGTAAAGTATTTTTGACTTTTGAAACTTGGTCACTCAATCTCGCTAACCTTCAGCACACTGCACCAGTTATTTTTCTCTTAACACAAACTTATTTATCTGTAATGGAATACTTTTTCCACACTGTCTTCAGGGATAATGAGATACAAATTTTAGACGTCTTCAGATATAATATATAATATATTAAGCACGTGCAATCATATTTGTATTCACCTATTAATATTTATCATTACATTTATTGATTAACTATATATCTTATTATTTTAACTTATTTTATACTACTATATTCTGCTAAGCTAATATCTTGAAACAATTGTTTTCCCTTACTTTTCTTTTTTTCTTTTTCTAATACACACCATTTCAATCCCTTCATTCACAGGTCAGTCACACATTCTCTGTCCCTTCAAGCAACCAGGGTCAGAGGTCACTTATTTTCAACCACAGGCACAGTCACAGGATCCTACAGGCACACCAACATGATCTAACACACTTTTTTCCCTTCCCTTCTCTGTCAGATCTGAACAATACATTAAAATATTCACTCCTTAGTACAATGACACTTTTAACTATCCTATTCCTAGGATTTAGATAGCCTGAGCAGACCCTTGCACATGCATTCAAGGCGGTAACCGCTACCTAAACCTATAGATTTTTAAAACCTCTATTTTTTCCAGCTTCACCCATAGCAGTCCTTCGTTAAAACTTTGTTTAACAAAGCGGTATCCGTGAGCTAACCATCTGTGCACATGCTATACTTCTCAAAGTAAGCACAGATAAACCACTGATATCCTTATCAGTACACTTGCCATAGGCCCTCTTGACAAGTAAACACAAATTAACTTATATTAATCCCCTGTGTGCATGCTTTTTGATCATCATCCGTCTCGGCCCACTTGATGAACAAACACAGAACCTTACGTACGTACGTCAAAACTCTTTGCGCTAACTCAGCATCACCAGTAGTTATAGAATCCACACAGGATTAAACAAGCACTAGCAAACACTATGGGAGCCCCCCCAACATCTACAAATACAATGCATGCAATTTTTCTGATATCAAACACTCCTTTTCACTTTTTAAGTTCTTTAAATTTGGAGAAGCTTTTCTTACCACATCCGGGCCACTGGTGACTTACACACACCTTATTCAAAAGCAAAAACTGCTCACCTCAAAGTACAGCGGCCACTGTTGTCTGTGTGAGTCACCAGCGATCCCCCTGTGGCTCCTTCAGCTCCTAAGCCAAGCCCCACGTTGGGCGCCATTTGTTGTGGTTTAATTCTTTTCAGGGAAATGACTTCAAAGATATTTGACATCAGAAAAAATTAGACTTTATTAACAAACAAAGCCGAGTGTCCCTCTGCAGAAAGACCCTCCAGAAAAATTGCCCAGCAAACGTATATACCCTCTCCTTGTCCCAAACATGGTAATACATTCTATAGGTATTTTGAGAAATAGTTTTGTACCATGTGACATTACTGAAATAGAATTTTCTGCTGTAACAACACCTTGTGCTCTCAGGTTCCAAAGTCAGCCAAAGTCACCCACAGACAAGGAAATAATAGTGTACAATAACCAGTTAAATTACTTATTTTCTAAATAATAAAATCTTCAACATTTGTCACAAGTTTCGGAAAGTTTTTTTCGAGTATGGGTATGTGTGACGTCAGATGTAACGGAATTTCCTTATATGGGTCCTAAGGGCACTTCTCCGGTAAGATCGCGGGCGCGCACGCACTCGTAAACCAGAGAAAGAGAGCGAAAGCAGTTCGCCATCAAAGCGCCCTGCCCAGCTTTTGGGAAGCCAATGTCACCAAAGAAGTGTGTTTTTGGTTGCCAGGGCAAGACAACCCTGCACAGATTCCCAAAGAACCCAGCGTTAAGGAACCAGTGGATGGAGTTTGTTTTTCCTGAGCATAAACAGAGTTGTGTAGACCGGTTGTTCCCTGCATTTCGACGATGATTGTTTTATAAACAAAGCCCAGATCGTCTAATGCTTAAGGATCGAGCAGTCACAATGATAAAGGTTCGGTGAGTAAAACTGCTTCTAATCTATTGTCTCTGTGTGTTGTCACTAGCTCGGCGGGTTAGCACAGCTTTAGCTCCGCCCACACGGCCCGCCTCCAGCCGCTCGTTTTTTTCCGGAAAGACTCGGTACATCCTATCTTTCTTAATATAATATAATAAAACTAAAGACTTTTTGGAGATATGAAGGATGCAATACTACTCTATAGGTACTCAAGATTAACAGGAGATTGAGTGAAAATGAGCATTTCGCCCCCCCTTTAACACAGGGGAGCAATCTTAAGTGCATTGTTAACACTGCAAAATATGACACATCCAGACATGCATACAAAATACTTAAGAAATCATATTTCTATATACTCAAATTTGGTTAAAACCACATTGCTTTCATGACAGCACTACAAAAACACATAAAAGTGAAACCCCATTGCCTTATCTACTGCTTTTCTAATTGTTGTGGGCTTAATAGGGTGAGTGATATTTCTTATAATACACAAGTGAGATAGACTAGTGCAAATATTACAAATAGGTCGTTAAACTAATATTAGCACAAGTTTTGCCTCAAACTACCTGACAAATGTTAAGATGAAGTTTATAAGAAACGTTAACTCTGGTTTCGCTAGCTATTTGAGTAAATGAAAACATAATACTTACATTTAAATGTGAATTTGCTGTCCACCACCGATTTCTAGTCTCGGCCGCCTTTAAAAATATATAAAAAAATGCTGTCGTCACTGGCGCGCAATGACTTATGGGGTAGAATAGGGTCGGATAGGCCGCTAAGTGTCCATTTATGTATCCTTCCTTTCACGGGGAAACGAAGGGTGCATTTGGCGTCGCTTTTGAATCAGGGTAGCCTTCGTCGCGTCACAATGACGCAACCAGCCTTCGAATACGGCCTTCGGAGGATGCAGAATTGAATTGGGACAGCCTTCATTGCGCCGCGGTGACGCAATCGGCCTTCAAATGCGACCTTCCAAGGATGCAGCCTTTGAATTGGGACGTCCTTCGTCGCGCCGCCGCTGCAATCGGCCTTCAAATACAGCCTTTGGAGGAAGCAGCCTTCATATTGGGACACAGCTACTGTGTGAGTTAAACAAGGTAATGGCACACAGGTGAATGCGCTGATGAGTCCGGGCAGTAATTTATGAGAAGTGTAGTTTGTGAGGGTCAAAAAATCACTTGTAATGAGCAGGGGTGCAAACACATGTATGGTCAAAAAAGAGAGAGGTAATCGAAGCCCTCGTCCCGCGGCAAATATCCCGATAATACATTGCCACCATCCCCAACCCACCCCTATAGGCACATAGAGTCAAATGAAATTTAGAAAAACTATCTTGCACTTCTTCTTCTTGCTTTACTGCTACTTCCTGAAAACAATTTCACCTGATTTGAATAGCTCTATTTGTAAAGAATTAATAATTCTAGGATGATTGGGGTAATTGTGTAGGGTAGGCCTAGTGCATCTGCATAGAAACTAATAAACAAAATACAAGCATCAGGCATGTGATTGGCTAAGGACAAAAAAGCAGGAAAATATACTGAGACCCCAATATAGGCCATTTATTAGCCTATACTTTAAATTATCATTTATTTCTGTGATGCAAAGCTGAATTTTCAGGATCATTACTCTAGTAATTACTCCATGATGATTCATTATCAAAGTTGGAAACAGTTCTGCTGCTTAATATTTTTTTAATAACGTGTGATACTTTTAGGATACTTTGATGAATAAAAAGTAATAAAATTAAAAAGGAAGAAGAATTTTTAAAAAAAAAATAGAAATCTTTTGTAACAACAACATACTCTACTGGTCAGTAATTTGGGTTCAGTATTTTTTTTCTTTCTTTTTTTGAAATAAATAAATACTTTTATTCAGCAAGGATGTGTTAAATTGATAAAAAGTGATAGTAAAGAAGATTTATATTATTAGAAAATATTTTTTATTATTTTGAATAAATGCAGTTCTTTTTAACCTTTTATTCATCAAATATTTTAGGCAGCAGAACTGTTTCCAACACTCATAATAAATCAGATTTCTAAAGGATCATGTGATAGATCGGATGTCACATGCTGAAGACTGGAGTAATGATCCTGAAAATTCAGCTTTGCATCACAGAAATAAGTTATAATTTAAAGTAATAAATTGAAAACCAATTATTTTAAATTGTAATAATATATCACAATATTAAAAAATAAATCTGTATTTTTGATCAAATAAATGCAGGCTTGATGAGCAGAAGAAACTTCTTTCAAAAACATTAAAAATAGTAATGTTTCCAAACTTTTGGCCTGCACTGTATTCCCCCCAAAACTGCACAACTGTAGGGTAAAACATTAATAAAAAAGTGATAATAAAAAATGCGTCTTAAAACTGACATGATTGTAACAAAATCACACAGTCTGGAGAACTCAGAACAACTGCTAACATTAAGTTTAAGGTAAAAATAACCGCCATGAAATTATAGTATCTTACTCCCATGCAATTAGATAAACTGTTCATTCACTACATCACTTTACCTCTGTCTTTATCCCCTTTTATCATCTTCTCTTCTTTTTGGCACTGTATCTATCGCAGACTATAATGCTCATTTATAATGTGTCATGTAAATTTGGCCATCCGTCACAATCAGGAAACTTTCACCGTGTCTAGAACTGGCGCGAGCTGCCAGGCCCGTTTCTACGAGCCTGTGTGTTAAGCGCCCTCAAAAAAAAGCAATGTCTACATTGGATGCGGCGTCGCGCACGCTACACAACAAATTACCAACAACTGATCGCGCGCGCTCTCTTTCTGACGCACTTCAAGCACTCGCTGGGCGGGTATTCCGGGGAAAGATTGCATCTCTCTGCCATCTGTAACCATGTTGACGTGCCGCCGGGGTGGCCGCGATTCGCGGCGATTGTGGTTCCGTCCCGGGTTACCATGGTGACGGCTGAGATTACTCGAGAAAATCGATAATTAGGCCTATTTTTTAAATTACAAATATGCATTTGTCAAAACCGAGAGACTTTCATGCATCAAAATGTAATTTATTAATATGTATTTGCGCCTTCTATTTTGTCTGGAAACTTCCAACACTCTTCTTGCGTGTCGCGTGAAAAATAGGCGTCGGTTGCGGTTCTATTTCTAGCACGCGGTTTCGGCGCGGCTCGAGAAGTGTGTGTGTGTGTGTGTGTGTGTGTGTGTGTGTGTGTGTGTCACGCAGGCACTGTGCTCTAACACAAGCTCTAACCAGTTAACATGAGAGCCGACATAAAAACGGACACTCCACGCCACGCAGAGAGAAATGTGATGCAGCGCGCGGCAGATCCAGAGTGAGTGAGACAGAAACACTAGTGGTTCACGCTTGCGCACATAGTACTGCTGGTTTGGCGCGCAGTGTTCTGATTCGCTTATTTCCTATTTACTTGTTGGTGGATGCAATCCAGAATTACTGTTGGCTAAATTATAATCAGACCCTCTCAGACCCCCCCCCCCCTCCCCTAAAAAAAAAAGTCTTCGGATCTGCACGATTCACACAAGTCACCCAAATTGACGTGAAAAAAGCGGGAGGCGCCGAAAAGCGCGCTGTTTGCACCCCTGAATGAGAGATGTTTTACGTAGTTTAGTTTATTTTAAAGTTAAGACCAGGGCCCTGTACCATGAAGCCGGATTAGGTGGCTAGCCAGCTATGTTTCAGCTTAGTTTCCGCTAACCCTGGGTTTTAGGTACTATGAAAGTAGCTCGGCTTTAATCGGTGTTCGTTGCCATGGTATCTTACGCTGCACGGCTAACCTGCTCCGGGGCAGGTTATGTTCTGGATTCAAGATCTCAGACTGAAGTTTGACCAATCAGCTGAGAGCAAAGAAACATATAGGTGACATAACTTATTCCAAGTGTCTGTTACAATGGCTTCACATTTTCGTCCAAATCCTGTGGACATCTCAGCGCAAATTGTTTGACGAGCACTTCGTAGAGAAAGAGTTTTTAGCCAGACAAAATCCCCTTGCCTTTATAGTTACTTGTATGAAAGATACAGATTTTCCGCGGAAGGAATGTCTTATCTTTGCAAACTTCTTGAGCCGCACATAAAGAATTTAACACGTCGAATTCATGCACTTACTGTGCCGCAAATTGTATTACGTTGCGTTTTTTTTTTTTTTTTTTTTTTTTTTTTTTGCAAGTGGTAGTCTTGCACGGTGAGTGACGCACAGAAGCTGGGGGAAAACTTATGTTTGTCGAACCATTCGCAAGGTGGTCCTCGCTCTGCAGGACTACATGAAAAGTTGGATTAACTCTCAGAGGTCGGAGATCACGTCGGCGTGATCTGCTCGCTTTTTTCCTTATGAGTTGAATTGAGACCCGAAATACTCTTTTGACTTTGATTTTACAAAACAAGTTTCATACATCAATCGATTCTGTTAAATGTGTATTATTTTTGTGTATACTCACAATAAAAACAAAGTGTTGTGCTTTTTGCCAAATAAAGAAAAATAAACACGAGGCGAGTTCTGCCTTCTCTCTGCCAGTGTAGTCCATTCTGAAACACGTCCGAAAATGAACAATAACTCAGCGAATACTCAGTCAAACAGGCATACAGTCACACAGGCATGAAGCTTGAATTCTCTTCTTTTTAATGAAGTAATTTATATAAAAAACAAATATTCTCATCTTGTGAAATCTGTATTAAAAGAGAGCGATTACAGTCGAGCTAATTACAGCTGATTCAGATGTAATGTGACTCCGCCCACGGAGAGTGCGCGCTATTCAAACGCAAATGTCTGAGGCAATTCGCGCAATCCTGTGAACGCCCCCATATCAGCTCGAGAAAACACAAGTTTATTCAGATCATTACTTGTTTACACCGTCTTGCAGCTGTGAGGAATAATAATGGAAAATGTCCCTCAGAAGTGCGGGTATATCGAGGAGCGAGCTGAGGAATACTAGTAAGTTTTTTCCTTCTCACGTGAATTTCTTCACGTGGGTTTCTGTTTATGAATGAATGAACGGCAGAGATGCACGCTGTTTACCACAGCTGGCAAAGACATTTTAAATTTAAATCGCGTGTGTGAATGAATGATGATGTTTCAGCAAACTGTATTGCTATACTGAGATGAGTAAAAATCGACTGAAATATGCTGAAATAAAATGTAGGCTATTTGTATAAGCAACGTATTAAACTGCAAATTAACAATACGCCCTAATATTTCATGAAAACAACGTTACAGTCAGGCGAAATATGAAAGTAATGAATACATAGATAAAATGTAGGCCTATAATCTTTTTTTTTTACAAAGAAAGAGTACACTTGAAATATTGTTGAAATTGTAATATTGTTGTAATTGTAACCTTTTTAATAAAATTGCAAAACATATTTACAAGATAGATGTAAGCAAAATCTTAAATGGTCAATATAAGTCTTCTTCTAAATATATCTTTGTCCTTGCATTGTGGCTCAGTCAGTGTCACACCTGAATGAATGGCTAATTATGCAGAGTCATTATGCAGAGTGGGTGTTCTAAGTTGTAAACCACTCCTCGTTCACGCCCCCTCGCATATTGGCTTTCCAAGCAAAACCTGTTTTACATCAATTTAAATCAATGTATTGTTTTATGTGAACGATAAAGCAAGACTATTTTCACATAATTTTGAAGAAAAAACACTAGGCGAGGACATCCATTATTCAAAAGTCTTATTGGCACATATTTACTATGTGTTTTGTGGCCTTATTTCAGAAATTTTATTTTTTATTTTTTTCAATAACCATGCATAAACATTATTCTCTCAAAAATGAAAACATGTACATACATGTGGCTCACATATTATGGTAGCCCTGTTTGTGCTTTATAGAGTGAATTTACACCTTTGCCATTAATATGTTTATAAGCAACTGAAAAAAGCACAAATGTCAGGGCATGTCAGAACATCTCAAGGGCCCCAAAAACAGCCCAGACCCCAGAGGGTTAATAGTGTTCCCCGGACATTTATCGACCATGTCTATAAAAGAGGGCTTTTAGAAAATTGCCAGTAAGATATATTGATAGGGTGACATCACATGAACACTTTTTTTTTTTTTTTTTTTCAAAAAGCAAATTTCACAAATGTACTAAGCTATACAATATAATACATGTTAAGAATTATTTTGAATCTTTTTTTATTATTCTTCTGTTAATTTTATGATGGGATTCCCAAGTCATTGCAACATGTATGCAGTCTATTGCTCCAGTCTCCACAGCTCTAGTATTTGGTACAATACAAAACACTGTTAATTTGAACTGAGATAACCTACACAATAACCCCCTATCATGACCCTCAGATAGGGCCACAACACCGCTTCAATGTGGCCCTCAAACAAGAGTGAAGATAGAGATGACCTTTGGCCTCCTAAAGGCACATTAAGTGTGTGTTCGGCATAGACAGTAAAAGAAATGGACACAGCGACCCCATTGGAACTCAGTTGAGACAAGTGAAGCCCGTTTTCAGCGATTTCTTAGCACTTCCTTTCAGGGCCGTGCACAGACATTTTAAGGGGCAGTGGCCTAAACCAAAAAAGGGGCACTATTTTTGGGGGGGTTGGCACACTACAAAGTGTGCCAACAACAGAAAATGTAGTTATTTGTATTAGATCTGATCAAGAGTACAATAATTTGATTAGACAAGCAGCTAATTCTAAGAACGTGGATATGTTGTACAGGGCTGGACTGAAAAAAAAAAAAAAATCGGCCCTGGCATTTTGGTCCAGACTGGCCCACTATATGATCATAAACTCCAATTCCTTAAAACTACTAATGCCATGTTATGAGTGAGTATAGGAAACGAGTGAGAGTTAACAGATGAAATAAGTAAAAATTTGACATTTATTAATACAGCGATGAATCCTAAAACAAGCAATAAGCTGCACTGGCATATCAATACCAGTGTTTCTTACAGGATTTTTGGTAAAACTGTGGTGGGTGGACCTCGGGTCCTCTAGGGGGGTTCGGGGGCATGCCCCCCCGTTAGAAAATTTTGTGCATTTTAATGTTAAATTCATCAATCTGGTGCACTTTGAGAGTTCAAAATTAAAAGCTCCAACCCATATTCAATGTGCAATTTAAACGAAAATTTCAAAACTCTTTTAGTTACAGTGTCTATTTACATTACACCTATAATAGTTATAATATTAATCACATGACAGTAATAGCCATATTTTGTAAAACAATAAAGGAAACTTTCATAATTAGTTTTGTACCAATTTCTATACTTGGGCCTTTGATCTACGTGTTTCATGGACTGGTCTGTCAGAAGAAAAAAAAAACCTAACGCTGACTTTTTCTGATGCATACACTGGCACAAACCCAGCACCGCCAATTAAGCAAAACAAAACGAATGGGCCGCCGATGTACAAATTTTATGGGCTGTGAAAAAGAAAAATAATGTATGAGTATGAGATGTATCGGCCCAAAAAGCACGTCGGCCCACCTGGAAAGTGTGCAGTATGTCCGATGGCCAGTCCAGCCCTGGTTGTACAAGTTGTTAGCACTCGTGAACTGTCGTATACTGTGAGTGATGCTGCGGAGCGAGCGGGAAAACCTGGAGCGGATTAGCGGAATAAGCTAAATGCTTTGAGCGGAGCGGTGGGGGGTGGGGAAGAGGGGCACCTCAGTCGATGAGGGCAGAGGGGCAGTGGCTCTAGCCACCGGGCCACCCCCCTGTGCACGGCCCTGCTTCCTTTCCTGACGCGCAGACTCAAACCGAGCAAAGCGTTACATGGACCACGTGAGCAACCCGTCTGTCTTCTAGTAGCTGTGCCAAGAGAAATCTGAATCATTCCCTTCCGAATCTTGCAGAGACGGAGAGTGTGAGTAGGAGATGTCCATGAGCTTGGAGCAGGAGCAACTTTTGCTAGGTATCCCGATTAATTATATTGTCATTTTGCCTCCACGTCTCCCCGATTGCCCGCGAGCTTCTCCTCCCGTCCATACGGTAATCTCTCTAGTGTGCGACAGAGAGTCGCGTGGTTATAACGCAATCGTTAGCCTACTTTTACAAAAACTGCTTCTATGGGGCCATAACATAAGCTACAAGGTAATGGAGCATTTTATACATTGTCGTGTTTCTTTAGAAATAAAAAATGGACAAATGGAGTCTTCAAACGCCTCAGATGTAAAGTTATTCGCTGTCAAAGTGACGCCAAAATGAATGGAAGTCAATGGGATTTCTAACGCAAGTGAAGTTCCGCTCAAGATGGCGGCACCCGGCCGACTTCAACTTCCGGTCGACTTCCTTCCCGCTTGGTGTTCGGCCCTTAAGAGTCACCAGAGCGGGCATCACAGATAGTGGCTGCATGTGCCATTCTGCACAATATAGCCACCAGTAAGGAGTGAGAAACATCACAAAACCAGCTTCTCCCCGATGAAACTGACCTGATCACACTTGACCATCCAGCTGGAGCAGATGTAGATGCAATCACCATACAATATTACACTTAATAAAAGCACATTGAAACTGCAGATATGTCTCAAACTGTTTTATTGGTTTTGTGGGATGAGAGGGAGAAAGAGAGCAAGAGGAAGTTGCATTAATAAATATTCATACTAAAGTGTTACTTGATAGATAGATAGATAGATAGATAGATAGATAGATAGATAGATAGATAGACTATATAACTATATACATACTGAGATCACTTTTATCCAGCTGTTTGATTTTGTTTGGAGCCTCCTCAGCTCACAGTCAGCTCCTTTAGTGTGCAGTCTAGTCCAAGACCCGTTTTGTACAGGGCCCTGACTGAGTCTGTTTCCACCTGAAACATAATTCCACCACAAACATGATCATAACAAGTTTTCTGGAGGCTCATCAAAATCACAAAAAGTTCCTTGACTTCCTACAAACACAGGACTGACTGTAATTTATGTCAAGGGTTTTAAATCTTTACCTTGTTCACATTTCTTCTGAAGCCCATTGAGGTAGAGGCCTGTTTCTGGGGCAGGTTGTGAAAAATCCTACAATAAAAGAGATGTACCAGTGAAGGGCCAGTCGCTTTTTTATGCCACACATTGAAATGTTTTCCATAATAACAAGCCCAGTGCATTCACATCAGCAACTGTCTGAGAACACACAGACAGTGTCTTCATTTCCTCCGCCCTAATAAATAAAAATAAGCCAATGTAAAGCATAACTGTTATAAAGCAGGTTATGTTTGGTGATCTGTCTGCTGCATACTGACCTCTGTGTGGGAGACTGTGTGTATGTGTGTGTGTGTGCTGGCTTCAACAGGGACACTGTATTTCCCTCTACTGCAGAACATACAGTCAGCCATATTTAAAACTTAAAAAAGTAGTAATGTATTGCACACGTTCCCAGTGTTACTTGCTTAGAGGAGCCAGCACCAGGGTCAGATTGTACAGCACCTGTAATCACATCCATAATCCGTCCCTTATTGCCTACTCAGAGCCAACTCCTCCGCCACAGTGTATTCTGGTTTTCTGAATTTAACTCTTTTTTTCTGTTTGCTGCAAACAAGTGTTTGTGATAAAATGGTAAATACTCACCACTTTGAATTATATTTTTATATTTTGTCTTTATCTGCTGCCAAGAACATTTGGAGTTTGGGTTGCATCTAAAAATCAATGAATATTAATCTTTCTAGTACATACATGCTCCTTTTTTATATATTACAAAAATAGGCTATAGGCTATATTACACATAGGCTACACATACATATAGGCTATACATACTTTTACATAAATATAGAACGTATTTGTTTAACTCTTCGGAGTCTTGGGCTATTTTGGCCGTTTTTGAGTACTTTTTATTTTTTTTATTTTGCGACATAAACAAATGTTTACCATACCAATGTTTGGTATTGTTTTTTTTCAGCACAACATCACCTATATGAACAGACAATTATTTTTTCACTTTTATGTACTGTATCAACATACTGGACCCAAAATCACACAAAAAAACACAAAATCCGAATAGAAAAATTCTAGTTTTTTTACTACAAAAAACACAAACATGCTCAATGAAGCATTTTAAAAGGTTTAAAATGTAAAAACAAGTTGTAAATGTCAACATATACAGGTAAAATTCAGATATAATCAAGCTATATACAAAAAAAATATGATTTACAAAAAAAGCGAGTGTAGCCATAGGCTTTTTTTTCTCTTTTTAGCTTTGCCACTTTTTAAAAGTTTATGCACACAATTATTCAGAGAGCTATATTTAAGGCCTTGCATTCCCAGAGTATGAGGGTTCCCAATTATTGCAAATACAACATAAAAAAAGGTAAAATTGAGATAAAATCTAACTATATACAGCAAAAAGCAGGTGTGGCAATAGGCGTTTTTTTCTTTTCTTTTTTGCTTAGAAACTCTACAAAACACTTCATGTACAATTACTTACTCCTTGAGTAAGAGGGGTTCCTAAAAAGTGCAAATATACTATACAAAAGGTAAAATGAACACAAAATCAAACTATACAACTATTTACAATGAATATCAGGTGAGTTTTTATTTATTTATATGTGCCACTCCTCAAAACAGTTTCTGTCAACAATGAGACCAAAGACATTCGCTTCATTTTCCTTCCACAAAAAACTACCTAAACTACCTAAACTATCTACACTACTCCTAAACTACTCTCAAAATCTATTCAAACTTTTCCAAAAACTAGCAATAATATCTCTCTCTCTCTCTCTTTCTATATATATATATATGTCTCTCTGTCTACTCCGTCAATCTCCCGACTCCCGCGGGCGCCTTTCAATTTCACTTCTTTGCTCAGTTGGCTCCTCCTCCACTCCCTAAAATGTGCAGCCTGAAGAGCAGAGTCAGCAGATTCACACATTTTTCTCCGTTTTGTTTTATGACAAAAACCGACGAAGTTATGAGAATAAATGCAACGCCTGTCGCATCCCATCTTGCGTTCCTTCACAAACGCGTCAATATTTAAAAAAAAAAATTATATAAAGTTTAAATTATCATATCTCCGTTTTTACTTGGTCTATCAACACAAAACAAAAAGTAAAATAGAGTTTCAAGCCAGCACTTTCGACAGAAGTGGACAGCAGCGCTCAACGTGACTTTGTTTTTATGCTTCGACGTCTTAAACTGGTCATGTGATTTGATCACGCCGGCGCGATCGGCGACTCGGAAGAGTTAACTTACGCATTAACAATCAGCAATCTTTTTCCAACAGTCTTCTCTTGCTTTTGCAGCAGAGAACGTATTGTTTCGAGTTTGAAATACATATTTAAATTCATCGTAATTATGAATGACTATCTCTTGCTCCTCCGCGGAAAAATCGTGACCCGCGATTGGTTGTTCAGTGTCGACGTCACTCTTCTATGTGCGCGCGCGCGTGGAGTAATCATAGCTTGAGGATCAAAGCCTGAGTTGACAGAGAAAGTTGATGAGCTGCATCATGGTACCAATAAAGCCTGATCGCATCGGTTTGGTTTTGTCAACTCAAAACTAATCCTGTAACCCCGAGTTTGTTCAGCTACCTTCATGGTACAGGCCCCAGGTTAGAATTCTGCCAAGGGGAAACATTGTTACCCTGTTTTCATAATTTAAAATTGTAAAAGGGACACCAACTCAAGGGTCATTGCAGGTCAACTCTTGAAATAGTTTTATAATAAACAAGGAGGGGTGACTTGAGGACACCTCAAAAAACGATGTCCTAAAGTTTTTATTTTATTTATTTATGGTTTAACTTCATTCTTTTCTTAGGAGGTACAGGGGGTGAAATGAAAATCAATACAAGTATAAAAACGTTAACTATATATTCAGTTTAATAAAGTTGTAATGTAACCTTTGATTAATCTTGTTAATAAAATAGTATAAAGTCAAATTATTAACACTGAAAAGAATTAATTAGCCTAAATTTGCCTCTTTCCAGAGGCCCGCTGTCAAGCACAGACCACAACTTAGTACCATCTATGTGCCTTTCATAGTTTTTTAACACATTTTTAATGTTGGTATGTTTTAGAGTTTACTGAAATGGTTGTTTACATATGACTTAATTTAATGAACTTTATTATACTTCATCAACTTTATTATAATTTTTATTATAATAACTTCAATTTCTAGCCAGGTAACGTGCTATAGCTTATATTATGGTCATTAAATGGCTTTCCTGAGGTAAATGTGACATAATTGTTCTCTCCTCCGGGTGTTTGTAGGTGTTGGATCTGTGTGTGGTGGCTTGTTTGTTGCCTAGTAACCAGTTGATCACTCAATCAGTCATTCAGCTGCAGCTAGTCAGCCGCCTATATCTAGCTGGAGTGAGATATGCTTGGTGTCGTTGTTCTCTCACTTAGGTCAAGCTGAGTCATTCCTGCATTTCAGCTGTGCTTCCAAGCAGCTCGGAGATCGTCCTTGAGTTTTCTTTAATCAGCTGTACAGTCTGAGTTACCATGCTGTGTTTCATTCCTGTCTCTTCATCTCTCTCTCTCCTTTGGATTGCTGCATTGTGTCCACCAGTGTATTGACTGTTCTGAGTTTTTTCTGCTGTCCTGTCTGTCAATAAACTGCAATTGGGTCTACGACAAGAGGTGAGTACTATGTAACGTAACAAACACATCATGTAACTGTCAACTGATAATTATCAGATAGGCTGTAACAACCATTTCTTTCTCTCTCTTTAAGGTTCATGAAGTACATCCTCACTTCCACCAGCATCCAGACCCCAGACAAAAGTCTCTTCAGTAAGTGTAGGGGCTTTGCCAGTCCTTTGGATGGGCTGGTATGTCGAAAATGTCAACAAAGAGTTGACACAAAAATGTTTTTTATGTTTGTTTCACTCCTTTTTTATCTATTCAACGGAAATCGCAGAGCTCAACATAACTATTTTATTTATCAGGTACCAGGGTTACGGAAAGCTACCGGAGACTGTGTTTATCCTCGATGTGGATTTCCTGACGGTTATGGGGAAACTCCAGGGTCCAGAAGCCATATCCAGGGAGGCCCTTGATAGGAATGACTGGGGCAGACATTCAAATGAGTTGTCGTCGCCGCCCGATAGGGCACGCGATCGGCCCTAGGGTATCTAGAGTCACCAAAGCAGCTGGAGCTGACCCCTGATGGGTTTTGGATCTCAGACTGATCTCATGAAATGGCGTATGTATGACACGCCAATTCGTATTTCCATTTTTGGCGTGTTATCAACACGCATAATCGCTTTTCAGCGTGTTTATCAACGCCGTTGATTTACGTTACATTACTGTATATAAATATATATGACCTACCCCAACCGCGTCCCTAAACCTACCCATCACTCGGGTTAATACCATTTATGAGTGTTCCCCTACCATCCTAGGAAAAAAAATATTGCTCCCCAGATGTAGATATACATTTTCCTCCGTTTCGCTCGGACATTTAACGGCGTACACATACACGCGGAATCACTCGGACGTTTAACGGCGTACACATACACGCGCGTGGACATACACGCGGTAAGCTCAAAATGCGTATAAATAACACGCCACTTGACTTGGAAGTGGCGTGTATGTTTACGCAAAGTCATGATGTCATGTTGTGGATCTGATGCATTGCATGAGAACTTCAGGGCCCACAGCCGTTTCTCAGGCTCCCTCTCTGGAATCGAACCCTGATTACCCTTTACCCGTGGTCAGCATGGTACATTTGTATTCAAAATTACATTATAACATTAGCTCTGGAATTGCCACAGTTATCCAAGTAGCGGGTGGAGCGATCAAAGGAACTATAACTGATTTAATGAGCCATTCGCAGTTTCACTGTACCGACCATGTGCACTTAGACCTGCGTCCTGTCTGTCAATAAACTGCCTTGCAATTGGGTCTACGACTCCCTTTCTGACAATACAGACCTGTGTTGTCAAAAGTGTCAAGAGGTGAGTACTGAGTAACGTAACAAACACATTGTGTTACTGTCAACTGATAATTATCAGAGAGGCTGTCTTCTGACTGTAATAACCATTTCTTTCTCTCTCTTTAAGGTTCATGAAGAACATTATCCCGTCCACCAGCATCCAGAATAGGAGAACTCGCTCACCGTGTTAGTGCTCATGTAACTGCTCCCATGTCTTCAACAGAAAATATCTGCGATGGAGCTGCTCACTGACACTTCGCTGATTGTAGAGCTTGATTATCTTGATGGAAACTCAGTCTGCATCAACAAAAAGAGTCTCCGGAACCCAAAGACTCGTGGTTTCCCGCACACTGCCCGGCGGGTCATTGTTTACGATATCTACAGAACGGCTCGTGTGTGGTGATAAAGGAGCACAAAACAGCCGCATCACAGGTCGCCGAAGTTCCTCTGACCGTTGACCAGGAACATGTACATTTGTATTCAAAATTAATTATAACTGTGTACGTTTTAAATGTATTTCTTTTTCCCAGTGGTTTGGCCTGTACTGTAACCAAATTTGAGGAACTCCTTATAATTTCACATGGGCTAATTTATCCTGCTGTCAAGCACATTTGTCACCAGCTGCCAAGTTGTCTTAGAATTGTGGGTCTGGGCAGTGTATATGTGTCGTTGTACATATGCAAATGTGTAAAAGAAAGGAGGGGGAAAAAAAAAGATAAATTGTATCTGTAAATGGAAATATTGTATGTTTTTCTTTTCTCAATAAAAATAAAGTATAGTGCCTGAATTGGGTATATTGTAATGATTTTTAGCTTCCCCTTTGTGCTAAATTAATGTGTTTAGGCTTGATGGAAAGCGTGGATTCAGGGCTACAATTTGGTGTATCACAACTGAAAATCTGAGTCCCTTATAGACTCAAGAGAACAGGGTTCAAACGAGGCCTTTTTGAGGTCATTCAGAGCTTTGTTGTGGTAGGTCCATAAAAATCACCAAAATCTTTGTAAATGAGCCAAATCCTAAAATATTTTCATCTATTTTGTATCAAAATAAAGCTTAACACTTGTAGATTACAAATATGTGAATGGATTTACTGTATCTTTTTCAGAAAGATAAAGAGGAGATTTACAGTTGAGCCTGTCTCAGGGCCTGCAGCTGTTTTGGTAGAGCTGCCTGTATGAATTTATTTCTTGTTCCTTAAAAAAAAAGTGCAATCAAAGTGTGTCTTATATCACCAGAAAGCTTGTGTTGAGGATCTCTCAGGTGGATAAGAGAAGATAACCTTGTCTTAACCAAGTGGATGGACAACAGGGATGTGGCAATGTGCAGCAGTGTCCATGTTGCTTATGATGGGGACAGAAAAGCAGAAAAATAGGGATGGATCCTGGGAGACAACAAACATTCAAGTACCAAAACCTATTGTGGATTACAACATGTACATGGGAGGAGTGGACTTATCAGATCAGCTGATACAGTACTACTCAGTTCATCACACAACCAGAAGATGGTACAGAACAATGTTCTTTCATTTTATTGACATTGCTGTGACCAATGGCTTTATAATGTTCAAAGAAATACAAAAGCTGAGCAACACACCAGCCACCCAGCTCATCACCCACAGGGCCTACGTGGAGCAGCTTGTGGCTGAGCTGTCACAGTCGGGGCCGTGCCTGTACAGAGGAGAACTGGACATACACCTGTGCCACTCTCAAAACCAATTGCAAGGCTGAGGTGTGAGAAATGTAAGGCAGATGGGGTCCCAAGAAAGGACACTTCATGGAAATGTAATGAGTGTGATGTGCCACTCTGCCTACAGCCAGAGTGTAACTGCTTTCACATGTGGCACAACATGTAAGAATAATGATGTGCAAATACAGTGCACAGTGCAATTATGTACAGAGTGGTGTGATGCCAATTACTTTCCAGTGTACAGAGTGGCGTGACGCCAATTACTTTCCAGTGTACAGAGTGGCGTGATGCCAATTACTTTCCAGTGTACAGAGTGCGTGATGCCAATTACTTTCCAGTGTACAGAGTGGCGTGATGCCAATTACTTTCCAGTGTACAGAGTGCGTGATGCCAATTACTTTCCAGTGTACAGAGTGCGTGATGCCAATTACTTTCCAGTGTACAGAGTGGCGTGATGCCAATTACTTTCCAGTGTACAGAGTGGCGTGATGCCAATTACTTTCCAGTGTACAGAGTGCGTGATGCCAATTACTTTCCAGTGTACAGAGTGGCGTGATGCCAATTACTTTCCAGTGTACAGAGTGCGTGATGCCAATTACTTTCCAGTGTACAGAGTGCGTGATGCCAATTACTTTCCAGTGTACAGAGTGGCGTGATGCCAATTACTTTCCAGTGTACAGAGTGGCGTGATGCCAATTACTTTCCAGTGTATAAAGTGGCGTGATGCCAATTACTTTCCAGTGTACAGAGTGGCGTGATGCCAATTACTTTCCAGTGTACAGAGTGGCGTGATGCCAATTACTTTCCAGTGTACAGAGTGGCGTGATGCCAATTACTTTCCAGTGTACAGAGTGGCGTGATGCCAATTACTTTCCAGTGTACAGAGTGCGTGATGCCAATTACTTTCCAGTGTATAAAGTGGCGTGATGCCAATTACTTTCCAGTGTATAAAGTGGCGTGATGCCAATTACTTTCCAGTGTATACAGTAGTGTGAGGCTAATTACTTGATTGTAAATGTGTATCTTTCTTCTCTGTTATTATGTAATGTGTTTGTCTTATATGTTTGGCGATGCAGTGGCTGTATTCGTGAGCCCAAAACAAATGTCCCATTGGGACAATAAAGTATACCTAACCTAACCTAATATTCTGTGTTTTTCCCCAAAAAACGTATGGTGACTACAGTCACAGAAATGTAACTTCCGTTTTTTTGTATTTCTTGGTGATATATCACATCAGAACCCATACAAGTGTCTCAAGAAGTGTATTGTCAATGCATCCACCTTATAGCTGAGTGTCTATAGAATCCATAAATATGATTCTCTTCACTCTGCTATGAAAATTGACCCTTCCTGAAGCCGAAATATTAACATAGTGCCTGGCGGACTTAAAATCCCTTAGACCTTGAAGGGTTAACGCAATGTTACAATAACGTTCATTTTATAAATTTTTCTTTTCTATAAAAGATAAATTTCTATAAAAGATTTAATATATTTAAATAGCTTTTTCAAATTTGATAAAGTTTTGTAACTGATATAAAAAAATAATATACAAAATAGGGAATTTCATGTTTTTTTTTCTATGCCATGTAAAAAAATGTACAGTAACCTTAGATGTCAATTGTTTCCATCCACACAAAAGATAACATAATTAACTTTTTATGACAGATGCTGCAATTTTCAATGTGTTAATCATCTCAACTTGAAAAGTGTAAAAATATTTTTTTTGCAAATGAAAATGTGAAAAATATGAAAATAGAGCTTTGCTGCAGTAATGACATCTTATGTCAGTAAGGACAAAATGAAAAATTTTAATGTAAAAAATGGCATGTTTATATATATATACTAATATATACTTCAGTACTATTATAAAACGGTTAGTTCCAATCCTTGATTTTGTTTGGTCAATAGCTGTGCTTTATTCACAATAAAACACGGCTATGACCGCTTCACCCAACGGTTCTATTTATCACTGCGCCCTATGAAAAAGAATGAGACAAAGTTTGAGAACGGTTTGTTGTTTTTATTTGAGCTTTCACGCATATTACACATTGGAACGTTGTTGTTCACGGTCAGGGACTATTTTTTTTCTAGCGGAAGGAAGGCTTTTATTAATTTAACTTCATGAAAGTTGCACTAATAATTTTTTTTTTTACTTTAATATTGTGTGGTAACCGTTTTATAAAAGCAATAAGGTACTCGAGGCAAGTGCTGTATCGTGAATAAGTAACGGCTGAAGGGGTTGCAGGCACGACGCAAACCTAACAACGCCCTTCAGCCATTACTTATTCACGATACAGCACAGCCTCTTGTACCTTATTGCTTACATAATATACTGAATATTTGTAATTTAATATACAGTAAACCTTGAATTTGTCTCTACCGCAACACAAGGTCTTTACCGCAACACCTAAATTTGCTGCGGTAAAGACATGTTGCAGAAATTACATTTTTGCTAATATTTTAGCTAATTGGCAGCTAGCAAGGCCTACCACATTAGTTTTGACTCTTAGCATCTTAATATACATGAATTCAACAGTAATATACATTTATTTTTAAAATGTAGTTCAAAAATACACAATTATTAAGCTGAATGGCAAGGACGCACAATTAATACTAGAGCAGAAAAGATGATGTTTACCTTGTTTTTTTGGTATCTTTTGAGTGAGGTAGTGTGGTGGCCCAGTCTGCCAGCAATGTGCTCAAGTGATAATTTCTGTTTCCATAGAGACTGGACTTGTTTGTGTTAGATAAAATTTCATAATAAAAGCTTTTTTTCATTGTTTCATAAGGACTCAAAAGTGTGGGACAGGCACATTTAGTTAAAAAAAATCATACAAAATGATCAGTAAATAATACAAAGATGCTGTAAATGAATCTGTATATTAAACAATTCCATTTGAAATAATGTCATATTGTAAAAGAATGAGCTAATTTTAAGTATCTCAACATTGAAACCACGGGTGTGGGACATGAGCAAAAATGGTGTTTGGACCTATAAATGCTTCATAAATTTACATTAAATCATATTATTTATTCATTATTTTTTATGTCAAGGTGTGTATTGACACTACGTTTATATTTATGAAACATCAAATGACAAATTTGCAGAAACACCCTTAAATGCATTTATTTAAGTAATGTGGTGACCCACAATAAATAAGAACAAGAACAAATTCTTATTTAAAATGGCGGCCTGGCAAACGACAAGGGCCACTTGAGTGAAGGGTTAAGAAATATATTATAAAAAGTTTGGAAACCACTGCTGTAGACTGTTATACTGACAATCGTGCCCTGAAGGCTATGCTGTGAGCAGCTACAAATATTCTTGTTAAGTAAAAACATAGACAATTTACATGTATGCAATTTGTCATATGAATTGTATAGGGAGAGAGGGAGGATTGTTTTCTCTATATTTTGTGATGCTAAATAAAATGGCTGTTATCTTCACATTGGATTACATTCTGCTTGATGAGTTTTCTTCTTTTAAATGAGGCTACCATCAACCAGTTGATCCCAACAAACTTACCAGCTGCAGGGCGGGAATTAACTGCACGTAACATTTAGTTGGATATTGAATGACAAAATCACAGGTATGCCATTCCACATCGTATTGACACCTATGTCTTCCTACAGATGGCGTTGGGGAACTAGCCCTGAGGCAGCTGCCAGCCTTGCTTCCACCTACAACTTACAAAGTTGGCCGTGGCCGTGGTGCGAAAGTGGTTCGCTACACCATTCAGGAATTGCAGCTTGACCCTTCATCGACCATAAGCCTGTAAATCCTCTAGCACATCTAAAGGGGAAACTTTATTCATTTTATCAACATATTTGAGCTCAAGAATGTGTGCATGCACACATGCATATCCAGGTTTGTTTTACTATACTTTTGGGGACAGGCATCAAATATAGCCTGACATTATTCGGAAAATAGCCGTTCTACAAGCTTACAACGCGTTGGTCACTATCAAAGCATCCTGAGTTTCTAGAACACCTCAGCAGTGCTAGGCTGATTACCTCTGTACCACACCGCACTGATGCAGTAATTTGTTCTTAAACAGGCACCAACAAAGTATTGAGTGCAGCAATTCACATATTTATCAGAAGGTTGACACTTTTGTATTTTAACCCATTTGGACCTGACTCCAGGAATGAGGTTGACTCTAAAGAAGTCTTCTAAATCTACAAAGCTTTGCGACCCACCTATCTGACCACCTAACCCGGTTATTGTAATTATAGATCATCAATCGATTTATGGCTTTTTAGGTCAATTGAGGTCTGAATCCTTTTTTAAATTGTTTTCTGTAATGTGAGCTATATGCAATAACCATCAAGACTTAATCAAAAAAGATTTGGAATATTTCGTTATCTGCAATGAAATGTAGACTATTACAGTTCAAGTTTTTGAATTAGAGATGCACTGAATCTTTTCCAAATTCAGGGTTCTCAAGTCTCATGCACTAGCCGTGAGACACACGCAACTCAACCAGTTCACACGCTCACACGCCACACCGTGTATTTCTGACGCTGAAAAGGCAATGCCAACCAAGTTGTCCTGCGAGCTTTATATATAACGTTGTATACGAGGCGCGGGCACACAAAGTGAAGTTTCCTGCCGCCAGCACGTACCTCGGCCAGATTGCGTTTGTTAATAGGCAACATAGATGCGCGAACACACGGAAGTTGACGGAACATTCTCGGCCACCGTATGTTCATTACTAAGTAATCAACAACATCGCGCGGACACAGTGAATGATGGAGAAGGTAAGTTGGAAGAAAGCTTTTTAGGCTAGAACATTTAATATATAACCCATCGTATACATTATTATTGATAATGGGTATGGGAAGGAATCAAGATGTATTTCTTAATTTTATTTTAAATACATTTTAATTTATTTATTTTATTTTAAATTATATATTATACTGTATTAATGGTCTTTAGTTACATTAATGCTACATGTATTAAAGCAGAGTGCTCTGGGTAATATTTTATATCCTGTCAAAACATACATTAATCATTGGCATTGCATTTGTATTTTTCAAACAATTAGAACATGAAACACATTTCATAAGCTGGAGTGTGTACTCTTGTGTACACACACACACACACACACACACCCCTTAATAATGCTCTGTCATTTGTTCACAATGTCCCACCACACAATAAATCATTATACCATTTCGACTAGACACATTCAAAATGCAAAAAGATTTGTTTTTCCAAACTGTTTGGAGCAATTTGTTATATTTTTTGTATAACTTATTTGTAATCATTAAAGAGTATATTTGATGTGATGAATTGCTCTGTCATTTATCAGATTTACCAATTGTTATAATTTCAATTTGTGCTGGTTAATTATGAACAATGGGTACAATTGGGGGGCGGGGCTCCATTAGGACTCCTCCCCCAACCGCATGTGATCTCACTCCAAGCTTTTGATAAAACTTGAGAACCCTGCAAATTGTAAAGCTATCTAGACTTTATCATAAAACAATCATTTCTCTAGTGAGGACCAGGAAAATGGTCCTCACAATGTCTATATTTTAATTCTACTATAGTAGTCGGTAGACATTTGGTCCTTGCTCACTCGCACTCTCTCACTTGCTCTCTTGTATTCTTTCTTTTTTAGCCTGGAATAAACATAGTGGAGTACCTCCATGTGGCCAAGGCATGCAAACCATACCCCCACATCCTGACGCTGGGAGATGATCAGAGTGCATTTCAGGCCTTCGTCATAATAGCTGGACAGGCCCTGGAACAAGAAACACTGCTTCAGACCATTGATGTCTGCTTCAAGGCATTCTATGTATTTGACATTAAATACCCAAAGCAGTGTGAACATGAGTGGGAATTCATACAGACTGTGATATATGAAATGCCAGGAGGGGAGTCTAAAATGGTAAAGTTTATTCAAAGTAGAATACTTGCTTGCAAGTAGAGCTAATGGCTCTTAATAACAGCTTTTTAATAGAAATTTGAATTTCTTGAATTTGTTCACAATAGACCTGTTGACTGTTGGTCTGTTGAATGTTCAGCCAGTTAATTCGTAATCGTTGTTTTGCTCTGAATGTTTTCCTACCTGAGTGATATTAACTGCACCAGTTCCACTATATTGTTGATATTAATTAATGTAATATAATAACTTTTTTCAAAGATTCCATTATGTTGTTTTGTTTTTGTATTGTTTAAGTGTTTATTGCATAATATATGCATACATGTAGTATGTATTCTGTTCTAGGTTTGTAGTTTAACAGTTTTATAGCTATGGGTATTCTATTGCAACTTATTTTCTTTAATTGTACTGTAATGTGTTTGAATTAATCTGGCTTATGGGTTAATTTTACCCAGCATTTGGGTACACTATATAACAAATATGTAGTTGAATCAACCCAGAATTGTCAAATTAACTACTGCTGGTCTGGTGCAATATTGATCCAGCAGTTGGGTATATAAAATATAACCCACCTTCCGCTTGAGGACACCACACAGGTACTCAATAGGGTTCAGGTCTGGAAAAATACTTGGCCACTCCATCACCTTCACCTTCAGCTTTCTCTGCAAGGCAGTTGTCATCTTGGCGGTGTGTTTGGGGTCGTTATGCCATTCGGCCCAATTTCTGAAGGGAGGGCATCATGTTCTGCTTCATGTGCAGTACATGTTGGAGTCCATGTTTCCCTCAATGAAGCGCAGCTCCCCAGTACCAGCAGCACTCATGCAGCCCCAGACCATGATGCTACCACCACAATGCTTGACTGTAGGCAAGACACAATTCTCTTGGTACTCCTCACCAGGGCGTCGCCACACAAACTGGACACCATCTGAGCTAAACAAGTTTCTTAGTCACATGAGACCACAGGGCATGATTCCAGTAATTCATGCTCTTGGACAGGTTGCTTTCAGCAAACTGTTTGTGGGCTTTCTTGTGAGCCAGCTTCAGAAGAGGCTTCCTTCTGGGACGACGGCCATGCAAACCAACTTGTTGCAGTGTGCGGTGTGTGGTCTGAGCACTGACAAGCTGACCTTCCGCTTCTGCAACCTCTAAAGCAATGCTGGCAGGAATCGTGTCTGTTTTTTGGAGCCAGCTTCTGCACCTGACGCACAGCACGAGGACTCAACTTCTTCGATTGACCCTCGCGAGGCCTGTTCCGTGTGGAACCCATCTTGGAAAACCTCTGTATGACCCTGGCCTGTACTGTAACTCAGTTTCAGGGTGTTACCAATCTTCTTATAGCCTAGGGCAACTTTGTGGAGAGCAACTATTCTAATTCTCAAATCCTTAGGGAGTTCTTTGCCATGAGGTGCCATGTTGAACATCCAGTGGTCAGTGTGAGAGAATTGTACTCAAAGCACACATTTTAACTGCTCTAATACAATATACACACATTTGTGTGGTCCTGTCAAGCAGACAAAAACATGAAAATGATGAATAGGACATGTGGCTTTTCATGGTTAGACGACATACAGCTATTATCACTTAGGGTATACTCACTTTTGTTTTATTTTGACAATAATGGCTGTATGTTGAGTTATTTTCAGAGAACAGTAAATATATACTGCTATTCAAGCAGCACATTGACTACTTAACCCTCTGGGGTCGGCAAACACAGGGTGTGCTTTCTGCCTCCCCGTCGCGGTGAACTTTTTTTTCTTGAGCACGTCTATAAACTAAAACAAAACTCAACATTTATGAGCCATATACCTTTATAAACATTTAAGTGTGTACTTTTAAATGATCAGATTCAAACTGAAAACAAATATTCTCTGTTTAAGTAATTTGTATAAAATCAACAAGATGTCCAGTATCTCAAACGCTTACTCATTATTTTTAATTTGACCACGCCCACAAAAGAGATTCACATGCAAATCACCACATGGAACGCGAACGCGCTCGTTACCTCAAAAACAAAGCACGAAAAAACTTCACAAGTCTCTGCTTTTCGTCGAGTTTGAAAGACACGCCGTGAGCTTACATTGGATTTAGGCTACCTCAGAAGAAGAAGAACGCGATTTGAAGACAAGAAAGATGTAAGGTAAGAAATTCTTACATATTAGTTTTTGTTATTGTTGCATAAACTTCACATTTCAGTTGTACTGTTGCTAGATATATGGTGAATATTATAATATTTAGACCCGTGTTTACTGTTACTGTGTTTGTGGATATCTGCTCAAATGGAGATATGTATATGGTAACCATAATGTTTCATATTTTGGAGCGCGATCGCGTTTGAAAAGCAAAACGCACCAAACATTAGGTTTCATGTTTTTACTATTATCTCATTTCATATATCATCATAACGAATGGAAACATTTGAAGCAACATATGATAATCAATATATTTTTCTCTAGCATAGTTGTTACTGAAATCTTTTGGAAGATTTGTAGGCTGCTATAGGTTATTGTTATTATTATTTTATGCAGCACTGCGCATAGCCTATGCCTACAAGGCACAACAAACCTGGTGTTCATTATTTTATATATTTTTGGAAACATTTGTGTGTGTGTGTGTGTGTATTCTGTGAATTTTAAAAAGCAATTTTAACCAAATCTAGTTTCTCTTGATATCAGTATGTTCACTTTTTTTTTTCAGGGCCCAGATGCCAGTTCTGCTGACTTCAACATTCACATGAGTCTCTGTATATGAACATGGTAAAGTGAAAATCAAACACCTTGGAAACGAAAGGTATGTACAATGTTTTTAGGAATGGCACATTTTTGTCATTTGTTGTGTATCTTTGGATTATGTTGTGTTGTAAATAAATCCAAACAATCAAAAAGCCATTCTTTTTTAAATCTCCTCATTCTTTGTGCAAGGTTGCTCAGAATGACAGGGCCTGATAGCTCCTAATAGCGCTGTTAGGGGAGTGTCTTTGTCTTTCTCAGGTGTGAAAGCCATGCATATTAATGATGTGATCACACCTCCCCCGCATAAAGCTTTCTCACACAAAACACGTCTTACAAATCTAAAATCAATATATTGTCTTATCTGAATGAGCAGTCAGGGTGATTTTCACATAGTTTTGGAGCAAATATTCTAGGCTACGTTATACAATTCAGACCCCAGAGGGTTAAATATATCCAAGTGTTATTTCTATAGTATTGTCCCTTGAAAAGATATAATAAAATTTTTCTGAAATGTGAGGGGTGTACTCACTTTCGCGAGATACTCTGTACATTAAACCAATTTCAGTGTGGGTATTAACTTTCTCTTTCCACTTTCCTCTTTCCAATTACCACTGGAAGGACATTGCCTTCCAAAACTGACCTTAAAATGATATGCAGCATCTTGATCAACTCTTGACTAACTTTTGACGTAATTGATATCAAGGTGCCCGCTAGGATAGTGTTTATGTCTATAAAAGCTCAATTTGGCAAAAAATATGCTAGATTTAATTCTGTTCTTTATATAAAGCATTTGTGTATCTTTAGAAGTCAAGGAATTCACAGACAGCTGTTAACTGTAATTCATCGATAATAGATTTGTTGTGTGAACCGTGAGACTATTTGTTGAAAGTCTAACAAACTTAGTTTCACCTTGTGTATCTAAGGGTGCCTTAAGAATTTTTTATTTGTAGAAATGTGATGACAAATGTTCAGCTTATAATAGTTCACAGAGTCCTTGTTTATTGTTCTGTAGCAAATTATGAGAAAGCAAGACAGAAGGCTAAAAAGGCTGAGACATCCTCCTGTCTCAACTCAGAAACCGACAGCATAATGGGAAAGTTTAATCGCAAAAGGAAATACGTTTCTTGGTTTTCACATTGATTATAAACTTACATAGGAGAAAGAAGTACCCCGAGTATGAATGTAGACTGTGACATTTCAGATTACAAAAATCTAGGATTAAAGGTTCACTATGTGACTTTTATTTACACCAGACCTAACTCAGGGTACCCTGATCAGGGCCACTCTTCTGAAGAAGAAATCATTAAAAGAAGAAAGAACTCTGTACCAGTTCCACCATCCCCACTGTCGACACCATTTGAACAAATTTCACCAGCCCCGCCAGTTCCCCCTGCACCACCAGGACCAGTTCTGTCAAGAAGACAGACAATTACACGTAAGCACCGATTTCAGGTTTTTACATATCATGAAAAGTAGATATATTTGTTACTTTTTTCAAGATTTCATATTTTCTGTCTCAATGTTTCCTTGCCTGTCTGTCTCTCTCTCTCTCCAGCAACAGAACGTCACATAATTACTCAATTAGAACACCTGAAAGGAGAGGTTGCTGTCACAAAGCAATTGCTATTAAAGCTGACCAGACAGAGCTCTCTGGATGCAGACCTGCCAGAGGCTGTGTCCATTCGCCTCTGAATAACATGATGGACCTTCAAAATCTAGAAATCAAACTGAAGGATGAGGCGTGCTACAGTGCAATGATACACTTGGTTTTTATCAAGTATTTGGTATTTAACACCTCTTTAAAAGTTTCTTTTGATAAAAAAAACCTGCTAAATTAATAAATTTAAATAAATTATTTAAGCATTTAAATAAATAAAGTTTTGTACTTTTTCACTACAGTTTCATTATAGTTGTCTTTTGAATACTCTAATGTGTTAATGCTTTAATTTAGGCAAAGTATCTAGCAACAGTTGGGGGTACAAGTCCAACCTCCAACACCAGACGTATCCTGGTCTGCATGTTGACCACTCCACATGCCCAGCAACTGTGCTGGAAGGGCTCTGGCCAGAAGATGGCCTTTGGGCAGATGTTGGTCTGCAAAGCAGTTATAGGTACAGTATATAATGTTTATATGGGATAAGCATATCCCATATAAAAGGATTTTTTGATAATTCCAAAAATAAATGGAAAGGAAAAATCAGTAGTCAGGTGTATATGTACAGTATATGAACAATGTTATTCAGATGTTATGGGAAGGAGGAGGCGGGAACCGGCGAACATTCAAACATTTAATGATAAAAATAAAACAAATACAAAACGAAGGTAAAAGACAGCAGCCCCCCACGGACGGCTGCTGTTACAATAAAACAGAAACAAAACACAACATAAGTCTAGGCCTGTTCCTCTCTCGCTCTTCACTGTCGTCGCTCCTCCTTTATGCTTCCGCTCCTCCGTGAGAGATACGAGACCGGTGCATCTCGCAGGTGTTGCTCATCAGAGTAACCACGTCACCGGCCTCGTGCCGCTCTCTCACGGCCCTCGGCCTCGTCCTGCTCGCCACAGTATCATTATGCCTACCTAATCACATTGCGACACACTTAATTTGCGTTAGCTAACTAGTAGCAAATGGCCTCTATTAGCTGGTCTTCTGTGTAGCAAACTGCACATTTATTTGGTGCAACAACCTGTTATAATATGTCGGTCATTTAGTCTCTGTCCCAATGAAAGTGATTCATGTAGTACTTACATTTGAAGTTGAGAAGTGCAATGGCCCTTGGGATCGTCGCATACTTATTTATACAGTCAATAGACACATAAAGTGACTGCATCAGCGTCACATTAAGTGACGGCATCACCGCTGATGGACAGTTGATTTCCTTTAGTCTATATCCGACGATGAGGGATTAACATGAATGTCTATTTGACGGACCCCCGCGTCGAAAAACAACGTCAAGGGTACACCTCTTTCGTTGAAACTTGACGCCAGGGTTCCTTGACCATGCGTCAGACATTTGACGAGTAGGGAGTGAGACTGTTGTTTATTTAACTGCTCAAAATTGCAATTATATATTTCCCCCATATCGCACAGCCCTAGCACATAACATTATTTTTTTAATCACTTATCACTTGTCCCCACCTTTTGATTAACATCAAACCTGCATAACCTAATTAATCTGCTACATTAAATAATCATCAATTACCTCATAAAAACAAATACATTTAATGTCAAACATTTTAAAACCTTTTTTTTTTATATGTAGAACCACCTGCCCATTCCTAATTAAAGGTATCGCCCATGAGACTAACTTTAAAAATGTAAAAGTAATATTCACCCCATCTACCAAAACAATATGACAATTTAAATGGAGGAAGGAAAATTGACCGGCTTGTGCTGCGTATTTACGTAGAGCCTGTGTGGACCCTAGTTTAGTGATAGGGACATACTGTCAAAAAGCACCGCCATTCGGATGACACTTTAAAACAAGGTCCTGACTCTGTGTGGTCATTAAAAATCCCAGGATGTCCTTTAAAAAAAAAAAATGTAAAAAAAATAAAATAAATAATTTTAAATAAGTTGAGTTGAGTAAGAGTGTAACACCGGCATCCTGGCCAAATTTGCCCATTGGCCCCCATCCATCATGGCCTCCTAATCATCCTAATCAAGCTACAACATTGGTGTAGCGACTGAGACAAATCAGACACAATTATTTGTTATATGCAACAAATAATCTTTAAAACTCACTCTGGGATTTATGGTCCCATTCCCCCAACAAGGGCAAGAAGGGTCTTGGTAACCATGACTATGATAAGATAAGTTGGTTTTATTGCTGTTAAAAATGTGGTCATGTGATCAAGGCAGAGACCATAGGAAAGACAGAAACAGACCTCAAAACAGACTTTGCTGCATTCATTTATAGACAAACTGATTTATAAATGAATATGCATCCCAGAAAATTGTGTGAATGATTTACTGTCTTGTGTAGTGTCTTTTAATTCTATTATTTTTTTGATACTGTGTTTTTTTATGATAGAACCAACGGTCAATGTAACCTCACCTATACCATGTTTGGTCTCTATAAATTGATACTTTGAAGATCGAAATGATTGTGTACACGATATGCCGATAGCTGTGCAACATATTAGTATTACAAGAATCTTTCTTAGTTTCTTCATCAGAAACCAATCCAGCTGCACATGCGAATGAGCACGCTTAACCCTAAAACCGTATTCTGGACAAATGTGGGCAAAATAATTTTGATTTATTTTTAAAAAAATACTTCCCTTGATCTGAGCGGTACAAGACTTGGCCACTTTTCCTAAGTTTGCCTCCTGAACACACAATTTTTTTTGACTCAATTCTACAATGTTAAGTGGGTGGGAAAAAAAATACTTAATCTTGTATTTGGGTCAAAAATGGGCACCCATAGAAATGAATGGGAAAAAGTGAAAGTGAAAGTGATATTGAAAGTGAAAGTGACAGTGAAAGTAAAAGTAATGTAATTTAGAGCAAAAACTGTAATTTAGAGCATTCTTCTTGTTTTTTTGTAAAAATAAATCAATAGATCCAATACAATGCATATCTAACATACAAACAAATGAAGGGCTGATCCTGTACAACATTCTCATCATGGCAAAAACTCACACTAAAAAAAATAAGCATAATTTACATAGAAAATATGGTACTTTTTGAAGTAAATAAATTCAAAAATACCCCCAAAATAAAAAAACACACCATAAATGGATGGACAAAATGTTATCGAAGACAGTGATATAACATTTATAATAAATAAAAAATAGGATCACATCTGAGTCCTCTGTGACCACATTTGTCCACAATAACAGAATTAAGGGCTATAAAGTGAATACGGGTTAAAACAAAGATTCATAAATCAACCACAGAGGAATTTTCCCGCTTGGAAATTCCACCCTTCTCATTGGGCAAGCAAATCTGGAGAGGTGGGGCCTTTCTCAAGCTTTATTAGAGACAAATTCACAGTGATCCTCTCTCTCTTCTTCTGGCCTTCACTGCTGCTTCTTCGGGTTGATACTGTGGGGACCCCCGTGACCACAGCCTACCATCCTTTCACTCTCCCAAAGGAGTCAGACTATATTTTCTTCAATTCAACTCAGGAGAAAACTGCAACTTTACCATCACTGAATGGGCAACCATCTTCTGACTTCCTCACTCCTTGGTTGCCTACATGGCCTCTCCGGCCCAGGGCCGGCAGGTCACAATCTGCATGTGGTCAGCCATGTGCTCATGGAGAGAGAAAACCTTTAATCAGAACAGAGTCAAACAAACCACTCAAGTTCATCATATCTTCATTATCCAACGGAGAAGAAAACGATTGCAACTTCCACGTTTGACACTCACCAAACCATCAACATCCTTTTCCAACAACTTCAAGAATTGTTTCCACTGCACAGACCATGCAAGTATACATTTAATGATGTGCTCTGGAAATGATAAGCTGATGATTCTTTTCATAGTTAAATGGATATTTTACATAGTTCCATTTCCACCTTTCGGTTCCATTCTTTCACTCACCATTTTACCTGTGCATGTATGTGTGTTTAGATTAATTGTGTTTGTGATTCAGTTAATAAAACTTGTGCACAATACAGTACGTATCTGTTGCAAGCAGAGAATCAGAACCAAAGTTTATTTTACGATCTTGATCTTGCTACATGCTCTAAGTGCTGTAATTGTTTTTCTGTGGCCCTGAAAGATACGCTTTTCTTAGAATAAATTAATAATCAAAAGAGTTCGTTGGACGAACTGATTAATTTATTGTAATATTAATGTAGCTACATCAAGTTAATCCAATTAACTGACCCAAATATTCTTAATTATAACAAGTTATGAGTTATTATAAATATTTCCTCTTTGAGCTAACTCGTTACATTGGCTTCATCACTGTATCCTCTCCACCAATAAGCTGATGTGTGGTGGGCGTTCTGGTGCAAAATGATTGCCGTCGCATCATCCAGGTGGTACTGCATATTGGTGGTGGTTGAGGAGATTCCCCCCTTCCATTTGTAAAGCGCTTTGAGTGTCCAGAAAAGCGCAATGTAAATGTAACACATCATTTTGATCATTATTATTATTATCAAAACATAACTAAATAAAAATTCAAACACGGACCAGTTTAACCATGGCCAACAGGTGGATGGGACAAATTAAGATCTCATGATAATAGAGGAGCTTGAATCCAAGAGCAGCTGTCACGTGGTCATTCCCGTGAAACGCAAGAAAAGAACAAAGCGCATCAAACAACCCCACACCATACCACATCCCACACTTAAATACCCACAGCCCATCCACAACAGGTGTTCACAATATCACAATCAAAGACAGAAAGTGACAGATAACAGACAGAAATAAAGGCTACGTTTACACGGAAACGATCTGAAGAGAAAACGCAAAAGTGATCACTTTTTATTCTGCGTTTAGACGAGCGTTATGGGGGGGAAATCTGCGTGCATACGGTGACGCAAAAGTGTGTGAAATTCAATGTAGTATGCACTCCAGGCGGCTAGGTGGCAATGTGAAGCACTGATCGGTGCCTTCACTGTCTAGCAGACTTTTGCGTTTTTACCGTTTAGACGGAAACCCGACGGTGGAGCGTTTTTAAGATTTCCACTCTGGAGGGTGGTTTCACTTTTTTGCGTTTTTAAGCCCCAAAAACGCCGTCGCCGTCTAAACGAAAGGCACATCTGATAAAATATTTTTACGTTTTCACCCGTGAGCGTTCTCGTGTAAACAGGGCCAAAAACTGAACCAAAAGTCAAAGAAAAGGAATGCCTAGAAATGTATTTGTAATTAGTTCAATGCAAATGAACACACAAGAACAATGCAACTTCAGTTAAGAATCAGCTTTATTACCTTACTGTTTTGTGAAATGTGTGTGTTAACGTTACAATAGTTATTCAATACAGGTGTTGTGGAAGAATATAAAAATAAACCTCCAAACGCTGCTGATGCCCAAAGAGAGGTTTAAGAGGACCTGCAAATAAAGGTACTGACCAGTAAGATTTAATGACGGGTATAATTGAGAGCCAGCAACCTTTGGAGAACATGGCAGATGACCATGATTTACTGGAAGACTAGATCAACTTTAGGACTAAAGTGAGGGGCGTTTACATTACATTGTTTTCAACGCAAAAATTGAAACCTTTATGTGGTTTTGCTGTTCATTAACAACACAATGGCATTTTGAGGGTGAAAAAAAATAAAATAAAAACGGGTTGGGTTTCAACTTGCAAGTTTTTGAAAACGATACTGCTACCGTCTCGGTGTAAACTATAAAATTTCACTACGGAATCTGTGAAAACGGTGATGTCTTGCGGAGTTGCCCAGATGCTTTTGTGCATTTTCACTTAATGCAGATCATGTCTATTTCGAACCAGTTGCATTGCGTAATTAAGTTATCAGTGGTGATACAAATAGTTTGTCAGAACTGCATGCTTCTGTTGCTTTCGCAATTCTCACTTTTAATTCTCACATTTTAATAGGAATGTTCAGATTTGGCTCACATTCAGATGCAGTGTAAATGCAGCCTTGATTTTTAAGGTCCCATATTGTCAAAAATGAAATTTCCTGGCTTTTTTCATGATAACAGAGGTCTAGGGAGTATGTAACTGCCATATAATTTTCAAAACAATTATTCAACAAACAAATGCACACAGCCTGCATAAAGTAGCTGTGCCTTTTCACGAGCCGTTGTGACTTCTGTAAAAATGTGATGTCAGAAGTACTCAGTCACCGCCTTCAGTCCCACCCCAAGCACTGCCCACCATCCCTCCCTCCTTTTGCCCAACCCCCAGACAACATTGTTGCTGAGCAACAACACGGAAACATGTTGAGAAAACGATGTTCAGTCGATGGATGTAGAGACCTGCACTCCGGCGTCACATGTTGACGCTAAAGGGTGCCCTTTGCATCGGATATTAAAGAAATTTCAAAAGCGTCAGTATTATGACGCCCTAGGATGAGAATGCGTTGCATGTAAATCCCTCCCCAAACGTTTCTGATTGGTGCCGCGATTTCAGCGGCACAGTAATGAGTTTGAATGGGCTCTTCTCCAGACTATCCTGAAGAGAGAATTAAAATTCGCCGGAAGTAGTCTGGGTTTTCCCAGGCTACATGCTGGCAAATCCTCTGATTAAAACAAACGAAGTGTTGCCATTATGAAAGATTTATTGTGCAGTCAGCTTCACTGATAATAACGGAGCTTTGTGAGATTGCGATGAACTGATATCAGCTTTATAGGAATTATTAAGGAGCGCACTTTGCGCTATTTCTGTCATGCCAAACCATGCACATAGTAGCCTATTGCTTGCTTTTATGTTAAATTAACAGTGGTTTGTGAATGTTTATGCTTTAATAAACTGTTGCCAAAATGGCCTGGCCGTGCGTCACTTAGAAAACAACAGGCCAATCAGAAGAGAGGATCATGAATATTAATTAGACAGGCCAAAATCGACCTGTTCTTGGCAGAGCTCCTGAGAAAGGAGCTGTAAAAATATATTGAGATGGTTTTTGGTACTTATATCGCAAATATATATTCTTAAGGACATCAAAACCCAAAATAAAACTTCAGAAAGGTGTACAATATGGGACCTTTAAACAGATAAGTATTTTCTGGTGCCATTTTAAATTGCTGAGCCATTTGAAACTCTTTCCACATGAACAGCAAGAATGTGGTTTCACATCTGCATGACTTTTCAGGTGTATCTTTAAGTGTAAAGGCAAAAGAAATTTTTTATAACACTGATCACACTTAAATGGCCTTCCTCCAGAGTGAATAGACGGATGATTTTTGAAATTGCTCCTTTTTCTAAATGTTTTACCACTTTCAGAACTCTGCAATTTCTTTTCAGAATGAGTTTGCAAATGTTGTTTCAGGTTTAGCGCTCCTGTGAAGCTTTTTCCACACAGTTTGCAGGTGGACGGCTTCTCTGTGGTGTGAATTCTCATATGTTTTTTAAGGTTTCCTTTTTGAGTGAAACTCTTTCCACACAGTTTGCAGGTGTAAGGCTTCTCTATGGTGTGAACTCTCATGTGCACCTTGAGGTTTCCTTTATCAGTGAAACTCTTTCCACACACCTTGCAGGTGTAAGGCTTCTCTCCAGTGTGAATTCTCATGTGGACTTTAAGAGTCGGTTTATGTGCAAAATGTTTTCCACATTGAGGGCATGTATGAGGCTTCTCTCCAGTATGGATTATTATGTGACTTTCCAGGCTTCCTTTATGATTGAAACTTAGTCCACACAGCTTGCAAGTGTACGGCTTCTCTCCAGTGTGAATTTTCATGTGCCTGTTAAGGTTTCCTACTTGGTTGAAGCTTATTCCACACTGTTGGCATAGGTACGGCTTTTCTCCAGTGTGAATTTTCATGTGGGAGTTAAAGTATTTTTGTCTGTTAAAACTTTTTCCACACTGTTGGCAGGTGAAAGAGCCCTCTTCCGTGTGAACTCTCATGTGGACTTCAAGGCTGTGTTTTCTGTTAAAGCTTTTTCCACACTGTTGACAGGTGAAAGAACTTGGATCAATGTGAATTCTTATGTGGTCTTTAAGGTGTCCTTTTTGACTGAAACTCTTTCCACACTGAGGGCATGTGAAAGGCTTCTCTCCGGTGTGAACTCTCATGTGCCTGTTAAAGCTTCCTCTCTGAGTGAAACCTTTTCCACACTCTTGGCAGGTGTACGACTTTTCTCCGGTGTGAATGCTCATGTGCTTTTTAAGGCTTCCTTTTTGAGTGAAACTATTTCCACACTGTTGGCATGTGTAAGGCTTCTCTCCATTGTGAGTTCTCATGTGGACTCTAAAGTTTCCAAGTTGATTGAAACTCCTTCCACACTGTTGGCAGGTGTAAGGCTTCTCTCCATTATGAACTCTCATGTGGACTAAAAGATTGCGACGTTGATTGAAACTCTTTCCACAGTGTTTGCAGGTGAAAGGCTTCTCTCCTGTATGAATTCTCGTGTGGACAGTAAGACTTCCACGTTGAGTGAAACTCTTTCCACAATGTTGGCAAGTGAAATATCTTGTAGTTTCTGTCTTTTGAGAACTTTGTTGAGGGGAAGTATTTTCAGTTTGTAAGCAACTAAATGATTTTTTTCCAGTTATGAAATCATGTTTCTCAAACTGATCTTTTTTTTCCATCTCATCTTGTACTCCACTCTCATCTTTCAGTGTTATCAGGTCTAGGGTAAAAAAAAGAGAAATACAAGTTAACCCCAGTTTAATGGCATGAATCAACAAACATCAAAACCAACATGTCTGCTAGATCCCATATGCACTAAGCTACAGAAAGAGGTGTTATATGTCTATAATATTAGAAAAATAGTGTACTCTCAACTGTTCAGTTTTGCAGAATAACAGTAAGTGTGAAAAAAACATTGATCAGGGTTTAAGCACAAAACCTGTACTTAAAGAAACAAATTACCTGCTTTTGGCATCTGATCATTGATCTTTTTTTCCCTAGTGTTACATCTTTCAACAACATTCCATTCCTCACCATTCTCTAAGATGGTTTGAGAATGATGTATACTGGTATTTGTGGACAAGCATGGGCATGGGTTAAGTCCCATCTATTTGACTCCTACCATTTTGTCTGTGTAAATGAAGAGACGTCTCATCAAACCTAAGTATGGAGTACCACAGGGCTCAGTAACATGCCCTTTTGAATTTTCTCTTTGTATATTCTTCCTCTGAGCGACATTCTCTTTTTTTTCCCACTGATGCAAATGATACTCAGTTCAATAGTTCTTCACAACCTACACTCTTAGAGGGAATTTATAGAAAAGTTTCACAAATTATGTGCAACACTAATTTACACAATTTTGTGTCAGTATTAAATAAAAACGTGTAGAAGAAATAATCTTTCACATTTATTTTTTATTTTTTTTTAATAATATTTTTATTAGAATTTTGTATACAAGTAACAAAAAAAAAACAGACAGGAAAAAAAAAATACAAAATAGAAACCACAAGCAAAACAGAACACAGACACACACACAAAAAAAAAAAAAAAAAAAAAAAATACAGGGCATATTTAAAAACAACAATAATTAAGTACACTGCTGCACCGCTGACACTAGAATCTCAACACAAGTACTAAACAGAGATGGTAAAGGTGGTTGGCACACTATGAACTCCCTTGCTGGTCAAAATCAGTGTTGTATTTGTCAAGGTGAGCCAAAAATGGCTGCCAAATATCTGAAAATTTATTAAGATTGTCCATCATGCCATAGCGGACCTTCTCCATATGCAATATACCAATGAGCTCACTTAACCAGATCCTAAACTGAGGCACAGTATCTGACTTCCAAAGTTTTAAAATCATTTTCTTTGCAACTACCATTCCATACATAATTGTGCTTTGCATCGAAACTCTGTGTTTAAGTAGAGAAGGAGAAACCCCAAACAATGCAATCATTGGGTCAGGTTCAAATACACAGTTGTACATGTCAGAAAACCACTTAAATATGCTACACCAAAAATTATTCAGTTTTGGACATGTCCAAAAGATGTGAGTCAGAGAGCCCTCTGCAGATTTACATCGGTCACAAAGCAATGAAATGGTGGGAAAAATTCTGTGCAATTTGGTCTTTGAGTAGTGAAGCCTGTGCATCACCTTAAATTGGATTAACTGATGCCTGGTGCTAATAGAACAAGATCGGATCCTACCAAGACCCTCCCTCCAAACATCATCTCCAATCTGCATTCCCAGCTCCTCCTCCCAGGAGTTTTTCAAAGAGTGTGTAACAAACTGTTCGTTCAGAGAATATATTTACAAAGCCAGAGACCAATTTTCTAGAATCAAGTGGGCCCAACAAAAGCTTATAGATCATTTTATCTTCCGGAAGAGACTCAAAGTTAGGCACACATTGACGAACATAGTTTCTAATCTGCAAATATCGGAAAAAATGTGTTGCGGGAAGAGAAAACTTATTTTGTAACTGTGCAAATGTGGCAAACTGTTTATTAATATACAGGTCTTTCAAAGTGACCACACCCTTTAGCCTCCAACTGTTAAAAGACCCGTCCGAGAGGGATGGAGAGAATGCATGATTGCGATATACTGGAGCATGGATAGAAGTGTCTGGTAGTCTGCAGTCCTTTCTAATTTGCTGCCATATTTTTAAGCAATTAAAGATAATCATATTATCCATCTTAACAGTTGCAGGAGGTCTGGGTGTTGAGAAAAGAAGTGCCGGAAGAGAGCTATTTTTGACATCACTCATTTCAATGGCAACCCAGGGGGGAGTCTCGGCAGATACCTCCATATTATATCCTTCCTGCCAATAAACCAGGGCTCTAGCATTCGCTGCCCAGTAATAATGCAGAAAATTCGGCAGTCCTAACCCACCCATTTTCCCTGGTTTATGTAAATGAGTTTTTTGAAATTCTGTGTGCTTTAAAGCCCCAAATAAAAGGAAGAATCGAATCCAAAGATTTGAAAAAAGATCGTGCCAAAAAAATAGGTAAATTTTGAAAAAGATACAAGAACCTCGGCAGGGAAACCATCTTAATGGCATTTATACGACCCACCATAGAAAGAGGAAGAGTCCTCCATTTTTCAATGTCCCTCCTCAGTTTCTCCTGTTTCTCAAAAAAATTCAGCTTAAAAATTAGTTTAGGGTCTTTCGGCAAAACTACACCAAGATACTTCAGCCTGTTTGTAATTTTGAACGGGAGATTATGCAAAAATTCAGTGTTGAGATCCGCACCCAGTGACATGAACTCACTCTTCTGCCAGTTAATTGTATATCCGGAAACTTCACCAAATGTTTTAATAAGATCCAGCAATACAGGAACTGATTTCTCTGGTTGTGATATAAAAAGAACAACATCGTCCGCGTATAGGGAAATATGGTGATCCACATTACCCAGACGGATGGGTTCAATAGAAGGGTGATTCCTGATACTAATGGCAAGAGGCTCAATGGCAATGGCAAAGAGCAATGGGCTGAGGGGGCAGCCCTGGCGTGTCCCGCGGTGTAATCGGAACGGCAATGATCTTTCTTGGTTCGTGAGAATGGAGGAAGATGGATGAGCATATAGCATTATAATCCACGATACAAATTGACGACCAAATCCAAACTCCTCCAAGGCCTTTACCATATATGCCCATTCCACTTGATCGAATGCCTTTTCCGCGTCTAGGCAAAGGGCAGCCACCCTCGAGCCCTTACTATACCTATGATACATTATATTCATCAATCTTCTGACATTAAAAAAGGAAAATCTATTTGGGACAAAGCCAGTTTGATCAGTGTGAATGATGGATGATATATATTTATTTAACCTATTTGCTAATAACTTGGTAAAAATTTTAATGTCTGAGTTCAGTAGTGCGATAGGACGAAACGATGAAGGTTCAGCTTCGTCCCTACCTTCTTTTAACAACAGTGAAATATTAGCTTCATACAATGTGGGTGGAAATTTCCGGATTCCAAATGAATGATTGAACATCCTCAAAAGAAGAGGAGCAATCTTCATAGAAAATTTTTTATACAGTTCAATTCCGAAACCATCTGGGCCAGCAGCCTTGCCATTGGGAAATGATTTTAAAGCATCCAGAATCTCCTGTGTGGTAATGTCAGAATTCAAAGCTTCACGAGCAGCCGCACTTAATTTAGGGAGTCTTAGATGCTCTAGCCAGTCAGAAACATTCCCTTTTGCTTTTGACATATATAACTCTTCATAATATTCCCTAAAACGATTGTTTATACTTTTAGGATCAATAACTAGTTCTCCAGTCTTTGATTTAATCTTATGAATGGCTCTACTAGCTTGCAAGCCTCTCAACTGTTGGGCCAGTAATTTATGGGGCTTATCCCCCAACTCGAAGTGTTTCTGCCTGATCTTAAACAATTGATCGCATATCTGACTGGATAGGATAGTGTTATATTCATATTTGAGTTTAAGAATATTTTGTAAGGTGGAAGGGCTGGAGGAAGTCCTGTAGACAAGTTCCAGCTGCGATAGTTCAATTTCGATTTCTGACAGTCGCTTTCGCCGTTCCTTTTTCAGAGAAGATTCAAAAGATATTATGTGACCCCGAATCACAACTTTAAAAGTTTCCCATAAAGTGGAGTCTGTGACTTCCGAATTGTCATTACTCTCTAGGAATTCTGAGATCTTAGTGGATATATATTGACAGAATGATGCATCGGAAAACAATGATGGGTGGAGACTCCAGGTAAACTGCTGTTTTTTATTATTAAAGGCCGTGTTGCAGGTTTTTTTTTTCATCGAATTTGTGCTATTTACTTGTTGGTAATAAACATTTAAACTGTTATCCATTGTATTTTATGTCGTTGGGTATCACAAAGCGGAATATAATACGAAAAAGTAGAGCGGTTTGCAACGACTCTCCTTTCCCCCACAATGCCATTACGTCACGTTGGGGAGAGAATTTACCAAAGCCCGCGGCCCGCATTGAGAGTGACTAGAGAGACGAGTAGCAGACGAGAGTATTCAGATAACGTTAGCGCAGATTATAGATAAATAAATAGATATAGATAGACAGACATATAAATAGATAGATAGATAGGCTAGTATAGAGAGATAGGCAGACAGCCAGATAGCATAACGTTTGCAATAGCATAGATAGCTAGCAGCTAGATAGATAAATATATAGAAATATATAACATTAGGTAGATTGACAATGGTGAATTACTGTTTGTGCTGGGTGTAAAAACTCTGGATGCTGAGTGAGGCACGTCACATCTGGTGCGGGGTGAGCTCCTCGACCAGCGACCAAAACACACTCACTTCCCTACAGCACAAGCTTTCCAGCGCAGTTTCCATGGGACGGCACCGCCGGCGCCCAGACAAGCACCTGCCAAACACAGCGACAGACATGCGGCGGCTACGTTTGCAACAACATTTTCACCGGAGGAAGAGATAAACGCTTAGAAACACCCATATAGCTAGCATGATGCCTTCTATTTCTAGATGAAAAGAAAAAAAAGTGGCGTTATTGTGCACTGCTGCTCGTAGACTAGCTCCAGTGCTCATTGCTGCGTTGTTAAATGATAGCAACTCACCAGAACACTTCACCAACTCTCCACTCATTCTCCTCGGACCATGCATTTAATTATTAAGTATTTACGACATTGTGGTGGCGTTCAACTCGTAAATACGATCTATACGAGATGACTTTGAACGCACCATAATACTAGGCTGAGGCTACCTTTCCTCCACTTCTCCCCAACGTGACGTCATCACCGAGTTGCGTAAAAAAACCGTTAATACCAAAAACGTAAAAAACTAGTCTTTAAGGCCATTTTTGGGACATTTTAAAAATGATATACATATCTTGAGTGATTTATGTACCCATTAATCGACAGTGGTTGTTAACCTGCAACATGGCCTTTAAGATCAAGGACCAATGAAGTAGGAGAGTGGTCAGAAATGAGAATGTTATGATATTTTGAGGCAATAACGTTGGATATCAATTTAGAGTCAATTAAAAAATAATCTATTCTCGAAAAGGATTTATGCATTTGTGAGAAAAAAGAATAATCTCTATCTGTAGGATGTCCAAGCCTCCAAATATCAACTAGATTCATAGAAGACATTAAGTCATTTAAAACCATGGAGGAGGTAGATGAGTGATTTGACTGGGCTGACCTATCCAAACGGCTGTCAAGCACACAGTTGAAATCACCACCAACAATTAAATGTGTATCCGAGAGATCAGGCAGTGAACTAAATATCTTACGGAAGAAAGCTGGGTCATCAAAATTTGGACCGTATATATTAAGGAGCGTAACATGTAATGAGTGAATGTAGCCAGTTACCAAAATAAACCGGCCATTTGGATCACTCACAGTAGAAACATGCCTAAAGGGAACAGTCTTGCGGATCAGAATTGCCACTCCCCGGGCTTTACTAGAGAATGTGGACTGAAAAATCTGATTGGCCCAGCTACATCTGAGTAACTTTTCCTTTGTGGGTCTGATGTGTGTTTCTTGCAAATAAACTACATCAGCAGACAGAGATTTTAAATGAGAGAACACTTTAGCTCGCTTGAGAACGTGACCCAGCCCACGCACATTCCAACTAGTAAAGGTGATGCCACCACCTGGCGAAAGTGTATCAGGATGCATACCGATTTTGCATAATAGCAGCGTACAAATAAAATGCCCTAATAAAATGATAAGAAAGACAAGAGGAACACATAAAAACGAGCAAGAACATCACCCTCCTCCCCCCCTCCCACTTTCCCAAACAAAGTGAGACTGCAAACCCAACATACTCTCTTAGGGGCTGCCGGACCATATAGGAACAACTAACCGGCCACTAAGTTAACACAGGGACCCCGCGCCCTCTCCACTAATGAGGACAAGTGTTTGTGAAAGTCAACAGCGAAAAATATATATGTTAACGCACCTACACACATACCTTACAAGCTGTTATATAAATGTCCCGGTTGATGTACAAACAGCACAAAAGTCACATACCAAAAGTCAAGACAAAGTCTCTGCAAAAGCCTCAGCATCCTGCGGGGACGAAAAAACTCTGTCCATGGTGTCACTGGAGACCCGCAGCCGTGCCGGGTAGATGAAACCGCTCCTCACACCTGCATCTCGGAGTCGTTTGCGGACGGGATCAAATGCCTGTCGTTGCTTCATCACCTCCGCTGGATAATCAGGAAAGAAGTGAACCGCTTTGCCGTTGTAGCGCAGAGGAAACTGCTGGCGGGCCAATTGTAATATTTTCTCCTTCAGCTGGAAATTATGAATCCGTGCTATCAATACGCGCGGGCGCGCGTCGTCCTCAGAGAGCCGTCTTCCCAGCCGATGAGCCCGGTCCACTTCCAACGGTTTGGGAAAGTTGTCAGCGCCCAGCAGTTCAGGGATGAACTTGGCCAAAAACTCTGTTGGACGTCCGTTCTCGATTTTCTCAGGCAACCCGATGATTTTAATATTCTGCCGCCGGGAGCGGGCCTCCAGGTCAGTTACTTTCAAACGAAGCATTTCGTTTTCCGACTGCATTTTCGTACATTGCTGCTCATCAAGCGAGAGACGGCGGTCATACTCCGAGCTAGCATTTTCCACCTCCTGTATTCGGTTACCGAGACTCGCCAGCGTTGCCTGGGTGGATGCCAAAGATGCCTCCAAGTCGTTGAATCGGTCATTCATCGTCTTGCTCATACTTCGTATAGCTGCGAGGATACTCGATTCAGACTCCAGAGCAGACTCGTTGGCTAATTCCGGATCTGCAGCAGCTAGCTTCGCACATGGCTGGCCATCATCAGCCTCACTTGAGGCTTTCTCTTGCCGCTTCCCTCTTTCAGGTTTTGGTTTTGTCATCTCGAGGCACTTAGATGCAAGTATTTGAGCCGAAACCGGGAAATTAGGTGAAATATTAAGTAAATAACCGAATTATTTCAAACGTGGAGAGGAGCCCTGGAAAAACACAACTACTCCATACGGTGCTCACTAGCGCCCTCCCATCTTTCACATTTATGTGTAACTTAAAAATGTACCCACAGCAGAATACAGTCAGTCCATAGTCTGTTAATGACAGAGACTTGCCTATTTGTTTTTCATTGCATATTGTTGCAAATAAAACATTTATACAATAATCACTTCATTACGTTAATCGATTACCCCTCACGTCAAAACCACCTTTATACCAGGGAGTAGACGATTTGCGCCGGTGACTGCTAGCAAGATTCTTTGATTTAAGCTGTACTTTAATATTAAGCAGCTTTCTATTGGACAACGCAGTAAATACAAACCCACATTTTTTAAACTTGAAACGGATAAAATTAAATTAAATTTCCACTTTCCACTTTTTTAAATCCCTGATAGATTTCACACACAAAATTTCAGTCAATCTTACATGTGACTGCACATTTTACTTGATTTTAGACGTTGACAAAGAAATTGTGCCAGTAATGGTGTATTATAAATAGCATTGTGTCTAACATTATATTTATTACACACAAAATGGTTCATATTCAGATTGGTTAATTTCCTAAGTTCTCACCAGATTGAATTTATCCAGGTATGCACTGCAGTAAAACTCACTAAATCATTCATTCAATTATTCCAAATCAAGCATTCTAAACAAATTTAGTTTTTATTTTTGCATTATTTTGATCTTTTATTAGGCTGAAGACTCTGCCATTGCAGTCCCACCTCAACTGGGGTTTCATTTATAAAACTGTGCGTAGGATCCTTACTAGAAATGTGCATGTGTTGCACCCAAAAGCCAAAAATGGCGTACGTAAAAAAATATTCAGACTTATAAAACCTTGCGTACGCCAGAACCTGCGCTGAATTCCCTTTATTAATCCCAGTCAGCGGAAGATTGTGCGCACATGCATCTCCTCCCTGAAATAACAATATATGGAGCTTACAACACCTAGTTTTACTATGCATATCCTCAGCATATGCATATTCATCCACGTAATAACATGTTTAACGGTACAAGACATTTGGAAAATATGAGATACAGATGTGCCATCACATTACATTGATGAAAATAATTTAGTAGCCTATCCTTGCCTTGTTTTTTAATAAAAAATCAAAGTAGTATAAAATACATTTCAGAGAAATTTTTTCTCTATCTTTTCCACTGGCCAAATAGTATTTTTAATTTCTTTATATTTTTAATGGAAACAGATAGGCCTTATTGTGCTTTATTGATCATTATTTGTGCAAAAATATTTCCTCAGACCATATCATGCACCAAGCAACCCTTGCTGTAGTTAAAACACAGCATGCCACAAGAAAAGTGTTCAAAAGCATTGCATCCACTACACATTTATATTTATTATAATATAAAAAATGTTGTAACTTCTTGGTAATGATTTCATGTAATTTAAGTGCTTTAAAAGGTGCAATGTGTAAGAATTGAGGTAAAAATATCCAAAAAATGAGCTACACGCATCAAAAGAATGAGAAGAAATAAGGGCGATGATGTCATTAAAAAAATGACAAGTTATAGTGCTGCAGAGATATCAACCTGAATTAGCATGCTAAATTACTAGCCACAGCCCGACAGGTGTCATAATACCAGTTTCGGCCATGGGAGGCGGTATGCGGGCAACATAACCACCAGCCAAACATGCAATTCACGTATAACTTGCACGGCTTGTGGAGCGTACTTGAACCTGATGTCAATCATGTGGAAAGTACAGCCCACTACTACATTTCAGTTCAGGGAAGAGAGCGGAAGAATGGCTGAAGCCATTGATATAAGTAAAAATATAATAAATATGTAGTATTGTAATAAAGTACACATATAAAGCACAATACTCTCTATAGCTCTTTTTTTCTTGCCAACTACGTGACCTATAATATGTTTATTAAATGGCTTTCCTGAAGTAAATCTGACATAATTGTTCTCCAGCTATGTTATTGACCTCTTCACGCTGATAAAAAAACACTGATTGGTCGATATTATGTATGAGGAATACATTTTGGTAAGTTGTAGCCTACTGTATCTTTCAACAGTGTTCGTGTTTTTTACTATTAGCTAGAGATGATCGGTTCACGTGTGCTAGGGATCTGTCGTGTAACATTTACAAGCGCCAAAACGGTATTTATTGTTTGAATTGATCGATGCTACATCTTCTTTGGACAATAATATGTCCACTGGAGCAATATTTATAGATCTTACCAAAGCGTTTGATCTGGTTGATCATTATATTCTCCTTGATAAATTATATAACATTGGTCTCTCTGAACAGTCCATTTTATGGTTTAACTCAGTTCTCTCTCTCAGTTTATGATAATGGAAAAGGGTGTTCCACAAGGTTCTTGTTTAGGCCCTCTTTTATTTTCTATTTTCATTAATGACCTCCCACAAATGTGCTCTGACAGTCAAATGATAGTTATTTACTTTTCAAAACGTGATATTAATTCGATTCAATCCTCACTGCAACTTGATTTTAATACTACTCAAAAGTGGTTTTCAGATAATGGACTTATACTGAATAAAAGTAAGTCATATAGTATGTTATTTTCCACTAGGTCTGCCCGACATTTTGATTCAGGATGGATGGCGTGCTCAATTCCTTTTGAGTTTGATTTGGGTGCTCTTCGGTCCAAGGTAGAACATCTAAGGTGCAGTGTGGAGAAAAAATCTCTGGTAGCCGAGGCACTCCTTAGTTAAAATGTCTTTATTAAAGAAATGACATGTCCTAAACGGACAACTTTAAAATGCCCACGCGTAGCGGCATGGGGCCTTCTTCAGGGCATAATGAAGCAGATAGAAAACAGGTATTATAATGACAGAGACACACAAGTAGAAGCTAACACACAGGTGCTAACAATCAATGTTGAAGATCTGCAGGTAATTGCTAGGACACGCCTCTCACATGGCTCTCAGCACCAAAGCTACAAGTCACAATAATTAACAAAAACACAGGCACCAGCTTTAGTGCTGAGAACCATGTGAGAGGTGTGCCTTAGCAATATATGCATGAATATATATGCATGCTATTTGGTGCCTGTGTTTTTGTTAATTATTGTGACTTGTAGCTTTGGTGCTGAGAGCCATGTGAGAGGCGTGTCCTAGCAATTACCTGCAGATCTTCAACATTGATTGTTAGCACCTGTGTGTTAGCTTCTACTTGTGTGTCTCTGTCATTATAATACCTGTTTTCTATCTGCTTCATTATGCCCTGAAGAAGGCCCCATGCCGCTACGCGTGGGCATTTTAAAGTTGTCCGTTTAGGACATGTCATTTCTTTAATAAAGACATTTTAACTAAGGAGTGCCTCGGCTACCAGAGATTTTTTCTCCACACTGCACCCAAGGTAATAGTCTAACAATTAAATTCTCAGATGGTACATTTATGGAGAATGTTGAGGAATTTAAATATCTGGGCCTCTTGCTTGACTCCAGCCTCTCTTTCAGGCCTCATATTGACTCTATAGTGAAAAAAGTCAATTAAAATTTAAGACTATTATACCGTTCAATTAATTGCTTCACACAATTGATTAGATTAAGAATTGTAACTCAGCTTTTATTTCCTATTATTGATTATGCTGACTTTGTCTACGAGTACAACAGAATCACACCTTAAATCCTTAAATGTTGTCTATTTCGATTTGTGTTGAGATGTCCGTTTCTAACCCATCATTGTCATATGTATCAACAATTGAATCTCTTATCACCTAAGGCCAGACGACAGCTACACTGGTTTCAGTTTGTCTATAAATGTATCTTTTTAAATTATCCTCTTTATTTGAAGCAACATTTAGTCCTATATCAATTTATGGCCTGAGACACCTTGATCATCTCTTTTTTTCTGTCCCAAATATATCTAAAGAAATCGGAACGCGTGCTTTTAAATTTAAAGCCCCCTCTGATTGGAACAGCTTACCTTGTTCCTTAAGGTCCATCTCTTCCTTTCCACTCTTTAAGTCACCCCTTTTAACTTACTTGCAACTTGCACTGTTTGGTGCTATCTTGAGGACCCCCTCGAAAACGAGATGTTCCACCTCAAGGGGTTATCCTCCAATAAAATGAATTGAAATGAATTGAATTGCATAATAAAATTGACAGAATCTGAGAACTGAGATTATTTTATATCATAACTAACCTGCTCTGTCTAGTCTGTCGGTCTCTGTGTCCTCTTTGCTTCAAGATTTTTCTGTGCGTGAGAAAATTGATGTGTGGCGTGAGAGCATGTGAAAAGTGTCAATTGCATGTGTCTCATGGTGAATGCGTGAGAGTTGGCAGCTCTGGTTACGTTGGCGCTAGCTTGGTCAACATCAGCGAATGCTGTCTGTCAAATTAATGTAATTCAAACTAACAATAAAAATGTAATATGAACAAAACGAATATGAACATATTCACTGGTAAAGGTGAAGGGGAGTAGCTTGAAGATGTCATATTTCAAAATCACTTGACATCAACCAACGTTCCTCTGGAGTCAAAACGTCCTCTATTAGGAGTTCACCACAACTTTACCATTCAGCTAGACTCGTCATCCATAACTCCATCTAGATCAGCCAGGAACCTTGGTGTGTCATGTAGATTTGCCTTGTACAACATTAGGAGGATCAGACCCTTCCTATCCGAACATGCTACTCAACTCCTTGTCCAAGCGCTTGTTTTATCCAGACTTGACTATTGTAACTCTCTCCTGGCTGGTCTTCCAGCTTGCACAGTCAAACCTCTGCAACTGATCCAGAACGCCGCAGCTAGAGTGGTCTTTAACGAGCCGAAAAGGGCACATGTCACTCCTCTCCTCACAAAATTGCACTGGTTGCCAGTTGCCGCTCGCATCAAATTCTTGTCACTGACGTTTGCCTACAGAACAACCACTGGTTCTGCTCCCTTTTACTTTAACTCTTTACTTCAGACTTATGTGCCATCCAGGAACTTGCGCTCTGCAAGTGAACGGCGTCTTGTGGTGCCATCTCAAAGAGGCACAAAATCTCTTTCTCGGACCTTTACCATGACTGTTCCCTGCTGGTGGAATGATCTGCCCAACTCAACCAGAGCGGCTGAGTCCATAGCCACTTTTAAGAAATGGCTGAAGACACTTCTTTTTCGACAGCACTTGATCCAGTAATACTAACACTTTCTCTCTATTACTCTATTCTGTTCTATAACAAAAAAAAAAATTGCGTTGAATTATACTGAGAAGGGTCATAGCACTTGCATTTTGTTGTCCTACTGCTAGTTTAACTGCTTCTATTGTTCTCATTTGTAAGTCGCTTTGGATAAAAGCGTCTGCTAAATGAATAAATGTAAATGAGTTGGCTCGGCTTTGGCTATGGCTCTAGGGTTGTTGTGAAGGTAGGGGCGGAGCATAGAGACTATGCCATTTCTCAGTTGTTACTCTAGAGTAGACCAACTCACTTTCTGGAGGTATACTGCCCCCATCTGGTATGGAATGTGGAGTATGAATTGATTTTTGGCGGACATTACACAAGGCACCTTTAAATGAGAATGGCATTTTCGCCTTTTTCAGGGCCTGTTTTGTGCGTACGCAACGGTTATAAATGAGGCCCCAGGAAGGTGCCTAATATGATTTCAGCATATCAGCGCACAGGTTCATTAAATACTGAGGAAAAGAAAAAGGTCAACACATGGTGATTTCCTGCATGTGTCTTACTGTGTATTTGTCTCAAACAGCTTTACCACTGCAGATGAGCTGAAATTGGCTAAAGCCTTGATTGCAATCTTGAGAGCATGGGTCAGCTGTGTACACATCGTCATGTTTTGCGGTGACTGTCCCTGTGTCTACGGCTTCTGTCAAGCGGACATTCTCAGCCCTAAAGCAAATTAAAACTTATACCAGAAATACAAGGGGACAGACTCGACTTTCAGCATTAACCTCGATAGAAAGACTCATTGTTGGAACTGAAACGCACAGATAACCTGTACAACAGAGTAATTGAAGTCTTCTTGAGGAAAGAAATAAGGATGGATTTTGTGTAAAAATAATCAGTAGGTTTGGTGAGTATTATTTTTGTCCCTGTTTTGTACGTGCTGAATATGATTTTCTTAATTTTTCTTGTCAATTTATGATCGAGACTTTTTTTTAACGTTCTTTTCTTTTTCTTTCTTTTTTTTCAATCATACTTTTGTTATATCTACCCGGCCTTTTCCGAACTCACCGCATTAACCCTATAACTGCGGGTGCAAAATAAAATAGCAATATCAACAATTATAAAGAGTCTGTGCACTATTAAAAGTGCATTAAGAGGTGGATTAATTTATGTAGGACACCACAGAAGCCCTAGGTGTAAAATGCACCGCCCGCCACTTATATATTTATACAACGGTTCTTTCTGGTTCTCGAATCTGATTGGCTGAGAGCCTTTTCCAGGCGTACGATATTTGTGCAGTAACAGCACTCTAACCAGTTCACCGTTTATATCACTCCGCTTGCGGCTACTGTCAAGGCGGTCGCGCGAATCCACCATATGTTTTAAAAATATCCTACTACTGTAGTTGTGTCACGAAATTTAGTTCTAAGAGTTTTTTTAGGCAAGAATGTAGTTATTTAGTCCTGAAATATGTGACTAATATATAATCTTAGTCTCCGTGTGCTGCAACCTTGTCGTGGTGGAGAGGCTTGCGTGCTTCTATGATCCTGAGAGCTATGCTGGAGGGAGCCTATGGCTCCTGGTAGGTTCAACCATACCAGACTGGTCTTGGGTGAGGAGTGAGACGAAAAGCAGCACCTCGCCCTCCAGGTTGGGGGTTGGGCGTGGCGCTAACAATGCCACCCTGTAAAAAAAATCTACTGTTACAGAAACTACAATGAGCAATACTACTTACATCAGGCCCATAGTAGACCCTGGCCACCCAAACTCTTCGGATGGCAGTATGACCACCCCTGATGAAATCCGTAGGGAAGTCAGGAGTGCGAAAGAGGGCTTACTAGGACCTAAAACCAAGATTCGCATTGGAACATGGAACGTCCGTACCATGTGGGAGACCACCAAGACAGCACAAGTCCTCAGTGAGATGAAAAGGTACCATCTGGACATCTTGGGGATAAGTGAGAGTCACTGGATCGGCTCTAGTCGTCAAGTCCTGCATGAAGGGTCTGTTATCCTCCATTATGGTCAATCGACCACATCATCATTAATGGTAAATGGCGCAGGTCACTGCAAGATGTTCGAGCCTACCGAGGTGCAGATGCCTATAGCGACCACTACCTAATCGCTGCCACCATTAAACTCAAGTTGAAGAAGTTAATCCCACAAGGCCATCGGCAGAAGAAACTGGACATTGCAAAACTCCAATACCCAAAGAAAAACAAGGAGTTTGTGTTGGAACTCAGAAACCGATTCAGCACGCTAGAGGCTTCCTGTGAAATAGAAGAAGAACCCACCATAAACCTCATAAACAGCAAATGGAATGCTATCAAAACCATATACTCTGAAACAGCACAAAAAGTCCTGGGCTTTAAACAGAAAGGGGCCAAAGAATGGATATCCGCTAACACTTGGCTGAAAATCGAAGAGAGGAAACAGCTGAAGGCAAAGATGCTGAACACCAAGTCCCAACGACTCCTCGAGAAAACCAAGATGTCCTATAAAAACAAGGACAGAGAGGTGAAGAGGAGTGCTAGAAAAGACAAAAGGGTCTTTGTTGAACACCTGGCAAGTGAAGCCGAAAAAGCTGCAGCCTATGGAAATCTGGGCACAGTGTACAAAATCACAAAGCGACTCTGCGGCAGATGCACAAACCAAACTACCCATGTTATGGACAAGAATGGCAACATCTGTACATCAGAGAGTGAACAAGCAGCCAGATGGGTTCAACACTTCCAGGAAGTACTCAACCTCCCTGAGCCTGAACAACCAGCCAACATCACAATAACAGAGGATATCCTGGAAATTAACACCAACCCCCCTGACTTTGCTGAAGTTAAAGCTGCCATCCAAACCCTGAAAAGGGGCAAGGCATGTGGCATAGATGCTATCCATGCCGAGATGCTCAAGGTTGACATTCTAACATCAACAAGAGTGCTGACGGACCTATTCCAAAACATCTGGAACAGTAACACCATCCCTGAAGATTGGTCCAAAGGCCTCATTGTCAAAGTACCCAAGAAAGGCAACATTAAGAACTGTGACAACTGGCGTGGAATTACTCTTCTGTCTATCCCAAGCAAGGTGTTCTGCAGAGTCCTTCTCAACCGCATGGAGACAGCCATTGACACCAGAATTAGACAGGAGCAAGCAGGCTTCAGGAAGGGAAGAGGATGTATGGACCAGATATTTGCTTTGCGTAACATCATAGAGCAGTGTTTGGAATGGAATACACCCCTCTACATCAACTTTGTGGACTTTAGGAAGGCCTTCGACAGTGTCCATCGACACACCCTCTGGAAGATACTGCAATCCTATGGAATACCATCAAAGATCATCTCAATCATAAAAACATTCTATGAACATTTTAAGTGTTGTGTCATTATGGGAAATCACCTCTCAGAGTGGTTCCCTGTGCAGTCCGGAGTGAGACAAGGGTGCATCATCTCCCCTATCCTCTTCCTGGTCGCCATAGACTGGATCACAACCAACACCATAGCAGACAGACCCAGAGGCATCCAGTGGACTCTGCTCTCCCAGCTGGAAGATCTTGACTTCGCCGACGATCTTGCTCTCCTATCAACCAACCAGTACAACATGCAGGCTAAAACTGATAGGTTGAACAACTTTGCCAGTCAAGTTGGGCTCAGTATTAACACCTCCAAAACACAAGTGATGTGTGTCAACTCCATCCCCACAGCACCCATCCTTGTTAATGAGGAACCACTTGAGTGTGTGGAAAATTTCTCCTATCTGGGCAGTCTCATCAGTAAGGACAGTGGGGCATCTAAAGATATCAAAGCAAGGCTCGGAAAGGCTCAGGGTGCCTTCTCCCAACTCCGCTCTATATGGAGATCAAAACAATACAGCCTTAAAACGAAGATGATCCTATATAACTGTAATGTAAAGTCTGTTCTGCTGTACGGTTCAGAGAGCTGGCCAGTTATCAAAACTGATATGAGGAGAATGGAAGTGTTCCATAATGGATGCCTCCGACGAATATGCCAGATATTTTGGCCTAATAAGATCTCAAACAATGAATTGTACAAGAAAACGGGAAGCTGGAGTATCACCAAGGAGATTACACGAAGACGCTTGAGATGGCTAGGACACGTGTTAAGGATGGAGCAGGACAGCATCACAAAAGTTGCCCTAAGATGGACACCACCTGGTAAAAGAAAACCAGGGAGACCCAAAACCACCTGGCGCAGAACTGTGACACAAGAGCTGGAACAGATGAACCTGTCATGGGGAGAGGCCCAACATGCTGCCAGGGACCGAATACAATGGAGAGTGCTCATTGAAGCCTTATGTCCCATAGGGGATGAAGAGAAATGATGATGATGATGATATAATCTTAGTGCCTATTTTACGATCTGTTGAGACGCTTTCCCAGGTTCGAGCTCCAGGCTGTCAGCGGTCGTTCAGCGCTCATGTTCCCGCAGAGAACAGCTTCATCTCAGCCAGTCCTTCGGGAATTTGCCACTGGCTCTTATGTAGATAGTGGTTAAACATGAGATCAGATTAATTTGGGGTATATCAAACGGCAATCTTTGGTCTTATTAATCTTTATTACATGGCTTGGCTGAATTCCAATGTAGAATGCGGTCTGTTATTTCTTGATAACAGACCGCTGTGAGCTATAACAGACCGTTGCCATGCAAAACAGCGCATTGCTATGGACGCGGAACGGACTATTTTCTTTGGCGGAAGCAATACAATCGTTTTTAAAACAATAAACTCCTTTTTAAATCAATAATTTGTGTCAAATTAATTATTTATTTTGTAGGTAGCCATGTAATAAGCGGGATAATGTATAGAGAGGCAGTCGTTATAGCGAATAACAAGCCCTTCAGGCTGTCAAGACCCCTCCGCTTCGCGTCGGGTTCTCGTTCAGCCTGTCGGGCTTGTTATTCGCTATAACGACCGCCTCTCTATACATTATCCCTTACATAACTTATTTCAGAACAAATCGATTTTGGGGAAAATTAAGTTTCATAATTATATTTAGCCTATATTTCACTTGAATCCTGTAATAGAGTGCTGTTTATACGTTTGATTGAATTGTTTGCTTGTGTTTATTTCCTATTGTCTTTTATAATGACTATTGTAGTACATTTAAAAATTGTTTTTCAATAAATAATATGCCGTATTTGCTATTGAGAAAGGATTGTGATGTGGACTTCAGTGAAAGTTACATTATTACGCCATTAGATGCAAAGACTGTCTTTATGAGTGAGTAAGAACAAGGAAGTTGTTTGAACGCTGTCATGGGAAGGACAAAGATGAACATATCGCTTTCCTCAGAGGATATTCAAACTGAATTTTTGGATATAATATTATGGACATCGACCTGAAGAATAAATGCTACATCAGATGCAGGTAATACACTCGTTTAGTCGATCTCTCTCATAATACCATAATACTACACTCTGTCTACATAGTACAACAAACTTCAATGAAGCGACTCAACATTCCTTCATTACTAGTTCTAAAATGACGTTGCAGAATTAGTAACGGAGGCTTGAGCCTGACTGTCAAACTGAGTCTTGAATCCGTGGCGGAAGGAAGTAGCTAGTTCTGCACAAAAGAGGGTTTTTAAAGACACTCCGTTGTTGTCTTATTTACTTACGTGTGCCGTTGAACTGTTGTATAAACACATTATCACACTCGTACCCATGCGAGATAAATATATATTTATACTTCCCCAAACCATAATATATAATATTATTATAGTCTCCTAAATTACTCAGGATGCCTAATACTGCCACAAACAAGTTAGGGTCATATCAGTTTGGAACATCGTTATGATTATAATTGTGCTCTTATTAACTATTCTAACTCAAATGTTCTGGTAAAATGTTTTTGTGGTAAGTAAGTGGTATTTCTAAAACACTGTTAGACAATGTTAATATTTGAAATCAACCCAAACAAACACACCCCTCTCTTCATTGCTCTGCCCCCACAACTCAGCCTCCAATCCTAACAGCCCTGCTCTTAGTCGGTCTCGAACCCCGATAGAGCTGGTAAGTCCCGCCCCTTCCGCAAACCCCACTGGACCTCTAGGTTGAAAAATCGTCAATGCAAGTGAATGGGAGAAAATAATTATTTTCTGGTCCCGTTTGAATTTTGCCATGAATGTGAACATATGTTGTCTGTGAATTTTTTATATAACTTTTCGTGTAAAGAATGATACAATTTAGCGGGTAGAAGTTTGATACGGTTAGACTTTAAGTGAGAGCACTTTGTTGACTACAACTCTCGACGCGTTTGAAACGTCAACACCACTCGCACACGGACACTAGCTCACGGATCCCGCTAAACATGGCTGTGTCTTTGGTGCACTTCACCGCCTTTTTTCAGGGAGAGGACAAAATCGTTGATGTTGGTGAAAACCACGGGTAAGTCAACTTTATGGGGTGACGTCACATAGGCGACAAGTAGTCTTTCTCGTTATGTCTTTTCCACAACTGCTACGCGAAGAATCATACCATATACTGTCAAACTCATAACATGAAGAGTTATATAAAAAATTACAGACAACATATGTTCACATTCATGGCACAATTCAAACGGGACCAGAAAATAATTATTTTCTCCCATTCACTTGCATTGACGATTTTTCAACCTAGAGGTCCAGTGGGGTTTTACGGATGGGCGGGACTTACCAGCTCTATACCCCTGCATGTGAGTCGAGTGCGCTAACAATCTTACAGTCTTTCTTCAGTTCAAATCTCCCTCTTGCTCGTTCTCTCTCCTCCACCATCACACACCCCCTAATGCTGATTGGCTACACGTCTGTTGTTGTGTCGATCCGACTAACTTCCAAACAGCATATTTCAAATACTACTTACCCCACCTTTAAGTATTGGAGGTCCATAATTTTAACCAACGGTGATGTCATACCTGCACCACTTAAATTAGGACATTCTATGATATTCTTCAAAAATATCATTAATTTCTGTAGAGCAGCAGATTTTAACCCCCTGAGGTCGACGGTATCGCCGGCGATACCAGCTTGCTTTTTTTTTATCAGTGTAAAAGAAACTCATGAATACTCTGTTGACTTTGATTTTCCATAGGAGTTCCATACATCAATCGATTCTGTTAAATGTGTATTATTTTTGTGTATACTCACAATAAAAACATAGTGTTGTGCTTTTCGACAAATAAAGAAAAATAAACACGAAGCGAGTTCTGCCTTCTCTCTGTCCGTGTAGTCCATTCTGAAACGCGTCCGAAAATGAACCATAACTCAGTGAATACTTCTCACACATACACGTGATATATGTCTTTATGAAGCTTGAAATCTCTTCTTTTAAATGAAGTAATTTATATAAAAAACAAATATTCTCATATTGTGAAATCTGTATTAAAAGAGAGCGATTCCAGTCGACCTAATTAGAGCTAATTCAAATGTAATGTGACTCCGCCCACGGAGAGCGTGCGCTATTCAAACGCAAATGGCTGAGGTAATCCGCGCAATCCTGTGAACGCCCCCATCAGCTCGAGAAAACCAAAACACAAGTTTATTCAGAACATTACTTGCTTACACCGTCTTGCAGCGCTGTGAGGAATAATGAGGAATACGAGGAATAGGAGCTGAGGAATACTAGTAAGTTTTTCCTTCTCGGGTTTCTGTTTATTGACGAATGAACGGCATGCGCTCTGTTTTTTCTCCATTATGGACGCGAGCTCTAAAAAAAAAACACTAAAAGACTTTCAAACTTTCACAGAGACCTCAAAACAGAAAGTACAAATCCTTTCTTTAAAACGAATTTCGTTTTGTATCAATTGTATCTTAATTTTAATAATTTTTTCATTAACAACTTTCCTGGATTTAAAGTAAATAAGCCTATCGTCAACGAATGATGATGTTTTAGCAAACTGTATTGCTATACTGAGATGAGTAAAAATCGACTGAAATATGTTGAAATAAAATGTTGGCTATTTGTATAAGCAACGTAAACTGCAAATTAACATTTATATGCCCTAATATTTCATGAAAACAACTTTACAGTCAGGCGAAATATGAAAGACAACATTTTGTTTAGTAGATTTGGGTACAGTTCTTACTGTAGAATATACTGCCTCGTCAAATAAGCTTTTGTTTAGCAATTTCTATATATAAAATAGCCTAATATTTTTGTCAAAAATAAAGTCATCAACTAAGATGTTAGCTGTTCCAATGTTGGCTATATTCAAAGTAATGAATACATAGATAAAATGTAGGCCTATAATCTTTCTTTTTTTTTTTACAAAGAAAGAGTACACTTGAAATATTGTTGAAATTGTAATTATTGTTGTAATTGTAACCTTTTTAATAAAATAGCACAACATATGTACAAGATAGATGTAAGCAAAATCTTAAATGGTCAATATAAGTCTTCTTCTAAATATCTTTTGTCCAAGCATTGTGGCTCAGCCAGTTTCACACCTGTGTGAATGGCTCATCATTATGCAGAGTGGGTGGTAATTCAGGTGTAAACCACTCCTCGTTCACGCCCCCTCGCATATTGGCTTTCCAAGCAAAACCTGTTTTACATCAATTTAAATCAATGTATGGTTTTATTTGAACGATAAAGCAAGACTATTTTCACATAATTTTGAAGAAAAAACTATAGGCGACGACATCCATTGGTCAAAAGTCTTATTGACACATATTTACTATGTGTTTTGTGGCCTTATTTCAGAAATTTTAGTTTTTAGTTTTTTCAATATCCACGCATAAACATTATTCTCTCAAAAATTAAAACATGTACATACACGTGGCTCACATATTATGGTAGCCCTGTTTGTGCTTTATAGAGTGAATTTACACCTTTGCCATTAATATGTTTATAAGCAACTGAAAAAAGCACAAATGTCAGGGCATGTCAGAACATCTCAAGGGCCCAGAAAACCGCTCAGACTCCAGAGGGTTAATAAGGATCAAATGACTGAGTTCAGCTTTGAGAATGAAACCAACCTGTTTGTTCCTCAGTTTCTTCTTGTTTCACTCTGAATGTTTCATCAATCTTCACGTCTTCACTCTCCTCTTTAATAAACGCCATCTTTATAATAGTGTCACGTGGATCTCAGTCGCTTCACCAGGAGTTTTTCTGTGCATTTAAGATGAGAATAATTAACAAAAATAAAAGTAAATTCACACTAAATCTCTATGTGTGTCTCAATCGGCTCTAGTTCAGTAGTTCAGTGCACTGGTAAGAGACTTGAATCACCTGATTAGACTAAAAACACGCAAAGATAACACTACAAATAAAGAACATAAATTAATACAGACATTGCATGGCTATACATTTACGATGTATATTTATTATTCAATCATTTGTAGATTATATTTAATAGACTGCACTTTTATGAACGCATTGGCAGTTGTTTTAAGTTCTCATTACACGTTTGTTTGTTCTGGTTGCATTTACACTGTTTTGATCAGCATGTGCATTGTGCAATACACAACACTATTTAAAAAATGTATTTATTTAACACACCACACTTCTTATTTACATTTCCTTGCATTTGTACATACATACCATCTATTGTCTCTATTTTTGTTTTATTATATGTGTCCTGTAACTATTATTCTGTTTGTACTGTGGAAGCTTCTGTCACCAAAACAAATTCACTGTGTGTGCAAACATATCTGGCAATAAATCTCTTTCTGATTCTGATCATGTCTCAAAAGAATCACCGAATCATTTTCGAAGCATTTGGTTCAGTTGACTCGCGCTGCGTCCGAAATCGCACTGTCTGAAGCAATGCATTTTACAGACAGTCTAGGCTACTTCGCGACCTTTAAAAGGTACGTTCAACAGTATTTCGTTAGTATGAATGACATTCGGACATACCAAGTTACTTTTTTTGCGTACGGTGTTTTGCATAATATATCGGTAAGTATTCGATTTCGAGTTTAGTAAAGCTCAGCTTCTCTCATCACTGTGTTAAATTCTTGTTTATGAAAAAATGATTCTCGATATTGGGAGCGAAATGAAACGCATCTTTTCTGTTAATCATGTGTGGATGCGATTTACTCACACAAAATAACGTTCATTTATGTTATATGCAGCATTGCAATGTTACTTTCAACAATGTTGAATTCATTTAAAAAAAAACATACAACAATTGCCTAAACGATTGAAATGCTTAAAAACACAAACCTTTCTTTAACCGTATCATAACAGACACTGGAGCGCGGCGCAGCCTTGTGACGTCACGTCGTCAGTCATATCAAAATAAAAGTCCCGTATTGTGAATAGAAATGTAAGTCCATAGTGCATGCAAAAAACAGAGGTATAATATCACAGAAATAATAACATTTTAAAGATGATTTAAATAGAAAACTATTATTTTAAATTGTTATAATTTTTCAATATATTACTGTTTTTCTGTATTTTTGATCAAATAAATGCAGGCTTGATGAGCAGAAGAGACTTATTTCAAAAACATAATAGTAATGTTTCCAAACCTTTGACTGGCACTGTATATTATGTTAGCGTTCTGTTCACTTTCTTCAGTATTTAAAAATGCAACGTGTGCATTTGAAATATATATATATGGTTACGCAAAAATCGAATCTGTCTTTCTGTGTAGATATCAAGGTATCTGATGGGACCATTACCCAAAACATACTAACTTGACTGGAGGGTGGCTTTTGCACAAGGCTCTTTGTAATATAGTTTAGTTTAATCAATATCGAAATATAGATGTATATAATTTAAATTCAGATACAGATATGTGTAAATATTAATGATATAATGTGATTATGTGACAATTCCGAACGTGATGTATTTGGTTATTATCATTAATCAGATTTGTTGTCTTCAAAGGTGGATCAGGACAGAGAAAACTAATGTTTGTCCCACCAGAGGTTGATGGTATAACAGTGTTTGCGATTAGTCAGTGGAGGTGGAAAGATCACAATGTTCCTCTCCAAGACTGACACTGAGGATGACACAGATACCCAGCAAACATGCTCCTTTGGGGCCCGAAAGGGGCCATTGCGGGCAGCCCACTGTGGTCCCATATACCGGCGGGAAATGCGGGGCACGTGTGGCCCCACACTATGGGGTCCAGGTGGGGTCCCACAAATTAGAGTGGGCCCTAATTGTGGGCTGATATGTGCAAACTGTGGGTGTAGGTGCAAAGTTTGAGCACACAAAGTGTGAACAATTGCACTTGTTAAAAGGTAGCAGCAATAAATCAAAGGTCATGTTTTTTTAATTTTTTTTATATATAATTTATTTACAGACATTAATAATAATTATAATAATATATTGGGATTTATTTTTAAACAGGTATTTCCCTCACTGCAGTTCTGGGGCCCGTTCTTCGCTAACTCAGTTAGCTGGATTTGATTGTTGGCGATTTGGCATGATCTTGGATTGTTTGGTTCTTCGACGCTCATCCTTGACTTGCTGTCATAGCAACAGGTGCGCAAGTTTAAACCTGCTCAGGAGCATCTTATTTCATGCTAACAGGATTAGATCCTGGCTTTATAAGCTGAGCTGATACGGGAAGTCCAGCGCAGCGCGAGAGTGCACTTTCTGAGATATATATTTTTTTGTATATATATTCTGACACCGCAGCGCACAGCCTCTGCATGGGTTGTACCATGTGAGGGAGTTCTCCCCTCCCCTCCTATAGAGTTGGTTGGGTCCATAGTCCGTCTTTTCCAAAACGTTTTCTCAGGTAGGCTACCGCGGCACCGCTGGCGCCTACCGATAGCTGGGCCGGCCCTACCGTAACGGTACGCGTCAGGGAGGATGGGAGGAAGAGGCCAGGAGGTATGAAAGCTTGTTTCCGCCACAGAATAAAACATTTTAAAAGATAATTGTGACTTTTTATCTAACAATTGCGAGTTTACATCTCGCAATTCTGACTTTATTTCTCAGAATTGCGAGATATAAAGTCCGAATTGCGTGAAATAAAGTCGCAATTGCGTGTTATAAAGTCAGAATTGCGAGATATAAAGTCGCAATTGCATGTTATAAAGTCAGAATTGCGAGATATAAAGTCAGAATTGTGTGAAATAAAGTCGCAATTGCTTCTTATAAAGTCAGAATTGCAAGATATAAAGTCAGAACTGCGTGAAATAAAGTCGCAATTGCTTCTTATAAAGTCTAAGTGAATTATTATTTAACCTTTACATTATTTGTTGAACCATGGTATTAGTAAACTACACAATAGTAAGAGCTGAACTGTTGCTTCATTTATCCAATTTGGAAAAAGTGCTAATTTGGAATTCTACCATGGAAAAAGTGGGCCGGTCTTGGGCCTGAAACTCCCGGGCTGAAAAGTGGCCCCACTCCGGCCCTGTATCTCTTTAATTTAAATGATAAATTAATCGAAACTCAGTTTATGCCTCTTAGACATGAAAAATATTTAAGAAAGCTTTACATTTCTTTAAACGAAACTATTCAAAACGAAAAGAAATAGGCTAACGTTACTCAATGTAATCCATGATGTGCATTTCTCTCTATAGGCGCGTTCAATACGGAGATGGCGATCTTCAACTTAATTTTTGCAGCCGACAGAAAAGACTAGTTTACTAATACAAATCAATGCACGAGTGTCACCGGATTTACAAATGCACATCTTATTCTTGCTTGTTGCACACACTCTCAGCACGCATGCTATTATGTCGAAATCAAACTTTTTTTATTAAGCTTTAACAAAAACAAACAAGGTACATTAACAATTCACTGAATATAACTGTCGAAATCGAACTGATAGCAGTAATTCAGGCTAACGCAAACCGGAAGTTTGTTATCGGCTTGTTGTTCTATGTTGCCATAGCGATCATTTGAAAGGTTTTCGGGAAAGTTGTGAATAGGCCTTTTTCACACGACGTCACACAACTTCCGTTCTGACTCAAAGCAGTGTATGTTTACTTCCGCCGCTACGCTATGGAGTTTACTCAGTCCCTTCAACACCTGCCAGAAATACATCTGGATGATGTACATCGTCTTGCCGACAAATTTTCACTCTCCACACGTTCCAAACTTGATAAAGGATACAAATTCTTCATTGAGCAGTACCTGTTTGCATATGAAGGTAAGCATTTTTTTCAGTAATTCTGGATTGCGTCCACCAACAAGTAAATAGGAAATAAGCGAATCAGAACACTGCGCGCTAAACCAGCAGTATGTGCGCAAGCGTGAACCACTAGTGTTTCTGTCTCACTCTGGATCTGCCACTGCATCACATTTCTCTCTGCGTGGCGTGGAGTGTCCGTTTTTATGTCGGCTCTCATGTTAACTGGTTAGAGCTTGTGTTAGAGCACAATGCCTGCGTGACACACACACTTCTCGAGCCGCGCCGAAACCGCGTGCTAGAAATAGAACCGCAACCAACGCCTATTTTTCACGCGACACGCACGAGTGTTGGAAGTTTTCAGACAAAATAGAAGGTGCAAATACATATTCATAAATTACATTTTGATGCTTGAAAGTCTCTCGGTTTTGACAAATGCATATATAATTGTAATTTAAAAAATAGGCCTAATTATCGATTTTCAAATATTGCCCCTGTCAATAGGGCTTGGGGGTCGTGATGTCATACTTGGCGTGGCGGCCATGTTGATGGCCTCGCGAATGTAAACATACAGCAAGTCGAACGAGGAGAAGCAGAGTTGGGAGAAAGAAAAGAAAGAAAAAAGATGTTAAAATCCCGTTAAGGATGTTGAGTTTACCGGGATACGTTAAATAGGGAAACCAGGGACCAGTATGTGGACAAATTTTTCTGTAAAATATCCCGTATTTGAATACCTTACTCTCATAACATTAACGTTAGCCCTTCCATCGGACCTGTCAGTCTCTGTACTGTACTAACCCCTTGCCCTTCCAGCGAAACAGATGTTTTCAAAGCATCGTTTTGCTTACATGAAGGCAACCTTAGCGTGATATTGGCCTTTTTAAGATAACAGCGTGGTTGTTGTGAGAGCACGATTTCATGCCAATCTGTAAGCAAAGTCACGTTAGACCTAGCTTCACAACTCGCTTAGTTAATGCTGCAGTTTTGTAGTACGAATTTTTGCTGTCAGCAGAGGGATAGCAACAGAAAGATGAATGTTGAAATTTTCATTTTTCGGGATATTTTATAGGAAAATACTAAAACGGGAAGACAGCGGGAAAAGAGCTCAAATGCGTGAGAAACCCGGAAAAAACGGGAGGGTTGACAGCTACTAACTACACTTTTTTGCCGATTTTGTCTACATAACGTTACTGGTCCCTGGCTTCCCTATTTAACGTATCCCCGTAAATTCCACATCATTTTCGGGACTTTAATATCTCTTTTCTTTCTCCAAACTCTGCTTCTCCTCGTTCGACTTGCTGTATGTTTACATTCCATAGACAGTATAGTTACATTCGCGAGGCCATCAACATGGCCGCCACGCCAAGTATGACGTCACAACGCCCAAGCCCTATAGGCCTACAGAACGAAATATTCTGTAGCCTATTTTGCCGTCAATACTGCCGACGTTGTCTTTGCTGTATCAGGCTATATATATTGTTTAACATCCAAATGTAGATGGTCTGTCGGCGCACAGAGCCACGCAGTCGCAGACAGCACGTGAAGTTCGTGAACACCGAATTCCCTTCTTTCTTATCTATTTGTGTTTGAACAGACATTTGCACAAAAAAATAAGCCAGTGTCCGTGTCACGGTGTGACAAAGGCCGGATAAGGAGAGAGAGTAAATCCTCGTGAAGGCAGTAATATTTGGAGACCTCTTGTGGATGGTCGTCTCAGTACACCGCGAAATCTGTTGCCATGGCAGCGAGGCCAATTGCCTGATTGACAGCAGGTGAGGAGAATTACAGAGAGTGTTGTGAGAGGAACGCGCATTAAGATGGGGCTTTAAAAAAGAGAGGAAACAGACCGTGAGTGTGGTTCTCCTCCCATGAGATACTGTGTTTGTCGGCGGGTTGCTTATATTTGAAGCTGGACTGTGCAGCGGGGCGAAGATTGAAGCCGAGGAATGGAAAGGAGAGAGTGAAGTTTTGTCAACGAAAATCCAAGGGATATCGTCAGCTGTGGAAGAGACGCAAAGTGATGAGTATTTGATCCGTGGTTTATATGCACTGACATTGAAGTGGTGTGGAGCGTTTGGAAAGCGTGTGGCACGAGTGGATTATTACACCGAGTGAATTAATGATCTGTCTTCAACCTTTGTTCTCCCTTCACTGAATGTGACGATTGCTACATCCGTTCTGGCTGCCTCTGGAGAAGTTGAGCCGTGTGAGAGACGAGAGTCGATCCGGTGGGAGAAAGACCGGTGGGTGAGTGCTGGCCCGAATGCACGGTGTGCGAGTGGGATGCAGTGCCTGAAGTGACGATTCACACGGTTGGTGTTATGGAGTGAAGTTTATCGTGTGGAGAAATATTAATAGTCTGCTGTGCACTCTCCTCTATAGTCTTTCACCCGCTGTTCCTGAACAGGGTTTGTCACATTAAGCGCCCAACTTACCATTCGAGGCAGCCTCGCTCTGTTAATGCTGTTGATCCATTGATTCCTGTTACATTGTTGCAGCGGATAGCTGAACTGGAGCGTCTTGCTTGAGTATCCTTCCCGCCTGGTGGTCACCACACGTCCCTATCAACAGCCACTGCCCTGGTTCGAACGAGAGAAGGTATTGCCGTTGAACGTTTCATTTACTGTTGGATGGTCGAATCCTGTTGCATTATTACAGCGCATAGCTGAATTGGAGCATCTTGCTTAAAGCATCCTTCCTGTCTGGTGGTCTCCACACGTCCTTATCAAAAGCCGCTGTCCGGTTGGAACGAGAGAAGGTATTACAGCTGAATGTTTCATTACTGCTGAATGGTCAAACCCACGTTGCATTGTTACAGTGTACAGCTGAAGTGGAGTGTTTTGCTTGGAGCATCCTTCCTGTTCGGTGGTCTCCACATGCTCCATCGGAAGTCGCTGTCCTGTTCGGAAAAGGAAAAGGTATTTGAAATGAACGTTTGATACGCTGTTGAATGGTTAAACCCTGTTACTTGGTTACAGTGCACAGCCGAAGTGGAGTGTCCTGCTCAAGTGTCCTCTCCGCTTGGTGGTCTCCGCATGCCCTAGTGAAGGTCTCCGCCCTGTTCAGAAAGAGAGAAGGTATTTCGATTGAACGTTCCATATGCTGTTGAGAAGTTAAATCCCGTTACCTGGTTATAGTGTACAGTCAAGTGGAGTGTCTCCCTTAAAGCGTTTCTCCGCTTGGTGGTCCCCACCTGTCTCCACGGGAAGCCTCCGCCCTGTTCAGAAGAGAGAAGGTATTTCAATTGAACGTTCCATATGCGGTTGGGAAGTTAAATCCTGTTACCTGGATACAGTGTGCAGTCAAGTGGAGTGTTTCCCTCAAAGCATCTTCTCCGCCTGGTGGTCCCCACCTGTCCCCACTGGAAGCCTCCGTCTGTTCAGAAGGAGAGAAGGTATCACTGTTGAACGTCGCATCTTGTTGAACCATTGAACCCTGTCGTATCATTGCAGGGCACAGCCAAAGTGAAGTGTTCACTTGCCGGGTGGCCCTCTGTGCCCGTGCTGCAAAGCATTGCTACTGTTCAGAAGGAAGGAGAGTAACTACGGCACGTGTCTCGATTAAAGTGCTGTCTGCTGTTCATGGTCCCCTCCTGGCCCGGCCCGCTCGCCACCTGCGTCCTTGTGATCCGTCCGAGTCGAGGATCCCCGTCCTCTGGGTACTTACCTCTGGGCAGCCTCCGGCATTCATTCCATCCCCACTGCGAATACCTACCTGGTTCTAGTCTGAATGGGGTCCGTGTAGCCAAGACGTCCTTGAGAGCCTTGTAAAGAGTACTTGCCCAGTGGCTTACCTGAGTGGTGTGCGTCCATCCTCTGATTCCTCTCTGACGAGCCGCAGGGTGTCCACGACCATCCATCCCGCCCCGGTCCAGGGGCCCATCGAATTGCTTCTGGCGAAAGAAGAGTTTTTAATTAGGACTTTTCAAATTTACCTGTTTTTAACTGAATAAAGAAATTGTTATTCCTTTATCCTCTTTTCTGTCTGGCTCCTTGACACGCTCCTCGAGGCGGTGCCCGGTCCCCAGGGGTGGGTGCAGTCTGGCTTGGCCCACCCCGACCTGTGACATCCGTCTCAACGAGTTTCCCCGTAAACGCAGTCAAAATAAAACTGACGTGTGTCATTACCGGTGTCGTGCCGAATTTCTACCCCCCCGCCAAATTATTACCCCCCTAGTATTGGTAGGTTTAGATTAGTTGTGGGGGAGGGGTTAGGATTAGGGGTGGGGTTAGAATTAGGCAATCAGATACTGACTTCAACGAGGGGGGTAATAATTTGGCAGGGAGTCGAAATTCGGCACAACACCTGTCTTAGATACGTGCATTCGTCTTCAAGGGACAGCACCCAATATACCTGCAGCTGTTTGTGTCACCAAAGTTAATCAAAGTTTAGTCAAAAGATAAGTAAGGGATAATCCACGGCTAGCCATGCATTAAAGGATTTTAATGCACGACGTAGAGGCGAAGAACCACCCGACGCGAAGCAGTTGCCTCTACGAAGTGCATTAAAATTCTTTAATGCATGGCTAGCCATGGATTATCCCGCTTATACCTTGGTTATTTGCCAAGTTAAAAATATGTTAAAGCTGTAACTGATGTTTACAGTGTAATTTTTTAACAGACGTGTAAAAATGACGGTTATTTCTTAAGTTAAGGCTCGTCAGTTCTTGCACTCCATCCGCTTTAAATAAAGTAGAGCCATCGGATTGCTTTTATTTGAATGAATTCACATTCATTTAAATTCATTATTAAAAGAGAGAGACAGAGAACTGAAGGAGAAGGAACAGAGAGAGAGATGCGTGCGCGAGTTACCTGTGTGCGTCGATCTCTTCTTTAAAGTCTAGCAGCTACAGTCCCCTCGTTGCTTAAGCATATAGCTAACTTAATGATTTTTTAATGGATTTATTACAATTATTTATGAATGACAGGCAACACTGATACAAATTAAACGATATTCAAAAATCATCCATTTAGCCTACCTAAACGTTTTCATATGCGTCTCTCACTCTGCTTGCAAGTGTATCTGTGTTACTATGGTTACCAATGTAGCGGATTAATTTCGAACTGTAATCAAACTGACTGGAACTACCTGTGCATTAAACGGTTTTACTGCACACCTTCCAGCCAATCAGAATCGAGTATTTAAACAGCCCATGGTATAAACGGTATTAATACTTAATACAGTTAATTTACCTGAAAAACATAAAGCACTGCTTTATTTCTCGTGTATTTGTGTTTTATTGTATTTATATTTGTATTTTGTTTATTAGTTTCTATGCAGATGCACTAGGCCTACCCTACACAATTACCCCAATCATCCTAGAATTATTAATTCTTTACAAAAAGAGCTATTCAAATCATCAGGTGAAATTGTTTTCAGGAAGTAGCAGTAAAGCAAGAAGAAGAAGTGCAAGATAGTTTTTCTAAATTTCATTTGACTCTATGTGCCTATAGGGGTGGGTTGGGGATGGTGGCAATGTAGTATCTGGATATTTGCCGCGGGACGAGGGCTTCGATTACCTCTCTCTTTTTTGACCATACATGTGTTTGCACCCCTGATTAAAGGCTGATAAATATTCTGTGTTATAAGTTATAAAAAGTTGGTGTTCAAAGTTCATAGACTTCCTTTAATCCTTAAGTTTGTTCAATTACTCCAAATAAATGTAAAATTGTTGTGAGCAAAGACTTATTTTCATGTTTCTATTATCAGGTTACATTTCATGCGAAAGAGGTTCCTATGGTAGTGTTTCTATTATCAGGTTAAATTTCATGCGAAAGAGGTTCCTGTGGTAGTGAAATTCATGTCATGTACCTGCTCTGCTGGGAAAGCACTGTGCAACCACATTGTGACATTATTGTTTCAAAGTGCTCACTACTGTACCATGGGATTCAAGACAGTGCCATTGCCACGGTCATGCACCAGCTCTCTGCAGACCTGGCACCGGCCTAGGACACATGTAATATTTTAACATTCATTACATTTAATGATGTTGGACTAGAATTTTGTAATGACATGTAAGGGATAATCCACGGCTAGCCATGCATTAAAGGATTTTAATGCACGACGTAGAGGCGAAGAACCACCCGACGCGAAGCGGAGGTTGCCTAAACTTAATTAAGTGGTCAAAATCATGTCTGACCCGCTCCATGTCTCTCGATATTGCGCATCCTTATCTTACTCGTGCTGTTCACTTTTCATAATCAACATAAATTAAAAAATAACATTATAATATTTTAACAAATATTAAACTAAATGAGCTTATTTAATGGCTACAACACGTATAGTAGACAGACTCTCTATTTGTAATTGCTGCACATTCATTTTATTCTGAATTTTGCACACATAAGTTGAAAGGCATTTGTTTGTGCATGCATAGCAAAACATATCTGCAACATTTATCAAGTTCACTGATAATTATGCGCGCATTTATTAGGCTAATTATTATCTTAATGAATAATGAAACAAGGACGAAGCATATAAACTGCGTTGTTTGTTTAGAATGGAATGGATCGCAAATAGATCCGAATGAAGAAACGTAGAAAATGGGTCTCGGGTGTTCCCGCAGAGAGGGGGTTCTCGCTGCAGAATCGGATCAAGACGAAGCAGTAAAGTCGCCTTGCGGAGAACAAGGTTACGCGGCTTATGCGCACTGCAAGTTGTAGAGAGACACTGGGAAGTTCGCTTGAGTAAAAACAATAGGCTTCAGATATTTTATGTGGAGAAGGGGGATTGGTTTGTTAAACTATGAATTTGAAACCCTAACAATTGGCGTTGATTGACGCCAAAAGGACGTTCATGTTTTTTCCCCCGTTTTTTTTATTTTTTATTTGAAAGTTAGGCTAATAAACATGTTGCATTCGGCCTGATTATGTCATTTTTTAAGTTACATAGCCTGCCTCCAGTTTTCCTCAACTTGACTAATTAAGAGGCGATATTTGACCGGCATATCATTGAAATGTCCGGAAAACGAAACCTCTGCCGGTCACTTTGACCGGCACCATTTTTTTCTAGCGGAAACTCTGGTACATCTGTGATGCATGTAATTCCTGTTGTAAATACTTTTTCAATTTACAATTTAAGTCAATGTTGCAATGTATGTAAATATGGGCTTTATAGTCTGTCTTGGTCACTTTTTGCTTATGTTCCATGGTTGCAAGGAACTGCTTCCAATCTTGTTAGTAGCTTTGAGCTGCTATGGAAGCTTTTTATTAGTTTCATTCACCTCACTTATATGCTATTACCAAATATGTAAATAAAAAAAATATTGTTGTTCTTTTAATGGTTAATGTGTAAATGCATTTATCTCTGGATAAACTTTTTACAGAATGCTTCACAACATTGTTTATTAATAACATATACAAATCCCTATGTTCATAGAAAAGATAGTAAATGTAACAAATTTACAAATATATTACAAAGCACTTGTATTTTGAGTATATCTACACAGTGTCAAATTTAAAAATATATTACATAGCACTTATATTTACAGTATATCTACACAGTGTCAAACAGCTAAAAGTACTGTAGAATTAGTCTCACCCAAGAAAGGAAACACTTCAGACGGGTTTGTCCCCTTTGATATCAAGAGGTCCCTGATAGTTTGAGAGTAGGCAACAGATGGCCCACAGCTGATTGACTGAACCTGCCATAGAAAGAGGAACAAGCCCATCCCAAATGTGGTACTCCTTCACCCTGCGTATCGCCCTCTCAACTAAAATTCTCAGGCGGGCAATAGCCTGTGTCCTCTGTGCTGAGCTGATTTGATGTTTTCAGTGGAGGGATGATGAGGGTTGCCCCACCTGTGACAGCATCTTCTCAATTTGGAACCCCTTGTCAGCCATTACTCCATCTTCTGGTTAAAGTAACTGCAAGATCTGTGATTGGCGAGTTATTTCTATATCGGAGATGGAGCCTGTGTACAATTTAGATACAAATGTGATAACCCCACATGGGGCAATGCCAATTAGACCTTTAAAGGTGGTGTGGTTTTTATATTTGGAAAATGTTTCAGACTAGTAAGAGAGAAGATGCTGTTTCACAACGGATCTCGGTGCAGTCTATTATCACTCTCACCTGAGGGCAGTAGAGCTTGAACTTGTCAGGCATTGTGGCCTGCACTTGCTCTCTCGTCATCCACAATGGTAGCGAGCCAAGAACCTGGTAAAGGTAGCTTGTCCATGTTAAGATGATGCGACTAACCGTTGACAAGCTGACCTCGAAGATGGATGACAGGGTTTTCTCCTGAAGCCCAGCTGCAACACGACAGAGAAACATGAACAGTTCATCAATGAGCGGAAGTTTTCGCTGAGGGCTCGGTGTCTCTTGTGCTGTTCGCTGTGCCTTGGACCAGTACAAAAGCCTTGAAGCAGAAGGGTAAACTGACTCCCAAAACACAGTGAAGACCTCCTTTGAGCTGAACCTAGTGTAATAACGAAAGTCCTCATCTGTGACACAGAACTTGAAAATCAGAGGCTGCTGCTGCTTAACTGTCAGCTGCTGGATTTCACGTTCTATTGACAAAACCTGAAGCTCCAACTCTTGAATTCTCCTTGTGGCAGCATCCAGTTTACCTTTAAAGCAAGAAAAAACATACACCTTAATGTTTATCATTGAGTCATATACTAGTTTTCACTTCGTCTTCATTATTGGATGTTATTTGTTAGTGAGCTTGACAGTAATTCTTGGCTTTTATGAAATGAAGAGACTACAATAACTAAGATTACAATGTAATTTCTGTAATGGTTCTCAATCCATCCAAATCATTATCATATTGTGTGGTATTATTCAGAGTAACTGAGTTTCCTGTAAAAGCATTTTACAGTAAGCACAGCTGCTCTTCCGACGAACCCTATAGTTACAAAGTAAATTTTTGCCACATAGAAAAACCTGTTAATCTGTTTTTGAATTACTAACCAAGAGAAGGATGGTAGGCATAGACATGATCTTTTGCTACTCCACCCGCAGGCAGTGCCTCCTCTGTGAAGTCTCCTACAGGCATCTCCTGAGATTCATCTAGGACTGCAGCCTTAAAATGCTTCCTTGCTCTCTGGTAAACGTACTTGTGTACATACTTTGATGTACTTATATCCTCTGGGGTAAAGTGCTGACTACACACGTAGGTGCTCCCACGGAGTATTTTAAAACTCGGTCCCTCGTCTCTTTTGATCGCCCTAACCCAACGGGCACGTATTTCAGCTTCCACTGGAAAATCGTGGAAACTTAAATAGGGAAATTTATGTTTGTTGTTTGAACAACAAGGAACACTACAATAGCATCTACAAGATGACTGTGCCATGCTTATTGGATGGGAAACTGTTGAAAAATGAAAACAGGAATAAATAAATGATAAATCACATCAGCATATGGAAATGGTTTGACATTTAGCTTTGATAAAAATTGAACACTTGTTAGTAAACTTGTGGCAACACAGGCTGACCGCGATTTATCTTGTTGCTAGCTAGTCTAACTTTCCCCTCCACGACAGTTACACGTTAAAGAATGCTATAAGTTACTGGAAATTATCATTAACGTTATCAAAATATGCTAAATATAAGAACCAATAACGCTAAACACGTAAACATTATTATTTTAAACTTTACCTTTCGTGTTGTTAGTTATCACCTTTTGTATTCTCCTGAAGTAACGTCAACCAGCGCGCGCAAGTTAAAACGGAAGTACGTATACCCTGCTTTGTGGAAAAGCGGAAGTTTTCTGACGTCATTGTGAAAAGGGCCTATTCATACAGCTCTATTGATATCTGTAACTCTGCGTGTATCTTTAAAAAATGCATTGTTTCCTTGTCCCAAGTCAACAGAAGTCAGCATTAAGGGAGGAGACAGGACCCAGCAAAAAACATAGGAAATATGATCCTGAATACTTAAAGTTAGGATTCACCTGGTCGGGGTCCGAAGCCGCACCTCTGCCGCAGTGTGTGGTCTGCAAGGAGGTACTGGCAAATGATTGCATAAGACCATGCAAACTTCGGCGTCACATTGAAAACAAGCCCGTTGAGTTTTTTGAGAGGAAGCGTGATGATTTGCAGTCACAAAAAACAATAATACAGTCGTTTGGCACTGTTAACATAAAGGCGACAGAAGCATCTTATCGTGTCGCGCTACGTATAGCGAAGGCAGGCAAACCCCATTACATCGGCGAAACATTGCTGCTCCCTGCAGCTAGAGATATGTGTTCAGTAATGCTGGGAGAAGCAGCTGCTGCTAAACTTGACGCGATCCCTATTTCTGACAATACCATCCAGCGACGAATATCAGACGTGGCTTGTGATGTCAAAGAGCAGGTCCTGGACAGTGTTCGTGAAAGCCCCTTTCACGCCATTCAGCTGGATGAGTCCACTGACGTCACACACTGTGCTCAACTGATAGTGTACGTTCGCTTTATCAAAGACCTCAGTGTGCAGGAAGATTTTTTGTTTTGCGTTCCTCTACCCGCCCGCACAACAGCTGACGAACTTTTCAAGGCCGTGAATAACTTTTACCAGTCTAATTGCCTTGACTGGGGCCGGTGCTGTGGGATATGCACTGATGGGGCAAGAGCAATGACTGGCCGTCACAGCGGTCTGGTAAAACAGGTGCAGGCAGTTGCCCCTGTGGCTGTCTGGAAGCACTGCATTATCCATCGTCAGGCTTTAGCAACAAAAAGGATGCCCCAAGAATTGCGTGCAGTTCTTGATGAGGCTATCAAAATTTTGAACATAATTAAATAGCGTGCCTTAAAGATGAACTGAACTCAAATTTTGAGTAAAGGTGATATAACAGATGTATTTTATCTATTCTCATTGGTACAATTATTAAAATGGCAGAATTTGTCAAAAAGGGATAAAATAGTACGTTGAAAATGTTGTTGTTGTTACACGGGCGCCGCCATGTTGGATTTCAACATTCGGCTACGTCACTGGCATGGTAAGCTACTCTGTTGCTAAGCAACACAAGCAGAGCAGCCATAGCATGTAAATAGTCTGAAGCTAGCTGACATGGCTGAGGAAACAGAAACCAAAAGGTCTAGGGGGGGCTCATACTGTATTGCCCCTGGCTGTAGCAATGAATTGTATAGGGCTAAGGCAGCTGGGGTTACGATACATTTTCACAGGCTACCTTTGACAAGGAAACCAGTCCTCAAGTCATGGCTAGCTGCCTTAAAACTGGCTAACCCTCCAACAGCCCCTGGATTTCGAGTCTGTAGTGAGCATTTTCTAGCGACAGACTATTTAGAGAGATGTACTTTCGATTCAACAGGTTCACTGGTGAGGTAAAACCTGAGGCCATTCCGTCACTGTTCAACTTTTCAGGCTATAGTACAGGGCAGACAGATAGACCAACGGCAAGTACTAACACCACCGATGCTATCTACCGCAGAGACAGGGCGCTGAAACGCTCACGTCAGGCAGAGGACAGAGAAGTATGTTAACTGTTATCATGCTAGCAAGTCTACTAAGCAAAGGGCTGGATGTAATGTTGTCACATACACAAAACAGTACATATTCACTTACGCGCACATATAAGTTAACGTGTAACGTCAGGCTTTATAGCGTTCAACAAAACTGAGACTGACACACTCGGCATTCATTGAAATTGAGTCACAAAACCAAGCTAGATACCAAACGATCCAACCTAGGGAAAGGGCTAGGATCTAAACACATTGTAAACACTTTTGTCAAACTCCACAAGCTAGTCACCACTCCGACCATATAAACTGCCTATAAATAAATCATGACTCCGATGATATCACAGATCGATAATAACGCGTTTACTAGTTGCTAACTAAACTGCAGCAGGTCTGTAAACAGAATCTAATGTCCCTCTCTACTCACCCTGAAGCTAGCTGATGTTCATCGTCTCAGGAAACATTGTTGATGCAGGGAGTTCAACTCGCAGAATTAGCTGCTAGGTCCATAGTAAGAGGTATCTGTGCAGTATCTGTCCGTGCAGTATTTTGGTTTAAAATTTTGCGTGCAGCTACCTTAACAAGCGATCCCATTGGGATGAATTCGTCCAATCACATTTTCCATTTATCTGCCTCGATTTTCTAAAACGCACAGTACCTCAAACCATGTTTTGGTATTTTCTCTAAATGCACACGACATATATAAGCAGTCTCCATTTACTAAAATGCATAATGTGGTTGGATACAATAATGAGAATGCATGACAGGCTGCAGCCCTCCGACCTCCCACCACATTTCCCTCTTATAACACCATGAACCACTATTGCTCCATTAATAATTGACTATGTACAAATACAATCTAATGCATTTTTTTTTTAATTAACGAAGCAAATACAAATAAATCAGGTACAATGTAAAAATCTTACTACCAATCTAATGCATATTTTAGACGCAATTTTGTATTGTATGCAATATTTTGATACAAAATTAATTGGTGCGTTATAATACATTAGGAAACATAACAAACCACAAGAAAACAATTACTAGTAGTTAATCAGCACAATGTGTATTAGTTCGTAAATGTGTAGTGCATAAATGGTTTCTCAGAGCTCCTTACAAATCCCCTCTCCCCCCTCTCCCCCCTCTCAGATCAAACAGGCCTGCATGTCTACAGTGGGCAGTGAAACAGTGAATGACAGGGATGAGGAAGATCAGGACATACTCTGTGAAGCTAGTGTCAGTTTATCTGTTGTTGTTACCCAGACAGACATAGTTGAGGAGAACATTCATGAGGGCAGGAAAAAGCAGTTTAGGAGCATAGCTACACTAACTGATGATCTGGTCAACATTACAACAATCATCAATTCGGCACCTACTCTCTGTTTGACACAGAGTCAAAGATGATCGTTGCTCAGGAAACTGTGCGTGTGACTGACGTGAAAAATAGCTACTGGCTCGAGGTAGAGGGTATGGAGAGATGCCTGGCCAAGCTTGCGGACCACGAGGTCTGCATCTCTGTGTTGGCCACTGACTACCACCCATTTGTGCAGAAGGTACTAAGAGAGAAACATCAGGAAATCAAACATGAGTATGATCTGTGGCACACTGTCAAGAATGTAAAACAGAAAATTTTAAGATGCAAAAATCCTGATCTGAGTGAGTGGATCCGGATGATAACTAATCACTTGTGGTATTCTGTTTCCTCTTGTGGGGGAGATAGAGTAAGACTCAGGGAAAGGTGGATATCTCTGCTACACCACGTAACAAATGTTCATGAGTGGGTGACCGGGGAAACAATAACAAAATGTGACCACCCTCCCTACACCCCAGATGAGGAGAGCAGGCGCTCGTGGCTCCGTCCTGACTCTGCAGCCTTTAATAGCCTCCAAAAGGTTGTCCTGAACAGGCAGCTCCTCCAAAATCTTGACAGGGTGACAGAGGGCATCCACACAGGTGAATTAGAGAGTGTTCATGCTCTTTATAATAAATATGCAACAAAGAGAAAGGCCTTCAGCTATGAAAGCTTTGAAGCGCGTCTTCGCCTGGCTGCACTGGACAACAACATCAACATAGAGAGAGAGAGGGCAACAACCAAGACAGGTGGACACAGATTTAGGCAACAATTTTCAAAGGCTGCCGGTCAGTACGTGGTGGCACAAATAAAAGAGCAGAAAGCCTACAGTTTCCGAAAGGATATCGTCAATGGAGCCATCTTAAGACGGAGGGAGTCCAGCACCATACAGGCTACCCTACAGGAACAAAAACAGGAAGCTCACCCTACCTTGGGTCAACACAGAGGGCTTACCAAACGGGACAAAGAGCATTCTGTGGCACAACACCTTAGCCAGTTCACTAAGTAGGAAAAATTAAACCGTCAAATCAAAATAACATTTAGCATATACTGTATAATCCTTACAACATATATTATATATATTTTTTTATATGTATATATATATATATATATATATATATATATATATATATATATATATATATATACATATACACACACCCACCCATATTTTATATATATATATATATATATATATATATATATATATATATATATATATATATATATATATATATATATATATAATATGTGTGTGTGTGTGTGTGTGTGTGTGTGTGTGTATATATATATATATATATATATATATATATGTATATATATATAAAATGTATAATTTATTATCTCTTATTAACTCTTATTCCTACATATAATATTTATGTTCATCTATAATAGTCCTCCTACTGCATAACCAAATTCCTTTAGGCAATATCAGTTCAAATGTTTTTTTTCTATATATTTAGTAAAGTTACTTTTAAATTGTTTGATATTATCCAATAAAATGGTGACTTTACATGACGCGTCTGACTTGTTTTATTGAAGTGTTTTATTATTAAATTTGACTACAAGTCCAACGCATACTCGAATCCTTGATATTCGGCTGAGGGGAAAGGATCCCTGATGTAGTTCACTGCACAGGATGGGATCGGGATCCTATTCCTTCTTCCCAAATGTCCCCTCGCCCAAAGAGTGAACTGCCGGTACGCCGTTAACCTAAACAGTCTGAGAAAAGGATATAACAAGTTAGCCTAGCCTAGCCCAGCCCAGCCCTGTCGCCAATTCATAAAATACACTGTTACATACCTGCTACTTATTGGGCGCTCCAGCGTCTCAGCTCGGACATCCCTTAGAGATAGCATAGCCACCTCCAACACGTCTCTCTCACCGCACAGCATCCGAAATGAACGGTGCATGGGGATGCATATTTCGTCTATCAATAAATGTTCCAGGTTGACTTCTCTGCAACAGATCGATTCCGGTGCAGTGTCCATGCTCCGGCAGCGCCCGCACCCACACCAGTCAGTTCTCCCCAAACGATCCTGTACTGTAGGTGGAGCCTGAAACTGATCGTCCTCCATGTGGTTGTAGTCACGTACTACTGGCCTGTCCCTCACAGGCTCAAATGCGTAACCCATGCAGCCATTAAAATTACTCATTTTCGTGTGTATAGGAAATGCAGCTGCAGCTGCCTATATGCCTTCGCAGGTTCTACCATGCCGGTGACGTCATCAGAATTGCCAGCGTTCTTATACTAACAAACGCAATTTTTGTGTTGCTTATGTGGCGATGAATCGGTATTACAGGTAGAAAGAATTTCGACTACGCCACCCGGTATATACCGGGAACTATCAGCCCCAACTCAGGGAGCGCACAGGTTCGTTACCAAAAGAAATGGGGGTACAGAGAGACATAGGCCAGGGAATATCAATGATGAGGCAGTTTTACTCAAATACAAAAGTTAAAATCATCAATACATTATCAAGGGCTCAATATTCACATATCAAAAAGAAAAGGAAAACAAACACTTTACAAACCTTTAAAATAAAGAAATAATAAATACACTAATACAAATACACAAGAAAGCTTAATTAGGAGGGAGATGGCCTGCAGTGACCCTCAATTCTAGGGCTGCCCCCGACTAAAGATATTCCTAGTCGACTAACACTCCTGCATTTTAGCGATTAGTCGAATAATCGTTCATTTATGATATTAATATAAAAACTTGCATAAATACAAGGAAAGGTATAGTCCAAGTTGAAGTTTAACACTTCCATATGACAGAAAATGCTAAAGCATGATATTAGCGCGTTCAAAATAAAAATTAAGTGCTTAAAACAGAATAGTAAAGCGTTTAAAGTAAACAGCGCTAACGGACACAAAAATCAGTGGCCGGAACGTTAGGCTAATTATAACATAAAAACAGCAATCAGACTGCCTGTGCATTTTAATAATTTATTATCAAAAATACAAACTGTAACAGTTACATGTCAAAAAAAAAAAAAACAGTTTTGAATAAAATAAAATAAAATTCGTTCTTTAAAATAAATTAAATAAACTTATTAGTAACTTAGGCCTAGTACAAAAGGCAAAAAAAAAAAAAACCTTAAATACTGTAGCAAAAACGCTGTTTGTTATATAAAGGAAAATTAACAAAAACGATCAATTTAATAAATGCACATGGCACATCGCACAACGCCAAAACTTAGAATAAAAAAGAAGGCGGCAAACAAATCAACAGCCTAAGTATTTGATTAAATTGTTTAGAACAACTATATTTAAGACAAAATGTGGAATAATTTAAAGAACACAAATACAAATAAAAAATATCAGAGCAAAGCCGCAAACTGGCATTAAGACGACGGATGGCTCTTGACCTGAAACAACAAATTGCAAACATCAGACTAATTTTTCTTACAGAATAAAAAACAACTTCTGCATTATATAAAAACGAATAAATAAAAATAATATGTATTTATTTATTTGTATAGCCTAGGCTACCCGTTATAAAAATAGCCTAACCGTTTTTTTTGTTTGTTTTTTTTAATATAGCCTAACGGATAGCAAACAGAAACACTACAAAAAGGAAATTAAGCATTCTTACCTAAGCTTTCAATTCGATTTTTTTCATATTATGTGAGAGGAACACCAGCTTGTCCACATTGTTGGAAGAAGGGAGCTTCTCGACTTGATCACAATGAAGCCGGCCTTTGAAAAGATGCGCTCTGATGGAGTGGATGCAGTGGAGGCGTTTAGCTGCTTTTCGCCGTTCACATATCGCGCCTATTTTTACAGTCTATGCTAAAAACGCGTAGAAAACGCTAGGCGCGCCGCGTTCTCCTTTTTCGAAAGCGCTAGGGCGGTTGCGCTCTGGACTGGAGGCGTCTGTCGTTGCTAAGCAACCATCAGCTGCACTCTCCGTTACAGTTGTCACGTGACCTACGGTGCGCTTGCGGCATTCTGAAAAGTTGAGATGTTTCTATCTCGATGCGACGCGGACGCGCTTGGAAAAAACGAGGGGTCTGTGCAAGTGCGCTTTGGTATACCGCGAGGCACGAGATCTCGTTGATCTCTAGTTGCTTTGATGTCATGTCATACACTGACTGCGCAGCCCCTGATTGCGTAATTTTTTCACGTGATTTTTTTTTTTTTGCGACTAACCGACTAATGAAAATGTATTCGACCAAGCCCTCTTCATATCGACTAACGTTTAGTCGACTATTTGGGGGCAGCCCTACTCAATTCACACAACACACTTAATATCCACAGACACCCACTCTGTTGAAGTCAAGTCACTCAAGCACAGCACTCAATGTGAACCCCTTAAACAGCAGCTAAACCCCTCCTCGATACACTTTCTTTGTCAAAAACCAGCCCCAAAAATAAAGAGATCTAAATTACAATTTGAAGCAAACCAAGAGACAAATCAAAATGAAACAAACATGCCACGGTCGGCCGCACACACACTCAGAGCAGAACAAGTAAGCGAGGAAACAGCCACGCACTCGCACACTGCGGCGAGCAATCGTCCCGGCTCGCTGTTATGCAAGTTCAAGTTCGCTCCAACGAAACGACGACAAAACTAAGCTCAGGCAAGACAGCAGTGCGTTACATCAACAGACGCGCATCTCTTCCCGCAATATAGAGGTGAAACCCTTGCTCTCGTCACTCAAATCGGAAACGTTCTCAGCGCAGCACTATACGTGTTCGCTGGCCTCAACATGCCGCCGGTTGCTCGTCAAAGAACTCAAAGCCCGGGGCAGCCTGTGCACGGCCGCACAGAGCCGAGACAGCACTTCCTACTCTCCCATTCATAAATGGCGGCCTCCGTAAAGGGGCGGTACGGGTGTCGACGCATCGCCTTCGCAAGTGGCAAAAACCTCCCCATTTTATACCATAACACCAGACTGCCGATAGGTTCAATGTTTTCACATGACACTGGCCAATAATCAACACAGACACTTCACCCTGCTACACTTATAAAAAAGCTATATTGATATTTAAAAAAACATTTTTTTGTGTAATTTACTTTTAATTGTCATAAAAAACACATTATCAATGTTGATTCTTTCAGTTCAGTTCATCTTTAAACGCCCGTCTATTCTCAATTCTCTGCAATGAGATGGGCGCTAACTTCCAGCAGCTGCTCCTGCACTCCGAGGTCACCAGGCTGTGCGATTTGCGCGAAGAAGTCCTCCTCTTCCTCACCGAGATTAACTCCCCACTGGCAAAACATCTGGCAGACATGAACTGGCTTGCTATGTTGGCCTATCTCTCCGACATCTTTGATAGGATCAACTCCCTCAACACCTCTCTCCAGGGCAAAGAGTGCCACGTCTTTTAGGCACACGACCAAGAGTCTGGGTTCAGGAAAAAACTGGACTTGTGGTGTGCTCGTGTTGAACGAGGTTCTGTGGAAATGTTCCCAACCCTGGAGGATGTTGCGGAGAAGACAGGGCTGCCTCTTAATTCTGTCCAACCGGTCATCATTGCGCATTTGAATGGGTTGCGTGAACAGTTTGGCGAGTATTTTGGAGAGGACGCAATGGGAAATCAGTGGGTGAGAAATCCGTTCTCTTTCCCTGCCAGACCCAGTGATGGACTGAGCCTGCAGGAGGAGGAGGCCCTGGTCGATCTCAGCTCGAATGTGGACTTGAAGCAGAGACTGATAGAAATGGCGATCACACATTTCTGGTTGTCTGTGGAGAGCGAGTTCCGCCAGATCTCCATTAAGGCTATGAAAGTCCTTAATCCCCTTCACCTCCACTTACTTGTGTGAGTGTGGGTTTTCCGCACTGACCATGATAAAAAACAAATACAGATCAAGGCTGCAGGTGGAGGACGACTTGCGTTTATTTCTCTCTGCAGTGCAGCCCCGCATCGAACACCTCTGCGCATCAAAAGCACGTCCTCATTGTTCCCACTGATATGGGCGGTTAAATTCAAAGTTCAAATTTCAAATGACGTGAATGACACGTGCAAATGACGTGAATGGTGCATTTTGTTGGCTGTTTAAATCTGAAATTTTATGTGGCTGAAAAAAAAAAAGTAATGCAAATCTGTTTGATCTGATAACATGCCTTAATGCAGTTGACTGTTATGTGTTATTATGCGTTCCGTGAACAAAAAGAGTTGTCGTTCATTGATCAGAGAGCTGTCCATTGTGCTGATTTTGTTTGAGACGATGTGCATTCAAATGTGCGCTTAAAGAGATAGTTCACTTTAAAATGAAAATTCTGTCATCATAGGCTACTCACCCTCAAGTTGTTTCAAACCTGTATGAATTTCTTTCTTCTGCTGAACACAAAGCAAGATATTTTGAAGAATGTCAGTAACCAAACAGTTAACTGGTCCCATTGACCTCCATAGTATATATTTTTTTCAGGTGAGATCCTTTTTACTTTATCAAACTAAATTATTTCTTCCAATAAGGCCTATATGACAGTGACAAAACAATATAATATATATAATAAAATATATTCTGACAGGATTTGGTCTCAGAGAAGGGGTTCTGACTGAAATAAGTGTATAAATTACTTCAGAGAATTATTTTCTGAAGTAATTTTTCCACTTATTTCAAATAAATAAACAGTAGTGTTTTATTTTTGGGTAAACCATTCCTTCAAAACATTGCTTTGACTTTAATTTTATCAATAAAACAAAAAGTAAAGAAAAAATCATATTTGAGTTTTTACATGTACATTTCTCTGCCTTTTCTCTTCAGCATGCAAACTCCAACTTCTCTGCCAGCATTTTTGCATTGCAAGTGCATTGCAACACGGACAAACCAGCGAGAGCCCTTAGTTACACAAAGGTAGGAAAAATTGCAATTGCAAAAATTAAGACAGAAAGTTTAAGTGCACTTAGCGATGAAGTAAATTCATTCATTAATAAAAAAAGATGGGTTTACCCCGGAGTTTGAGGAGGGGGTTAGCTATGTTTTACAAAAATACACCCCGTCCAAAACATATGGACCGACGTATTTGTTTGTTGGCCCTGGAACCCTCAAATTTAAAACGGTTCCACAAGACATCACAGAGGAGGCAGAGAATAATGCAAAACATGCCCTGTGTCCGTCTTCTACAATGATGAGTGGCAAAGAAGAGGACATATTCTCAAAGGGAGGACACCTCAGCCTCCAGGGGCAGATCATAGAAGTGAGTAAATTTCTATGAGAGAGAGAGAGAGAGAGAGAGAGAGAGAGAGAGAGAGAGAGAGAGAGAGAGAGAGAGAGAGAGAGAGAGAGAGAGAGAGAGAGAGAATTGCAGTTTTATTGTGGAAATGAGCACGAGTGAAATCTTACAGTGTGTGGTGGATATGTGAGTGTGGGAATTGTTTCTGCTGTTCGCTCGCAATCACAGCTGTTCATTAACCTCTCCTTTATCTGAGCCTTGTGAAGTTACAGCTGCATTGGGGAAATACCATTATCCTCCACTCTCTGTCTGAGGCTAGTGAAGAGCCTGCTAATGCTGGAAGAGCCTGCTAATGCTGGAAGGGCCTGCTAATGCTAGTGAAGAGCCTGCTAACGCTGTGAGTTACATGTATCCTCCACTCTCTGCCTGAGTTTAGTGAAGAACCTGTTAATGCTGGAAGAGCCTGCTAATGCTGGAAGGGCCTGCTAATGCTAGTGAAGAGCCTGCTAACGCTGTGAGTTATACGTATTCTCCACTCTCTGCCTGAGTTCAATGAAGAACCTGCTAATGCTGGAAGAGCCTGCTGATGCTAGTGAAGAGCCTGCTAATGCTGGAAGGGCCTGCTAATGCTAGTGAAGAGCCTGCTAATGCTGGAAGGGCCTGCTAATGCTAGTGAAGAGCCTGCTAATGCTGGAAGGGCCTGCTGATGCTAGTGAAGAGCCTGCTAATGCTGGAAGGGCCTGCTAATGCTAGTGAAGAGCCTGCTAACGCTGTGAGTTATACGTATTCTCCACTCTCTGTCTGAGGCTAGTGAAGAGCCTGCTAATGCTGTGAGTTACACGTATCCTCCACTCTCTGCCTGAGTTCAATGAAGAACCTGCTAATGCTGAAAGAGCCGGCTAATGCTGGAAGGGCCTGCTAATGCTAGTGAAGAGCCTGCTAATGCTGTGAGTTATACGTATTCTCCACTCTCTGAGTCCAGTGAAGAACCTGCTCTCCAAAAGAAGAGAATGCTGAAGAGACTTTTTAGACACTGTTTTTATTTATTTATTAAAGAACATTTGTTTTTAATGCTGTATCCGCCTTTTCCCTTTGTGCCCACGGCCAGCTCCTCATGGGCGGCACGCAGGCAAAGGGGTGGGCGGCCCGCTGGCGCTCCACCCCGACCTGTGACAAATACCTGTGCCAAATTCAATTATATTGCTGATTTTGTATTTGTGAGCTGAATAGTCTCATAAAAATACTTAATACATTACAACATTGTGTTATATTTATTTTGAAATAGTTTGGTATCTAATGGGTGATTCAAAGTTATAAGAAAATGTCAACATACAAATTAACAGGACATAACAGTTGAGTAAGACTGGTGACACCATATACACTTTTTCTCCCCCAGTTTTACTATCTATCTTTCCATCTGACAGTCTTTATCAGTCTATCACTATGGCATGTTCAGGAAACCTCAACGCTGCACATTTTGGATTTTTCCCTTATTTGGAAAACAATTCATGTAATTAACAAATTGAATAAATAAAATAAAAATTCAAAATGTGCAATGTTGAGGAACTCCAGAAACATAACTAAGAAACAGAACTGTATTATACTCACCCATAAATTTTTATTTTCCAGTTGCGTGGCGTGAGGATGACACGCATTCTGGACATTCAGCTGCAATGTGGAGGAAAGTTCCTTGAAGTGTCGCTGTGGAGGGATGAGGCGCTGACTGACCTATATGTAGGTGATGAGGTGCTGATTACACACCTTCGTCCCTGCATCATCAACAACGGCCAAGGGAAATTCCACTCCTCGGCCTACACATCTGTGAAGGTACATAATGCACAACACTATACTGCTGCCTAGTACACACTGAAATGGAGTAGAACATGCATTTTTGAGTCGTAAACCTAAATTTCAATTAATAAGTATCACATGAACAAAAGCATAACTGTTCAGAATATAAGCTTGACTGTAATCTGATTATAGGCTAGAGTTGCAAGTGTGTTTTTTTTTAATACAACAGGTCAATAAACAAGAATTTGATACACAGAAAAGCAAAATTGTACAAAAAGTAATACTTTCAGTGAGGTGTTTCAGTACTAATACACTGAAACTAACCATACCGGTTTGTTTCCACAGATCCCAGAGGGGCAGGTCCAGGAGACAGAGGCAGACATCATTGGCATCTCGGAGGTCAACGACACCTGCCACTTCCTCAGCAGTGAGTCGGTGGTGTATATAATTCCAGTCACCATCTTCTCTGAAAATCCTGACGACCTCCTCGCCAAACTGCTGATGAAAAAGATCCGTGCCATGAATGAGACGGAGAACCCAGTAGTTTAGCCAGCTCCATCATCCAGTTTTTTATGTTCTAAGACTTTATATATTGTTCTTGTTTATTTTTTATAGTTTGTTCCAAAAAATAACACCTTATTAAAGATGATAACATTTTACATGTTTCAAAGAGTTGTCTTTTCTATATCATCCATATATTTTTTGATAGCAATGCATACCCTCTAATTACCTACAGAAAGTACCACTGTTTTGCTGACTTGTTGTGATGCAAGGTTCTCATCTTGGTGTGGCCAGAAACTCGTGGACCTTAGTCACTCATTTGAATGCAACACTGCAATCTTCAAGTTACACGAGTGTGAAATTACACACATCTCAATTAATGTGTTTTGAATTATAAATCAACAAAATCATACATTTGTCATGCATTTAACAGTTTCCCATTAACTAAACCGTTGACGACCAGCCACAATCTAATCTGGCCCACAACAGCTTCATGATGAACCGAAAACACAAATTTAAAAAACACTGGTTAAATCTCAATGACTCATTCAATAAAAGTGAATTGCTGCCACCTAATGGCGGTTGTAATTTAACATTTAAATTTTAGTTTAAATTTAAAATTATTTCAAAAGTAAATGTATTAAACATCACAGCTAATTCGTAATTTATTGTCGTGTTTGTTTATAAGGATTTAGCAGAAATTGCTGAATGGGGCCATCCACTTTTCAGGTTGCATGGCTACCCAGACCATCAGGATGTTGAACCTGTTTGGGCTTTAGAGCATCAGTGCCAGCACCTTCTTTCGCCATCAGCGCTTGCACACGATTCCAACCAATCGTGCAGGCGTGGCAGAATGAGCAGGCAGGGATCATCAAAGATCTGAAAGAGATGACGGGCGGACTGATCCTGTCTGGTGACTGCAGGTAGCACACTTCAGCTTATATAATTAAATTAGAAAACAAGTCTAAACTGGATAATATAGTTTAATGTATTAGTTTTTGTGCTTAACCATATGAATTAAACTGTTTTGACATTCATAGGTCAGATTCTCCATGCCATTGTGCAAAATATGGCACATACTCTTTGATTGAGGACAGAATCAACAAGGTTTTAGATCTTCAACTTGTCCAGGTAAGTTAATATTATCAAACACATATATCACCTGTCTAATGTTACACAGCGAGATGACTAAATGTTTTTTTACAGAGCTCCGAGGTCCCAAGTAGCACCTGGTGTGAGTTAGAGGGCCTAAAGCGCAGCATAAGTTTTCAGACTCAGCAACATATGCAAGTGTCAGCCCTCATCACAGACAGAAATCGGCAGGTAAAGAAACGCACATGAATCTTGCCGCTGACTATATTTGCAGCTAAAATCTATTTTTTTTTTTTCAAAACATTTCAGGTTGCCAAGTGGGTGCGGGAGGAGTTGTGTCCCAAACATGACGTTCAGGAACATGGCACTCCTACGTTTTCCTGCTGTGCACATCCACCTCTGGAGGGTGAAGCAAGGAACAAGGAATGGCTGGAACCAGGTACAAAATACTGTTTATTAGGGATGCACCGAGCCGATACCGATGCTGAGTATCGGATTCAAAACTACCATTTTTGCCGGATCGGGTATCGCATAAGCGCTTAGTGCCACACTGTATTGGAGCCTTTCATATAATACAGTGACGCAATGAAATATTATTAATAGCCGTTCTTGTTCTATTCTATCTATCATATGTTTCTGCCTCATTAAACAGCTGTGCTATACATAAACATTTTTTATAGTAGGCTATAAAATAATTGTTTTTCATTTATGTATTTTACAACAATGCAAAGAGCAATGGGTAAAGTTTTACCAGATTAGGTGTTACACTTATTGTCCCTTATTTGTTTCCCACTAAATATATATATTTTTCTTCACTAAGTTTTTCAGATTTTTCTAGACTAAATTTTACTGCTGATTTATCCATTAATCTAGTTTATAATAGCATTTTTGTCATAGATTATGATCAATTATTTTTGGGATGTGTTGTTTTTCTTTATAATGAAGTTGTCTGTATTAAGTAGATTGTGTTTAACACACAAAAGAGTGATTATCAGTTCAACACACAGTTATATAAATTCTACTTGATTTTTTTGTTTTTAAAATGGAGCTGGTATCGGTCGATACTCAGAACTTTTGGTATCGGATCGATTCTGAAAAACGTGGTTTCGGTGCATCCCTACTGTTTATTGTAAAATGTATAGTGAATGTTCCTTGTGCTTGTTTTTCCAAATAACGACAGTTTGACATTTTGGAGATGTCGTAGCAGCTCTCAAGCTAGCCGCGTTACAAAATAAACATACTGGATTAATAACACAATGAAGATAATATGAACGAGAGGTGCTTTTGTTTTTGAAACAGTATTTTTAATGTTTTTTTTAACAAACTTTTTGAATGCATCTGGATATTTCTCGCATACTCTAGATTCACATACTATCCAGTGTTAGCGCACCAAATACCCATTTTAAGAGCAAAAAAGAAAAGAAAAAAAGAACACCTCATTGTGATCGTACAATCATGACTCATCTTAAAAACAAAATGTTTGTTTATGCAGGATCAACTATAGCAGTTAAACTGGAAAGTGTAGCTACTAGAACAGCGCTGGTAAAGGATGTTCGGCAGTTGTCCCCACAGCATCAGACTTTTTCACTGGAGGCATTTCACTCCCTGATCCTGCACTTTGCACCAAAGCACACTGGGTTCTCCTTTCTTGGGATGTACAGCAGGTAAGTGTGTGATAAGAAAGAATGAGTATTTTCTGAAACTAATGCAGTCTAACACAGCAGACCAAATTTCATTAAATGTGCAGTAAGCGATGCTTTTGTTTTTTTTCTATATGTCGTTTTTACTTCTAGGTTTATTTACATATGCACAACTTGTAATGGGTAAAAACGACACTTTTTCTACAGACTTCTTTTGGCAGCCCTGCATTTCAAACACAATGGCAGCAGAGAAGTTGCTCGAACCAGTGATGGTGAGGCGTGTTATGCGGTTCGCTACCCAAGGTTCCGCAATGGTGGCTGGGTAGTCCGTCCTGTTAAGGAAAAGCCATCATATGGTGAGCAGTTTCAGTCAGATCTTAAATATTAAGCAAGTCAGACCACGAGTTAGCAATGAATGTGATCTACACTTTTGCTTCCTTCTCCCAGCATATGCATCAGCCCTCATGGAGTCTCTGCGTTTGTGGAGACTAGGCTGTCTGCAGAGACCGCGTTTCTTTACAGTGTGTTCAGGGGACAGGCAGCTAGCGGATCGTGAGGAGATGTTTGTGGTATGTGAAAAAAAATAATGTTTTGGCCTAAAAAACGTGAGAGATCACTTAGAACATGTCTTTTAAAATGATCTCTACCCTAAACATACTTATGCTCCTGTCTGAAGTGCATATAGGCTATCTGTAACACATATGGGTTCAGACAGCAAGCCTCAAAGCCTGGGTGCAGAGTCAGGCACTATACATCAAGTCTGGGTGTGACATTTTCCACTAAGGCCCAGTATGCATCCACCTCCCTGCAACACTGACTTTCCTCAGCTGTAAACATTGCCTCGCATTTCCCACACAAGCACCTATAGAACAAAAAATTGTTTCAGGAATAAAAATGTCTCTCGATGAGAAACCGCTAAGTTATATCACGTAACGTTAGTCTGGGCGGATATTAATGAGCATGACCAACACCTGATCAAAGCTCAGTTTCTGTTATTGTAAGTTCCAATACTCCTAGATGACCAATAATAGCTTTGCTATTAACTGATATACGATGGTAATCTGTACAATATTGTGAGCACAGTGTATATCATTAGCGAACGTGTATCTGTAAGCTAACATTGGTCTCTCACCAAGACACCTGCCCTGTTCTCCACTGGTTCTCCTCACACCAAAACTCAATTTGTCTCCTCTGACCGTTGTTCTGTCTAACATTAATCCTGGCCTGTCCCTGCTCTCTTGGCAGCCTAGCAGGCTCATAATTGTATGGCTGTGGTCCGTCATACGAGTAAGTATGACCGATTTCCTCAGCGTCCGAAACGTCATTGCGATCCATTTTTTCCGTTGTTTGAATCGACCGCTCTCCCTCATGCTACGTCACCCTCATTTTAAATTTGCCCAAGTAAAATTTTTTCACAAAAACAACTCCAGAAGCCACTGTATACGTTGTTTTTTAAAAAAAGAAAATCTAACTCCTACATTATTTTCTATACATTGACTCGTTGGGTCTTCTAACCTGCAATATGCCCTTTAATTAGGCAACAACTAGACAAGTTAAAAGTCAGCTAAAAGGGTAATAGGAAATCCGTGTAGATCGGTTTTAATCATCCTTAATTTAATAAAAAAAAGGAAAAAATAGATGTTATAGGGATTTATTTTAAATTAGTCATTAAAAGTTAAAATATAACAAGAATAAATCAAATTAAAAATATTAATCAAAGGGTGGACACACAGAGCAGGAGATGCGAGCAGCCAGTTAAAAGCTGTGCAAAGCCTTCTATTTTAAATAAAATGAATAACAAGTTAAACATATTCATTACAATACATACAATTAAAATATAAATTAATTACAATTAAAAATATTTATTACAATAAATAAAAATAACTACAAGTTAAACATTTATCAAAACGCGCCTGCGCACCCAGAGTCAGAACTCCAGAGACCGCTCCCACACAACTACACATTCTTAAAGGTGAGATGGAAAGATATATAATGTATAATTGTTGACTTTAAATAAATACTTTCGATAATAAATAAATGTATATGTTTAATTTATTGTTAAAGTCATTAATAATATTTATTGTGAAGTAAAGATTTACTTTAAGTTAAGAATTACTCAGTTTTTTTTTTTGAGGGACATTTATAAGGTAAATATTTACTTAACTTATTAATGTAATGTATTTATTTATTGAAAGTCATTGATAACATTTCTTGTGAAGTATGAAGTAAAAAAATATTCTCTCAGTTTGAAGTAAGAAAGAGACAGAGAGAAATCCTGTCAGAGGACTTTTTCTCAGTGGCTGCCAGAACAGTTCAGTTTGTGAGGTAAATATTTACTTCAAAAGAAATGTTATCAATGACTTTCAATACATAATTTCTTATTTATTAATTAAAAGACATTGATAATTTCTTGTGAAGTAATTTACCAAAAAAAAAAAAAAAAAAAAAAAAAAGAACTGTCAGGCAGTGAAAAAGGGCCTCTGACAAGACAGTACATGGATTTTTGTAACTTGGATTTTTTTTTTCTTTTCTTGCACTTGTGTAGTATTTACATGTATTTTATAGGTGTTATGAGTAAATGAATAAATTCCTGTGAAATATGAAGTTAAAAAAATCCACTTCCTGACAGTAAAGTTCATTTTCTGAGGTAAATTTGTATTCACGTAATTGATTTAATTGAAAGTTGTTATTCATAAAAACAGCTTTAATTTATAGGATTTTTTTATATACATAATACATTTAATGTTATAAAAACAAAAGCTTTTTTTAAATATTATTGTTCTGATAACTGTTCAGACTAATGACATACAATTATAGTTTTTGTCATCTCTGACAGGACTATTCTTTTAAATCACTGATACATGTTTGTTTGTTTTTAATAAAAATGAGTATTCTTAAGCATTTTCAGTTTTTTTCTCTTACCCTCAAGATGGCAACACCAAGTCCATATTAACGGCCAGCACCAAATTCGCTGCAAATGTGTGGCAAACAGGGCCACCAATAAAGCAGCAAGCTTTAAAACAGAGGATAAAATAATGACAAGATCATCTATAAATAAGAACCACTAGTGCGCTGAGTGATGGACATGTAGTTTATCTGTCCACAGCCAATAGTGGAGAGGCAAATTTTGAAGAGGGTGCAACATATTTTTAAAATAAAAATAACAATGAACAACAAATACGGCTGGCAGAACATCTATTTTGGCGACATTTTGCCGGTCATCATGTAAATTCAGGGCAGCTCCACTAGCGCTAACAGCGCAGGACGAAAAGGCTGCCAAAGAGGCCCTGTGTCCATCATCACAACATGTCCCGTGCGATGAAGCGGACATCTTCGCAAGGGGGGACTATCTGAGTCTGCAAGGGTGGGTGGAAAAAGTGAGTTATTTTAATGTCATCAATGAATATCAAAAGATTAAAGGTCCTTCAAAAGGTTATAAGTTAACTCACACAAAGAGTAGTTTTTCCTTCAAAACTCAGCATGATTACAAATGCGATATTGATTTTATATAACAGTTTGATAAACTTACATTTTGGTATATTTCGTCAACAAATGTATCTTACAAACATTTTTAAAAATAGCTTCCTTTGTGTTCAGCAGAACAAATAAATATATGCGGGTTTAAAACAACTTGAGGGTGTGTAAATGAAAAAAAAAAATTAGTTGAACTATCCCTTTAATTTAAATTAGCTCACTGACATCTTAAAATATGTCAGTGCCATTGTTTTGTTTCAAGATACCAGTAATGTTTTTTTATTTTATTTTTTTATATCATAATAGATGTAAGCCCTAGTCCTAGCTTAAGCTAAGCCCTGTCTGTGAAACCGGGTCCTTATGCAACAGGGAAACATTCAACTGAATAACTGAAGATAAATGAGAATCTTTACAAAAAGGCCAGTTTATTATTTTTTAAATTGCTGGAAACAGTAACTCTTTAAGTCAGTAAAAATGAACAGTTCAACCATAAACAGATTACTTGCACAACTCAAATCTAGACCATACATTTGAAAGAGGGTGATTTGACCTGAATTACTTACCTTTAACTATTATTCTGCAGATACAAGCAGTGAGGATGACAGAGGTTTGTGGAAACCGTGTCCCCATCCTGGACCTCTCCCCTCAGATGTGGCCAGACTGTCCTGGATGTTTCCCTTTGGCAGGATAAAGCCGTGAGTGAGCTCTACCTCAGAGACGAGGTGGAGCTCACTCACCTCAAGGCGTTCATCTGTGACGGTGGGAGGGGGAAACTGAATTCCTCATCATACACTACTGTCAAGGTACACAAACATAATAAAAACACATTAGCTTCTTCTCCATAACTAGGGATGCACAATATTTAACATTTAACTAATTTTGGCTAAGGCTGATATACATATCTTTTTTGGGGTGTGAGGATTGCGTCAATTAGGCTATATCTTCACACAATTTAGAAGGAAGGTTATTCAGTCCAACATTAAGTTATAAGCACCAAATAAATATTTAGATTAATATTATTACATTTGTAGCATTAACCATATATATGGTTACATGAGTTGATATAATATCAATAATTCTGCTATAGCAATATTTTGTGTGTGTGTGTGTGTGTGTGTGTGTGTGTGTGTGTGTGTGTAATGAATAGGGTGCAATGTCACCGATATCTACACGCTCATACATTCACTGTGCTTTTTAGGGGATGTAAACCTACCTGTATATTGTATTTTTGTTGAAATCTTCAGACTGCCGAGAGGGAGGTGGTGACGGAGGTGGTTGAAGTGGTTGGAGTTTGTGAAGACCACAAATCCCTGACTCTTCTATGCAGAAACTTCGAAGAGTTCACTATTCCAGCCACAATGTTTCACGGAAGCGTGGAGGAGCTAATAAAAACACTGCCAACAACTGTACAGATTAAACACATCAATAAACGGGTGCTTAACATCAGGTTTACTGAAAAAGAACAATAAAAAAAAAAAACAACAACATGTAGTTTAGTGATTAAGTTAGTTTATTAATTTGTTCATTAGTTTAATTAGTTCACATTTAAAATCAGTTTAGATTTAGATTTTAGTAGTAATTTAGTGTTCAGATTGTTTAGATTTTAGTAGTAATTTAATGTTCAGATTGTTTAGATTTTAGTAGTAATTTAGTGTTCAGATTTTAGTAGTTGTAGTAATGTTTTGAATTTAATAATGTTTTTGTTTTCATTTTAAAATCATTATTTATTGTTTGTTTATATGTTCTATAAAAGATGTTGTACTCCAAAAGTTGTTAGCCTGATATTTTTACAGACATAATTAAAACAGTCTTAATAATTTCCCATGTCCAACTGTGTAGCACATGCTAGCATTAACACCAACATCCTTTAACAAAATGCAGTAACAATACAGTTACGGTTAACAATGGTTTACTTGCCTGTTGCGATGCAATGTAATGAAGGTTTTATAGAGGTGTGGCCAGAAACTCGCGGACATTTCCCTGTCACTCATTTAAAGGCATCACTGTTGGAGAATAGAAACAGAGAGGTACACTTTTCAAGCTACATAATTGTGAAAGTAAATTAATATAATTCAAAACGCATTAATTGAGATATATCAACAGACTCGTATTTGTCATGCATTTAACGGGGTGGTGTAACTGTCCCTGTGTTTCCCATTAACTAGATTGACGGAGGTGATTGAAGTGGTTGGAGTTTGTGAAGACCACAATTCACTAACTCTTCTCTGCGGCAACTTTGAAGAGTGCACCATACCAGCCACAATGTTCACGGAAAGCGTAGATGAGCTAATTGCAACACTGCCAACAACACTACAAATTAAGCACATTAATAAACGTGTGCTTAACATTGGGTTTGCTCAAAAATATATATATATAAAAAAAAAGTAGTTTAGTAATCAAGTTAATTTATTCATTTGTTTATTAGTTAAATCAGTTCATATTGTTTCGATTTTAGTAGTAATTTAGTTTTCAGATTTTAATAGTTGTAGTAGTAATGTTTTGAATTTAATAATGTTTTTGTTTTCATTTTAAAATCATTATTTATTGTCTGTTTATATGTTCTATAAAAGATTTTGTACTCCAAAAGTTGTTAGTCTGATATTTTGACCAACATAATTTAAACATTACCCATATCCAACTGTGGAGCACATGCTAGAATTAACACCAACATCCTTTCACAAAATGCAGTAACAATACAGTTACGGTTAACAATGGTTTACTTGCCTGTTGCGATGCAATGTAATGAAGGTTTCCATGGAGGTGAATTAATCCTACATAGATTGTTTAAAACTAGTTTCACAAAGTGCACTTTTATCACATCGTGATCTGGTGTTTTTCCGCGAGCAGGGCAGAGTGGTGCATGTTTTAAGTAAAAATCCCCGCCCGCCCCACTGGTTCCTTGAGATTTTTCTATGGTGTTTTAGAATGGGGTTTTTCCATTTAGGAGTAAAATTACACACACCCATATCAAAAACTCGAATAATCGAAAGCATCAGAAATACTGAAAACAGGGCTATCTTGTGACATGTCCAATTTATACTAATTCCCATGTGAGCTGCATTAAATAATGCTATTTCGATTCTCTGAATTGGGTGCCCTTCAAGTCCCCCAAACTTACTTCAAAGATTTTCAATTGAAGGAAATCACAAAATGCATTTTAACGGATGGCAATTAATAGAACCAGGTGCCTTTGCATTATAATGCAACACAATTGCTTTTTTTTTTTTTTTTTTTTTTAAGATAATGGTTTGTCTAAGTAGTAGGCAACAAGCATGTTTGCATGTCCTCACTAACCATCATTACATTTTCATTGAATATCAAACAAATAAAAAGTGCAATTAATACCAAAATGTTGCTGCTAATATAAAGTTGGTCTACTTTAACCAAAATATACACACACACACACACACACACACACACACACACACACACACAGACACACACACACACACACACACACACACACTATATATATATATATATATATATATATATATAAATGCATTAATTATATACAAAATTGCAATATTTATACACGTCCTCAAAGTGTGTTTTCAACCCCGTCACGCCATACTATTTATCCCCCTATAAAAATAATGGATCAATCCCTGTGGCATCACATCCAGGAAGTGACATCACACAAGTCTCTTGAAGAACATGCTGCAAAGAAAGGCACGTGTCCGTATCTTTTCTTACCTATATTTCATGTTTTTCACTGTCAGATTAAGATTGTCAGGCTCAACATTTCAACTCTGTTGTATGACTAAATGATAGTAAACAACGGTTTAAGAAGAATTAAAGGTGGGGTATGTGATTCTCTTTTATGTCAATTTTTTCAAAATCACTTGAAATCCTATTCCTAACCCACTTACAGCCACTGAGTTAGAAGCACTGAAATGAAAATTAAGCAATTTAATCATCTGTGGAACGGGCAGGACTCGAAAAACTCCAGCCAATCGTTTCCAAGACCACCTAGAATCATTGGACAGTAAGTTCGTCAATCAAACGGTCGTACCATACTCGTGGCCTGCTCGTGAGGATGTGCTTTGGTATGTTTTTGATGATGTGCTTGAGCTCATCCCACCTCCTAAGCCAGTGACAACACGGCACATGGAAATTCAAAAAGATGTTTGGGCCAGGGTTTCTGAATAAAGAATGAATTAATGGACATCTTACAGTCCTGTTTACAAAGTTCAATGTTAAGCACTAAAAACAAGTTTTAATCAAAATGAGATCGCAGCAAGGTAGTTTTCCATAGCCTATGTTGTTTTTATAAAGGGATTTTTTGGACCAAATGGAAAGATCGATTGATTAATTAATGCTTAATGCTTTTGATTTAATGTTAAATCCTTACTAAAATGTTTGTTTGTTTTTTGCCAACTTTAATAAAATTAAAATTCATTAATTTTACCGGTAAGAAATCCATACTATATTGAAATAATGATCATCACTTCAACCGTTATCATTTTCAACCCCGTTATGCAGAGTTCAACCCTGTTATTTGATAGTTTTATTGTGTGCAGAATTTACAGACAGTCAGAAAAAAATATGAAGCCTGATTAAATCCTAATGTTAATGCATATTTTGTGATAAGATATGAAGACCAATGTTAGATACAGTTTTCATGACCTGATTTGGTATTCAAATGGTAAGTATTTAAAAATAAAATTCTACATGCAATAAATGATATCAAACAAGGGACATCTCATTGAAAAGCTTCTACAATAATTTACTTGTAAATCTTTTTAAATCATATTTAAACAGGGTCCAAGTGGTCTGTGACAGGGTTGAACTCCAAAACAACTTTAAGTAAGAACACTCAATATCGATTAGAATTTCATGCCTGAGGTGGGAAAATGTATTTTCTTAAAGGTTTGACTAATCAACTATCACATGAAATGATCAGAAATATAACTATTTAAGGCATATATATATATATAAAAAGGTATCTTTTTTTATATAGACTTTTTTAAAATCTTTTTTTTTCCTCAGCATTGCAAAGATTAATTTTGACACTGATTTAATTCACAACATAATTCCAAGTCTGACTGACTGAGGTGAGCAGCACATGGTGTTGAATGCAGCAAAAACTCCAGCGGGAGTAAGTAATCCTCAGGGGTATATTTAAAATCTGATTGGTTATTGCTTGATGAGCTCAAAAGAAATGTGTGTGATTGGTGGTAATGCTCAACGCTAAAAAGAAAACTTGCATGCCACATGAGCATCTTTAACTGTAATGCCACAACACTTTTCCTTTATTTTCACATTTCACTTCAATAGTGACAGTCGTAATAGATTAATTTTGATTATGTAGGGGAATAGAAAAAATAGATTTGATAATGTTATTTACCAACACCCGCTCCTTCATTTAAAAAATACAGAAATTGTTGTGGGTTTTCACCAAAGAAACATCTTTTGCACCAGTCTTGGACTGCATAAAATATGGAAGCTTGTTTTTGAATGCAACCACATAGCAACAGCCTAGCAACCACCCAGAGTACCCTAGCAACAGCATAGGAACACCATTTCAGCTACTTTAAACTTCAAAATACTTTAAACTTTGAACAACTACAAACTACTTTAAATTTCAAAATACTTTAAACTTCGAACTTCTTCAAACTGTTGGTCCGGCTTTCTCAAGCCAACTTAAAGTTTGTCTCAACAAACTTTTTAATCTAGTTTAGTTTGATATGCGACTTGAGAAACATTTGACGTGCGAATTTCAGCAGTTATTATGCGTGTCCCATATTCTTGTCGACTGAACCAAAACTAATCATTCATGATTTAATCATTCTTTTGGCTCGATTCTTTCTAAACACGCTTGCATAACGGTCTGAAACTATTCGAATTCGTTTGGACTGCTTGGTCACTGAATTATCTGAAGTGGTTTCTCGGGTTAGTACAGTAACAACAAATAGCGCTACCGGGTCCCAGTCACTATTATTAAACAGCGTTGCGACAACTACTGAGAAGCGTTTCAATTTGATAAACACCTCTTTGTTACAAACCACAAATCATTCGATGATTTAACTAGTATTAAATCGGATGAAACAGCCTCAACATTCCCAACAAGACTGATGAGGAAAGCAGGAAAAACATTGTGCCATGAATGAAAATTAGAAGACTAATCACCACTTTTACAAATATTTACCTTGAATGTACTGTAGTAATTTACCATGGTTTGTGCAGAAATTTTGATTATTTATATTGACTTTTTTTTAACAATGACATTGATTACAAACAGCAACAAATTAACAAAAAATAATTATGTACATCATAAAATAGGTCTTAAATGTCCTATAGAACTGAATGAATCGTTTGTCACAAAATCTGTTATGTATTTTGCATTTGTGTGGCAGTAAAGTTTTAGTTATGTGTAAGTTTGTATATGTGTTTGTTGTTGTCACATGGATTAAGTGGTTCGATGGTTTTTTGTGTGGAATTTTTAGGTAAATGTGACGGTGAAGATTCTTCAAATGACAGAAGATCGGGAGTGTGTCACAAGATCCCATCAGAAGATGAAACGATGTTATGACGTGGCAGACAAAACACACAGTATCTCTGTGCGTATGGGTCGGCGAAATTCTGCCAAATGGCGAGTGTTATAACATGAAAAATGTGTCTGTGAGGCAGTTCAGTGGGGAAACTTATATAACCACTACAGCTCAGTCAAAATCAACACTGCTAGAAGATGTTGATATTGAAGTACAAGGAGTTGTTAACAACTTGAAGGTGTTTGAAGGGCACCTTGTCACCACAGAGGCGAAAGTGAACTATTTGTGTCCAAATCAACATGTTTTGCCGAATGTGAACCTCAAAACTGCAATCACAAGATGCCAACAGTGTGGGGTGTATTGTAAAACTGCAGCTGTTGTTGCAGTTTTGCGTTCTAATGTGACTGTCGAAGATTCTACTGGCAAAATGATTGAATATGTCATTGATGACTATGTGCTGTGCCAACTGCTAAATTTAGGAGGTGAAAGGTTCTTTGAAACTGATCTTCTTGTGTCAAAGCTGCTTGTGGAGGACAGAATCCAATTGAAGGGCAGAGGTAACCGTATTAACACAGCTGCATTTCTGCCTCCATGTACTGAGACTACCAAGTAGATGGATCAGGCACCAGATTCAGTCCCAACTGCAAGTTGCAGCACCTCAGGAGTCAGTGGAAGATGATCTCATGTTGGAGGACTTTTTTAGGAATGAAAGTGGTGAAGAGTTGCATTCCCTGGACATTGTTAATGAAAAGACTGAGAAGGTTGAAGAGGATGGAAAAGGTAACATGATTGATTGAATGAGAAGAGAAGAGTCTGTTGAAGGAAGTGTGAAAAAGAGCTGGAAGCATCAGTCCGTCCAAAGCATGCCAAATGTGACCGAAATGTGAAATATTCAGTGAAGAAAAAGTGAAAAATCTTGTTTGTTAAGTTGTAAATATTTTAGTAAAATGGATATTCATTGAAAAGTGTTAAACACTTGAGTTGTAAAACATTTTTTGAGTTGGATGAGTTTGTTAAAGGTTCAAGTTAAAGGTAGGTAGGTTAGAGGAAAAAAGTATAAAAGTTTAAAATGTAGGAATTTGCAAATGTTTATATAATGATAATGTGAAGTTAATTTAAGTTTATATAATTAGTCATAGTATAAATGTGCAGTTGTATTTGTAACTTTTAATGTTAAATGTTTAAATGGATGTACATTTAGAGTTGGTGCATTTATAAAGGATGGTCAATTGTTAGTTATATTTGATATTTAAAGGTGCATTATGCAACTTTTCATGTTAAAAATACCCGTTTTTCTAACCCATACATGCTTAAACAATTGCCTGATGGGCTGAATGAGCTCTTCTCTGATCACTGCGATTGCCTCTATAATCCTGTACAGTAAAATAAATAAGAGGGATTCGGGCCGAATTTGAGACTGGGCGTGACGTCATGCGCGTTCAGTTGCAGTGTTGCAGTTTCATTTGTCGCCAGAGGAGGGCATAGTTCTGCAAAAACTCAGAGACTTGCGTTATGCACCTTTAAATATATATAGTATATACATATATTTATGTATATTTTCTTTGTTTTGTGAGGATTATTTGTTTGAAATATGAGAATAATTGTTCATTGTTTTTCAAAATAAAAATTACAACTTTACTTTGTTTCATGTTTTAATGCTTAAATATTCTTGTTTAAAGGTACCGTATGTAGGATTGTGGACAAAACTGGTACTGCAATCACTTTAAAAATACTGTAGAGCCGTGTATCCCCTCCCCCTCCCCCCTGACTCGAGGTTGCCAGATAAGCTGCAGGATGAAACGTAGGCTGCTTCAATGAGCTTCCAATGGCAAGTGATGACGAGACGTACACAGTAAGTTTTTTTTTTCTGTCAATTGTGTTTATGCTTTATGAGAGATATTTTGATGAGTAATTACTTATTTTAAAAAATTACTAATTGTTGAGGTGCTGGGGCCATAATAGCTGAAGAGATAAGCGTTTTTGATTTGATATTTAATTTGATTTGATTTCTTTATTTTGAACATATAAATACAATTACAATTCAAAAAAAATCTGAGAAAAAAAAAAGGATAATAGTAAAAGAAAACAAAAAAACATAGACTTAAACAACAAAATAATACTTCCTTAATTTTCAATACGAAAAAAAAAACCTTGATTTACAAGTGCTAAAGTTTTTGTCATATTATAGGCTAAAAACAGAATAAACATTTGCCACAGAAATTATAACACGGGACAAATTCAATATCACCAATGGCTATCACAGGGTTGTTTTCAGTCCCATCAGAAAATATTGTTAGAGTAACTAAATTACATTAGCAATGGTCATACAGGTCAACTTGCAGCATGTGTAACTTAGTCCACGATATACATGAAGAACGAATGACGAATATTTTTTTCTGAGGTAAAGTTAGGCTTGTCTCAATTACGTTTCAAATTGCCATAATGGTCGTGCTAATGTTTTCATCAGCGTCTCAGCATAATGACAGAGAAACGGGCTCCTATAATGCATTGCAAATGCATACGTCCATGTGAGCTAACGTTACGTTGCTTGAACACGCATAACTTTGTTCGACTGTCATGAATATATGAAATGTCCATTGACATCCAGTACAAGTTAGCCAAGCATAGATGAATCTTACCTGTCTAGGAGAAAATTAGCAACGTTGGCGTCTGTGTTCAAATTCTTCTCCGTTTTCAGCCGTCTCCATCTTTCAAAAGCATCTCCTATACAAATTCTGGTTTTATTTCGGACTTTGTCACAACGAATTTCTGAATTATAACGAGGTCTTTTTGATTTAGTAACGTTAGACATTTTTATCCGACTAGAGTTAGGGTAGGTTAGGTTAGAGCAAAGCTGGCAACCCGGATCCCGAAACACTACTGACTTCGTGATTGGTCGATAGGTGGAGGGAGGCGCTCAGGCCAAAACACAAAATGACAACATCAACATCAGTTGAGGGCTGCAAGTCCACTTTTTAAATGACAATATCCTAGCCATACTACTGTTGTCAGTGATATAAGTATTTGAAATGAACATGATTTCTTAATGTCTAGTGACACATCAGGGCAATTTTATGATTAATTGAAATAGATTTCTTACATACAGCTCCTTTAAGTAATGCCACTGATTATAGTATTTGTATAGTAAATAATGGTGAAACAAAATATTAAGTGAATAATAGAATGAAATGTTTGGCTAATATTAAACTAACATTTTATTTGAGGGTTCACAAAAAAAGATGTTTCTTCAGGTATTTATCGTTTTCATTTTGTATATGATATTTTCTATTTTATCAGTGGTGTATAAGTGGTGATTTTAATCAAATAAAAAATTTACTTGATTTTTACACTGTGACCAATGTATTTGTTATTAAATCATTAAAAATTATGTTTTCTTAGGTTAAATTTTATTAACATGGGGAAAACATATTTGGGTTTTAGAGTAATTATAATAATGGATCAATTATTTGATTACCGAGATAACTAGGATTTTATTCAAAATGTATGACGTTGTAGTTTGCATATTACTAGGAGTTTGCCTAACTTATTAGGGCAATCATCATGTTTGGCTTAATGTACCCATTTGCACAGCAGCAAGTCTGCATGTTTTTTTTTTAATACTTTGTTTTATTAATACTAGTATTAATAGTATTGAGATACAACAACTTATGCCAGTATAATACAACAATAACATACATTAAAAAGTTGGATCTCTTTTACATAATAATAATAAAAATAATAATATAAATTAAATTAAAAAGGGAGGAAAACAAGAAAAAGGAAAACAAAAGATAATTAAAATTAATAAATGTATAAAATAAATAAATAAAAACAGGCACAGGTCAATTAGGATAGCTACACATTATGAGAGGGGGTAATTTAGGAAAAATAGTAAATGATTAAATGACTAATGATTTACTAGAAATAACATGTGAGTGAAAATAGGTTGAGAATCAAGTTATCTTATCTATTTCTACCTCATTCATTATATTACTGAAATCAGAATCTGAAATAAAGGATATAAAGGGGTTTCCAAATAGTCTTAAAAAAAGACCATTTACCTTTCAAAATGTATGTAAACTTTTCCATCGACAAACAAAAGGACATATTATTGATCCACTGTACAATAGGTGGCTTTTCCACTTTCTTCCATTACATAGCTATTAAACGCTTTGCTTGAAGTATACACGTCAATGAATCTACGAGTGCTTCTACAATGTAGCAAATTGTCAGGAAAAATCCCCAAAATAAAAATTTCTGGTCTCATTGGGAGATTGACAGATACCATCTGAGAAATAAGTAAAATTACCTCTCTTTCCAGAACTCCTGCACCTTAGGACAATTCCACATGCAGTGCAACAATGTGCCTTTATCAGTTGAGCATTTAATGCATGTGTCTGGAAAATTCTGATTAATTTTAATCTAACTGGAGTAAAATACGTTCTCATAATCCAGTAGTGCTGTATTAATTTGAGATTACTGTTAATAGTTTGCGATCGAGCATTCATACATATATTTTCCCATATATCTAAGGATATGTTCATTTTTAACTCTTCTCTCCATAAGAACAGTTTGGATTCTGAAGCTTCATTAGAGTATGACTCTAACAATTTATATAACATCGATATTAAACCTTTAGATTGGGAAGACTTTGATAGTAAAATCTCAAAATAAGTTTTTGTGAGTATTGTAAGCTTTGTTCCTTGGTAGGAAGAAACTTAGCTCCTAAACTGAAGGAATTTAAAGAAATGTTTTTTTTGGAATATGGAATATGTGCTACAATCTCTGCAAAAGACATTAAGTCATTTCCTTTATTAAAATCCTCAATTTTTTGCAGCCCTTTATCATACCATATCTTAAATCCTTAAATATCTTAAATCCTGGGTCTGACGTAGCTGGTTTGAAACCATATTGAAACATGAAAAAAGTATTTGACTGGCCTGCATACTTATGTACATCGCACCAGACTTTAATTGTATTAATGAGAATAGGGTTATGAGATATAATATCCTTGCCTTTTCTGAGAGTTTTGATATTTGCCTAATAAAGATAAAGATTAAGGGTGTACTCACACTAGGCACGGTTGCCATGAACCGGGCCCGAGTACGATTGTCCCCCCTCCCCACTCCCCCTCTGGCCTGCACTCACATAGGGTTTCAGCATTCGTGCCGGAGCACGCTTACGTCATTATGGTGCAACGGTTTCGGGATAAACAGGAAGAGCGGCGCTCTCACTGAACACAATGAAGTCCATCACTCTGTTTACTTTGTGGATCATTTTGAGTCGTTTGGTCCACAGCCCTCTCACAGCCTGTTGTTAAACAGATCTATCGCCTTTGTGGCTCGAAAATTTTCACGTAATCGTGCTGCTCGTATGAGGAGGTTTGCAAGGTACCAGCTGAAGTGCAGCAAGGACTTTGCAGCTTTGATTACGGACTACAGCAGTAGCGGTTTTAGGCACGGGCGAACCGGGCAATCGCCCGGGGCGGCTTTTTTTTGGGGGGGCGGCACCGCCGGCACGAGCAGAAAAAAAAAATCTGCGCTGCGAAGCGGTTTTGTATTATCTATCATTTCACTGTGTGGGGAATTGGCAAATTTGCGCCCCCTCTCAGCTACAGGCGCCCCTGCTTGCTGAGAAGATGCCGTGCACATAAGCGGTTTGTTTGAGAAGGGGAAAGGAGAGGGGGCGCGGATGCGCGGGCGCGGATGACAGTTCACCTCTGGGTCTCTCCCAAATGGAACGGACAAGGGGGGCGGGGATCCATATAGTTATCGAAGTCAGTCACACCTCGACTTTCTTCCAAATAACGCACATTTCATTCATAATATTAAAATACAGGCCTCTATATTTCCTGCACAGTTTTGTTTTTCTGAATGGTCTGAATGGTTAATAAAAATAGGTAATACAAAACGATTACTTGGTCACCACCACCCAGGTGAATTGGTTTAGTCTTGACTTCTGGTCGTGACTCGTGAGTGACAGTTATGGGGGATCAGGGGATCTGTTGATTGTCGATGTCGAGTGCCAAATAAGAGATGGACAAGAAAGGTCAAAGCCATCAGGTGCCCAATTTAGAAACGAGCGAAAGATAAAGGTATGCAATGCATCTATGTTTTCTCTGTATGATTACGGTATCCATGTCATGAATGAAGGGGCAATATTAATTGGTGGGTATAACTCTTATTTGTTAGTCTTTTTGCTATGATTCTTGCTATATAACAATAATTCGGTTTTAACTCAAACACGAGATCTAATTTCACCATAATATTGTTCTTTGCAACAAAACTGTTGCAAGTTCAGTTATTACACTGCAAAAATGCTTTTCTTACTAGGTATTTTTGTCTTGTTTCCAGTCCAAATATCAAACATTTCTTAAATAAAGATGCATAACGTTATTTTACTAAAGTAGTAAAATGACATAAGATATTAAATCTTGTTTTCAGGAGAAATAAATAAAAATTGGGTTTTTGCTTAAAACAAGCAAAACATATCTGCCATTGGGGTAAGAAATATTATTTGGGGGGGGGGGGGGGGGGGGGGGGAATGGGTCTCGCCCAGGGTGTAATTCAATGTAGAACCGCCACTGGACTACAGTTCCCGACGTCACGCGCGTCCTGTTCCGTGCTCCAGCACGGTTAGCGCTCACACTGCATGCGAACCGCGCCCGAGTCCAACTGAACCGTGCTCTGGCCCACCTCTTCCAAGCGGGCCAGGGCCGGCTAATCGAGCCGCGCCCGGGCACGGTTCGGAGCGCAGATGGGAGTTTTACTTACTCAAACATGTTCTGAGGGCAGAAAGGAAAATGATTGGTTTACAGCTTCAACCAATGAAACTGAAGCAAGGGCGGGGTTTAGACGTTTGAATTTGATGTGCGCTGCGGTCTGCGGACGTGCGGAGGGATTCTTGGGGAATAGTCGGAATAAAAGACAGATGTTCGTGGGAGAGCGCATTTATTGCAAGGTAAGTGAATTTACTACTATATTTGGTTACAATTCAACATCCTCTAACGTTTACTAAGATAATAAGCGAACATTTAAAATGCACAGAACTAATATCATCGTCTAAATATCATATTGTATGCATTTTGATTTGACTGTTTCATCAGTCGACCAAAACAAAGCTGCTTATGGTGTAACCGGTGTAAAACATGCTTTTCCAATGGTACCTCGCTGTCTGTTAAATTGATATGAGAGAACAGAACTCGTTCAAATTTTCCGCGATATTTCAACGCCGGTTAAAATGATCTCCCGCCTTAGCGCTTCTCTCGAGCTCGATTCAAATCGCTGTTATTTTTAGTGTATTATGCGCTGCTCTCAGGGTAGTAGTACTCAATAGATTCAAATCGCTGTTTTTTTAGTGTATTACGCGCTGCTCTCAGGGTAGTAGTACTCAATAGATTCAAATCACTGTTATTTTAGTGTATTACGCGCTGCTCTCAGGGCAGGAGTACTCAATAGATTCAAATCGCTGTTATATTAGTGTATTACGCGCTGCTCTCAGGGTAGTAGTACTCAATAGATTCAAATCGCTGTTTTTTTAGTGTATTACGCGCTGCTCTCAGGGTAGTAGTACTCAATAGATTCAAATCACTGTTATTTTAGTGTATTACGCGCTGCTCTCAGGGCAGGAGTACTCAATAGATTCAAATCGCTGTTATTTTTAGTGTATTATGCGCTGCTCTCAGGGCAGGAGTACTCAATAGATTCAAATCACTGTTATTTTTAGTGTATTACGCGCTGCTCTCAGGGCAGGAGTACTCAATAGATTCAAATCGCTGTTATTTTTAGTGTATGATGCGCTGCTCTCAGGGCAGGAGTACTCAATAGATTCAAATCGCTGTTATTTTTGTGTACTCAATAGATTCAAATCGCTGTTATTTTTAGTGTATTATGCGCTGCTCTCAGGGCAGGAGTACTCAATAGATTCAAATCGCTGTTATTTTAGCGTATTACGCGCTGCTCTCAGGGCAGGAGTACTCAATAGATTCAAATCGCTGTTATTTTAGTGTATGATGCGCTGCTCTCAGGGCAGGAGTACTCAATAGATTTAAATCGCTATTATTTTAGTGTATTACGCGCTGCTCTCAGGGCAGGAGTACTCAATAGATTTAAATCGCTGTTATTTTAGTGTATTACGCGCTGCTCTCAGGGCAGGAGTACTCAATAGATTCAAATCACTGTTATTTTAGTGTATTATGCGCTGCTCTCAGGGCAGGAGTACTCAATAGATTCAAATCACTGTTATTTTTAGTGTATTATGCGCTGCTCTCAGGGCAGGAGTACTCAATAGATTCAAATCACTGTTATTTTAGTGTATTATGCGCTGCTCTCAGGGCAGGAGTACTCAATAGATTCAAATTGCTGTTATTTTAGTGTATTATGCGCTGCTCTCAGGGCAGGAGTACTCAATAGATTCAAATTGCTGTTATTTTTAGTGTATGATGCGCTGCTCTCAGGGCAGGAGTACTCAATAGATTCAAATCGCTGTTATTTGTAGTGTATTATGCGCTGCTCTCAGGGCAGGAGTACTCAATAGATTCAAATCACTGTTATTTTAGTGTATTTCGCGCTGCTCTCAGGGCAGGAGCACTCAATTAATTCAAATTGCTGTTATTTTAGTGTATTACGCGCTGCTCTCAGGGCAGGAGTACTCAATAGATTCAAATCGCTGTTATTTTTAGTGTATTATGCGCTGCTCTCAGGGCAGGAGTACTCAATAGATTCAAATTGCTGTTATTTTAGTGTATTTCGCGCTGCTCTCAGGGCAGGAGCACTCAATTAATTCAAATTGCTGTTATTTTAGTGTATTACGCGCTGCTCTCAGGGCAGGAGTACTCAATAGATTTAAATCGCTGTTATTTTTAGTGTATTATGCGCTGCTCTCAGGGCAGGAGTACTCAATAGATTCAAATCACTGTTATTTTTAGTGTATTATGCGCTGCTCTCAGGGTAGGAGCACTCAATTAATTCAAATTGCTGTTATTTTAGTGTATTACACGCTGCTTTCAGAGCAGGAGTACTCAATAGATTCAAATCACTTTTATTTTAGTGTATTACGCGCTGCTCTCAGGGCAGGAGTACTCAATAGATTCAAATCGCTGTTATTTTAGTGTATTACGCGCTGCTCTCAGGGCAGGAGTACTCAATAGATTCAAATCGCTGTTATTTTTAGTGTATTATGCGCTGCTCTCAGGGTAGTAGTACTCAATAGATTCAAATCGCTGTTTTTTTAGTGTATTACGCGCTGCTCTCAGGGTAGTAGTACTCAATAGATTCAAATCACTGTTATTTTAGTGTATTACGCGCTGCTCTCAGGGCAGGAGTACTCAATAGATTCAAATCGCTGTTATATTAGTGTATTACGCGCTGCTCTCAGGGTAGTAGTACTCAATAGATTCAAATCGCTGTTTTTTTAGTGTATTACGCGCTGCTCTCAGGGTAGTAGTACTCAATAGATTCAAATCACTGTTATTTTAGTGTATTACGCGCTGCTCTCAGGGCAGGAGTACTCAATAGATTCAAATCGCTGTTATTTTTAGTGTATTATGCGCTGCTCTCAGGGCAGGAGTACTCAATAGATTCAAATCACTGTTATTTTTAGTGTATTACGCGCTGCTCTCAGGGCAGGAGTACTCAATAGATTCAAATCGCTGTTATTTTTAGTGTATGATGCGCTGCTCTCAGGGCAGGAGTACTCAATAGATTCAAATCGCTGTTATTTTTGTGTACTCAATAGATTCAAATCGCTGTTATTTTTAGTGTATTATGCGCTGCTCTCAGGGCAGGAGTACTCAATAGATTCAAATCGCTGTTATTTTAGCGTATTACGCGCTGCTCTCAGGGCAGGAGTACTCAATAGATTCAAATCGCTGTTATTTTAGTGTATGATGCGCTGCTCTCAGGGCAGGAGTACTCAATAGATTTAAATCGCTATTATTTTAGTGTATTACGCGCTGCTCTCAGGGCAGGAGTACTCAATAGATTTAAATCGCTGTTATTTTAGTGTATTACGCGCTGCTCTCAGGGCAGGAGTACTCAATAGATTCAAATCACTGTTATTTTAGTGTATTATGCGCTGCTCTCAGGGCAGGAGTACTCAATAGATTCAAATCACTGTTATTTTTAGTGTATTATGCGCTGCTCTCAGGGCAGGAGTACTCAATAGATTCAAATCACTGTTATTTTAGTGTATTATGCGCTGCTCTCAGGGCAGGAGTACTCAATAGATTCAAATTGCTGTTATTTTAGTGTATTATGCGCTGCTCTCAGGGCAGGAGTACTCAATAGATTCAAATTGCTGTTATTTTTAGTGTATGATGCGCTGCTCTCAGGGCAGGAGTACTCAATAGATTCAAATCGCTGTTATTTGTAGTGTATTATGCGCTGCTCTCAGGGCAGGAGTACTCAATAGATTCAAATCACTGTTATTTTAGTGTATTTCGCGCTGCTCTCAGGGCAGGAGCACTCAATTAATTCAAATTGCTGTTATTTTAGTGTATTACGCGCTGCTCTCAGGGCAGGAGTACTCAATAGATTCAAATCGCTGTTATTTTTAGTGTATTATGCGCTGCTCTCAGGGCAGGAGTACTCAATAGATTCAAATTGCTGTTATTTTAGTGTATTTCGCGCTGCTCTCAGGGCAGGAGCACTCAATTAATTCAAATTGCTGTTATTTTAGTGTATTACGCGCTGCTCTCAGGGCAGGAGTACTCAATAGATTTAAATCGCTGTTATTTTTAGTGTATTATGCGCTGCTCTCAGGGCAGGAGTACTCAATAGATTCAAATCACTGTTATTTTTAGTGTATTATGCGCTGCTCTCAGGGTAGGAGCACTCAATTAATTCAAATTGCTGTTATTTTAGTGTATTACACGCTGCTTTCAGAGCAGGAGTACTCAATAGATTCAAATCACTTTTATTTTAGTGTATTACGCGCTGCTCTCAGGGCAGGAGTACTCAATAGATTCAAATCGCTGTTATTTTAGTGTATTACGCGCTGCTCTCAGGGCAGGAGTACTCAATAGATTCAAATCACTGTTATTTTAGTGTATTACGCGCTGCTCTCAGGGCAGGAGTACTCAATAGATTCAAATCACTGTTATTTTAGTGTATTATGCGCTGCTCTCAGGGCAGGAGTACTCAATAGATTCAAATCACTGTTATTTTTAGTGTATTACGCGCTGCTCTCAGGGCAGGAGTACTCAATAGATTCAAATCGCTGTTATTTTTAGTGTATGATGCGCTGCTCTCAGGGCAGGAGTACTCAATAGATTCAAATCGCTGTTATTTTTGTGTACTCAATAGATTCAAATCGCTGTTATTTTTAGTGTATTATGCGCTGCTCTCAGGGCAGGAGTACTCAATAGATTCAAATCGCTGTTATTTTAGCGTATTACGCGCTGCTCTCAGGGCAGGAGTACTCAATAGATTCAAATCGCTGTTATTTTAGTGTATTATGCGCTGCTCTCAGGGCAGGAGTACTCAATAGATTTAAATCGCTATTATTTTAGCGTATTACGCGCTGCTCTCAGGGCAGGAGTACTCAATAGATTCAAATCGCTGTTATTTTAGTGTATTATGCGCTGCTCTCAGGGCAGGAGTACTCAATAGATTTAAATCGCTGTTATTTTAGTGTATTACGCGCTGCTCTCAGGGCAGGAGTACTCAATAGATTCAAATCACTGTTATTTTAGTGTATTATGCGCTGCTCTCAGGGCAGGAGTACTCAATAGATTCAAATCACTGTTATTTTTAGTGTATTATGCGCTGCTCTCAGGGCAGGAGTACTCAATAGATTCAAATCACTGTTATTTTAGTGTATTATGCGCTGCTCTCAGGGCAGGAGTACTCAATAGATTCAAATTGCTGTTATTTTAGTGTATTATGCGCTGCTCTCAGGGCAGGAGTACTCAATAGATTCAAATTGCTGTTATTTTTAGTGTATGATGCGCTGCTCTCAGGGCAGGAGTACTCAATAGATTCAAATCGCTGTTATTTGTAGTGTATTATGCGCTGCTCTCAGGGCAGGAGTACTCAATAGATTCAAATCACTGTTATTTTAGTGTATTTCGCGCTGCTCTCAGGGCAGGAGCACTCAATTAATTCAAATTGCTGTTATTTTAGTGTATTACGCGCTGCTCTCAGGGCAGGAGTACTCAATAGATTCAAATCGCTGTTATTTTTAGTGTATTATGCGCTGCTCTCAGGGCAGGAGTACTCAATAGATTCAAATTGCTGTCATTTTTAGTGTATGATGCGCTGCTCTCAGGGCAGGAGTACTCAATAGATTCAAATTGCTGTTATTTTAGTGTATTACGCGCTGCTCTCAGGGCAGGAGTACTCAATAGATTCAAATTGCTGTCATTTTTAGTGTATGATGCGCTGCTCTCAGGGCAGGAGTACTCAATAGATTTAAATCGCTGTTATTTTTAGTGTATTATGCGCTGCTCTCAGGGCAGGAGTACTCAATAGATTCAAATCACTGTTATTTTTAGTGTATTATGCGCTGCTCTCAGGGTAGGAGCACTCAATTAATTCAAATTGCTGTTATTTTAGTGTATTACACGCTGCTTTCAGAGCAGGAGTACTCAATAGATTCAAATCACTTTTATTTTAGTGTATTACGCGCTGCTCTCAGGGCAGGAGTACTCAATAGATTCAAATCGCTGTTATTTTTGTGTACTCAATAGATTCAAATCGCTGTTATTTTTAGTGTATTATGCGCTGCTCTCAGGGCAGGAGTACTCAATAGATTCAAATCGCTGTTATTTTAGCGTATTACGCGCTGCTCTCAGGGCAGGAGTACTCAATAGATTCAAATCGCTGTTATTTTAGTGTATTATGCGCTGCTCTCAGGGCAGGAGTACTCAATAGATTTAAATCGCTATTATTTTTACGCGCTGCTCTCAGGGCAGGAGTACTCAATAGATTCAAATCACTGTTATTTTAGTGTATTATGCGCTGCTCTCAGGGCAGGAGTACTCAATAGATTCAAATCACTGTTATTTTTAGTGTATTATGCGCTGCTCTCAGGGCAGGAGTACTCAATAGATTCAAATTGCTGTTATTTTAGTGTATTATGCGCTGCTCTCAGGGCAGGAGTACTCAATAGATTCAAATTGCTGTTATTTTTAGTGTATGATGCGCTGCTCTCAGGGCAGGAGTACTCAATAGATTCAAATCGCTGTTATTTGTAGTGTATTATGCGCTGCTCTCAGGGCAGGAGTACTCAATAGATTCAAATCACTGTTATTTTAGTGTATTTCGCGCTGCTCTCAGGGCAGGAGCACTCAATTAATTCAAATTGCTGTTATTTTAGTGTATTACGCGCTGCTCTCAGGGCAGGAGTACTCAATAGATTCAAATCGCTGTTATTTTTAGTGTATTATGCGCTGCTCTCAGGGCAGGAGTACTCAATAGATTCAAATTGCTGTCATTTTTAGTGTATGATGCGCTGCTCTCAGGGCAGGAGTACTCAATAGATTCAAATTGCTGTTATTTTAGTGTATTTCGCGCTGCTCTCAGGGCAGGAGTACTCAATAGATTTAAATCGCTGTTATTTTTAGTGTATTACGTGCTGCTCTCAGGGCAGGAGTACTCAATAGATTCAAATCGCTGTTTTTTTAGTGTACTCAATAGATTCAAATCGCTGTTATTTTTAGTGTATGATGCGCTGCTCTCAGGGCAGGAGTACTCAATAGATTCAAATCGCTGTTATTTTAGTGTATGATGCGCTGCTCTCAGGGCAGGAGTACTCAATAGATTTAAATCGCTATTATTTTAGTGTATTACGCGCTGCTCTCAGGGCAGGAGTACTCAATAGATTTAAATCGCTGTTATTTTAGTGTATTACGCGCTGCTCTCAGGGCAGGAGTACTCAATAGATTCAAATCACTGTTATTTTAGTGTATTATGCGCTGCTCTCAGGGCAGGAGTACTCAATAGATTCAAATCACTGTTATTTTTAGTGTATTATGCGCTGCTCTCAGGGCAGGAGTACTCAATAGATTCAAATCACTGTTATTTTAGTGTATTATGCGCTGCTCTCAGGGCAGGAGTACTCAATAGATTCAAATTGCTGTTATTTTAGTGTATTATGCGCTGCTCTCAGGGCAGGAGTACTCAATAGATTCAAATTGCTGTTATTTTTAGTGTATGATGCGCTGCTCTCAGGGCAGGAGTACTCAATAGATTCAAATCGCTGTTATTTGTAGTGTATTATGCGCTGCTCTCAGGGCAGGAGTACTCAATAGATTCAAATCACTGTTATTTTAGTGTATTTCGCGCTGCTCTCAGGGCAGGAGCACTCAATTAATTCAAATTGCTGTTATTTTAGTGTATTACGCGCTGCTCTCAGGGCAGGAGTACTCAATAGATTCAAATCGCTGTTATTTTTAGTGTATTATGCGCTGCTCTCAGGGCAGGAGTACTCAATAGATTCAAATTGCTGTTATTTTAGTGTATTTCGCGCTGCTCTCAGGGCAGGAGCACTCAATTAATTCAAATTGCTGTTATTTTAGTGTATTACGCGCTGCTCTCAGGGCAGGAGTACTCAATAGATTTAAATCGCTGTTATTTTTAGTGTATTATGCGCTGCTCTCAGGGCAGGAGTACTCAATAGATTCAAATCACTGTTATTTTTAGTGTATTATGCGCTGCTCTCAGGGTAGGAGCACTCAATTAATTCAAATTGCTGTTATTTTAGTGTATTACACGCTGCTTTCAGAGCAGGAGTACTCAATAGATTCAAATCACTTTTATTTTAGTGTATTACGCGCTGCTCTCAGGGCAGGAGTACTCAATAGATTCAAATCGCTGTTATTTTAGTGTATTACGCGCTGCTCTCAGGGCAGGAGTACTCAATAGATTCAAATCACTGTTATTTTAGTGTATTACGCGCTGCTCTCAGGGCAGGAGTACTCAATAGATTCAAATCACTGTTATTTTAGTGTATTATGCGCTGCTCTCAGGGCAGGAGTACTCAATAGATTCAAATCACTGTTATTTTTAGTGTATTACGCGCTGCTCTCAGGGCAGGAGTACTCAATAGATTCAAATCGCTGTTATTTTTAGTGTATGATGCGCTGCTCTCAGGGCAGGAGTACTCAATAGATTCAAATCGCTGTTATTTTTGTGTACTCAATAGATTCAAATCGCTGTTATTTTTAGTGTATTATGCGCTGCTCTCAGGGCAGGAGTACTCAATAGATTCAAATCGCTGTTATTTTAGCGTATTACGCGCTGCTCTCAGGGCAGGAGTACTCAATAGATTCAAATCGCTGTTATTTTAGTGTATTATGCGCTGCTCTCAGGGCAGGAGTACTCAATAGATTTAAATCGCTATTATTTTAGCGTATTACGCGCTGCTCTCAGGGCAGGAGTACTCAATAGATTCAAATCGCTGTTATTTTAGTGTATTATGCGCTGCTCTCAGGGCAGGAGTACTCAATAGATTTAAATCGCTGTTATTTTAGTGTATTACGCGCTGCTCTCAGGGCAGGAGTACTCAATAGATTCAAATCACTGTTATTTTAGTGTATTATGCGCTGCTCTCAGGGCAGGAGTACTCAATAGATTCAAATCACTGTTATTTTTAGTGTATTATGCGCTGCTCTCAGGGCAGGAGTACTCAATAGATTCAAATCACTGTTATTTTAGTGTATTATGCGCTGCTCTCAGGGCAGGAGTACTCAATAGATTCAAATTGCTGTTATTTTAGTGTATTATGCGCTGCTCTCAGGGCAGGAGTACTCAATAGATTCAAATTGCTGTTATTTTTAGTGTATGATGCGCTGCTCTCAGGGCAGGAGTACTCAATAGATTCAAATCGCTGTTATTTGTAGTGTATTATGCGCTGCTCTCAGGGCAGGAGTACTCAATAGATTCAAATCACTGTTATTTTAGTGTATTTCGCGCTGCTCTCAGGGCAGGAGTACTCAATAGATTCAAATTGCTGTTATTTTAGTGTATTACGCGCTGCTCTCAGGGCAGGAGTACTCAATAGATTCAAATTGCTGTCATTTTTAGTGTATGATGCGCTGCTCTCAGGGCAGGAGTACTCAATAGATTTAAATCGCTGTTATTTTTAGTGTATTATGCGCTGCTCTCAGGGCAGGAGTACTCAATAGATTCAAATCACTGTTATTTTTAGTGTATTATGCGCTGCTCTCAGGGTAGGAGCACTCAATTAATTCAAATTGCTGTTATTTTAGTGTATTACACGCTGCTTTCAGAGCAGGAGTACTCAATAGATTCAAATCACTTTTATTTTAGTGTATTACGCGCTGCTCTCAGGGCAGGAGTACTCAATAGATTCAAATCGCTGTTATTTTTGTGTACTCAATAGATTCAAATCGCTGTTATTTTTAGTGTATTATGCGCTGCTCTCAGGGCAGGAGTACTCAATAGATTCAAATCGCTGTTATTTTAGCGTATTACGCGCTGCTCTCAGGGCAGGAGTACTCAATAGATTCAAATCGCTGTTATTTTAGTGTATTATGCGCTGCTCTCAGGGCAGGAGTACTCAATAGATTTAAATCGCTATTATTTTTACGCGCTGCTCTCAGGGCAGGAGTACTCAATAGATTCAAATCACTGTTATTTTAGTGTATTATGCGCTGCTCTCAGGGCAGGAGTACTCAATAGATTCAAATCACTGTTATTTTTAGTGTATTATGCGCTGCTCTCAGGGCAGGAGTACTCAATAGATTCAAATTGCTGTTATTTTAGTGTATTATGCGCTGCTCTCAGGGCAGGAGTACTCAATAGATTCAAATTGCTGTTATTTTTAGTGTATGATGCGCTGCTCTCAGGGCAGGAGTACTCAATAGATTCAAATCGCTGTTATTTGTAGTGTATTATGCGCTGCTCTCAGGGCAGGAGTACTCAATAGATTCAAATCACTGTTATTTTAGTGTATTTCGCGCTGCTCTCAGGGCAGGAGCACTCAATTAATTCAAATTGCTGTTATTTTAGTGTATTACGCGCTGCTCTCAGGGCAGGAGTACTCAATAGATTCAAATCGCTGTTATTTTTAGTGTATTATGCGCTGCTCTCAGGGCAGGAGTACTCAATAGATTCAAATTGCTGTCATTTTTAGTGTATGATGCGCTGCTCTCAGGGCAGGAGTACTCAATAGATTCAAATTGCTGTTATTTTAGTGTATTTCGCGCTGCTCTCAGGGCAGGAGTACTCAATAGATTTAAATCGCTGTTATTTTTAGTGTATTACGTGCTGCTCTCAGGGCAGGAGTACTCAATAGATTCAAATCGCTGTTTTTTTAGTGTACTCAATAGATTCAAATCGCTGTTATTTTTAGTGTATGATGCGCTGCTCTCAGGGCAGGAGTACTCAATAGATTCAAATCGCTGTTATTTTAGTGTATGATGCGCTGCTCTCAGGGCAGGAGTACTCAATAGATTTAAATCGCTATTATTTTAGTGTATTACGCGCTGCTCTCAGGGCAGGAGTACTCAATAGATTTAAATCGCTGTTATTTTAGTGTATTACGCGCTGCTCTCAGGGCAGGAGTACTCAATAGATTCAAATCACTGTTATTTTAGTGTATTATGCGCTGCTCTCAGGGCAGGAGTACTCAATAGATTCAAATCACTGTTATTTTTAGTGTATTATGCGCTGCTCTCAGGGCAGGAGTACTCAATAGATTCAAATCACTGTTATTTTAGTGTATTATGCGCTGCTCTCAGGGCAGGAGTACTCAATAGATTCAAATTGCTGTTATTTTAGTGTATTATGCGCTGCTCTCAGGGCAGGAGTACTCAATAGATTCAAATTGCTGTTATTTTTAGTGTATGATGCGCTGCTCTCAGGGCAGGAGTACTCAATAGATTCAAATCGCTGTTATTTGTAGTGTATTATGCGCTGCTCTCAGGGCAGGAGTACTCAATAGATTCAAATCACTGTTATTTTAGTGTATTTCGCGCTGCTCTCAGGGCAGGAGCACTCAATTAATTCAAATTGCTGTTATTTTAGTGTATTACGCGCTGCTCTCAGGGCAGGAGTACTCAATAGATTCAAATCGCTGTTATTTTTAGTGTATTATGCGCTGCTCTCAGGGCAGGAGTACTCAATAGATTCAAATTGCTGTTATTTTAGTGTATTTCGCGCTGCTCTCAGGGCAGGAGCACTCAATTAATTCAAATTGCTGTTATTTTAGTGTATTACGCGCTGCTCTCAGGGCAGGAGTACTCAATAGATTTAAATCGCTGTTATTTTTAGTGTATTATGCGCTGCTCTCAGGGCAGGAGTACTCAATAGATTCAAATCACTGTTATTTTTAGTGTATTATGCGCTGCTCTCAGGGTAGGAGCACTCAATTAATTCAAATTGCTGTTATTTTAGTGTATTACACGCTGCTTTCAGAGCAGGAGTACTCAATAGATTCAAATCACTTTTATTTTAGTGTATTACGCGCTGCTCTCAGGGCAGGAGTACTCAATAGATTCAAATCGCTGTTATTTTAGTGTATTACGCGCTGCTCTCAGGGCAGGAGTACTCAATAGATTCAAATCACTGTTATTTTAGTGTATTACGCGCTGCTCTCAGGGCAGGAGTACTCAATAGATTCAAATCACTGTTATTTTAGTGTATTATGCGCTGCTCTCAGGGCAGGAGTACTCAATAGATTCAAATCACTGTTATTTTTAGTGTATTACGCGCTGCTCTCAGGGCAGGAGTACTCAATAGATTCAAATCGCTGTTATTTTTAGTGTATGATGCGCTGCTCTCAGGGCAGGAGTACTCAATAGATTCAAATCGCTGTTATTTTTGTGTACTCAATAGATTCAAATCGCTGTTATTTTTAGTGTATTATGCGCTGCTCTCAGGGCAGGAGTACTCAATAGATTCAAATCGCTGTTATTTTAGCGTATTACGCGCTGCTCTCAGGGCAGGAGTACTCAATAGATTCAAATCGCTGTTATTTTAGTGTATTATGCGCTGCTCTCAGGGCAGGAGTACTCAATAGATTTAAATCGCTATTATTTTAGCGTATTACGCGCTGCTCTCAGGGCAGGAGTACTCAATAGATTCAAATCGCTGTTATTTTAGTGTATTATGCGCTGCTCTCAGGGCAGGAGTACTCAATAGATTTAAATCGCTGTTATTTTAGTGTATTACGCGCTGCTCTCAGGGCAGGAGTACTCAATAGATTCAAATCACTGTTATTTTAGTGTATTATGCGCTGCTCTCAGGGCAGGAGTACTCAATAGATTCAAATCACTGTTATTTTTAGTGTATTATGCGCTGCTCTCAGGGCAGGAGTACTCAATAGATTCAAATCACTGTTATTTTAGTGTATTATGCGCTGCTCTCAGGGCAGGAGTACTCAATAGATTCAAATTGCTGTTATTTTAGTGTATTATGCGCTGCTCTCAGGGCAGGAGTACTCAATAGATTCAAATTGCTGTTATTTTTAGTGTATGATGCGCTGCTCTCAGGGCAGGAGTACTCAATAGATTCAAATCGCTGTTATTTGTAGTGTATTATGCGCTGCTCTCAGGGCAGGAGTACTCAATAGATTCAAATCACTGTTATTTTAGTGTATTTCGCGCTGCTCTCAGGGCAGGAGCACTCAATTAATTCAAATTGCTGTTATTTTAGTGTATTACGCGCTGCTCTCAGGGCAGGAGTACTCAATAGATTCAAATCGCTGTTATTTTTAGTGTATTATGCGCTGCTCTCAGGGCAGGAGTACTCAATAGATTCAAATTGCTGTCATTTTTAGTGTATGATGCGCTGCTCTCAGGGCAGGAGTACTCAATAGATTCAAATTGCTGTTATTTTAGTGTATTACGCGCTGCTCTCAGGGCAGGAGTACTCAATAGATTCAAATTGCTGTCATTTTTAGTGTATGATGCGCTGCTCTCAGGGCAGGAGTACTCAATAGATTTAAATCGCTGTTATTTTTAGTGTATTATGCGCTGCTCTCAGGGCAGGAGTACTCAATAGATTCAAATCACTGTTATTTTTAGTGTATTATGCGCTGCTCTCAGGGTAGGAGCACTCAATTAATTCAAATTGCTGTTATTTTAGTGTATTACACGCTGCTTTCAGAGCAGGAGTACTCAATAGATTCAAATCACTTTTATTTTAGTGTATTACGCGCTGCTCTCAGGGCAGGAGTACTCAATAGATTCAAATCGCTGTTATTTTAGTGTATTACGCGCTGCTCTCAGGGCAGGAGTACTCAATAGATTCAAATCACTGTTATTTTAGTGTATTATGCGCTGCTCTCAGGGCAGGAGTACTCAATAGATTCAAATCACTGTTATTTTAGTGTATTATGCGCTGCTCTCAGGGCAGGAGTACTCAATAGATTCAAATCACTGTTATTTTAGTGTATTACGCGCTGCTCTCAGGGCAGGAGTACTCAATAGATTCAAATCACTGTTATTTTAGTGTATTATGCGCTGCTCTCAGGGCAGGAGTACTCAATAGATTCAAATCACTGTTATTTTTAGTGTATTACGCGCTGCTCTCAGGGCAGGAGTACTCAATAGATTCAAATCGCTGTTATTTTTAGTGTATGATGCGCTGCTCTCAGGGCAGGAGTACTCAATAGATTCAAATCGCTGTTATTTTTGTGTACTCAATAGATTCAAATCGCTGTTATTTTTAGTGTATTATGCGCTGCTCTCAGGGCAGGAGTACTCAATAGATTCAAATCGCTGTTATTTTAGCGTATTACGCGCTGCTCTCAGGGCAGGAGTACTCAATAGATTCAAATCGCTGTTATTTTAGTGTATTATGCGCTGCTCTCAGGGCAGGAGTACTCAATAGATTTAAATCGCTATTATTTTTACGCGCTGCTCTCAGGGCAGGAGTACTCAATAGATTCAAATCACTGTTATTTTAGTGTATTATGCGCTGCTCTCAGGGCAGGAGTACTCAATAGATTCAAATCACTGTTATTTTTAGTGTATTATGCGCTGCTCTCAGGGCAGGAGTACTCAATAGATTCAAATTGCTGTTATTTTAGTGTATTATGCGCTGCTCTCAGGGCAGGAGTACTCAATAGATTCAAATTGCTGTTATTTTTAGTGTATGATGCGCTGCTCTCAGGGCAGGAGTACTCAATAGATTCAAATCGCTGTTATTTGTAGTGTATTATGCGCTGCTCTCAGGGCAGGAGTACTCAATAGATTCAAATCGCTGTTATATTAGTGTATTACGCGCTGCTCTCAGGGTAGTAGTACTCAATAGATTCAAATCGCTGTTTTTTTAGTGTATTACGCGCTGCTCTCAGGGTAGTAGTACTCAATAGATTCAAATCACTGTTATTTTAGTGTATTACGCGCTGCTCTCAGGGCAGGAGTACTCAATAGATTCAAATCGCTGTTATTTTTAGTGTATTATGCGCTGCTCTCAGGGCAGGAGTACTCAATAGATTCAAATCACTGTTATTTTTAGTGTATTACGCGCTGCTCTCAGGGCAGGAGTACTCAATAGATTCAAATCGCTGTTATTTTTAGTGTATGATGCGCTGCTCTCAGGGCAGGAGTACTCAATAGATTCAAATCGCTGTTATTTTTGTGTACTCAATAGATTCAAATCGCTGTTATTTTTAGTGTATTATGCGCTGCTCTCAGGGCAGGAGTACTCAATAGATTCAAATCGCTGTTATTTTAGCGTATTACGCGCTGCTCTCAGGGCAGGAGTACTCAATAGATTCAAATCGCTGTTATTTTAGTGTATGATGCGCTGCTCTCAGGGCAGGAGTACTCAATAGATTTAAATCGCTATTATTTTAGTGTATTACGCGCTGCTCTCAGGGCAGGAGTACTCAATAGATTTAAATCGCTGTTATTTTAGTGTATTACGCGCTGCTCTCAGGGCAGGAGTACTCAATAGATTCAAATCACTGTTATTTTAGTGTATTATGCGCTGCTCTCAGGGCAGGAGTACTCAATAGATTCAAATCACTGTTATTTTTAGTGTATTATGCGCTGCTCTCAGGGCAGGAGTACTCAATAGATTCAAATCACTGTTATTTTAGTGTATTATGCGCTGCTCTCAGGGCAGGAGTACTCAATAGATTCAAATTGCTGTTATTTTAGTGTATTATGCGCTGCTCTCAGGGCAGGAGTACTCAATAGATTCAAATTGCTGTTATTTTTAGTGTATGATGCGCTGCTCTCAGGGCAGGAGTACTCAATAGATTCAAATCGCTGTTATTTGTAGTGTATTATGCGCTGCTCTCAGGGCAGGAGTACTCAATAGATTCAAATCACTGTTATTTTAGTGTATTTCGCGCTGCTCTCAGGGCAGGAGCACTCAATTAATTCAAATTGCTGTTATTTTAGTGTATTACGCGCTGCTCTCAGGGCAGGAGTACTCAATAGATTCAAATCGCTGTTATTTTTAGTGTATTATGCGCTGCTCTCAGGGCAGGAGTACTCAATAGATTCAAATTGCTGTTATTTTAGTGTATTTCGCGCTGCTCTCAGGGCAGGAGCACTCAATTAATTCAAATTGCTGTTATTTTAGTGTATTACGCGCTGCTCTCAGGGCAGGAGTACTCAATAGATTTAAATCGCTGTTATTTTTAGTGTATTATGCGCTGCTCTCAGGGCAGGAGTACTCAATAGATTCAAATCACTGTTATTTTTAGTGTATTATGCGCTGCTCTCAGGGTAGGAGCACTCAATTAATTCAAATTGCTGTTATTTTAGTGTATTACACGCTGCTTTCAGAGCAGGAGTACTCAATAGATTCAAATCACTTTTATTTTAGTGTATTACGCGCTGCTCTCAGGGCAGGAGTACTCAATAGATTCAAATCGCTGTTATTTTAGTGTATTACGCGCTGCTCTCAGGGCAGGAGTACTCAATAGATTCAAATCACTGTTATTTTAGTGTATTACGCGCTGCTCTCAGGGCAGGAGTACTCAATAGATTCAAATCACTGTTATTTTAGTGTATTATGCGCTGCTCTCAGGGCAGGAGTACTCAATAGATTCAAATCACTGTTATTTTTAGTGTATTACGCGCTGCTCTCAGGGCAGGAGTACTCAATAGATTCAAATCGCTGTTATTTTTAGTGTATGATGCGCTGCTCTCAGGGCAGGAGTACTCAATAGATTCAAATCGCTGTTATTTTTGTGTACTCAATAGATTCAAATCGCTGTTATTTTTAGTGTATTATGCGCTGCTCTCAGGGCAGGAGTACTCAATAGATTCAAATCGCTGTTATTTTAGCGTATTACGCGCTGCTCTCAGGGCAGGAGTACTCAATAGATTCAAATCGCTGTTATTTTAGTGTATTATGCGCTGCTCTCAGGGCAGGAGTACTCAATAGATTTAAATCGCTATTATTTTAGCGTATTACGCGCTGCTCTCAGGGCAGGAGTACTCAATAGATTCAAATCGCTGTTATTTTAGTGTATTATGCGCTGCTCTCAGGGCAGGAGTACTCAATAGATTTAAATCGCTGTTATTTTAGTGTATTACGCGCTGCTCTCAGGGCAGGAGTACTCAATAGATTCAAATCACTGTTATTTTAGTGTATTATGCGCTGCTCTCAGGGCAGGAGTACTCAATAGATTCAAATCACTGTTATTTTTAGTGTATTATGCGCTGCTCTCAGGGCAGGAGTACTCAATAGATTCAAATCACTGTTATTTTAGTGTATTATGCGCTGCTCTCAGGGCAGGAGTACTCAATAGATTCAAATTGCTGTTATTTTAGTGTATTATGCGCTGCTCTCAGGGCAGGAGTACTCAATAGATTCAAATTGCTGTTATTTTTAGTGTATGATGCGCTGCTCTCAGGGCAGGAGTACTCAATAGATTCAAATCGCTGTTATTTGTAGTGTATTATGCGCTGCTCTCAGGGCAGGAGTACTCAATAGATTCAAATCACTGTTATTTTAGTGTATTTCGCGCTGCTCTCAGGGCAGGAGCACTCAATTAATTCAAATTGCTGTTATTTTAGTGTATTACGCGCTGCTCTCAGGGCAGGAGTACTCAATAGATTCAAATCGCTGTTATTTTTAGTGTATTATGCGCTGCTCTCAGGGCAGGAGTACTCAATAGATTCAAATTGCTGTCATTTTTAGTGTATGATGCGCTGCTCTCAGGGCAGGAGTACTCAATAGATTCAAATTGCTGTTATTTTAGTGTATTACGCGCTGCTCTCAGGGCAGGAGTACTCAATAGATTCAAATTGCTGTCATTTTTAGTGTATGATGCGCTGCTCTCAGGGCAGGAGTACTCAATAGATTTAAATCGCTGTTATTTTTAGTGTATTATGCGCTGCTCTCAGGGCAGGAGTACTCAATAGATTCAAATCACTGTTATTTTTAGTGTATTATGCGCTGCTCTCAGGGTAGGAGCACTCAATTAATTCAAATTGCTGTTATTTTAGTGTATTACACGCTGCTTTCAGAGCAGGAGTACTCAATAGATTCAAATCACTTTTATTTTAGTGTATTACGCGCTGCTCTCAGGGCAGGAGTACTCAATAGATTCAAATCGCTGTTATTTTAGTGTATTACGCGCTGCTCTCAGGGCAGGAGTACTCAATAGATTCAAATCACTGTTATTTTAGTGTATTATGCGCTGCTCTCAGGGCAGGAGTACTCAATAGATTCAAATCACTGTTATTTTAGTGTATTATGCGCTGCTCTCAGGGCAGGAGTACTCAATAGATTCAAATCACTGTTATTTTAGTGTATTACGCGCTGCTCTCAGGGCAGGAGTACTCAATAGATTCAAATCACTGTTATTTTAGTGTATTATGCGCTGCTCTCAGGGCAGGAGTACTCAATAGATTCAAATCACTGTTATTTTTAGTGTATTACGCGCTGCTCTCAGGGCAGGAGTACTCAATAGATTCAAATCGCTGTTATTTTTAGTGTATGATGCGCTGCTCTCAGGGCAGGAGTACTCAATAGATTCAAATCGCTGTTATTTTTGTGTACTCAATAGATTCAAATCGCTGTTATTTTTAGTGTATTATGCGCTGCTCTCAGGGCAGGAGTACTCAATAGATTCAAATCGCTGTTATTTTAGCGTATTACGCGCTGCTCTCAGGGCAGGAGTACTCAATAGATTCAAATCGCTGTTATTTTAGTGTATTATGCGCTGCTCTCAGGGCAGGAGTACTCAATAGATTTAAATCGCTATTATTTTTACGCGCTGCTCTCAGGGCAGGAGTACTCAATAGATTCAAATCACTGTTATTTTAGTGTATTATGCGCTGCTCTCAGGGCAGGAGTACTCAATAGATTCAAATCACTGTTATTTTTAGTGTATTATGCGCTGCTCTCAGGGCAGGAGTACTCAATAGATTCAAATTGCTGTTATTTTAGTGTATTATGCGCTGCTCTCAGGGCAGGAGTACTCAATAGATTCAAATTGCTGTTATTTTTAGTGTATGATGCGCTGCTCTCAGGGCAGGAGTACTCAATAGATTCAAATCGCTGTTATTTGTAGTGTATTATGCGCTGCTCTCAGGGCAGGAGTACTCAATAGATTCAAATCACTGTTATTTTAGTGTATTTCGCGCTGCTCTCAGGGCAGGAGCACTCAATTAATTCAAATTGCTGTTATTTTAGTGTATTACGCGCTGCTCTCAGGGCAGGAGTACTCAATAGATTCAAATCGCTGTTATTTTTAGTGTATTATGCGCTGCTCTCAGGGCAGGAGTACTCAATAGATTCAAATTGCTGTCATTTTTAGTGTATGATGCGCTGCTCTCAGGGCAGGAGTACTCAATAGATTCAAATTGCTGTTATTTTAGTGTATTTCGCGCTGCTCTCAGGGCAGGAGTACTCAATAGATTTAAATCGCTGTTATTTTTAGTGTATTACGTGCTGCTCTCAGGGCAGGAGTACTCAATAGATTCAAATCGCTGTTTTTTTAGTGTACTCAATAGATTCAAATCGCTGTTATTTTTAGTGTATGATGCGCTGCTCTCAGGGCAGGAGTACTCAATAGATTCAAATCGCTGTTATTTTAGTGTATGATGCGCTGCTCTCAGGGCAGGAGTACTCAATAGATTTAAATCGCTATTATTTTAGTGTATTACGCGCTGCTCTCAGGGCAGGAGTACTCAATAGATTTAAATCGCTGTTATTTTAGTGTATTACGCGCTGCTCTCAGGGCAGGAGTACTCAATAGATTCAAATCACTGTTATTTTAGTGTATTATGCGCTGCTCTCAGGGCAGGAGTACTCAATAGATTCAAATCACTGTTATTTTTAGTGTATTATGCGCTGCTCTCAGGGCAGGAGTACTCAATAGATTCAAATCACTGTTATTTTAGTGTATTATGCGCTGCTCTCAGGGCAGGAGTACTCAATAGATTCAAATTGCTGTTATTTTAGTGTATTATGCGCTGCTCTCAGGGCAGGAGTACTCAATAGATTCAAATTGCTGTTATTTTTAGTGTATGATGCGCTGCTCTCAGGGCAGGAGTACTCAATAGATTCAAATCGCTGTTATTTGTAGTGTATTATGCGCTGCTCTCAGGGCAGGAGTACTCAATAGATTCAAATCACTGTTATTTTAGTGTATTTCGCGCTGCTCTCAGGGCAGGAGCACTCAATTAATTCAAATTGCTGTTATTTTAGTGTATTACGCGCTGCTCTCAGGGCAGGAGTACTCAATAGATTCAAATCGCTGTTATTTTTAGTGTATTATGCGCTGCTCTCAGGGCAGGAGTACTCAATAGATTCAAATTGCTGTTATTTTAGTGTATTTCGCGCTGCTCTCAGGGCAGGAGCACTCAATTAATTCAAATTGCTGTTATTTTAGTGTATTACGCGCTGCTCTCAGGGCAGGAGTACTCAATAGATTTAAATCGCTGTTATTTTTAGTGTATTATGCGCTGCTCTCAGGGCAGGAGTACTCAATAGATTCAAATCACTGTTATTTTTAGTGTATTATGCGCTGCTCTCAGGGTAGGAGCACTCAATTAATTCAAATTGCTGTTATTTTAGTGTATTACACGCTGCTTTCAGAGCAGGAGTACTCAATAGATTCAAATCACTTTTATTTTAGTGTATTACGCGCTGCTCTCAGGGCAGGAGTACTCAATAGATTCAAATCGCTGTTATTTTAGTGTATTACGCGCTGCTCTCAGGGCAGGAGTACTCAATAGATTCAAATCACTGTTATTTTAGTGTATTACGCGCTGCTCTCAGGGCAGGAGTACTCAATAGATTCAAATCACTGTTATTTTAGTGTATTATGCGCTGCTCTCAGGGCAGGAGTACTCAATAGATTCAAATCACTGTTATTTTTAGTGTATTACGCGCTGCTCTCAGGGCAGGAGTACTCAATAGATTCAAATCGCTGTTATTTTTAGTGTATGATGCGCTGCTCTCAGGGCAGGAGTACTCAATAGATTCAAATCGCTGTTATTTTTGTGTACTCAATAGATTCAAATCGCTGTTATTTTTAGTGTATTATGCGCTGCTCTCAGGGCAGGAGTACTCAATAGATTCAAATCGCTGTTATTTTAGCGTATTACGCGCTGCTCTCAGGGCAGGAGTACTCAATAGATTCAAATCGCTGTTATTTTAGTGTATTATGCGCTGCTCTCAGGGCAGGAGTACTCAATAGATTTAAATCGCTATTATTTTAGCGTATTACGCGCTGCTCTCAGGGCAGGAGTACTCAATAGATTCAAATCGCTGTTATTTTAGTGTATTATGCGCTGCTCTCAGGGCAGGAGTACTCAATAGATTTAAATCGCTGTTATTTTAGTGTATTACGCGCTGCTCTCAGGGCAGGAGTACTCAATAGATTCAAATCACTGTTATTTTAGTGTATTATGCGCTGCTCTCAGGGCAGGAGTACTCAATAGATTCAAATCACTGTTATTTTTAGTGTATTATGCGCTGCTCTCAGGGCAGGAGTACTCAATAGATTCAAATCACTGTTATTTTAGTGTATTATGCGCTGCTCTCAGGGCAGGAGTACTCAATAGATTCAAATTGCTGTTATTTTAGTGTATTATGCGCTGCTCTCAGGGCAGGAGTACTCAATAGATTCAAATTGCTGTTATTTTTAGTGTATGATGCGCTGCTCTCAGGGCAGGAGTACTCAATAGATTCAAATCGCTGTTATTTGTAGTGTATTATGCGCTGCTCTCAGGGCAGGAGTACTCAATAGATTCAAATCACTGTTATTTTAGTGTATTTCGCGCTGCTCTCAGGGCAGGAGCACTCAATTAATTCAAATTGCTGTTATTTTAGTGTATTACGCGCTGCTCTCAGGGCAGGAGTACTCAATAGATTCAAATCGCTGTTATTTTTAGTGTATTATGCGCTGCTCTCAGGGCAGGAGTACTCAATAGATTCAAATTGCTGTCATTTTTAGTGTATGATGCGCTGCTCTCAGGGCAGGAGTACTCAATAGATTCAAATTGCTGTTATTTTAGTGTATTACGCGCTGCTCTCAGGGCAGGAGTACTCAATAGATTCAAATTGCTGTCATTTTTAGTGTATGATGCGCTGCTCTCAGGGCAGGAGTACTCAATAGATTTAAATCGCTGTTATTTTTAGTGTATTATGCGCTGCTCTCAGGGCAGGAGTACTCAATAGATTCAAATCACTGTTATTTTTAGTGTATTATGCGCTGCTCTCAGGGTAGGAGCACTCAATTAATTCAAATTGCTGTTATTTTAGTGTATTACACGCTGCTTTCAGAGCAGGAGTACTCAATAGATTCAAATCACTTTTATTTTAGTGTATTACGCGCTGCTCTCAGGGCAGGAGTACTCAATAGATTCAAATCGCTGTTATTTTAGTGTATTACGCGCTGCTCTCAGGGCAGGAGTACTCAATAGATTCAAATCACTGTTATTTTAGTGTATTATGCGCTGCTCTCAGGGCAGGAGTACTCAATAGATTCAAATCACTGTTATTTTAGTGTATTATGCGCTGCTCTCAGGGCAGGAGTACTCAATAGATTCAAATCACTGTTATTTTAGTGTATTACGCGCTGCTCTCAGGGCAGGAGTACTCAATAGATTCAAATCACTGTTATTTTAGTGTATTATGCGCTGCTCTCAGGGCAGGAGTACTCAATAGATTCAAATCACTGTTATTTTTAGTGTATTACGCGCTGCTCTCAGGGCAGGAGTACTCAATAGATTCAAATCGCTGTTATTTTTAGTGTATGATGCGCTGCTCTCAGGGCAGGAGTACTCAATAGATTCAAATCGCTGTTATTTTTGTGTACTCAATAGATTCAAATCGCTGTTATTTTTAGTGTATTATGCGCTGCTCTCAGGGCAGGAGTACTCAATAGATTCAAATCGCTGTTATTTTAGCGTATTACGCGCTGCTCTCAGGGCAGGAGTACTCAATAGATTCAAATCGCTGTTATTTTAGTGTATTATGCGCTGCTCTCAGGGCAGGAGTACTCAATAGATTTAAATCGCTATTATTTTTACGCGCTGCTCTCAGGGCAGGAGTACTCAATAGATTCAAATCACTGTTATTTTAGTGTATTATGCGCTGCTCTCAGGGCAGGAGTACTCAATAGATTCAAATCACTGTTATTTTTAGTGTATTATGCGCTGCTCTCAGGGCAGGAGTACTCAATAGATTCAAATTGCTGTTATTTTAGTGTATTATGCGCTGCTCTCAGGGCAGGAGTACTCAATAGATTCAAATTGCTGTTATTTTTAGTGTATGATGCGCTGCTCTCAGGGCAGGAGTACTCAATAGATTCAAATCGCTGTTATTTGTAGTGTATTATGCGCTGCTCTCAGGGCAGGAGTACTCAATAGATTCAAATCACTGTTATTTTAGTGTATTTCGCGCTGCTCTCAGGGCAGGAGCACTCAATTAATTCAAATTGCTGTTATTTTAGTGTATTACGCGCTGCTCTCAGGGCAGGAGTACTCAATAGATTCAAATCGCTGTTATTTTTAGTGTATTATGCGCTGCTCTCAGGGCAGGAGTACTCAATAGATTCAAATTGCTGTCATTTTTAGTGTATGATGCGCTGCTCTCAGGGCAGGAGTACTCAATAGATTCAAATTGCTGTTATTTTAGTGTATTTCGCGCTGCTCTCAGGGCAGGAGCACTCAATTAATTCAAATTGCTGTTATTTTAGTGTATTACGCGCTGCTCTCAGGGCAGGAGTACTCAATAGATTTAAATCGCTGTTATTTTTAGTGTATTATGCGCTGCTCTCAGGGCAGGAGTACTCAATAGATTCAAATCACTGTTATTTTTAGTGTATTATGCGCTGCTCTCAGGGTAGGAGCACTCAATTAATTCAAATTGCTGTTATTTTAGTGTATTATGCGCTGCTCTCAGGGTAGGAGCACTCAATTAATTCAAATTGCTGTTATTTTAGTGTATTACACGCTGCTTTCAGAGCAGGAGTACTCAATAGATTCAAATCACTTTTATTTTAGTGTATTACGCGCTGCTCTCAGGGCAGGAGTACTCAATAGATTCAAATCGCTGTTATTTTTAGTGTATTATGCGCTCAGGGCAGGAGTACTCAATAGATTCAAATCGCTGTTATTTTTAGTGTATTACACGCTGCTCTCAGGGCAGGAGTACTCAATAGATTCAAATCACTGTTATTTGTAGTGTATTACGCGCTGCTCTCAGGGCAGGAGCACTCAATAGATTCAAATCGCTGTTATTTTAGTGTATTATGCGCTGCTCTCAGGGCAGGAGTACTCAATAGATTCAAATTGCTGTTATTTTAGTGTATTACGCGCTGCTCTCAGGGCAGGATGACTCAATAGATTCAAATCACTGTTATTTTTAGTGTATTATGCGCTGCTCTCAGGGCAGGAGCACTCAATTAATTCAAATTGCTGTTATTTTAGTGTACTCAATAGATTCAAATCGCTGTTATTTTTAGTGTATGATGCGCTGCTCTCAGGGCAGGAGTACTCAATAGATTCAAATCGCTGTTATTTTTGTGTACTCAATAGATTCAAATCGCTGTTATTTTAGTGTATTACGCGCTGCTCTCAGGGCAGGAGTACTCAATAGATTCAAATCGCTGTTATTTTAGTGTATTACGCGCTGCTCTCAGAGCAGGAGTACTCAATAGATTCAAATCGCTGTTATTTTTAGTGTATTACGCGCTGCTCTCAGGGCAGGAGTACTCAATAGATTCAAATTGCTGTCATTTTTAGTGTATGATGCGCTGCTCTCAGGGCAGGAGTACTCAATAGATTCAAATTGCTGTTATTTTAGTGTATTTCGCGCTGCTCTCAGGGCAGGAGCACTCAATTAATTCAAATTGCTGTTATTTTAGTGTATTACGCGCTGCTCTCAGGGCAGGAGTACTCAATAGATTTAAATCGCTGTTATTTTTAGTGTATTATGCGCTGCTCTCAGGGCAGGAGTACTCAATAGATTCAAATCACTGTTATTTTTAGTGTATTATGCGCTGCTCTCAGGGTAGGAGCACTCAATTAATTCAAATTGCTGTTATTTTAGTGTATTACACGCTGCTTTCAGAGCAGGAGTACTCAATAGATTCAAATCACTTTTATTTTAGTGTATTACGCGCTGCTCTCAGGGCAGGAGTACTCAATAGATTCAAATCGCTGTTATTTTAGTGTATTACGCGCTGCTCTCAGGGCAGGAGTACTCAATAGATTCAAATCACTGTTATTTTAGTGTATTACGCGCTGCTCTCAGGGCAGGAGTACTCAATAGATTCAAATCACTGTTATTTTAGTGTATTATGCGCTGCTCTCAGGGCAGGAGTACTCAATAGATTCAAATCACTGTTATTTTTAGTGTATTACGCGCTGCTCTCAGGGCAGGAGTACTCAATAGATTCAAATCGCTGTTATTTTTAGTGTATGATGCGCTGCTCTCAGGGCAGGAGTACTCAATAGATTCAAATCGCTGTTATTTTTGTGTACTCAATAGATTCAAATCGCTGTTATTTTTAGTGTATTATGCGCTGCTCTCAGGGCAGGAGTACTCAATAGATTCAAATCGCTGTTATTTTAGCGTATTACGCGCTGCTCTCAGGGCAGGAGTACTCAATAGATTCAAATCGCTGTTATTTTAGTGTATTATGCGCTGCTCTCAGGGCAGGAGTACTCAATAGATTTAAATCGCTATTATTTTTACGCGCTGCTCTCAGGGCAGGAGTACTCAATAGATTCAAATCACTGTTATTTTAGTGTATTATGCGCTGCTCTCAGGGCAGGAGTACTCAATAGATTCAAATCACTGTTATTTTTAGTGTATTATGCGCTGCTCTCAGGGCAGGAGTACTCAATAGATTCAAATCACTGTTATTTTAGTGTATTATGCGCTGCTCTCAGGGCAGGAGTACTCAGTAGATTCAAATTGCTGTTATTTTAGTGTATTATGCGCTGCTCTCAGGGCAGGAGTACTCAATAGATTCAAATCGCTGTTATTTTTAGTGTATTACGCGCTGCTCTCAGGGTAGGAGTACTCAATAGATTCAAATCGCTGTTATTTTTAGTGTATTACGTGCTGCTCTCAGGGCAGGAGTACTCAATAGATTCAAATCGCTGTTATTTTAGTGTATTACGCGCTGCTCTCAGAGCAGGAGTACTCAATAGATTCAAATCGCTGTTATTTTAGTGTATGATGCGCTGCTCTCAGGGCAGGAGTACTCAATAGATTCAAATCGCTGTTATTTTTAGTGTATGATGCGCTGCTCTCAGGGCAGGAGTACTCAATAGATTCAAATCGCTGTTATTTTTGTGTATTTCGCGCTGCTCTCAGGGCAGGAGTACTCAATAGATTCAAATCGCTGTTATTTTAGTGTATTACGCGCTGCTCTCAGGGCAGGAGTACTCAATAGATTCAAATCGCTGTTATTTTAGTGTATTATGCGCTGCTCTCAGGGCAGGAGTACTCAATAGATTCAAATCGCTGTTATTTTAGTGTATTACGCGCTGCTCTCAGAGCAGGAGTACTCAATAGATTCAAATCGCTGTTATTTTAGTGTATGATGCGCTGCTCTCAGGGCAGGAGTACTCAATAGATTCAAATCGCTGTTATTTTTAGTGTATTACGTGCTGCTCTCAGGGCAGGAGTACTCAATAGATTCAAATCGCTGTTATTTTAGTGTATTACGCGCTGCTCTCAGAGCAGGAGTACTCAATAGATTCAAATCGCTGTTATTTTAGTGTATGATGCGCTGCTCTCAGGGCAGGAGTACTCAATAGATTCAAATCGCTGTTATTTTTAGTGTATGATGCGCTGCTCTCAGGGCAGGAGTACTCAATAGATTCAAATCGCTGTTATTTTTGTGTATTTCGCGCTGCTCTCAGGGCAGGAGTACTCAATAGATTCAAATCGCTGTTATTTTAGTGTATTACGCGCTGCTCTCAGGGCAGGAGTACTCAATAGATTCAAATCGCTGTTATTTGTAGTGTATTACGCGCTGCTCTCAGGGCAGGAGTACTCAATAGATTCAAATCGCTGTTATTTTTAGTGTATGATGCGCTGCTCTCAGGGCAGGAGTACTCAATAGATTCAAATCGCTGTTATTTTTGTGTACTCAATAGATTCAAATCGCTGTTATTTTTAGTGTATTATGCGCTGCTCTCAGGGCAGGAGTACTCAATAGATTCAAATCGCTGTTATTTTAGCGTATTACGCGCTGCTCTCAGGGCAGGAGTACTCAATAGATTCAAATCGCTGTTATTTTAGTGTATTATGCGCTGCTCTCAGGGCAGGAGTACTCAATAGATTTAAATCGCTATTATTTTTACGCGCTGCTCTCAGGGCAGGAGTACTCAATAGATTCAAATCGCTGTTATTTTTAGTGTATTACGCGCTGCTCTCAGAGCAGGAGTACTCAATAGATTCAAATCGCTGTTTTTTTAGTGTATTATGCGCTGCTCTCAGGGCAGGAGTACTCAATAGATTCAAATCGCTGTTATTTTTAGTGTATTACGTGCTGCTCTCAGGGCAGGAGTACTCAATAGATTCAAATCGCTGTTTTTTTAGTGTATTATGCGCTGCTCTCAGGGCAGGAGTACTCAATAGATTCAAATCGCTGTTATTTTTAGTGTATTATGCGCTCAGGGCAGGAGTACTCAATAGATTCAAATCGCTGTTATTTTTAGTGTATTACACGCTGCTCTCAGGGCAGGAGTACTCAATAGATTCAAATCGCTGTTATTTTAGTGTATTTCGCGCTGCTCTCAGGGCAGGAGTACTCAATAGATTCAAATCACTGTTATTTGTAGTGTATTACGCGCTGCTCTCAGGGCAGTACTCAATATATTAAAATTGCTGTTATTTTAGCGCAGTACTCCATGCTGTCAGGGAAGGAGTAGCCTACTCAAGAGATTCTGATTGCTTTGCATTTTCCTAGAAATGAAGTCCTGTAATATTCCTGTATTGCAGTAATATACAGTAGTATTGATACTATGTGCTGCAATAATTTTCGATACACTAAGCTCAGTTCTAGAATAATTATATTTTTCTCTATAACTAATCATTGTTAATTCTAAAAAAAAAAAAACATCAGTCATAAAAACATTCAGTAAACATGGCTGTCAGCTCCCAGGGCATTCTTCAGGGCATCACTTTTGTAAAACTAAAGCAAAGTTCTCCCACAATACCAAAATATACAGTACAAAATACTTTTTTTTTTTTCTGTTTATATTTTTGCTGGTTTTATAGTCTAGTAAATCTATAGCCCTACACATTTTTAAGGGTATATTTGATTATTTTTAATCGTTTTGTTGTCACATAAGTAGACCATTTCTTTTTGGTCTATTTTTAACTTGTTCTTTTATCTCATTCTTCAGTTACCTGAAAGAGCTGGCAGAAAATGGATGAATAAAAGGAGCCAACACTGAAGATGCCTGATGCTACCCAGTCTATGATTAACGCCTGGATGCAAAGATGGAGAGCGTTTGGTTCCACCTGATACAAGCACACAATCTCAGTGTTGACTTTGTGATGCAAAAATGTGATTGCAAAATATGGATCTATGTTCAAATCCTTAATTTTCCACTGAGTATTGCAGAGAAACAAAGACACTTAATTTCAGGGTTCCTAGGCAATTTGGAAAAGTTTGGCATTTGATTTGAGTAATTTCCAAGTATGGAAAAATATTTTTGTTTCCATACTTTTCCCACCATTCTTTTTTCTAAAATATAAAATTAAGATCAAAAGCAGATTGAATTCATGGCAAAAGTTCAGTGATCATTTAGAGATTGTTTGTCTTTATCATAAGCGAGTCTCTTTTGAATATCACTAAATTAATGTGTATTTGCCCCTCTACCAGCAACAGATAAAGGAGCAGACTACCATTTAACTCATGCAACATCAAACTACACAGGTTATAAAGCATTTAAGGTTTCTTCTCATCCTGTAAGTGCTTATCACTTCCAGAAAACTTTTGTACTGATTGTACTCTATACCAAAAATATAATGTTTTATGAATCATTAATGTTTAATATGGTAAGAAAAATCTAGAGAGGATTGCAATTTTAAGTTTGTGTGGAAAAATGTAAGATTGAAAATAATTAAAGATATTTGAAAATGAACAAAAACATTTTCTTTGACTGTTTCAATTCCCCTTTCTTACTCCAGGGTACCATTTGGAATTCCTAAAGGCAGAGGTGCTAAATGTGTCAAAATGTGTGTACTTCGGGGGTCTACAAATTGTCACACCCTTTACAATGGGGGAAATTGTAATTATCTGATTAGTCAATTTGAACATCTCACATTTGGGTTACAGACACACGGTCAAGGAAGGCATCAAATATTATAACAGTTTCTCTGTCCCTTTTATTCTCTGGCTCTCTTTATTTGTCTCTTTCTACACCCACACCCTCTCCCTCTCTTTATATCTCTCAGGTAACACTTTACATATACGGGGGGTTCAATTAATGGTATTTTGGGATGGGATAAGTTTTTATCATCACATCTATTTTGTAACTTTAAGTGTAACCATAAATAGTGTCATTAGACCCTTTCAATTACATATAATGTGCTAACTAGTTTTGATTAGGTATTGACTTTGAAGTGCTACCTATTGCAAAACAATATCGTCATTCGTCACTATAGCAGCAATCTGTCACATATTTAGCTGTTGTTACAACTTGTAACTACACTTATTTCCGTTGGTGATATAAGTAGCAGTGGGTGGTAATAGACAAGAAATCTAGTTTTCCACCATCTTACTGATAACGTTTCTGTAGTCATTCGGCAGCCTGAACCCCTGTAGGAAACCCATCCTTACAAAAGTATGGAATTTTGATTTCATTTAGTGACTGAACAAAAATTGATTGTAAATAACTAGTTTACTAATTATATTTTTATTGAACTGTCTTTTGGTCCAATTTTGCAACAAAATAATCAGTTCAAGCATAATTATGACTTTCCTTTTTTATAGTATTACAAAACATTTCCAGTGAATTAAATGTATAAAACAGAAACATATCACAAAAAAATGCAGAGCAAAGATGTAGCCTATCATTAAACCGTTGTACTTTTAACTAGCTCATATCATTATTCTAAGAGGTTTTTAATTGCTTTATTATTTTTCTTTTAGACTGGTGTCATTGAACTTGAATGGGCTTCCCGTTAAACCAGGCCCAACGCTACGGGTCGCCTGGTCAAATGTCTGTCAGTTCCTCCTTAAATTCTCCAGAACTGTAGGTCTTCCTGCAAATGAATTACATAAAGATGTTGGTTTCAATGTAAGCTGATAGTCATAAAAAAAAAAAAAACGTAAAATGTATTTCACCTGAAAGCTTCAGGTTTGGATATTGCACAATGAACATCCTCATTTTAAAATATTTCCTGGACTATTTCTTTTGTGGAGTAAACTTGGTGCGAGGGACATTAATGAAAGCTTATTGTAACGTGGTACCAATGTAAACAAATAAAATTACTTGTAAAAATCTTAAGATCTTTAAGCTAAAATACATTTAATGCCCTCAAAACAGTACTAAGGACACAGTTATATTGTCACATGCTTATCACAGTTAGTGCATGTTGAAGTCAATTTGAATCGGAGTACTCCTGCTCTGAGAGCAGCGCGTAATACACTAAAAATAACAGCGATTTGAATCTATTGAGTACTCCTGCCCTGAGAGCAGCGCGTAATACACTAAAATAACAGCGATTTGAATCTATTGAGTACTCCTGCCCTGAGAGCAGCGCGTAATACAGTAAAATAACAGCGATTTGAATCTATTGAGTACTCCTGCCCTGAGAGCAGCGCGTAATACAGTAAAATAACAGCGATTTGAATCTATTGAGTACTCCTGCCCTGAGAGCAGCGCGTAATACACTAAAATAACAGCGATTTGAATCTATTGAGTACTCCTGCCCTGAGAGCAGCGCGTAATACACTAAAAATAACAGCGATTTGAATCTATTGAGTACTCCTACCCTGAGAGCAGCGCGTAATACACTAAAAATAACAGCGATTTGAATCTATTGAGTACTACTACCCTGAGAGCAGCGCATCATACACTAAAATAACAGTGATTTGAATCTATTGAGTACTCCTGCCCTGAGAGCAGCGCATAATACACTAAAATAACAGCGATTTGAATCTATTGAGTCATCCTGCCCTGAGAGCAGCGCATAATACACTAAAATAACAGTGATTTGAATCTATTGAGTACTCCTGCCCTGAGAGCAGCGCATAATACACTAAAATAACAGTGATTTGAATCTATTGAGTACTCCTGCCCTGAGAGCAGCGCATAATACACTAAAATAACAGCAATTTGAATCTATTGAGTACTCCTGCCCTGAGAGCAGCGCATAATACACTAAAATAACAGCAATTTGAATCTATTGAGTACTCCTGCCCTGAGAGCAGCGCATAATACACTAAAATAACAGCAATTTGAATCTATTGAGTACTCCTGCCCTGAGAGCAGCGCATAATACACTAAAATAACAGCAATTTGAATCTATTGAGTACTCCTGCCCTGAGAGCAGCGCATAATACACTAAAAATAACAGCAATTTGAATCTATTGAGTACTCCTGCCCTGAGAGCAGCGCATAATACACTAAAATAACAGCAATTTGAATCTATTGAGTACTGCTGCCCTGAGAGCAGCGCATAATACACTAAAATAACAGCAATTTGAATCTATTGAGTACTCCTGCCCTGAGAGCAGCGCATAATACACTAAAATAACAGCAATTTGAATCTATTGAGTACTCCTGCCCTGAGAGCAGCGCGTAATACAGTAAAATAACAGCGATTTGAATCTATTGAGTACTCCTGCCCTGAGAGCAGCGCGTAATACAGTAAAATAACAGCGATTTGAATCTATTGAGTACTCCTGCCCTGAGAGCAGCGCGTAATACACTAAAATAACAGCGATTTGAATCTATTGAGTACTCCTGCCCTGAGAGCAGCGCGTAATACACTAAAAATAACAGCGATTTGAATCTATTGAGTACTCCTACCCTGAGAGCAGCGCGTAATACACTAAAAATAACAGCGATTTGAATCTATTGAGTACTACTACCCTGAGAGCAGCGCATCATACACTAAAATAACAGTGATTTGAATCTATTGAGTACTCCTGCCCTGAGAGCAGCGCATAATACACTAAAATAACAGTGATTTGAATCTATTGAGTACTCCTGCCCTGAGAGCAGCGCATAATACACTAAAATAACAGTGATTTGAATCTATTGAGTACTCCTGCCCTGAGAGCAGCGCATAATACACTAAAATAACAGCAATTTGAATCTATTGAGTACTCCTGCCCTGAGAGCAGCGCATAATACACTAAAATAACAGCAATTTGAATCTATTGAGTACTCCTGCCCTGAGAGCAGCGCATAATACACTAAAATAACAGCAATTTGAATCTATTGAGTACTCCTGCCCTGAGAGCAGCGCATAATACACTAAAATAACAGCAATTTGAATCTATTGAGTACTCCTGCCCTGAGAGCAGCGCATAATACACTAAAAATAACAGCAATTTGAATCTATTGAGTACTCCTGCCCTGAGAGCAGCGCATAATACACTAAAATAACAGCAATTTGAATCTATTGAGTACTGCTGCCCTGAGAGCAGCGCATAATACACTAAAATAACAGCAATTTGAATCTATTGAGTACTCCTGCCCTGAGAGCAGCGCATAATACACTAAAATAACAGCAATTTGAATCTATTGAGTACTCCTGCCCTGAGAGCAGCGCGTAATACAGTAAAATAACAGCGATTTGAATCTATTGAGTACTCCTGCCCTGAGAGCAGCGCGTAATACAGTAAAATAACAGCGATTTGAATCTATTGAGTACTCCTGCCCTGAGAGCAGCGCGTAATACACTAAAATAACAGCGATTTGAATCTATTGAGTACTCCTGCCCTGAGAGCAGCGCGTAATACACTAAAAATAACAGCGATTTGAATCTATTGAGTACTCCTACCCTGAGAGCAGCGCGTAATACACTAAAAATAACAGCGATTTGAATCTATTGAGTACTACTACCCTGAGAGCAGCGCATCATACACTAAAATAACAGTGATTTGAATCTATTGAGTACTCCTGCCCTGAGAGCAGCGCATAATACACTAAAATAACAGCGATTTGAATCTATTGAGTCATCCTGCCCTGAGAGCAGCGCATAATACACTAAAATAACAGTGATTTGAATCTATTGAGTACTCCTGCCCTGAGAGCAGCGCATAATACACTAAAATAACAGTGATTTGAATCTATTGAGTACTCCTGCCCTGAGAGCAGCGCATAATACACTAAAATAACAGCAATTTGAATCTATTGAGTACTCCTGCCCTGAGAGCAGCGCATAATACACTAAAATAACAGCAATTTGAATCTATTGAGTACTCCTGCCCTGAGAGCAGCGCATAATACACTAAAATAACAGCAATTTGAATCTATTGAGTACTCCTGCCCTGAGAGCAGCGCATAATACACTAAAATAACAGCAATTTGAATCTATTGAGTACTCCTGCCCTGAGAGCAGCGCATAATACACTAAAAATAACAGCAATTTGAATCTATTGAGTACTCCTGCCCTGAGAGCAGCGCATAATACACTAAAATAACAGCAATTTGAATCTATTGAGTACTGCTGCCCTGAGAGCAGCGCATAATACACTAAAATAACAGCAATTTGAATCTATTGAGTACTCCTGCCCTGAGAGCAGCGCATAATACACTAAAATAACAGCAATTTGAATCTATTGAGTACTCCTGCCCTGAAAGCAGCGCGTAATACACTAAAATAACAGCAATTTGAATTAATTGAGTGCTCCTGCCCTGAGAGCAGCGCGTAATACACTAAAATAACAGTGATTTGAATCTATTGAGTACTACTGCCCTGAGAGCAGCGCGTAATACACTAAAATAACAGCAATTTGAATCTATTGAGTACTACTACCCTGAGAGCAGCGTGCAATACACTAAAATAACAGTGATTTGAATCTATTGAGTACTCCTGCTCTGAAAGCAGCGTGTAATACACTAAAATAACAGCAATTTGAATTAAATGAGTGCTCCTGCCCTGAGAGCAGCGCGTAATACACTAAAATAACAGTGATTTGAATCTATTGAGTACTACTGCCCTAAGAGCAGCACATAATACACTAAAAAAACAGCGATTTGAATCTATTGAGTACTACTACCCTGAGAGCAGCGTGCAATACACTAAAATAACAGTGATTTGAATCTATTGAGTACTACTGCCCTAAGAGCAGCGCATAATACACTAAAAAAACAGCGATTTGAATCTATTGAGTACTCCTGCCCTGAGAGCAGCGCATAATACACTAAAATAACAGCGAATTGAATCTATTGAGTTCTCCTGCCCTGAGAGCAGCGCGTAAAAATAACAGCGATTTGAATCTATTGAGTTCTCCTGCCCTGAGAGCAGCGCGTAATACACAAAAATAAATGCGATTTGAATCTATTGAGTACTACTGCCCTGAGAGCAGCGCATAATACACTAAAATAACAGCGATTTGAATCTATTGAGTACTCCTACCCTGAGAGCAGCGCATAATACACTAAAATAACAGCGATTTGAATCTATTGAGTACTCCTGCCCTGAGAGCAGCGCGTAAAAATAACAGCGATTTGAATCTATTAAGTACTCCTGCCCTGAGAGCAGCGTGTAATACACTAAAATAACAGCGATTTGAATCTATTGAGTACTCCTGCCCTGAGAGCAGCGTGTAATACACTAAAATAACAGCAATTTGAATCTATTGAGTACTCCTGCCCTGAGAGCAGCGCATAATACACTAAAAATAACAGCGATTTGAATCTATTGAGTGCTCCTGCCCTGAGAGCAGCGCATAATACACTAAAATAACAGCAATTTGAATCTATTGAGTACTACTACCCTGAGAGCAGCGCGTAATACACTAAAATAACAGCAATTTGAATCTATTGAGTACTCCTGCCCTGAGAGCAGCGCATAATACACTAAAATAACAGCAATTTGAATCTATTGAGTACTCCTGCCCTGAGAGCAGCGCATAATACACTAAAATAACAGCAATTTGAATCTATTGAGTACTACTACCCTGAGAGCAGCGCATAATACACTAAAATAACAGCAATTTGAATCTATTGAGTACTCCTGCCCTGAGAGCAGCGCATAATACACTAAAATAACAGCAATTTGAATCTATTGAGTACTCCTGCCCTGAGAGCAGCGCGTAATACACTACAAATAACAGTGATTTGAATCTATTGAGTACTCCTGCCCTGAGAGCAGCGCGTAATACACTAAAAATAACAGCGATTTGAATCTATTGAGTACTCCTACCCTGAGAGCAGCGTGTAATACACTAAAAATAACAGCGATTTGAATCTATTGAGTACTACTGCCCTGAGAGCAGCGCGTAATACACTAAAATAACAGCGATTTGAATCTATTGAGTACTCCTGCCCTGAGAGCAGCGCGTAATACACTAAAATAACAGTGAATTGAATCTATTGAGTACTCCTGCCCTGAGAGCAGCGCATAATACACTAAAATAACAGCGATTTGAATCTATTGAGTCATCCTGCCCTGAGAGCAGCGCATAATACACTAAAAATAACAGCAATTTGAATCTATTGAGTACTCCTGCCCTGAGAGCAGCGCATAATACACTAAAAATAACAGCAATTTGAATCTATTGAGTACTCCTGCTCTGAAAGCAGCGCATAATACACTAAAATAACAGCAATTTGAATCTATTGAGTACTCCTGCCCTGAGAGCAGCGCGTAATACACTAAAATAACAGCAATTTGAATCTATTGAGTACTCCTGCCCTGAGAGCAGCGCATAATACACTAAAATAACAGCAATTTGAATCTATTGAGTACTCCTGCCCTGAGAGCAGCGCGTAATACAGTAAAATAACAGCGATTTGAATCTATTGAGTACTCCTGCCCTGAGAGCAGCGCGTAATACAGTAAAATAACAGCGATTTGAATCTATTGAGTACTCCTGCCCTGAGAGCAGCGCGTAATACACTAAAATAACAGCGATTTGAATCTATTGAGTACTCCTGCCCTGAGAGCAGCGCGTAATACACTAAAAATAACAGCGATTTGAATCTATTGAGTACTCCTACCCTGAGAGCAGCGCGTAATACACTAAAAATAACAGCGATTTGAATCTATTGAGTACTACTACCCTGAGAGCAGCGCATCATACACTAAAATAACAGTGATTTGAATCTATTGAGTACTCCTGCCCTGAGAGCAGCGCATAATACACTAAAATAACAGTGATTTGAATCTATTGAGTACTCCTGCCCTGAGAGCAGCGCATAATACACTAAAATAACAGTGATTTGAATCTATTGAGTACTCCTGCCCTGAGAGCAGCGCATAATACACTAAAATAACAGCAATTTGAATCTATTGAGTACTCCTGCCCTGAGAGCAGCGCATAATACACTAAAATAACAGCAATTTGAATCTATTGAGTACTCCTGCCCTGAGAGCAGCGCATAATACACTAAAATAACAGCAATTTGAATCTATTGAGTACTCCTGCCCTGAGAGCAGCGCATAATACACTAAAATAACAGCAATTTGAATCTATTGAGTACTCCTGCCCTGAGAGCAGCGCATAATACACTAAAAATAACAGCAATTTGAATCTATTGAGTACTCCTGCCCTGAGAGCAGCGCATAATACACTAAAATAACAGCAATTTGAATCTATTGAGTACTGCTGCCCTGAGAGCAGCGCATAATACACTAAAATAACAGCAATTTGAATCTATTGAGTACTCCTGCCCTGAGAGCAGCGCATAATACACTAAAATAACAGCAATTTGAATCTATTGAGTACTCCTGCCCTGAGAGCAGCGCGTAATACAGTAAAATAACAGCGATTTGAATCTATTGAGTACTCCTGCCCTGAGAGCAGCGCGTAATACAGTAAAATAACAGCGATTTGAATCTATTGAGTACTCCTGCCCTGAGAGCAGCGCGTAATACACTAAAATAACAGCGATTTGAATCTATTGAGTACTCCTGCCCTGAGAGCAGCGCGTAATACACTAAAAATAACAGCGATTTGAATCTATTGAGTACTCCTACCCTGAGAGCAGCGCGTAATACACTAAAAATAACAGCGATTTGAATCTATTGAGTACTACTACCCTGAGAGCAGCGCATCATACACTAAAATAACAGTGATTTGAATCTATTGAGTACTCCTGCCCTGAGAGCAGCGCATAATACACTAAAATAACAGCGATTTGAATCTATTGAGTCATCCTGCCCTGAGAGCAGCGCATAATACACTAAAATAACAGTGATTTGAATCTATTGAGTACTCCTGCCCTGAGAGCAGCGCATAATACACTAAAATAACAGTGATTTGAATCTATTGAGTACTCCTGCCCTGAGAGCAGCGCATAATACACTAAAATAACAGCAATTTGAATCTATTGAGTACTCCTGCCCTGAGAGCAGCGCATAATACACTAAAATAACAGCAATTTGAATCTATTGAGTACTCCTGCCCTGAGAGCAGCGCATAATACACTAAAATAACAGCAATTTGAATCTATTGAGTACTCCTGCCCTGAGAGCAGCGCATAATACACTAAAATAACAGCAATTTGAATCTATTGAGTACTCCTGCCCTGAGAGCAGCGCATAATACACTAAAAATAACAGCAATTTGAATCTATTGAGTACTCCTGCCCTGAGAGCAGCGCATAATACACTAAAATAACAGCAATTTGAATCTATTGAGTACTGCTGCCCTGAGAGCAGCGCATAATACACTAAAATAACAGCAATTTGAATCTATTGAGTACTCCTGCCCTGAGAGCAGCGCATAATACACTAAAATAACAGCAATTTGAATCTATTGAGTACTCCTGCCCTGAAAGCAGCGCGTAATACACTAAAATAACAGCAATTTGAATTAATTGAGTGCTCCTGCCCTGAGAGCAGCGCGTAATACACTAAAATAACAGTGATTTGAATCTATTGAGTACTACTGCCCTGAGAGCAGCGCGTAATACACTAAAATAACAGCAATTTGAATCTATTGAGTACTACTACCCTGAGAGCAGCGTGCAATACACTAAAATAACAGTGATTTGAATCTATTGAGTACTCCTGCTCTGAAAGCAGCGTGTAATACACTAAAATAACAGCAATTTGAATTAAATGAGTGCTCCTGCCCTGAGAGCAGCGCGTAATACACTAAAATAACAGTGATTTGAATCTATTGAGTACTACTGCCCTAAGAGCAGCACATAATACACTAAAAAAACAGCGATTTGAATCTATTGAGTACTACTACCCTGAGAGCAGCGTGCAATACACTAAAATAACAGTGATTTGAATCTATTGAGTACTACTGCCCTAAGAGCAGCGCATAATACACTAAAAAAACAGCGATTTGAATCTATTGAGTACTCCTGCCCTGAGAGCAGCGCATAATACACTAAAATAACAGCGAATTGAATCTATTGAGTTCTCCTGCCCTGAGAGCAGCGCGTAAAAATAACAGCGATTTGAATCTATTGAGTTCTCCTGCCCTGAGAGCAGCGCGTAATACACAAAAATAAATGCGATTTGAATCTATTGAGTACTACTGCCCTGAGAGCAGCGCATAATACACTAAAATAACAGCGATTTGAATCTATTGAGTACTCCTACCCTGAGAGCAGCGCATAATACACTAAAATAACAGCGATTTGAATCTATTGAGTACTCCTGCCCTGAGAGCAGCGCGTAAAAATAACAGCGATTTGAATCTATTAAGTACTCCTGCCCTGAGAGCAGCGTGTAATACACTAAAATAACAGCGATTTGAATCTATTGAGTACTCCTGCCCTGAGAGCAGCGTGTAATACACTAAAATAACAGCAATTTGAATCTATTGAGTACTCCTGCCCTGAGAGCAGCGCATAATACACTAAAAATAACAGCGATTTGAATCTATTGAGTGCTCCTGCCCTGAGAGCAGCGCATAATACACTAAAATAACAGCAATTTGAATCTATTGAGTACTACTACCCTGAGAGCAGCGCGTAATACACTAAAATAACAGCAATTTGAATCTATTGAGTACTCCTGCCCTGAGAGCAGCGCATAATACACTAAAATAACAGCAATTTGAATCTATTGAGTACTCCTGCCCTGAGAGCAGCGCATAATACACTAAAATAACAGCAATTTGAATCTATTGAGTACTACTACCCTGAGAGCAGCGCATAATACACTAAAATAACAGCAATTTGAATCTATTGAGTACTCCTGCCCTGAGAGCAGCGCATAATACACTAAAATAACAGCAATTTGAATCTATTGAGTACTCCTGCCCTGAGAGCAGCGCGTAATACACTACAAATAACAGTGATTTGAATCTATTGAGTACTCCTGCCCTGAGAGCAGCGCGTAATACACTAAAAATAACAGCGATTTGAATCTATTGAGTACTCCTACCCTGAGAGCAGCGTGTAATACACTAAAAATAACAGCGATTTGAATCTATTGAGTACTACTGCCCTGAGAGCAGCGCGTAATACACTAAAATAACAGCGATTTGAATCTATTGAGTACTCCTGCCCTGAGAGCAGCGCGTAATACACTAAAATAACAGTGAATTGAATCTATTGAGTACTCCTGCCCTGAGAGCAGCGCATAATACACTAAAATAACAGCGATTTGAATCTATTGAGTCATCCTGCCCTGAGAGCAGCACGTAATACACAAAAATAATAGTGATTTGAATCTATTGAGTACTCCTGCCCTGAGAGCAGCGCATAATACACTAAAAATAACAGCAATTTGAATCTATTGAGTACTCCTGCCCTGAGAGCAGCGCATAATACACTAAAATAACAGCAATTTGAATCTATTGAGTACTCCTGCCCTGAGAGCAGCGCATAATACACTAAAAATAACAGCAATTTGAATCTATTGAGTACTCCTGCCCTGAGAGCAGCGCATAATACACTAAAAATAACAGCAATTTGAATCTATTGAGTACTCCTGCTCTGAAAGCAGCGCATAATACACTAAAATAACAGCAATTTGAATCTATTGAGTACTCCTGCCCTGAGAGCAGCGCGTAATACACTAAAATAACAGCGATTTGAATCTATTGAGTACTCCTACCCTGAGAGCAGCGCATAATACACTAAAATAACAGCGAATTGAATCTATTGAGTACTCCTGCCCTGAGAGCAGCGCGTAAAAATAACAGCGATTTGAATCTATTGAGTACTCCTGCCCTGAGAGCAGCGCATAATACACTAAAATAACAGCAATTTGAATCTATTGAGTACTCCTACCCTGAGAGCAGCGCATAATACACTTAAATAACAGCGAATTGAATCTATTGAGTACTCCAGCCCTGAGAGCAGCGCGTAAAAATAACAGCGATTTGAATCTATTGAGTACTCCTGCCCTGAGAGCAGCGCGTAATACACTAAAAATAACAGCGATTTGAATCTATTGAGTACTCCTGCCCTGAGAGCAGCGCATAATACACTAAAATAACAGCGATTTGAATCTATTGAGTGCTCCTGCCCTGAGAGCAGCGCATAATACACTAAAATAACAGCAATTTGAATCTATTGAGTACTACTACCCTGAGAGCAGCGCGTAATACACTAAAATAACAGCAATTTGAATCTATTGAGTACTCCTGCCCTGAGAGCAGCGCGTAATACAGTAAAATAACAGCGATTTGAATCTATTGAGTACTCCTGCCCTGAGAGCAGCGCGTAATACAGTAAAATAACAGCGATTTGAATCTATTGAGTACTCCTGCCCTGAGAGCAGCGCGTAATACACTAAAATAACAGCGATTTGAATCTATTGAGTACTCCTGCCCTGAGAGCAGCGCGTAATACACTAAAAATAACAGCGATTTGAATCTATTGAGTACTCCTACCCTGAGAGCAGCGCGTAATACACTAAAAATAACAGCGATTTGAATCTATTGAGTACTACTACCCTGAGAGCAGCGCATCATACACTAAAATAACAGTGATTTGAATCTATTGAGTACTCCTGCCCTGAGAGCAGCGCATAATACACTAAAATAACAGTGATTTGAATCTATTGAGTACTCCTGCCCTGAGAGCAGCGCATAATACACTAAAATAACAGTGATTTGAATCTATTGAGTACTCCTGCCCTGAGAGCAGCGCATAATACACTAAAATAACAGCAATTTGAATCTATTGAGTACTCCTGCCCTGAGAGCAGCGCATAATACACTAAAATAACAGCAATTTGAATCTATTGAGTACTCCTGCCCTGAGAGCAGCGCATAATACACTAAAATAACAGCAATTTGAATCTATTGAGTACTCCTGCCCTGAGAGCAGCGCATAATACACTAAAATAACAGCAATTTGAATCTATTGAGTACTCCTGCCCTGAGAGCAGCGCATAATACACTAAAAATAACAGCAATTTGAATCTATTGAGTACTCCTGCCCTGAGAGCAGCGCATAATACACTAAAATAACAGCAATTTGAATCTATTGAGTACTGCTGCCCTGAGAGCAGCGCATAATACACTAAAATAACAGCAATTTGAATCTATTGAGTACTCCTGCCCTGAGAGCAGCGCATAATACACTAAAATAACAGCAATTTGAATCTATTGAGTACTCCTGCCCTGAGAGCAGCGCGTAATACAGTAAAATAACAGCGATTTGAATCTATTGAGTACTCCTGCCCTGAGAGCAGCGCGTAATACAGTAAAATAACAGCGATTTGAATCTATTGAGTACTCCTGCCCTGAGAGCAGCGCGTAATACACTAAAATAACAGCGATTTGAATCTATTGAGTACTCCTGCCCTGAGAGCAGCGCGTAATACACTAAAAATAACAGCGATTTGAATCTATTGAGTACTCCTACCCTGAGAGCAGCGCGTAATACACTAAAAATAACAGCGATTTGAATCTATTGAGTACTACTACCCTGAGAGCAGCGCATCATACACTAAAATAACAGTGATTTGAATCTATTGAGTACTCCTGCCCTGAGAGCAGCGCATAATACACTAAAATAACAGCGATTTGAATCTATTGAGTCATCCTGCCCTGAGAGCAGCGCATAATACACTAAAATAACAGTGATTTGAATCTATTGAGTACTCCTGCCCTGAGAGCAGCGCATAATACACTAAAATAACAGTGATTTGAATCTATTGAGTACTCCTGCCCTGAGAGCAGCGCATAATACACTAAAATAACAGCAATTTGAATCTATTGAGTACTCCTGCCCTGAGAGCAGCGCATAATACACTAAAATAACAGCAATTTGAATCTATTGAGTACTCCTGCCCTGAGAGCAGCGCATAATACACTAAAATAACAGCAATTTGAATCTATTGAGTACTCCTGCCCTGAGAGCAGCGCATAATACACTAAAATAACAGCAATTTGAATCTATTGAGTACTCCTGCCCTGAGAGCAGCGCATAATACACTAAAAATAACAGCAATTTGAATCTATTGAGTACTCCTGCCCTGAGAGCAGCGCATAATACACTAAAATAACAGCAATTTGAATCTATTGAGTACTGCTGCCCTGAGAGCAGCGCATAATACACTAAAATAACAGCAATTTGAATCTATTGAGTACTCCTGCCCTGAGAGCAGCGCATAATACACTAAAATAACAGCAATTTGAATCTATTGAGTACTCCTGCCCTGAAAGCAGCGCGTAATACACTAAAATAACAGCAATTTGAATTAATTGAGTGCTCCTGCCCTGAGAGCAGCGCGTAATACACTAAAATAACAGTGATTTGAATCTATTGAGTACTACTGCCCTGAGAGCAGCGCGTAATACACTAAAATAACAGCAATTTGAATCTATTGAGTACTACTACCCTGAGAGCAGCGTGCAATACACTAAAATAACAGTGATTTGAATCTATTGAGTACTCCTGCTCTGAAAGCAGCGTGTAATACACTAAAATAACAGCAATTTGAATTAAATGAGTGCTCCTGCCCTGAGAGCAGCGCGTAATACACTAAAATAACAGTGATTTGAATCTATTGAGTACTACTGCCCTAAGAGCAGCACATAATACACTAAAAAAACAGCGATTTGAATCTATTGAGTACTACTACCCTGAGAGCAGCGTGCAATACACTAAAATAACAGTGATTTGAATCTATTGAGTACTACTGCCCTAAGAGCAGCGCATAATACACTAAAAAAACAGCGATTTGAATCTATTGAGTACTCCTGCCCTGAGAGCAGCGCATAATACACTAAAATAACAGCGAATTGAATCTATTGAGTTCTCCTGCCCTGAGAGCAGCGCGTAAAAATAACAGCGATTTGAATCTATTGAGTTCTCCTGCCCTGAGAGCAGCGCGTAATACACAAAAATAAATGCGATTTGAATCTATTGAGTACTACTGCCCTGAGAGCAGCGCATAATACACTAAAATAACAGCGATTTGAATCTATTGAGTACTCCTACCCTGAGAGCAGCGCATAATACACTAAAATAACAGCGATTTGAATCTATTGAGTACTCCTGCCCTGAGAGCAGCGCGTAAAAATAACAGCGATTTGAATCTATTAAGTACTCCTGCCCTGAGAGCAGCGTGTAATACACTAAAATAACAGCGATTTGAATCTATTGAGTACTCCTGCCCTGAGAGCAGCGTGTAATACACTAAAATAACAGCAATTTGAATCTATTGAGTACTCCTGCCCTGAGAGCAGCGCATAATACACTAAAAATAACAGCGATTTGAATCTATTGAGTGCTCCTGCCCTGAGAGCAGCGCATAATACACTAAAATAACAGCAATTTGAATCTATTGAGTACTACTACCCTGAGAGCAGCGCGTAATACACTAAAATAACAGCAATTTGAATCTATTGAGTACTCCTGCCCTGAGAGCAGCGCATAATACACTAAAATAACAGCAATTTGAATCTATTGAGTACTCCTGCCCTGAGAGCAGCGCATAATACACTAAAATAACAGCAATTTGAATCTATTGAGTACTACTACCCTGAGAGCAGCGCATAATACACTAAAATAACAGCAATTTGAATCTATTGAGTACTCCTGCCCTGAGAGCAGCGCATAATACACTAAAATAACAGCAATTTGAATCTATTGAGTACTCCTGCCCTGAGAGCAGCGCGTAATACACTACAAATAACAGTGATTTGAATCTATTGAGTACTCCTGCCCTGAGAGCAGCGCGTAATACACTAAAAATAACAGCGATTTGAATCTATTGAGTACTCCTACCCTGAGAGCAGCGTGTAATACACTAAAAATAACAGCGATTTGAATCTATTGAGTACTACTGCCCTGAGAGCAGCGCGTAATACACTAAAATAACAGCGATTTGAATCTATTGAGTACTCCTGCCCTGAGAGCAGCGCGTAATACACTAAAATAACAGTGAATTGAATCTATTGAGTACTCCTGCCCTGAGAGCAGCGCATAATACACTAAAATAACAGCGATTTGAATCTATTGAGTCATCCTGCCCTGAGAGCAGCACGTAATACACAAAAATAATAGTGATTTGAATCTATTGAGTACTCCTGCCCTGAGAGCAGCGCATAATACACTAAAAATAACAGCAATTTGAATCTATTGAGTACTCCTGCCCTGAGAGCAGCGCATAATACACTAAAATAACAGCAATTTGAATCTATTGAGTACTCCTGCCCTGAGAGCAGCGCATAATACACTAAAAATAACAGCAATTTGAATCTATTGAGTACTCCTGCCCTGAGAGCAGCGCATAATACACTAAAAATAACAGCAATTTGAATCTATTGAGTACTCCTGCTCTGAAAGCAGCGCATAATACACTAAAATAACAGCAATTTGAATCTATTGAGTACTCCTGCCCTGAGAGCAGCGCGTAATACACTAAAATAACAGCGATTTGAATCTATTGAGTACTCCTACCCTGAGAGCAGCGCATAATACACTAAAATAACAGCGAATTGAATCTATTGAGTACTCCTGCCCTGAGAGCAGCGCGTAAAAATAACAGCGATTTGAATCTATTGAGTACTCCTGCCCTGAGAGCAGCGCATAATACACTAAAATAACAGCAATTTGAATCTATTGAGTACTCCTACCCTGAGAGCAGCGCATAATACACTTAAATAACAGCGAATTGAATCTATTGAGTACTCCAGCCCTGAGAGCAGCGCGTAAAAATAACAGCGATTTGAATCTATTGAGTACTCCTGCCCTGAGAGCAGCGCGTAATACACTAAAAATAACAGCGATTTGAATCTATTGAGTACTCCTGCCCTGAGAGCAGCGCATAATACACTAAAATAACAGCGATTTGAATCTATTGAGTGCTCCTGCCCTGAGAGCAGCGCATAATACACTAAAATAACAGCAATTTGAATCTATTGAGTACTACTACCCTGAGAGCAGCGCGTAATACACTAAAATAACAGCAATTTGAATCTATTGAGTACTCCTGCCCTGAGAGCAGCGCATAATACACTAAAATAACAGCAATTTGAATCTATTGAGTACTCCTGCCCTGAGAGCAGCGCATAATACACTAAAATAACAGCAATTTGAATCTATTGAGTACTACTACCCTGAGAGCAGCGCATAATACACTAAAATAACAGCAATTTGAATCTATTGAGTACTCCTGCCCTGAGAGCAGCGCATAATACACTAAAATAACAGCAATTTGAATCTATTGAGTACTCCTGCCCTGAGAGCAGCGCATAATACACTAAAATAACAGCAATTTGAATCTATTGAGTACTCCTGCCCTGAGAGCAGCGCGTAATACACTACAAATAACAGTGATTTGAATCTATTGAGTACTCCTGCCCTGAGAGCAGCGCGTAATACACTAAAATAACAGCAATTTGAATCTATTGAGTACTCCTGCCCTGAGAGCAGCGCGTAATACACTACAAATAACAGTGATTTGAATCTATTGAGTACTCCTGCCCTGAGAGCAGCGCATAATACACTAAAATAACAGCAATTTGAATCTATTGAGTACTCCTGCCCTGAGAGCAGCGCATAATACACTAAAATAACAGCGATTTGAATCGAGCTCGAGAGAAGCGCTAAGGCGGGAGATGTATCATTTTAACTGGCGTTGAGATATCGCGGAAAATTTTAACGAGTTCTGTTCTCTCATATCAATTTAACAGACAGCGAGGTAGCTTTGGAAAAGCATGTTTTACAATACAATATGATATTTAGACGATTATATTAGTTCTGTGCATTTTAAATGTTCTCTTATTATCTGAGTAAACGTTAGAGGATGTTGAATTGTAACCAAATATAGTAAATTCACTTACCTTGCAATAAATGCGCTCTCCCACGAACATCTGTCTTTTATTCCGACTATTCCCCAAGAATCCCTCCGCACGTCCGCAGACCGCAGCGCACATCAAATTCAAACCTCTAAACCCCGCCCTTGCTTCAGTTTCATTGGTTGAAGCTGTAAACCAATCATTTTCCTTTCTGCCCTCAGAACATGTTTGAGTAAGTAAAACTCCCATCTGCGTTCGGCGCACTCACACTAGTCAAACGAACCGCGCTTTGGTGGTCAAACGCACTCGGGCACGGTTCAAACTGGCTAGTGTGAGTACACCCTAAGTGGTAATTTTGACTTTATAAGGGAAGATTCAATGTCCATCCATGATGGGGGGGCTTCAGAAGAAAAATAGTATAAAGTAGAACGCAATTGTGCTGCCCAATAATACCACTGTAAATTAGGAAATTGAAGACCACCTTTATTGTATGGTAAATATTCACCTTATTTTTCACGTAAGAGCGGGCGCCGCCATTTTCGAACTATAATGTGTCAGATTTCCGGTAAAGCACTTCCGCTAGTAGTAGGTGTGTAGGTTGTGGTTCTGTAGTTTCGACTGTGTAGATTTGAATGGCTAGTTAATTTTTAAATATGGATAACAGAAAGACTGGCGTACTATGCGCGATTAGGGGGTGTCATAATAGTTGGTTCAAGCGTAAAAAATACCTGCAAGACACTTGTTTTGACCATAATCCACGCACCAGAGCTGAATGTGGATGTGGAGCTCCCTATGATTTGCACGCCCCTCCGAAGGGCGAAGAAGCTCGTCGGCTTTGGTTAAAAGCCTTAAACTTAAAGAAACCACCGAAGTTTCCGTACGTTTGCTCTTTCCACTTCGCTGACGGGAGACCCACGGAAGATCATCCATTCCCCGAGAAATGGTTGGGCTACGATGCTCCAGTGAAGACTTCGAGGCGACGGCTCGTCAGGATATATCCACAAACAGGTAACGTTACAGCTTCTTGTTAAGTTACGTGCTCTAACAGAAGACATTGTTTAAACGATTTCTTTTTGATGACACTCCTATTGTGCAAGAATAATATAGTGTTAAGCTGAAGTTGTTGGTAACAGTGGAAAAACTTTTATAAAAGCACTTAAAGGGGTAACGTTAGCTAAAATTAAAATCCTGTCATCATTTACTCACTTTCCAATTGTTCCAAACCTGTATGCATTTCTTAAGAGAATAAATAAAGGAGGTTTGTAAACGAGCAGACCTTGGTTCCCTTTCACTTCTATAGTAAGAAGAAAAAATAACATTACTATGGAAGTGAATGTGACCCAAAAGTCAGTTTGTATATTAACATTATTCCAGATATCTTTATTTGTGTTCAGTACAACAGAAAAACATCATACAGGTTTGGAACAACTTGAGGGTGAGTAAATGAACATTTTCTATAATAATAAACAATCCTATAACCCCTTAGCTGCCACCATCACAATATTACATTTAAATCTAATCATGACAAACTATATATTGTTGCAAAAATTGAAGACTCCTTAATAGATTATTTACCATATTATTATTTTTTGTTACAAATTATGTAGGACCAATATTGCATTAATTTACATCAAGAGTGCCTCTGAACAAAATATACATCATAACAGGAGGCTTTAATTTTATAGCAGTTTTTGATCAAAAACTATATTGTAAAATTCTTATTTTATATAACAACAAAAAATAGTACAGTAAATTTTTACAGTAAAGGTGACTCCACTAGGCCTACTGATGACCATGAGACTGCACAAATGGAGCCTTTGCAGCTGCCCCATCAGTACAGTGATGCCTGTACTCAGTGGGAGGTCCAGGCATTGACAGACCACACTTATGCCTCAGGGGATAAAATAATGTCACACAAGGCAACACAGTTCCACAGTGAAGATCCCTTGGCCCTTTCCATTCTCAAGAATGATACTAGCTCTTTACTGTACACTGGCTTCACACTTAGTGTCTTTAAAGAACATGTTAAATTTCTCCAGCAGTTCTACACTTTGAAGTTTAAGATGCACGTAATGGATCAGATTCTGATTACCATGATGAAGCTGAAGCTGAATTTACTTCAGGGAGATCTTGCTGAACGCTTTGATGTGTCCCAGAGTGCAGTAAGCCGAATTCTTTCCTATTGGATTGACACAATGGAGGAGCACACAAGAGTCTACATTCCATGGCTACCACGGGAAACAATCCGCAGCACAATGCCTCAATGCTTTAAGGAAAACTTCCCGAACACCACCTGCATTATTGACTGTTCTGAAACAACACTCCAAAAAGCACACAATCTTGACTCCAGAGGGGAGTCGTACAGTCATTATTATTCAAACAATACTCTGAAGTATTTAGTTGCCATTGCCCCCTGTGGACTCATTATGTTCATCTCCCCTGCTTATGGGGGAAGATGCAGCGACAAGTTCATTACCCAAGAATCTGGCTTTCTGGACTATCTCCAGCCGGGTGACGAAGTGATGGCAGACAGAGGCTTTACCATTCGTGATTTGCTGTTTGAGAGAAAGGTAAACCTGATCTTGCCAGCATTTACTCATAAAGGTGGACAGTTGTCTGACGAGGATGTAACAGGCACAAGGAGGATCGCAAATGTTCGTATACATGTCGAAAGGGTGATCAGACGGCTCAAGGTGTTCAAAATTGTCTCCCAGACTGTCCCTATTAACATGGCACACAAAATGGACAAAATTCTCAGAGTGTGTGCAGCGCTTGTAAACATGCAAGGTGACATCATTCATGAGGATACAGAGTAAAAACTGCTAAAAAACTGCATTGTTCACCATCTGCCCTGTTTCTTAAACTTATAATTTGTACATAATTTACACTTTTAGTTGTTGAACTCCACTGATTTGACAGTGTTTCAAGAAATAATTATTTGTACATTAAGTATTGTGTATATAAAACAACTAACTAACTCACTACTACTAATTTAGATAAACCAATGAAAAGCCTTCATATTAATAAATTAAAATAAAAATTGCATATAGTGTACATTGTGTAGTTGTTTGGAATTATTCAGTGTGGCTTCTTCAATGCACAGACCATTAAATAAACTGCTTTTACACAAATATTTTCAGGATCTTATATTACCTCTTTTTCTCCTATATATGCACACACACAAACACACAATCAAAATGTCAAAATACAATTTATTTTGATTTTACTAGCCATTTGATGCCAAGTTGTCACTTTCAAAACTCATGGAACAAAAGGAAAACATTCTGAATAGGGGTGTCAAGCAATTAATTGTACCCACAATAAAAGTTTGTACAAGCACACACATTTATATAAATAAAAGTACACACATATATTATGCAATACTGTAATCAGTCTACAGAAACACTAGTTGTATTTTCCAAACGAGTTGGCATTCATTTTGACATGTATTTGTAGGATTACCTTTTGTTTTGACATTTTAACTACTTTAAGGACCTAAAGAATATTTCATTACTACTTTAAAACTATCAACAAGTGCTTTCACAGATAAATTTTTTTTTCAGTTTTCATGTACAACTTACCTAGCTCCTCAATGCTGTCACATTAGGTTAACAGTACTTACTTGCATATGTCAGTATACTTAAGGCAGAGCTGAAGTCTTCCACAGTCAAATTCATCTACAATTCTTGGAAGCATATGAGTAAAATAGAAAGATTTCAATTTAGAGATTACTTCAGCACAATACTGAAAATCTAACGGCACATCAACAACAAGTTGCTCAGTTGGAGACCAAACAAGCAACTTGCACTTCTCTAAGCCAGTGCAAAACATACCTAATTGCACTTGAAGGTAGTACCCACGGGATCCTTTGGGTTGTAGCTGAGGAATGCCATCCACTATCTTTAAATCACTGAGCTTGCTAGAGTACAGTTCTGTAAGATGTGTGGAGTTTTTGCTCAGAAAAGGACATTTGATTTCCAGCAGCTCTGAGGAATTTAATATTCCATCTGGGCTTGCAGAAAGCCATGGCTCCTTACAGCTAACTACCATTCCTCTTTTCTCAACAGCATACCCAGTGTTCTCAATCCATGCACGAGCCAACTCCTCATTCTCCTGACCATACATAGTAGCTGAATTGCCATGGAACCTAGGGAAAAGGTGTTCTCGAAGAAAATTGTCTGGTTTGGTGGACATACGGAAAGGCACCTTTTTTGCAGTGCTAGCAGTTATTCGCAATTTTCGTGCGTCATGCCATACATGAGAGGCACTTTGTGTTTTGGTCACATTTTCCAAGATATTCAATTTACCCTCATCCAGTTCAACATATGTGTGGTAAAATGACATGCATTTATGACACTGCAAATCAGGGCCATGCTCATCATGAGGCTGCATCTGTGTGGTACCTGCTGATAGATTTACTGGTTCAGCTGACATACATTTGTGCAGAAGGCTACCTTCAGGTACATGAACCTCTGATAGGGTTTTCTTCAGCTCACTGTGAGAAATGAATGAAGGGGTTGGTGGTAATGATTGAGAAACAGCAGCTGAAGTCCCAGGCAAGTCATCCGTAAATTTGTGATGCTTAAAACTTATCTCTGCCAGCCTCTTTGGTGCCAAATTCCGGTGTGTCCCTGAGTTCCAGTGGCGCTGTTCATCTGTGCATGATATCCCAGTCAGTCCCTTTGATGCTGCATTCAGCACCTATGCAACAAAGTGTAAATGAAACAGTTATGTATGTTACAATTTTAATGAATTTTACTTAATGTTACTTAATACATTAACTTAAAAGGTTTCTTTTTCTATTAAAGAATATTATGTAGAACTCACCTTCATTCTGCACCCACCTTGATACAGCATTGCACCGTTTGAAATTTTACTGATTTACTTAGATTACTCGAGTACATAGCCACCAGTCATTGTTGCACAAACAAACTTTTAATGGATCACTGTTATTCAAAAACTGTTTATATTAATTCTATTAAAGTATTACAACTACAATTAAAACCCTGTCATTGGTCACTCACCATCACAAAAATTAGGCAGAATATTAACCTCATCACTATTCACTTTCATAGCATAGTTTGTCCATACAATAAAAATGAGTGGTGACTGAAGCTAATGTAATGCTTAATGTGTTACTTTGTGTTTCACAGAATAAAGTCAGTCACGTAAGTGGAACATGCAGGTGAGTGATCATGACTTTTTTTTTTTTTTTAGTATACAACTAGATACACATTAATGGACCTGTATTACAGTATCTTACTCTTCTTACCTTTGTCCAAGATGCCTTGTAACACGTGATTAAACGTTGTACTTACCTGGACTGGATAGAATGACCATTCTGATTATTAAAAACAAAACAAAACAACAAGTTAATCATACAAATTAATGTCAAAATAAATGCCAACTCGTTTGGAAAATACAACTACTGGAGTCTAGTAACTCCACTAATCATCATACAAAAACGTAACGTTACTTATTTATGGAGCAGTTAAATTTAATACAATGTAATACAATTACAATCGTAGCATGCTTAACCCGTGCATGCATAACTATAATATATAATATAGCCTAACTATAATGCCATCGGTAATGAAAAAATACAATTTACATATTCCTGTGTGGGTTTAGTACGTAAGTGTGTACTCACCTTCCAAAGGATCGCAGCTGCGTGGCTACAGGATTTGCCCTGTCCCGCAATACAAGAGCAACCAGCCGTCTCAATTGTCCCGTTAGCTGTAGTAAGGACCCAAGCTGAATGAACATTTGCGGCACTTTGACTGGGTTTCACGTCTGCTTTTAAAAACACGAATTCGCTGTCTGTTTCATGTACCAGCACTCGACCGACTTTCCCGCTGTGTAGGTACTGATATGCCTCAGTGCTTTTATAATTTCGCATGGAATTCCCGTCTACTCCGAGCGACAACACAAAATAATTGAAAATGTCCTCATAAGTTATGCAAGGCCACTTCTTCATTTCATCCTCCCACTTAGTTATACACCGCGGGTGTGGTAAATATTTACCATCACGCCGTTTAATAGTGTTCTGTGTGTGCTCCCACCACATCGCTGCTAACGCTCCTTACCTACCGGCTAGCGAAACGGAAGTCTAACACATTATGAGGAAGTACGTCATCGTATTTACTTCCGCGTTGCAAAATAAGGTGAATAACAATGACAGACGAACACGCGCTCGTTTTTTATTCCAGATGAAATCAGTGAATAGTTTACGAAGTGACGTAAAAAGGAGGATGGAGGACACAGAGGAATATTTTGAAAAAGGTACAATATTTTTGGTAATACAGTCATTTTTATTGCGTTAATTCGTCCAATTAACGATATAGGTAGAGTTTTCCATCTGTCTATCAATTTGGAGATGTAATTTAAAAGGTGTTCATAATTTATCGAAGATATATTATCTATATTAGCTGTGATTTTAATTCCTAAATAAGTGAAGGAGTCTACTACATTAAAATGAGCAAGAGCTGATAGTTGACTATCATCCTTATTCAATAAAAGAATACAAGATTTAGATTGATTGACTTTATAGCCAGAGAAGTTACCAAAAGTTGAAAGAAGTTTTATTAGGGAAGGTATGGAGTGAGCCAAATCTGTTAGGTATAATTCGGCCTTGATCAGTACTGTCAGGTTACTTCACAGTGCACACTGCTCATAAAGCGTTATTGTGCAATTATTTTGTATTAAAAGTCAAGTCAAGTCAAGTTTATTTATATAGAGCTTTTCACAACATAGGTTGTATCAAAGCAGCTTCACAGTATTAAATTAAAACAATACATCAATGTTTGTTTCTAGTGGAACGTCTACGTTTGGTAATGCTGATCAATAGTATCGTTGATTGATTAATTAAATTAAATATCCCCAAATATCCCCAACTGAGCAAGCCAAAGGCAACAGTGGCAAGGAACCGAAAAACTCCATCAGGTGACCTAATGGAGAAAAAAAAAACCTTGGGAGAACCCGGGCTCAGTCGGGGGCCAGTTCTCCTCTGGCGTTTATGAACTAGAGACCGGATTTAACTGTAAGATTAAAAGTATTATATGAATGCCTGGCTGAAGAGATGCGTCTTTAATCTAGTTTTAAACTGGGAGAGCGAGTCTGAGCAACGAACAGTATCAGGAAGGCTATTCCAGAGTTTTGGAGCTAAATGTGAAAATGCTCTCCCTCCTTTGGTGGATCTGGATATCCTAGGTATGACCAAAAGCCTCGAATTTAGTGACCTTAAAGAGCGCGATGGATTATAGGGCGAAAGAAGATCCGTTAAATAGACTGGAGCTAAGCCGTTTAGGGCTTTATAAGTCAGTAGCAATACCTTGTAATTAATACGGAACTTTATAGGTAACCAATGTAGTGATGATAAAATTGGTGTTATATGATCATATTTTCTTGATCTTGTAAGAACTCTAGCGGCGGCGTTTTGGACTAACTGCATCTTGTTTATTGAGGATGCAGGACAACCAGCTAATAAAGCATTACAGTAATCTAGTCTCGAGGTCATGAATGCATGAACTAACTTTTCTGCATCAGAAACAGATAGCATATTACGTAGCTTAGCAATGTTTCTAAGGTGGAAAAAGGCTGTTCTTGTAACATGAAATATGATTTTCAAAAGACAGGTTGCAGTCTAATATATAAAACGATATATGTTCGGTCTAAATCTTACCATCCAGGACAGTTATTTAAGGCCAAGGTCTCAGAAGGTCCCAGCAAAATGTTTGGGTTATACATTTATTTATTTATTATTATTATTTATATTTAACATGAATGAGGCCCTATTCAAAATTGTCAGAAGCTGACTCATACTTTTCTTCTTTAAAGATAATGCCTAGACGATACAGAAAGGTTAAGTTGTTCGATATATAAATCAGACTAAGCGATATTTTTTTTTTAAATTTGAAAGTTTTTTGTTATGGGTTGGGGTAAATGTAAGGGTAGAGCACACACAACCTATGATTATTACCTTGACTGTAGATATTGATGCCATTTCAGTTCTCAAACGAATCTTGACAGCTTCAACTCTGTTTTCATTTATGTACTTGAGCTTGAATCTGGGATCAATTGCAGAAGCCATGTCAAGCAATTCTTGAGTCAGTGGATCATCATACTTCTCATTCAGGTAGTCCAGGATCTTTTTCTTGATGCATTTTGACAGTTCTGTTTCTCCCTCTTTCTCTGCCAAGATTTTATTGTTGAACAAATGAAGAACAGGCTTCACATATGACACACTTACATATTGCTCCCCTGAAAGAGCATCCGTGAATTCAGCAAGTGGAGAAAGTGAGTTGTTGACCGCCTCAAGGACTTCTACATCCTGCCATGTGGGGACAAGGTGTCTGGCTTTTCTGTCCGCGGAGAGAACAAAATAAACGGCACTCTGTTGTTCCAATACCCTGGCAATCATTGCTTGTTTTGAGCCCCATCTTGTCGGACACTCAGTCTGAGTGTGAAAATTTTTTATATCTGTCGCTATCCTGAGTGACGGAACTTATTTGATTTTATATTGATTAGTCAAGTGGACTTGTTCATCAGTTGATGCGCATCACTGTTAATGGTAGTCTCAGATAGCTGTTGAAATGGATCTTGGACTTGAACATCCAGTTGTGAGACATCAGTAGACCTGCATTGTTCTTTGTTTGACAGACCTTTGTTCTCAAAAGAGGTGGATGGTTGCACGTTGAAGCTTACAGCTTTCAGTTATCCGGTTGATGAATGATACAGGAAGCAGCTCTCAAATCGAAACACCATTGAAACAATAGCAGTAACCTCTCAATCATGTCTTCTAAACGGAAAAAGGTCAACATCACGTACCAGTGCTTTCATTTTCATCAGGCATTCCATATGCTGTTCTGCAGTGAGAATCAAAATAACCAAACCTCCCTGAGCGATCTCTGAATACAGCGATACACGTGCATCCACACAGCAGCAGCGCGTCACTCACATCAGCTCTGAGGCATTGCAGAGTATTAACCCTTGTGCATCAATTTAAAAAAGTTACACATAGGTCCAAAGAGGACAAAAATGTCCAAGTCAAAAAACTGTCTTAAAAAGTTGAAGCTTGGGAGCACAGACTTAACTTTGGTATCATTTTAAAGAATACCCTTGGCAGATTATTGCTGAAGTTAATTTTTTTTTATAAGTAAATCCAAAAAAAAGTTATATAGGTTTAAGTTTATGAAAATGATTTATGAATATTATTTTATATAAAATATATATTTTATGAAACAAGTTGAACTCTAAAACGGCTAGAAAATCAAAGCCATAAATCTAAATAAATTGTGTTCCAAATTTGAGGTTGATATCTCAAAAAATGAGCTTTCAGTAAGATTTTGTTTGGGCGCAGTACCAAACTGCCCCCATTGGATCCCAGCAAAACTCCACTGGTGATTGGCTTTGTTTTTTGCAGTTGAGTTTTTCTCTCTCAATACTACAAACACACACATGCACACAAACACATTTTTTTTTATATAACACACATACCAACCACACTCTGACATCCATACCAACACACCCACACAATTATCATTGCATAATTTATCCAACTGGCTCTATAATAGCTCCAAATTCATGCAGTTAACATTAACAAAAAAACAAAAACTTACTCATAGGTCCAAAAGGGACAAAAATGTCCAAGTCAAAAAACTCTCATAAAAATGTTACGCTTGGGAGCAAATACTTAAGTTTGGTCTCATTTTAAAGAAGACCCTTGGCAGATTGTTGTTGAAGTGAAAAAAGTGAAAAAAGTGCAACCAAAAAAAAGTTATAGAAGTTTAAGTTTATGAAAAATATTTATGAACATTATAATCAATATTTTATATAAAATATAAATAAATATTTTGTGTAACTAGTGCAAAACATTTTTTTTTTTTTCAAATGAAATGGGGGTGAAATAGTAAAATTACAAAAAAAAATACACACCTGTGCCAAAATTCAAGCAGTTAACATAAAAAATAAAACAAAAACTTACTCATAGGTCCAAAAGGGACAAAAATGTCCAAGTCAAAAAACTCTCATAAAAATGTTATGCTTGGGAGCAAATACTTAAGTTTGGTCTCATTTTAAAGAAGACCCTTGGCAGATTGTTGTTGAAGTGAAACATTTTAAAAAAGTGCAACCAAAAAAATGTTATAGAAATTTAAGTTTATGAAAAATATTTATGAACATTATAATCAATATTTTATTTAAAATATATATTTTATGAAACATTTGGAACTCTAAAACTGATATAAATTCAAAGCCATAAATCTAAACAGGTTGTGTTCCGAATTTGAGGACGATATCTCAAAAAATAAGCTTTCAGTAAGATTTTGTTTGGGCGCAGTACCAGACTTTCCCCATTGGATGCCAGCAAAACTCCACTGGTGAACACAGTGATTGAATTTTCGATTTGCAGTTGAGTTTTTCTCTCTCATATATTACAAGCACACAAACAACCTTTTTATTTTATTACACACATACAAACCACACTTAGACATCCATACCAACAAACCGACACAATTATCGTTGCATAATTTATCCAATTGGCTCTATAATATGCCGAAGCAGAAAACAGGAATAAAGCGAGTATTTGCTTTATAGGCCTAACCTGAAAAAATGGCACCATTTGATAATTTTTTTTAAAAATGTCAATTTTCAAGCCTTGCCAACAGAATGAAAGCCTATTAAAAAAGATTGCATCATTTTATAGTTAAACGGCACAGGGATTAAAAAATGCAGTTTTAATGGGTTTCAATGGGGACATTTTTGTCCTTTAGGTCCTGAGAGGAAGTATTTTGTGTAACTAGTGCAAAATAGATTTTTTAAAGAAAATGATGATGAAATAGTAAAATTCCAATTTTATGCAGTTAGCATTAACACAGGCAAAGTGATCAAAAAAACAAAACTGAAAAAGCCAAAAATGTCCTCAAGTATGCACAAGGGTTAAGGTTTTCATACTCGCAGGTGAATCTTTTAGAAATCCAACTCTCTGAGGATGTTTCAGGATGTTGTAGCAGGCTGAGTTTGTTAACTGTGCTTGGCAGCTCATCAAAGTTTAAAAAATTAATCACAAATGGTCCTTTGCTCCGCAGTGTTTTTTTGACACTAGTGTAAATTGCATCACTAGATACTAGTGTAAAATGCTGTCTAATAGCAAAAATAAATAAATAAATAAATAATTCCACGGTCTCCACGGTAGGCAAATTAGAGATAGATAGGCTAGATTATGACAGTCACTAGAGAGATACATGTTAACTTTACAGGTTCTCCCTAGACAGGCCTAGAACCCACAGTCATCACCATCATATCATTTTATTTATTGATTTATTTTGCCTGGGAAAATATAACAAGGTATAATGATATAAAGGTACATTTTAAATAGATTTTATTTAATAAATATTTTAATTTATTTTTTAATTAATTCATTTATTAATTATTATTCACGTGCAAGTCACGTGAAAGAACCAGAGGTTATATTAAGTGGTGTCCGTGACCTGGGCGCGCATTGCTGCCGCTGGACTTCAGACTGGACAAGTGGACAGAGAGCAAACTTTTCCTGAAATAATTTTACCGAACCAATTTATTTAAATGACTTGCCTATAAACCCACTACAAATATCAATTTAATAATATTAAGAAAACAATACAATAAATAGGGCAATACTCTAACCCAAACAGTCAAAAGTCTGTTTTTCACACGGTAATTTTAACAACAAAAATTATAATTTCAAATTATAAATGTCAACCCCTTTCTCATATTTTTTCATAGCCCATAGGCTAGGTCAAAAAATTGACGGACCATCATTGGTAGCAAATAAAAAGTAGGCCTACATGGTAAATGTGGTACATTTAGGCCTTTGTACTAACATTTGCATAACAATACCATTAATGGTCATTTATTCCGTTATATATGTGTGACGTTGCGCTAAGGGAGCAGTTCTGGAAGGCTCTGAGAGAGCTATAGTTAAACTACTACTGCTGATATACTACTACTACTACTACTACTGATAATAATAAATAAATACATTTATGTAAAATATTTTTTCATAATTATAGACTCATGAAAAAAGAGGAAATTTCAGAAATCACATTCAAATTATAATTAATTACAAGAATGAAAATTCATGATATTATTATTAATGCAAATCAATGTATTTTAAACGTGTATACGCAATATTTGTCTCATTCAGTAATGCTTTGTAAAGTATATTTTTTTGATTGACAGTTAGACATCTCAGTATTTGCATTTAGATAAAGCAATAGATATCTGCTTTGTTTTTCCTTACCCCCAGAATGGCCCATCCATACATTACACCTGAGAAATTGCCAATTAAATGTGTTAGGACCAATACAATCAAAACAGCCATCTCATTTGTGAGCAAAGGCTCACAAATTGAAATGGTAACATTTGAGAGTGCATCATTCTGTGCCCTCACAGATGGGAATAGGGTCTTTCTTCATAAGAAGAATGGTCCAACTCCCAAATTTGAGGAGGGACACTCATACATCATAAAAAACTGTAATCTTGTTAAAAGACATGGGCAGCTTTATGTGCTGTTAGGTAGTCATCGTTTAAATTTAGAACAGCAAATTTAGTTGTGTCAGAAGAGGCAGAGAAAGCTGCCCTAGATGCCCTGTGTCCACCCTCAGGTGATGTCATTGGCGAGGAGGAGGACCTATACTCAATGAGTGGGTGGTTTTATGAGCATCAGAGGCAAGGTGGAGAAAGTGAGTCGATATCTATGTATTTATCTATCTGTCTGTATGTCAGTCTGCTTTACTTTTTAATATATCATTCTAAATTAAGGGATACTGTACATGTTATTTGTATTAAACCATTGTGCTTTAATTTTGCAGCTGCAGAAACCAAGGATGACCAGAATGGACATCCCAATTAGTGACCTAAAGCTGAGGTGTGGGGAAACCCTCCTTGAGGTCTCGCTATGGAGGGATCAATCTTTGTTGGAGCTCTACAAATGAGACTTCATACATCTAAGTCACCTTCGCGTAACTGTTCAACAAAATGGAAAGGGAAATCAAAATGGAAATCTATCTAGTTGTTTTCATGATTGGAACACATTCATTCCTTATCTAACACACACACGCACAAGTAATTTGTAATTTTATTTTTTATGAATCCAGATTGAGGAGATTGAACCAACTGAAGAGGAGATCAAGGTAGTGGGGATGACTGAAGTGGGAAACTCTTGCCACATTTTGAGCGGGGTCAAATTCCACCGCAGCTGTACGCGGGTACGATAGAAGCAATAATTAACAAGCTGCCTATGAAGATTACATTGGTGCACAAAAATGACAGAGTTATTAGTTTTAAATAAAAATAAAAATCAGAACGGTTTTAAAAATTTAAATAGTTATGCTTGTTTTTAGGTTTTTTTTAGTTGTTTGTTTTTTTGTTTGTAAGTTGTAATGTAAGTTATGTATGTTTAAGTAATTATTTGATGTTTATTATTGTTCGGATGTTTTTGTTCAGTTCAGTATATTCATTATTGTTTTTTTTATATAGTTACATTGTGTATAATGTAACAAAAATTTGTGTGTGTGTGTGTGTGTGTGTGTGTGTGTGTGTGTGTGTGTGTGTGTGTGTGTGTGTGTGTGTGTGTGTGTATATATATATATAGCCTATGTATATTTATGTCTTTATATACATATTATTTTTTGTTTTATTAAAAAAATATATTGCACAATCATTAAGGCTGTGTCTGTGACGTCATCGCCCCACAGATGGGTTCAAAAACATAAATCTTAATGCTAATGGCCAAAATTTACATTTTTAAATGCTTTAAAATATATATCTTATGCTAACCAATGCTGTAATATTTTGATCCAAAATTCAAATATTATTACAATTTAAAATAACGGCTTCCTATTTATAATATATTTTGTATATATTTTATACTCTTGTCTGTTCAAGTCATGGTTCAAACTCAAAAAAAGAGAGAGAAGGCTTGAATTCGGCGTTCACGTGCTGTCTGCGTGGCTCTGTGTGTGCGAACAAAACAGCCTGTGAGTTCCAGTCTTGTTTTTTGCAATCTCCGGTCCTGTGGCTCCACATAAGTATCCTCCATTATAAATAACCGTGCAGTGCAGCCTTTTAAACTTGCCGCGGCAGCGACAAGCGTCTCTCAAATCTTCTTGTCCGGTTCAGCTGATTTCAGTCACGTGACGCTGGCTCTGAATGAAAACGCGTTGTAGAAACGCGTTGGCCTAGTACTTTTTGTCCCTCTCTGCTATTATAGTTTTTCAAAATGGCGGCACAACATGGAAGCCTCCGTGGACCTACCCGTCCCATGTATATAAAGATAATAAATTCTTCGTTTACGAGGATAAGTCAAATCATTGGCAGAGGTATTTGTATACCATTGAGGACATATTTATGAATAAAAATATTGATTTTAGATAATAAAATACTTTAAAAACTACACATTGTCCCTTTAAGCGAAAAGAGGCAGGGTTGTGTTTTATATTTCGTTTTGTTATAAATAAGCTAACGTTACATGCAGTGAATTTAATCAATACGCGCTGCCTGAACCACATTTGTGTGGCTATAATGTTTAAGATTTCTTTAAATGAAAACGAAAAGAGGCAGTGTGGTGTTTTATAACTAAGGGTTAATGCCCGACGAGGTGTCCATTGTCAGGTATTAATGGACGACGGCGAGGCGTGAACCGTCCGACACGCAGCGGAGGACGGTTGCCTCCGCCGAAGTCCATTAATACCTGACAATGGACACCTCGAAGGGCATTAACCTGCTTATACCATGGTCGCTTGCCAAATAATACATTTTTAAAACATTAGTTTATATTTTAATTCGTTTTACAATCGAAATCTAAAGTTTTTACAATCACTCTATCACTTTTTAACGGACACCCAGACCATGGTATAACATATAGTTTTATTGTTGCCTAAAATATACATACAGAGATAACCTGAGTAGCAGAGCGAGCTGAGTGACGCTTTCAAGAACGCGCTGTTCTATTTGTTCTATCTACTTGGCAAGTCCGAACTTTGCGTACTTGGTATTGAGAAACGCCTAATGTCGGCGCTTGGCTTCTTGTGACAAACACGCCGAGAAGCAAGAACAAGATCTGCTGTATATCATCCAATGTTGTTTATGTCGCTTTCTTCTTCACGTGAAAATGACGTTGATTGCTTATTTCCGGCATAGGCTACACCACGCCTATCAAGTAAGGGTACTGTTGGCAGTGGATACGCTAGGAGATTCATGGTTTATCGACCCAAACCATACCGTACCGTTCTGTACCGTACCGCTCAGTGGAAACGAGCCATAAGTATACTTATATAAGACCATAATAAATAAAAACTTGATAATTTACAGATAAACCTACAATTATTTTCCTTGGAACAAATAAGCTCATAGCTATTGGTAAGAAATAAGAATTATTTTATTTATAATTGTTATGCTTAAATGAAAATATTCTGACAGTGAGAATTGATAACACAGGCTACTCACTCCCACTGTATAAAAAATTCCTTAACACAGGTTAAAAACTATACGCACCTTCACAAAGAAACTGACATAATTTCATAACAAAAATGAATTATATATTCCTTTACCCATCTAATAAATCTAATACAATATAAATGACTATAACATATTCAATATAAATATTCCACATTTCTGCCCAAACCATGGTAAATTACTACAGTACATTCAAGGTAAATGTTTGTAAGGGTTTGTCCATGGCACAATTTTTTTCCTTACCAGTCTTGTTGGGAATGTTGAGGCTGTTTCATCCGCTATTTGTTGTTACTGTACTGACCGAGAAACCGCTTCAGATGATTCAGTGACAGAGCGGTCCGAATGAATCTGAATAGTTTCAGACCGCTATGTAAGCGCGTTTAGAAAGAATCGAACCAAAAGAATGATTCATTCACGAATGATTGGTATCGCTGGTTCAGTCGAACACACATAAATATCCGCACGTAGAACATTTCACAGGTTAATCGGAGCGCAGGAAAAGAGGAGGGAGGATGGTGCCGCCGGGCCGGATGGAGATGATTGGCGGGCCGGATTTGGCCCGCAGGCCACCAGTTGAATAGCCCTGCCCTGGAATGAGTCATTTCTATCTACACACACCGCGGTTCCCCTTACATTGAAATGTGCCGACATGTTTCTACAGGAGCCCTAAACGGACAAACGCATTCGCAATAATATTGTTTTACTGAATAATTAGGTAAACATGCATTTTTAATTTATCTTTGTAAAGAAACCTCATTGCTGAACTGGCTCCTCTCTGCTGTCTCAGACGACGACATCACTTCCTGTCGGCCATCATAACTTCTTTTGGGTGCATTTCGCAACCTCACCACTTGATGCTGCTAAAAATCACACACTGCACCTGTAAGATACTGATATAAACTGTTGTTGTTAAGTTACTTTGCTTCATTCATAATGCTTCCTCTGTTGCAAGCCTGTGCAGTCTTATTGATGAACAAACTAGCTCTTTTCCAAAACCTAGCCGCCTGGCAACCATTGTAAATGTCATGGAACAAAATAGTCATTACTTGCAAAATAGTCTTAAAAACCAACATGAAAAATAATTGTTATAAGATCATGAACTACCATCATGCGTGAAAAAAAAAGTGATATATTTTTGTCATATCCCCCTCCCCTAGAACATAATGCAAATCTTGTCACACACATATTTTCTTTTGATTTGTGTTGGAGGAGACCTCACATAAAAATGTACATGATTGTTGTGTATTAGAATAAGCATTGCCTATGACACTGCTCCAGCTGAGCTTTCATTGCACAGCTGAAACACACTCCATCATAGGATTAAAAATTGTCATTGTTTACCGGTATAATTTGCTTTCTTTTGTGGTCCACAAAAAGGATAATCGATTCAGATGTTCAAATATCAATTCAAATGCTCCAATTATATTCAGATTTACAAGATCTCATTTCGATTTGATTCTCGATTTTCAATTAGATTCTCGATGCAATTTAGGGCTGTAGTCAACCAAAGAAATGCTGAGTCGACCAAAGTCCTGTCCTGCGCAATGATTAATCGACAAAAAAAAAAAGAAAAAAAGACGCGATGTTTTGCATTTTGATTGAACATTTATTAAACAATTGTCATAGAGCATTTATAAAACAACAACGAAAAAACATTTATTTTTTTTATTGACACCTGGGATCCCGTTTTTAATTTAGGCTAACTTTATTTTGTTTTTCTTTATTTAAATTTCGTTTTTCTTTATTTAAATTTCGTTTTTTCTTTATTTAAATTTTGTTTTTCTTTACTTAAATTTTGTTTTTCTTTATTTAAATCTACCCTTTTACAGTGTCAGTAATTTGTTAGTCAGAAAAATATTAGACTTAAAAGTATTGCTTAAGTCAACAGACTGTGTGCGTTTTATACATAGACTGTAAAAAAATATGGACGTAGTGTCCGTGACGTCACCCGTAGGTTTCTGAAGAGCATTTTTGAAGCCTAAAGTGGGCGGAGCCGGCCGTCGCCATCTTGGCCTTGCGTCACTCCCGGGTAACAGAAAATAGGCAAACAGGCGGGGCGTGAGTGGAGCTGAGGAGCCTGGCCATAGATATGAGCCTGGCTATCTGAAATCACCTAGCTCGACGTGATCGAGTTAGCTGATGATGTAAAGCCAATTAAAAGTTCCTATTTTTGCCCTTCGAAATATTATAATAGTTAAAAGACATGGCTACAAGTGAGACTGGGTATTACTTCGAGAGTGTTTGTGTGTGACAGTGATTTATGTGCATACATGTCCGTCACTCTTTCATGGTCCGTCAGCGCGGCATTGCTCAAGTTCGTAGAGAGCTTATTCAGTCTATTTTAAATTCTGATTTTGGCCGTCTCTCAAATGGGTTAAACCATAGATATATTGCCTTTGAAGTGCAAGTAAATGCGCTAGAAAATCCACGCTCATTCATGTTCATTTATTGCATGGACGGAGAAAGCGCCGACGCCTGCATGATTTCATCTGACGGTACATAAGCATATTATAATCCATCTGTTCCGTGAGAGCAGAACGAACGAGCATGTATTGACGTTTTAAATTTGAAAACCCCAAAAAGCAACGAAATTGTCAGACATCCATTAGTGCAGGTTCACGGAGGAAAACAACTGAAATACAGCGCTGGTTGTTCTCTCGAACGATAACGACGGAATCCAAAGACGTGGGCTTTGTAACGTTACCCAAGTATTAAATTGTATGAAATAATAATCCCGAAAAAAAGCTCAAACACTGCAGAGATGGCAAGTTCAGCTGTTAACATTTGCTGAGGTGAAGTGACGGCTATAACAGCAGACAAACGGCTAGCACTGACAGCGGCAATCCATCTGTCATTTAAGTGGCCACTGGCCACACCCTTAAATTTAAATATTAATCAACTAAACGGACGAGTTATAAAATAATTCACCCCCCTCACAGTTGTTATGAAGGGCAAAATTAGCTGTATAGACCAAAGCCACATAGAGATCCAGGCTGTAAACATATTTTTTTCTGCTGTAAAGTTGGTAATTTTAACATGAGGGAGATACAGATTTGATTCACTTCTGCAGCCAGGCCAAGCGGCCAGTCAATGAATTGCAGTTTAACTCACTTCCGTGTTGGTTTCAAGAGAGAGACGGGGAGGTTGCCGCTTGGTTTTATATCAGTGTCCGTTCTCGGAGAATAAGCCCTGCTCGTGTGAGGTGCGCCGCTTCCCGCTCGCGCTGTTCTGTAGTTTACTATTAATTCTGAACGTGTCGCGTCTTGCATGTCTGTCTACTGTATATTGCACCAAATGCGACACTGCACTCCCTTGTTAAGTCGATTGGATGAACGGTTCTCGAAATAATCAAAATGCAAACGGACATACAGACACATAGAGATTACTACCTATATTCCTTACTGAGCGCGAAGCAGCAGTGCAGCCAGCCACAGGTGCGGTTCCCAAGTGTTCTACGTGGTGCGCTAAACTGTGGTGCTGTTACAAAATAGCCTAAATTAAAGCATTTAAAGTTGGGGATAAAACTTAGGCTAATTATATTTAGAATATATAACTGCTTATAAAGGAATAAATATCAAGGAGTAAATCAAAGAATGTAGACAGGCTTTCAAGCATTATATAAAAGAATTATAAAATTGGGACAATATGATCAGGCATGAAAACTCGCCGTTTTAAAACCAAAATGGGTCACCTACGTGATTTGTGCAGATCCGATGAGATTCTTTTAAAAAACAGATTAAACCTTTTTATAGTCTGAAGCTGCAACACTACCATCAGATTGTAATCTGCTTTACACTGTCCAGTCTGTCAATTTTGTTAATTCACATAAAAATAAAAACTGTCAATTTATTTGTCCTCATGTCCATACAAACGTTATTTTACTAGTAAAATATTGCTCTGGCGCAGATCAAGAGAAGCAGAAGCACATTATCTTCTCTGCCGCCTTAATAATACGAGTTACAGCGCGAAATAAACATGAATGAGCATCTAAAAATGTGTGTTAAAAGATTGAGTACAACTTATCGAAGTCCGTATCATGTCACATGGAATCGCTCAATCAGTGTTTCAACCGTGCAAAGACGTTAGTAAACAATGTCATGTAACGACACATTTACCTCAGAAAAAAACATATCCAGTGACCATAAACTCGTTAGTCAGCTAGAAAAAATAATTCTAGAGAGGAGCATTTTGCTAAATATATGCACCATATTACATATTCATTATAATTTTAATGTTCTTCAATACTTAATGCATGTTTAAATAAATCTGGAAAGTCTTTTTATGACAGCCACCATTTAAATTTTTATATAATTTCATATAACTTTATTATAATACAAATAAATAAGTTTGTATACAAATCAGTTCATTTTTACCTTCAATATTATAGTAGGCTAATGAAGTCAATAGGCTACAACTGACTCCCATAGATTACAGTTAAGAGAAACTGCAATGTATTGTACCTGATATCCAAAATAATCTATATCGAATTGTGAAATGTGTGTCAATACCCAGCCCTAATAACTAATCTCTCTTACAATTGTTTGTGTAACAATGATTACCCTTCTGTATTTCAAAGGTTTCCAACCCCTAATATCTTTTTAATCTTGATGAAAAGTTATATATATAATATTCCAAGGAAATTTTGTTCCTCTGAAGAATCCCATTTATCGTAAGCTTATTTTAAAGAGGTTTTTTTTAGCTCTTTGTCATCTTTTACAGATGGCTTCCTTGTAGAAAGCGTACTGAAAGTGTCAGACTTTCACCAGGCAAAGAGGTAATGCAGCAGGATTAGTGTAGGAGAAATTAATGTGACATTGCACACCACATTTTACAGACTACATTCTTTCAGTCACCCAGTTCTTTTACATACACACTGATCTCAACCAAAATACTATAGTCAAAATCAGATATGTCGCACACATTTATGTGACATTTAGAATCTAATTTTGATAATTTTCTGCTTTTGATGTTAAAACAGATATAGGCACAAAATACAAATTAAAGAAGCTGCAATAAGAGTCTCTAGACCTAAATTCTCTGCACTGATTGAGGTAGGCATGAATGCACCTCTGGCCAACTTTTGAGTCACTGGGACAGACAATATAGTGGCATCACCAGATAAAAAAATGTCATTTTTTTATACTTATAACTTCTGAAATTTTTGGTCTAGAAACAATAATTTTCTGTTATTGATTTACACTTACACTTTTATCAAAAGCAACTTTCATTGCATTCAGGGTTCAAGTTATTCATCTTCTTGTGCTTATTTTAGTGTTTCCTAAAACTCTAATATTTTATTTATTTATTTATTTAGCTACTCTGAAATGACATCCAATTCTTAATCATTGTGGTGCAGATGTTTTAAAACTATAGTGGACAAAACCAATCAAAAGGATCTTCATGTTCATAGCAATTTGGATAATTCAATACCGTAATTGTTTTAGATGTTGGCTAGGCTTCCTCAGCTTTTTTTGTTGTCGTTGTTGTCAACTGTATGGACTTACATTCGGAAGAGAACAGGTTACCTTACTGAGGCTGAATAATAAACTGTTGTAGTTTCACAATGTGCATTCAGTAATGAGTTGTGTGCATGGTTGATTAGGTGCTTCCTTACTTGATTGAGGTAGATTTTAGTCCTGATCAAAATACTGAAGTGTCTTTAATTTAATATTACAGATATGTGGTCTCTACAAGTGAATTAAAGAGATGCTCACCACCAGAGTGGCCATAGAGGAAAAGCTGACTGGCATTGGTGTGCAGCCCACCAAGCGGACCAAACTGACTTCACTGTGCACTAAACTGTGTGAAAGTAAAACATTTTAAGTAATTGTTAAGTGTCTTTTTAGGTTGTGTTTCCCCTACCATCATATAAGCGCCCCGCCCTCCTAACAGCTCCCCCCGCCCCCCTTGAAGGTCAAGTAAATTTGATTTGATTTTCTTTATAGCGCCAGATTACAATTTAGTATTTTATTAAACAAACTAAATAGCCCTTAAGTAATATGCTTTTTATCTTATTTCCACGATGGCATGTCTTTTCTGTCTGTGTTTGCGCGTTTACAATTATCCCAATGACTGCACACACGCGCACACTCACACACAAACACTTGCGTCACATACAGATGAGCACTAGCGGACAGAGAGTGTGCGGCGGGAAATATGTCGCGTCAACCAGATGAAAACCAGACAAAAATATTTGCGTTTTTTAACCCTTTCACACGTAAGTTTAAAATATTCTGGCTGACCCCCCAGCGTGAGTTTTTCAAGACGACCGTTATTTAGGTCACTTTATGGTTTCCATGGTGACGCGACATTGCTTGTCACGTGACACACCACAGCAGCAACAGAGCTGAATGAAGGATGATCTGCTTTTATGTAATTTTTCCTTTTTTATTCAAAATATTCACAAATTTGTTAGCTATGGCATGAAATATCTGATATTCCGATTGTCAAATATATGCAAGTGGAAGTGTTTTGTTGTTTAAACACCTTTATAACGATCGCGTTAGTTGAGCTGTATGCGCGATGGGCGCCGCCATGTTAGTTTGTGCCGCAGACGCAGTTCAGAGAATCGGATCTGTTGGATTTACAACACGTGAATTCATCCACTTCTCCCGAAATACATAAAAGTAAGTGGCTGGTTAACTGGGAGAAGAACAGAGTAAACTTTAAAGTTACTTACACAATGTGTATCTGATATGAATAAAACGTGTATAATTATAATGGAAAGGATTATTATTGCCTCTTCCATAGACATCAGTGTGTATTTTATAAACTCTGAATGTATTTTTTTTTTTAGTACTTATGTGAATTTATGTCTAAAACCTAAAAAAAAAACATTATGTGGTTGAAAACACTGAAAAGTGGTGATATATGACAGCTCTGAGCGCACCTGTCTCTGGCTCAGCCAACGCATGAAAGCACATTTGAATTTAGCAGTTGATCACGTCATGCACTGACCGTTCTAATCACACCGGTGTGATCGTACGCTCCAGGGACCAGCCTAGACTGATCACACCGGTGTGATCGTACGTGTGAAAGGGTTAAATGCTCACAGGGAACTGAAGATGGCAACACTCGCTCTACTGCTGCGAGTAGCAGCCGGAGTAGCTTTTTCGGCGTGCATTAGAGGTGTGCGATACCGCTAGATTTGGTATCGATCCGATACCAAGTAAATACAGGGCCAGTATCGCCGATATCGATACTTTTTAATATATTAAAATATTATATTAAACTAGATGTACCGCATCACGGTACAAAATATGACCGCCGCTCAGGCCTGCACTGGCTTTCCACAAAAATAAATGACGTTGAGTAATTTGGCTGTATTGCATGTTTATGTATATACCTAAAAAAAGTAGTAGTATGTGCATGTCTGTCTGTGTGTGTGTGTGTGTGTGTGTGTGTGTGTTTGTGTATGTGTGTGTCTTTGTATGTGTGTGTCTGTGCGTGTATGTATGTGTGCGTACATGTGTGCGCGTGTGTGTTTGTGTGTGTGTGTCTGTGCATGTGGATTTGTATGTGTGTGTATGGGTGTGTGTCTGTGCGTGTGGATGTCAGTGTGTGTGCATGCTTGTGTTTGTTTGTATTCCTGCATGTGTGTGTGTGACAGTATCATCCTAAACCAGCAACCCTTCGCTCAACAGCACCATCTACAGGCCGATGAGTGTACAGTCACTAAATGTGCACATAAATGAATTTATTTTATACCCCCCCATGGATGAAATTCTACAAAACTTAGCAGAGGATACCCCCAGAGGATGTCAAGTTAATCATACACATGAAATATGGTGCAGTTCTGAACATCTCCACTGAAGATAGGGGCGATTAAAGCAGAATAATATTGCATTTTCATTTTTTATGGGAGGGGCGCAAATCACAAACGAGTGATTATGGGCTAGGTTGATGTGGGCCCTTAAGAGCAACATACCATAAAAATTTCTTCATCCTCAGTGCCACGGTTCAGGTAGTTATTTAGGAAAAACTGCATTTTTGGGTTTGGGTTTGGGGGGGGGGGGGGGGGGGGGGATAGTGGCCCCCGGGGACCAAATGAAAATTTTCCTTAGAAGTCTAGTGGGGCTACATGCCCACCAAATTTCATGTTCCCCGGTGCTTCGGTGTCCCTGGTATCGTTGACGAAAAATTTACGGGGGCCCCAGCGCAGGGGGGGAAGTGGCCCCCGGGGACCAAACGAAATTTTTCCGTAAAAGTCTAGTAGACCAACATACCATAAAAATGTCTTCATCCTCGGTGCCACGGTTCAGGTAGTTATTTAGGAAAAACTGCATTTTTTTGGGTTTGGGGGGGCCCAGCGCGGGGGGGGAGTGGCCCCCGGGGACCAAGCGAAATTTTTCCGTAGAAGTGTAGTGGGGCTACATGCCCACCAAATTTCATGTTCCCCGGTGTTTCGGTGTCCCTGGTATCGTTGACGAAAAATTTACGGGGGCCCCAGCGCGGGGGGGAAAGTGGCCCTCGGGGACCAAACAAAATTTTTCCGTAAAAGTCTAATAGACCAACATACCATAAAAATGTCTACATCCTCTGTGCCACGGTTCAGGTAGTTATTTAGGAAAAACTGCATTTTTTTGGGTTTGGGGGGGCCCAGCGCGGGGGGGGAGTGGCCCCCGGGGACCAAACGAAAATTTTCCTTAGAAGTCTAGTGGGGCTACATGCCCACCAAATTTCATGTTCCCCGGTGCTTTCGGTGTCCCTGGTATCGTTGACGAAAAATTTACGGGGGCCCCAGCGCGGGGGGGGGAAGTGGCCCCCGGGGACCAAACTAAATTTTTCCGTAAAAGTCTAGTAGACCAACATACCATAAAAATTTCTTCATCCTCTGTGCCACGGTTCAGTTAGTTATTTAGGAAAAACTGCATTTTTTGGGGTTTGGGGGGGCCCAGCGCGGGGGGGGAGTGGCCCCCGGGGACCAAACGAAATTTTTCCTTAGAAGTCTAGTGGGGCTACATGCCCACCAAATTTCATGTTCCCCGGTGCTTCGGTGTCCCTGGTATCGTTGACGAAAAATTCAGTAAGGTGACGAAAAAAAAAAAAAAAAAAAACTTTGACAATCCCTATATGACCGCTTTCGCTAGCTATGCTAGCGGCGGTCATAATTAAGGTGGATGCGTCTTCAACCTAAATCTAAATGAATTTTCATGACTTTTAATTTGTTTTTGTGATTTGCATTTTGGGTTATTAATCAGTTAAAATCAGTACTACAAAAGCTTTTGTTCAGAAACAACTTTTGGTTACTTATGTTTTATTTAAATAAACAAAGTTACAAAATTATTACTTCACAAATATAAAAATGTAAAAACAAATTCTCTTTTCAAGTAGCATGTTAACAAAAAATGTTTTTCCTCTTTAGTGCACTTCTTTTCAGGATTTTTTTTCTTAAATAAACAAAGTCACGAAGTTTTATTTAACAACAAATATTATAAAAAATGTAAAACAAATTCTCTTTGTAAGATATAATGAGAATAAAATGACGTTTCTCCTCTTTAGTGCACTTCTTTTCAGGATTTTTTTCTTTAAAAAAAATAATTCCATTCTCCGTCTCTGACTGTGCTGTAGAAATACGCGGCTGAGCACGCGCCTGACTGCTGGTGGTAGCGCGCTAGTGGTGAGTCACGTGTCGGTGCAACACAGGAGAGGGGAAGGAGAGCAGTGTCGAGCACTCTTGGGAGGAGGATCACAGAGAGCTTGCTTGCTCTGCTCTGTGACAGCAGCAGCATTTTGACAAACACGGTCAGGTCGCAAAACGAGAGAAACTGAAACTTAAGTATCGATATTTTCACGTTGGTATCGATCAATACCGATACCAACGTTGGTATCGAGATTATCGATATTAGTATCGATCTGCCCACCTCTAGCGTGCATGTTAATCAATGAGTGCATTCACACCGCGAGCAGGAGCAGCGCGTGAGCAGCAGTGAAGGGTTTTGGCGCCGAGTCTATTTTTGCTGCAGCTCACGCTCTTTTGATGGACAAAATAAGTATTATTTCACACAAAATGTGCCCAAAATGCACAGAATTTGCATGTCTAGTGTGTTTTAACAAGAACTGGAGTAGGCTATGTCAGAAATAATATTTATAGAAAATGTACCCATTTAAACTTGTTTTTATTATTCAGTTTGGGTAAAAGTACTATATGGTGTTTTAAAAAAAAATTGTAAACAGTCAGAATCAGTATAAGCTTTCTTTTAGTTTAATTTTAGTTAACTTAATTTCCCACACCAGGAGTCATTTATATAGTTACATTTTATAGCGATTATCTGATTAAAAAAAAAAAAAATTCTATGCAAAATGTTCTATTAAAGAAAAGATAGAAAATAAATATTTGTGTGTGCTGTAAAGTGTTTAGAAAAAATGAAATCGGAATCGGTTAAAATCGGTATCGGCAGGTCAAACTCGGCCAAGAAAAATGTAATGGTGCATCTCTAATAAAAATAAATGTCCCAATGTTTAGTTTATTAATGTACAGTTCAAATTGTTCAGTTAATATATTCAATGCTGCCATTAAAAGAAACAAATGAACACCATGACTCCTTTAAGTGTTTGTGTCTGTGTCAATTTTCCCCAACCAACCAAAAAACTAACCAACCAACCAACTTTCCCCAACCAACCACCCCCATTTGCAGACATTTGGACAGGCAACCCATGGGCTTGGGCCTGGTTTAATGGTGGACACATTCGAGCTCATTGACTCGTGCCTCAAAGAAAAAACTAAAACCCTTAAATCCTCTACGAAAGATGTGAACTAGTTAAGGTACAGCTGTTTAATAATACCTTTCTGTTGGAGAAAATCTTTTCAATGAAAATCTCAAATGAAGATCGCGGAACTACTTGTCTGTGTTTTCAGATCATCCGCGCTTCATCCCGATCATCTAGAAAGCGCGCGCTCGCGTATGGTTGCCAGATACTATTGAAAAGACCGGGCAGAAAACGTGCTCTTTTAACATAAAAGCTCTGACTGGGTTTTAAATTATTGAAATCTGGCAACCGTAAGCATGAACGCTCGTAAAAACAGTCTATAATATGTTGTTTTCTCATTTATTCGACAAAAATAAGTGGTTTTGATCAAGTTTTTATTTTTTCAAACACATTTCAGTCTCGTCTGTTTTTGGTCAATGATATTGCATGTGTTGAAATAGTGACAGTTATCGTTTAATGACGTGGGTGTTGTCTCTCATCCTTGTTTTGGTCAGGGGAAAAAAGGTAATCAACGCACATTTTTTTCTTTAAGGAATTAACACTGGTGACAAAATATTTTCTCCGTATTTCGCACGGAGAGATGCTGCAAAGGATCCAGTAGTGCTCAGGATCTCAAAAAACAGGCGGCTGAAGAGGAGAAGAGGGCAAGGCTGAGACATGCTGCTACCCATAAGAAATTTTACCATGATGTACTATAGTGCATATAGTGCACCTTACATATAACCATGGTACATACTATATAGTACTTGTATTATCATGGTACATTGCATGGTACTGTAGATGTTACTATGGTACATAGTATGGTACCCTAGTACCTCAGATATAACACATTCTGCCATACAGATTACCATGGTACATACTACCTCAGATATAACCATGGTACCTCAAATATTACCATGGTACTTAATTTGCACGGTACTGCAGGCATAGCTATAGTATACCCAGTATTATAACTAATAATTATTCCGTTTTTGATAATGAAAACCAACAACAGTCTACCGCGGAGAACGGAGCGAAGGGGACGTTAGTGATCTGAGGACGTAGTGCGGATTTGTGTTGACAACCTTTGCACTTTCCTGCTTCTCGCTTCTCTTGTTGCCTAGCATACAGACCGCAGTGGTACACAAACAGTCTTTTTGGAAATATGTATGCACTTTATGAATTTAGTAAACTGTACAATTGAAGTTGGCCGGTTGAACCTTATTGAGGGTGATTGTGAACCTGACGTGGACAAAGAATAGGCTATGTGGTATGGTGGTCCCAAAACGGAAAAACGACTGCTTGGACTGCCAAGATATTGTCAACTAACGGTAAGTTTAGCTAATGTTAAGTTATAGTTTCACTCACAGCTAGCATAACGTTAGATATTCTCAGGTAAATCTATCGTTACCATGGGCGTCAGTTTGGTTTGAAATGTGCTGGGTACAGAGACGCATTCGGAAGTGCATTTTCAGAAGTGCTGGTACAATGAATGACGCATTCATTTTTTTTTTCTCTCTTTCGCGCAGGTTATGTTTTAAAAGAGATGTCCTGTAGCTCAGGCACGGCCCCACTTTTCAACTGGCCCACCTAAAACGTAAAAAAAAAAAAAAATTTTTACTATATTATAATTTTGTAAATAAAACAAAACAAACAAAAAAAACACCATACTATATTATAATTTTGGTTTAAAAACCATTTTAAAAAGCTGGTTATATTGTGATGTTTCTGCGCAAGTCCAGGTTTGCGGGTTTGTTCCGATCAGAGCTCGTGAGTGGAGAGCTCATTTCTGAATATTCCTCTCCGCTCGTTCATTCCGCAGGGTCGCTCGCTCAACCCAGATGTCCTGTTGCCTGGTTCGAAAATATGTGGAATAAGGGCTGCTTCCGACTAAATTTTTTTTCCTAGTAGGCTAGTTGTTAATTTAAGTCATTCGTGGACAAATCGCCCCTTTATATTAATTTAATTACTTAGGCTGTATAGCCTACAGGATAATGAGCTTACGTAATATAGCCACACTCAAGCGCACGACCGCACACATAAAGCTTTCCACCAAGAACCTGTAAAAGTAATGATTATGACTGCGTCTTTTAAATGTGTCTAAATAAATATGCTGTGAATGTGAATGTGCATTAAGTTTCGGTTCATTTATGAGACGAACTCCAGTTCACTCGCCGACGCCTCCATGTCGTGATTCATGATTAATTTGTGATTAAATCCAGGCAATTGGTTCATGAAACATTGATTAAAATTAAGATACAAAACGAAATTCACTTTAAAGAAGGGAAGCTGTTCTGTTTGAGGTCTCTGTGAAAGTTTTAAAGCAGTCTTTTAGTGCCGCTTTCAGAGCGCTTACGTCCGTAACCGAGAACTGACACGTTGCTTTTTCCCTCATAAATGCGAACACGGAAAATAAAATAAAATGAATATTATAATGTCTTTTTGTTCTCTCTCATAATGCTCCTCACAACCACTGAAAACGGTAAAAAATTAATATGGATGGAAGTTAAAAGTGGTGGGGTCAAAATGACTCATGACGAAATCTGGTGGGTACGCGTCCCTCCCGTCCCCCCCGAAATCGACGCCTATGATCGTTACATTCACACTGTATGTCTATGTATCTATGTGTAACGTGTCTGTTATCCTTTCCTTTCCTTCTTTTCTCTCTTTAGGTGAAGTTAAATCTGTCTTCCCAGAAAAGTCGGATGCTGAAATTAAGGGATTCATTCGCCAGAAGTTGTCAAATGCGGCCAAGATCATAAAAAAACAATCTATGGAAAAATAAAATAAAATGTAAAAACAATTTTTTAGTTTACTGTCTTTTTATTTGCCTGAGCTAAATATTTAAATGAATGTACATTTGACAGTTGTAGGTATGGTACAAATACCATGGTACATACAATGTTACATGTCCCATTGTACTATTAAAAATACCATGGTTTATGTACCATGGTGCATATCATATGTGTGCCATGGTACTGTCAAAAAAACTGGGGTACTAGTACCATGGTATTTGTAGCATGGTAAAATTTCTTATGGGTAAACAGAAAAAATGGGCCCTTGAGATTCTGGTTCAGGCGAAAAAGAAAAAATAATCTCATACTGTGTGTTTAGTGTAAATACTTGCCTCCATACATTAAAATGGCCCCCATATTTTATGTTTTATGTGTTATATTTTCTATTTTCTATTTATTCTTTGTGCAGCACTTGGGTAACCTTGTTTTTTTAAAATGTGCTATATATTTAAAGTTGATTGGATTGGATTGGATTTTTTGCTGCCATATCCTTCTCACCTTTTTTTACCCCTGACCAGTTTTCATGCCTGCCAATGTTTAACAAAATATGCACAGAAAAACACAAAACAGGATCACCCAATACATCAATGCATCCCTTATATTAATGTCTACTTATGTGGGCAATATCACAAAGACTATATTTTATTGGCACAAACGCGTGTTCCTTGAAGCAAACTGAAAAATAAGTAATACAGTCAATGAGTTCATGTACAAATTCTGTAGCCTGGGCAACAATGGGAACTGCCACCTCATATGTCATTCAGTGTCTCATAATGCTGGTACTCAAAAGCAACAAGAGGAAATGATCACAAAGATATATTTTATCAGTCTGAACACTGGGAAAGCACCATCTACATCTACAATAATCATAGATTTCCCACTAATGTACTTATTGCCATTGAGGATGTACCTTTTCACTGAGACAACAGATTGCATGACCTCTATGCCTAAAAAATCTTTTTATTTTATTTTCTCTTAACATAATCACTATTTTTAATAGCTGAGACAGGCCCAGATTCTCTTTCACTAGCAAAAATTTGATGCTCAATTGCTATTTCATTTTGAGAACATTCGAGGAACTGATTATGGTTTGCACGAGATTTACAGACATTTTTTAAATTTAACTTTGTAGCCCACTGCTTAAAATAACTGTGCTTAGCTTCAAATTGCATACACTTACTTCTAATTAAAGGACCTAGAGATATTATTTGGCTAGGTAGATGTAGCATGTAATGCTGCTTGGGTATTACTTTGGCTTCAGAAAAAAGTTCTTTGAACTGATGCGGATGCAATCATGCGTCTGAGCCGTAATACAGTTTCTAAAGAAATAACAGGAGCAAAGACAATTTGAACAATCTCAAATAACTTGAGAAAAAGGTAGTATTTTTAAAAGTATTAACATTTGTCCACATGACTGTTTTAATTTATTGTCATTAGCAAAGTGCTGGCACTAATAGGACATGGCTTATAATGTTGGGCAAGTGTGTCTCCACATATGGCTATCAAAGCACCAAACAACTCAATTTCACCATTTGGGGTGTCAATCCTTACACCATTGTAAAGAAGAGTCAGATCTTTTAGGATTCTTTTTAGTATAACATCAACACCACACTGAGAAATAGCTTGGCAATAGCAAGGAGTCTTATTGCAGCCAACTTTGACCTAAATTTTGGATATTGCCTCAACTATAATAAAACATCAGTTATTTATTTGCAGAGGCATGGTGGCCTAAAAGGTTACATATTTCAATTTCATCGGTGTACAATTGTATTTGCAATCCATTTGGCCTTTGAGAATATTATGGATGGGATGTAAAAAAGGGCTCCATCAGTAAAATCATACAAGAATCTCTCTCTACTTATTTGTGGTACAGTGTTCAACATGGTGAAGATTCTGGAATCGGTCAGTAACTGCTTAAGACTTTGAATAGTGGTACATAGTAAAAACTTTTGCTTCTTAAGGCCATGACCCTTAAAAGACCACGCTTTACCCAACAAATCGTCTGGGACACTACAACTTCCTCTGGGTTGACTGGATTGAATAGTTTCCGAATGGTTTTATTCTGTCCATATGCTGTGGTTGAGAAGGGATCCATAAAAGTATCAAATGTAGCCAAAACCTCATCTTGGAGCTGAGCAGTTGTCTCTGGATTCTCTTCAAACACCCTTCTGATTCTGTTCCTTAGCGTGTCAAGGAGAGCAGCTTGGTACTGTTGCACCCCTGAGATGACACTGTTGATAGTTCTCTGTGAAAATATTTAAAATTTTAATTCTTTTTTCACCAATATATTTGCTAACAGGCCCATAGTTTACATTAAAATATTGAAATTAATTATTTATATTCTTATAAATATTGTTTCAATGAATTATTCACAAATATGATATTAATAGTACCATTAAAGCATTTGCCCATCAAGACAAATTTACCTGTGAAGAGTGGCACTGGCACTGACACCAATTGTCACAGTGTCTGGGTGATGTCCCCTGGGTAGCCACTAGAGGTCCTCTTCCCCCACAGGTGTCAGTCACTATTGGACTACAATCCCCATCACCCTTGTCGGATTATCACACTCAGCTGTTCCCACTCACCTTGTTAGTGTCTGTCTATTTATACCCTGTCTGTTTAATCACTGGTTCTGGAATCCTTGTATTTTGTCACCCGCTTCCCAGAGTCTGTCTTGGTTTGGTTAAGTGTTTATTTCTTGTTTTTGGACTGCTTACATGGATCTTGACCTTTTGCCTGTTTCTGGATATATGATTACGGATTACCCAATAAAACTGCACTTGGACTATCACTAGTGATGGCAAAATGAGGCTTACTGAACCACTGAGACCTCGCAGGCCATTGCTTCAGCTAAAGGTTCATTACTCAAAGCTTCATTCAACATTGCTCACTAGTGACACCTAGCGACCGTGCAAAGAAATAGCAGACAAATTAATTCATTCTGAACCAGTGCCCCCCGTCCCGTTTTATGTATTTATTTATTTTCTTCTCACTGTTAATGTCTGTAACTTTTCATTTGCAATAATAAAAAGACCTGAGCAGACATTTTTGCCTGAGTATAAAATATGTATTTTTCTCTGTCTGAATTTACTTGTGCAGAGACAACTGTCACACACAGTTCATTAATTATTCATAAATTGTTTGGATAGTGACAGTATGAACAACAAAAGTGAGATTGTGTTGAGTGCAGTGCTTATGGTGGAGGGAGTGTAATAAAGCAAACTACAACAGAAAAGTGTGGGGTGGGAAAGATGAATAATCGTTTCTGGGGGGTTTTGTGCGTTGAACTGTTACTACATTTATTGCAGTGTTGTGCTTATGGGACTGGGGATATAGAGGAGCAAACTGCAACACTGCAGTTTGAGGTGGGTGAAGGAAGAATTACAAATGATTTTTATTGAGGAACAGAATCTTTTCAAGTGTGTTGGGGTTTAAACGATTCCTCTTCTTGGACAAAACCTCTCCAGCCTTGGAAAAGATCCTTTCACATGGAACAGAGGATGCAGGGGAACATAAAAACGACCAGTGCCAGCTGATATAAATGAGGATACATCAGCTTGTGTTGAGCCCAATATACTAGTGGATCCTCAGATCTTGTGAGATTCACTTCTGTTAACCCTCTGAGGTCTGAGCTGTTTTCTGGGCCCTGGAGGTGTTCTGACATGCTCTGACATTTGTGGTTATTTCTGTTACTTGTGACATTTTCATGGCTAAAGTCTAATTACACTGTATTCAGCACAAACTCTGCTACAATAATATATCAGCAGCATGTATGTAAAAGTTTGTAGTTTTGAGATAATGACATTTATGCGTGGTTTGTGAAAATACAAAAATAAATTCTCACTGAAATAAGGTCATGAAACCCATACTGATTATTTCTTCACAAGACTTTTGAAAATTGTATCACGTAGCCTAGAATATTTGCTCTAAAACTATGTGAGAATCACCCTGACTGCTCATTCAGAGAAGACAATATATTGATTTAAAAATTTTACGACGTGTTTTGTGTTAGAAAGCAATATGCGAAGGGGCGGATCACCTCATTAATATGAAAGCTTTCCACACCTGAGAAAGACAAAGAACCTCCCTAATGGCCCTATTAGGAGCTTATCAGGGCCCATCATTCTGACCAACCTTGCACAAAGAATGAGGAGATTTAAAAAAGAATGGCTTTTAAAATTGTTTGGATTTATTTACAACACAACATAATCCAAAGATACACAATAAAAAAGCAATTATTGAAGAAAGAGACCTTTGTGCCATTCCTAAAAACATTGTACATACCTTTCATTTTCTAAGGTGTTTGATTTTCACTTTACCATGTTCATGTACAGAGACATGTACTGTGAATGTTGAAGTCAGCAGGACTCAGTGGCATCTGGGCCCTGAAAAAAAAAAAAGTGAACATACTGATATCAAGAGAAAGGCCTGCACGATTTTGGGAATACATTTTAGATTTTTCTTGTTAAAATTGCTTTTTAAAATTCACAGAATACACACACACACTCACACAAATGTTTCCAACAATATATAATGAACACCAGGTTTGTTGTGCCTTGTAGGTATAGGCTATGCGCAGTGCTGCATAAAATAATAACAATATAGCAGCCTATATATATTTTCAAAAAGATTTCAGTAACAACTAAGCTAGAGAAAAATATATTGATTATCATGTTACTTCAAATGTTTCCATTCGTTATGATGATATGAAATGAGATAATAGTAAAAACATGAAGCCGTTTGGAGCGTTTTGCTTTTCCAAAATATGATACATTCAAACGCGATCGCGATCAAAAATATGATACATTAAAACGCGATCGCGATCAAAAATATGATACATTAAAACGCGATCGCGATCAAAAATATGATACATTAAAACGCGATTGCGATCAAATATAAAACATTATGGTTAGGCCTACCATATACATAGCCTATCTACGTTTGAGCAGATATCCACAAACACAGTAACAGTAAACACGGGTCTAAATATTATAATATTCACCATATATCTAGCAACAGTTCAACTGCAATGTGAAATTTATGCAACAATAGCAAACTAATATGTAAGAATTTCTTACCTTATCTTTCTTGTCTTCAAATATCGTTCTTCTTCTTCTGATGTAAATCCAATGTAAGCTCAGGCACGTCTTTCAAACTCGACGAAAAGTGAAGTGAAGTGTTTTGTTGTTGAGGTAATGAGGGCGATCGCGTTCCATGTGGAGATTTGCATGTGAATATCTTTTGCGCGAGTGGGCGTGGCCGAATTAAAAATAATTAGGAAGCGTTTGAGAAGCTGGAAATCTTGTTGGTTTTATACAAATTACTTAAACAGAGAATATTTGTTTTCATTTTGAATCCGATCATTTAAAAGTACACACTTAAATGTTTATAAAGGTGTATGGCTCATAAATGTGTAACAAGTATTCGCTGAGTTTTGTTTCAGTTTATAGACGTGCTCAAGAAAAAAAAGTTCACCGCGACGGAGAGGCAGAACGCACACACTGTTTATTTTCTTTATTTTACAAAAGCACAATGTTTTGATTTGATTGGAAGTGGACACATACAAAAGTAGAAATACCACAGATTCTTTTTTTATATTTATTTTTTCTGTATGACCATAAATGACGGAGAAATTTAAGTTTAAAGTGCTACAATGTGGAGAAAATCCAGCAAAACGCGCCGGCGCGTTTGTCGACCTCAGAGGGTTAAATAGCGGTCCACTTCTACAGTAGCATCTGCTGTTGCACTTGAGCTCCTTCTACTGTGATGAACTGTGCTATCCAGTAGATGCCAAAGGTCACCTAATAATAAAGGAACAAAGAAAAAAGAAATCCATTAACAATGGTTCACAGTACTAAACACTAATGTGAACATTCACACAACAAAGACATATACTACTTACTGTTGTTTGAAGACTGACCTGCTTCTGAAGAGGCTGGCAGCTGAGCTGGGGGTGTGTCGGTGGAAGCAGATTGGACACCAGAACTTCTGATTACAGAAGCACATTCAGAATTTAATCTTGATACTGCTTCTTGCAGTTTCCCTTGACTTAAGAATCCCAGCTTTTTGAATCTGGGATCCAATAACGTGGGCATGGTCATCACACTTATTGATTCCAAATTTACTGCATGTTCCCTGACCCTCCGCACAAGGCTGTCACCCAGATGCTTTGTTAGATTAGAATTGAGGCCTTCTAGCTGGCTCGTTAAAGCGTGATTAAGCATCTTCATCATTGGTATCACTTTGGAAGCAGACACCCTTTTCTCTGCCGAAAGCTCTACTGTAGCCTGCCGGAAAGGGCCAAGCACATCTAAAGCATCCCGAACTGCCTCATACTCCAGGGCTGTAGGAGGGGTGACGTCAGTCTTTAGAGAGGCCAGGGCGGCCCCCACTGGCTCTCTCAGCTGATAGAGACGTCCCAGCATGTTATAAGTGCTGTTCCAGCGAGTGGCCACTTCAATTATCATTTTCAGCACTGGTCTCCCCATCTGCTCCTGTACTTGGGCCAGTCTCTCCTTTGCTGTAGTGCTGGTTCGGAAATAGGTCACAAGTTTCCTACATTTAGATCGAATGTCGTTGAAGGTGCTGATGTCATCAAAAGATTTCCTCACAATAAGGTTTAGAGCATATTGCATGCCTAACATTCAGTGACCTTACACATGCTATCATGTTGGCTGCAGCATCAGTTACCAGGCACTTCACTTTATCCTTTATGCCCCACTCCTCCATGAGCTTGGTATGTCCACTAGCCAAGTTCTCAGCAGTATGGCTGTTAGGGAAATGCTCTACACCAAGTAAAATAGTGCAGAGCTTGTCATTGTCATCTATAAAATGGCAAGTTACTGCTAGGTAGGCATCCATGTTTAGGGATGGTAAGTCCGAGGTAAGGCTTATAGCCGCAACTTTCTGCAGCTGCTCTCTGGCCTTCTCCTTAGCCTCCTTATATTTATGCTCAACCATGATCTTCAAAAAGCCTGTGAATAAAAATAAATGCAGAAAATAAATACTTTAAACTTGTTAAATAATGATGAACCACTTTATTAATCACATACCTTTCGCGTTGGGATAACATAAGTGGGATCCAACACATGCAGGAGCTCCCTAAACCCATCATCATCCACCATGGAAAAAGGTTGGGAGTCCTTGATGACCATGTTCACCAGGGCCTCATTCACCATTTCTTTTTTGGAATCTATAATAAAATACAATGCATGTGTATTGTAGGAGGCTGAAATATTTTTTAAATGTTTATATATATATTCTTATCAATTACTTACTACTGTGTGGATTGTTAGTAGTTTGTGCATGCTCATGCAGTGCTTGATAATGCCTGAGCATGGAGGAGGTGTTATTGCTGTATGTCAGCTCCTTCAGGCACAGCCAGCATTTCACCATGAAACATAAATTAATAGTCATGAAATATAATACAGTTATATAGTGAGGATAATTTTAATATCAAGACAGAATTTTCTTTCAAAAAACTCCCAGACTGGGGAGGTTTTCCTCTTTCTTGCTGACTCCATTACAAGGAGAAGGTGAAAAAAAGCAAACAAATCCAAAAGGGCAATCCAAATCAAAAAGCAGTCCAGTCCAGGTCCAAAAATCCAAAGCAATCCAAATAATCTTATGTAATTAATATATACTATACTATACTATACTATAGTAATATATACTATACTATAATATACTATAATTAACAATATACTATAACTAATCTAACCTGATATAATGTAATAATATATAACCCTAACACATATATGACACAATAATAGGGCAGACCCCGCTCCCCTCTACATCAATGGAGACTGTGTAGAGAGGGTTCAAACATTCAAATTCCTTGGCACAACCATCTCAGCAGACCTCAAATGGTCAGCCAACACCACAGCAATCATCAAGAAGGCACAGCAGCGCCTTCACTTCTTGAGAGTGTTAAAAAAGACCAACTTAAAGGAGAAGCTGCTGGAGACCTTCTATCGCTCTGCAGTGGAGAGCCTGCTGACATACTGTATCTCTGTATGGTACTGTAGCTGTACTGAGGCAGAGAGAAAGGGAATACAGCGGATCATTAACACCGCGCAGAGGATCATTGGCTGCCCTCTTCCGTCCCTGAAGGACCTTTATAACTCCCGCTGCCTCAAGAGAGCCCAGAACATTGGAAGAGATCACTCTCACCCTGGTTCCCACCTGTTTAAACTGCTGCCCTCTGGTAGGCGCTACAGATGCCTTAAGTCAAGGACAAATAGACTCAAAGACAGTTTTTTCCCCAGAGCTATAATTACATTGAATACACATATGCACTGAACACTCGATGCACTGACTACCTCATATTAGGGCATTAATCATGTTGACAAATTGTGGTTTATTATTATTATTATTACTCTTATATATATATATATATATATATATATATATATATATATATATATATATATATACTAGCAATTCTGTCTATGTTCTTTCTTTATTTTTTGTTTTAAGCTTACATATCTTAATTGTACATTACTTTATATTATGTATATTTTTTATCTATTTATTTTATGTACCATGCACCTTATGCAGAAGCTCTGCAATTTCGTTGTATCTTGTGTACAATGACAATAAAGAAATTCTAATTCTAATTCTAATAAAGACGACGACACAACTCTCTAACTCTCTAACTCTGACTCTCTGATTCTACTACAACTGATTCTACAACTCCTGACAACACCCACAAAGAGGCGCGAGTTTCGAACCCCTTTTATCCGGAAGTGACACTCAGACCGAACCGATGACGTATCCACACAAACCGAGGCCTCGTTTGTCATCAGTCACGTGATTTTCACTTAAACAATACAAGCCTCGAATCACGGCTTCATCTGGCACGCCCATTTTTTCTCGACACACGCTCCGACGCCTCGGTTCATATGTCACATCACTAACTATCACCCTTTCTTGTGCGTGTCGTGATACTAATGGCAAATGCCGCTGCAGATCTAGCAATATCAGGTCTGGTTCTGGACGGCAAAAAAGATGTTAGAAAGATTTAAGATTGATATTGAGTATTCATGTAATTTCTGTGGCTTAAATGAAGAAACTATTGAACATTTGTTTTATCACTGTGTGTTTACTAAAACAGGGTTTCCGCGGGGCATTAAAAAGCATTAAAAGTCATTAAATGGATTTTGCGATAATTAAGGCCTTAAATGGCATTAAAAAGCATTAAATTGTAATCCTACAGGCATTAAAAAATTTTCATGGTGTTGAAGAAAATGTTATCAATTTATTTGAATAGTGTTCATGAATAATCATTTTTAGTTGCTGTCGTCGCAAAATATGTACGTTAGTGTGATTAAAAACACGCGGAAACAGTTTGGTGATTGCCTCCGGCCGGAGCAAAGTTGCGGAGTTGGCGCGAGTAATTTTGGACAGCAGGAACAACAGAAATAAAACTAGACGAGAAAACTGGGAAAGTGCATGGAAGACAAACAATTTAGAACATGGTTGGTGGTCAAAATAAAGAAGGATTTTGCAGCGTTTGTAAAAAGGTATTTAAATCGGGTAGCTACAATGGGAATCAATGGCGTAAAATCTCATATGCAGTCTGACAGCCACAGGTCGACGGTAAAAGGCAGACAGCAATTAACTATGTGTAGTAACGTTCCCTCATCAGCTTGAAGCTCACTTTGCGTTTTTAAACGCGTTAACGCATGAGATTATTTTTGTCCAGTTTAATGCGTTAAAATATTTAACGCAAACGCAGCATTCGTTAATTTTTCTCATCCCTTGGGTAGCGTTCCATTATATGATCCCGCTCTTATTCATGTAAATGCTTTTAAACGCGCTGCCTGCGAATGTCCTCTCTATGTAACACACTCACAGAGAGAAAGACGCGTGCCAGATCGTGCGCACAGACTGCGCACCAGAAAACGCGGTCCTCTTTCGCGCAACGAACAATAACACACAATTTTACCAAAATGTCTGTTTTGTGAGTATCCTCATAAAATAAGAGCAGTCTTAAATTAATGAAATAAAGTCTTTAATGAACGCAGAGTTGTGAGAGAATGAGGCGTGTGTTAGATCCGTGTTTATGTCAGCAGCTGCTCTTAAAGGGACAGCAGCCAATAAAGCTTTCTGTCAGTAAAGTTAATCACAGAACAAAGGCACCAGAGAAAATTACTCACTGCTATTGACTAAAGAACTCTTGTAGCTTTAATAAGCATTAGTCTATATTTAATCTATAATTTATGCTGTGCAGACTGTTTGATAATGTATGTTAAACAGGAAGGCCAAAGGTAAATATGACATTTATTATAGGTTTATGTGCATGAGGATTGTTTAAGTTCACTTAAATTAAAAGTTGTCATATTTTTTTTTTAAGCCTAATGTTAAAAACTTGATAGCTTTTAATTACACTGTAATGTTGGATGGCTATAATTAATGTTTAAAATTAGGGGGGAGAAATTTTAATCCAGATATCAATAGCTGTATTAGTATCAGTGAGACTGGCCTTTATGTTGTCTCTACATTCATTTGTAGATTAACTGTGAAATGATTAAATTATAAAATATATAAACCTAAACAAATGTAAGTGTTTTAATTGCGTAAAAAACGTGTGATTAATCAAGTTAATATATATATATATATATATATATATATATATATATATATATATATATATATATATATATATACATACATACATAATATCCGTGGTTAGTCATGGGTCGTGTATGGCATTAAAAATAAAAAAATGGCATTAAAAAGACATTTAATTTCAATTGAAGATCCCTGCAGAAACCCTGTAAAATGTTTTGGATGAATGTACAAAACTTTATTGAAAGGAAAACAGGACAGTCATATTTGCAGGAGAAATTGTCACTGTTTATTGTGGAGATGTAAACGCACGGATTTCCAAAGTGAAGCAATGTTGACTGGGCATAGCGCTATATTTTTTCTGAATATAAATTCTATAACTTTTAGTAAACTACAGAACAGCGCGAGCGGGAAGCAGCGCGCCTCACGCGAGAACGGACACTGCACTAGTGATATTAAACGCACACACACGGGTCTGTTAACTTAAGCAATACTTTTAAGGTAGTCTAATATTTTTCTGACTAATAAATTACTGACAGTAAAGGGTAGATTTAAATAAAGAATAACAAATTTTAAATAAAGAAAAACAAAATTTAAAAAAAGAAAAATGAAATTTAAATAAAGAAAAATGACATTTAAATAAAGAAAAACGAAAATTAAATAAAGGGAAAAAAACGAAATTTAAATAAAGAAAAACTAAATTAAGTTAAATTAAAAACGAGATTAATTTAGATTGATAATGCATTCTGGGTCCGTGTACTTTTTCATTCATTCATTATTCTATTTTGGAATGAAAGATGAAATGTAAAAAAAAGGGTGCAGCTTGTTTTTTTGTCTAAAAGAAAAAAGCAGAAATGTCTGTATTTTTTGTACATAGCATAGCCTACTTTGTTATGATTTTAGTATCATAATGATTAATAAATGCACGCACAATTATCCGTGAACTTGATTTGAAGCCTTTCAACTTGTGTGTGCAAAATTCAGAATTAAATGTGCAGCAATTTGTACAAATAGAGTCTGTAGGTCTATATACTGTTGTAGCCATTAAATAAGCGCATTTAGTTTCATATTTGTTAAAATATTATAATGTGATTTTTTTTTTTTTCCATTTATGTTAATTTATGAAAAGTGAACAGCACGAGTAATAGGATGCACAATTTGAGACGGGTCAGACATGATTTTGACCACTTCATTAAGTTTTGTTTTGTAGAAAGCCTTTCTTTAAAGTGAATTTCGTTTTGTATAAATTGTATCTTAATTTTAATACATTTTTCATTAACCAATTGCCTGGATTTAATAAATAAGAAGCAAATATATAACAGACAATATAATCATGGAGGCGGTCACTTGCATTGCACGTTAACTGGAGTGCATCTCATCCTAACTTAATGAAACTCAGTGTATGCCTCACACAGACATGAGAAATACATCAAATACACAAAGCTTGAAAAGTCTTTAAACAAAATAATTCAAAATGAAAAGAAAAAGGCTCTCTGATTATGTATAATTATATGATTATATAGCCTAGGCTATTTTGTGAATTGTTCATTCCCGGTTGGCACACATTTTGCCGCCCTTACAAAAGTGCCGCTCTAGGCAATTGCCTAGTTCGCCTATATGGACGCGCCGGCCCTGGGGTCAGCAATGAGTGTATTGATTCATTGTCCCTTCATAGTTTGCAAGAGACATTTAATAAACTGAGCGTATTTAATAAACTGAGACAACGCTACGTTCATATGCTTTTAAATTACGGTGTTTTTTTCACTTCCTGAAAAGTAACCGTTTTGGACATACGTGATTTTCATCGGGCAGCGACGATATATATATATATATATATATATATATATATATATTGTCCTTGCATTCTTTCCTGTGGCTCAGTGACACACCTGAATGAAAGGCTCATTATGGTTGTGAACTTCTCAGGTGTGAACCACTAAATATTCATGATGGTGTTGGATCGTTTGGACCCATCCGCATATTGCCTTTCCAAACTAAAAGTGTTTCACAAAATTTAAATCAATGTATTGTTTTATGTGAATGATTAGGCAGGATGAATTTCACATCATTTTGAAGAAAAAAAGGCGACGACATCCATTAGTCAAAAGTCTTATTGACACATATTTAATATGTGTTTTGTGGCCGGCCTTATTTCAGAAACATTCATTTTTAGTTTTTTCAATAACCATGCATAACATTATTCTCTCAAAAATGAAAACATGTACATACATGTTGCTCACATATTATGATAGCCCTGTTTGTGCTAAATAGAGTGTAATTACACCTTTGCCATTAATATGTTTATAAGCAACTGAAAAAAGCACAAATGTCAGGGCATGTCAAAACATCTCAAGGAGCCCAAAATACCTCAGACCCCAGAGGGTTAAATAAAGCCAGTGTCTAATTGGACAGATCTCTTCAGGAGGCTGGACAAACTTTTGAGTTTAAAATCTTAGACCTGAAACAAAGCTTGGTCTCTCTCAAGAAAAAGCAACAATGTTTAGTGCAGAACAAAAATGCAGCGGGAGATGAAGTTGTAACGGACAAACGTTACTTTTTGTAATTCTGTACTTTTTGTATTTTTGTTCAAGTATTTTTGTTAAGACCTGGTTGTAATGTATTGGAGTCACGGGCAGTAACAACAGGAACAGTTAGAGGGCGCTATTGCCTGGAGGTAACTGGGTATATAAACACTGACACCATAGAGTAAGACAGTTCGTTTGGTAGAGGGAAATCTCAGGATTGATCTTGTGCTACCTTCTTTCTCATCCTAAGTCCTGTGTTGAGAACTCTTTGAGTTTCTGCTCAACTGTGAGTATGGTTTGGTTTATTTTTGATGTTGTGTTTGTTTGAGATCACTGATATTAGTTATTTGATTTCTTTCTAGAAAGGACTTTTCATTTACCACATGTGCTTTTGTGAATGGCTTTGCACATGGTCAGCTATGTGGCACTGAGGACAGCTATGCACTAAGCATCTGCATTTCAAACGATCTTTTCTCGTATGGAGGATTATAGGATTACTATCATTGCATCGCACTCAATCTTTGCATCGCTCTCAAATAACTTTGGGGATCTGAAACTCATTACATCTTCAGCACTTCATCATCGTCACACACCTTATCCAAGACAAGACATGCCAAGAGATAAGTTTTCTTCATCTCATTGACTCTTTGTTGAGGAGACAAAGACCTCCAAGATCTCTGACTTTGTTTCTATTGTCTTTTTTGACACATTTATTAAGCACTGGTGAATAAAATAAAATAAGCAAATGATCATTTGGTTTGTGAAGAGTGATTTTTATCAGTACATGTCAGAATTCTGTTGAACCTCCTCAGAGTAACATCTTTCAAAGAAAGGAGGTGTTACAGAATGATAAACCAGACAACTAACCATGTAGAGAACCCAAATCAAGATCAGAAGAACATGGGTTAACCGCTTCATTCAAGCCATCTAACTACTCTCGTCTCAATTTTCTTTCTTTTCTAAGTTTTCCTTTCTTTTCCGTTGTGAGTCTCGGTTCTAAGTTAAGTTTTGCGGCAAAGTTTCGTTCCACGAAAGTTTCATTCCACAAAACCAGCTTCAGACAAAGACTTCGATCCATCCGCCAGCATACCACGTGATTGGCCGCCCCAGACATCCATCCCAGCACACCAGACATCAGCCAACGGACCGGGAAAACCCCTTTCACGCAACAAAAGGAATCCCCAAAAGGAACGCAGAACACAAGTAGCCTCCAGACTCTTAAGCTGAACTGGTGTATTAATAATCCGCCTAAGAACGATAGTAGGGTTAAATTAATGATTGATGGTTCGTTCAGGTCATGTCTTATAAGTGCATAGAATCTTGAGATTTCATCATCTCACTCTTAAACTCACTCTTTCCTCACTCTCTTCCTTTCTGCAACTCGTATGAATGTGTGTGCGTGTGTTTGTGTTAGATATTAGTTTTATGTGTTAGAATAATCAATAAAGTCTTGTTTGTATTTTAAAGAGAAGTGTTACTTGTGTTATGTGCTTACGAATTTAATGTCTTAAACTGCTGATCTAAGTTGCTAATTAATAGTGTTTCACTATAGTTTGGAAATTTATATCCGCTGCAGAGCTGATAGTTACGGCCGGTTCAAATGAACCCTGAACGAGTAATTTTGCTCGGTCGTAATAAGTGATTCTTTCGAATTCCCTATAAATTAATTAATTCCTTTGAGCTAAATTAAATGGTCAGAATCACTCTATTAACGCTACATAAAAATAAAAACTAATAGCTAAAGAAAATCCAGTTAGTAATTTTGCAATTCATTATCTGATTTGTTGAGGCACCTCTTTTATGTTGCTTGGTACTGTAGCTTGCCATTGCTTTATCTAAAGATTGTCATATATCTTACAGCTGCAAGTGTTGACGAGGAGGCTTTGAAAGGCCTTAGGCCCAGTTTACACGAGAACGCTCGGGGGTGAAGACGTAAAAATATTTTATCAGATGTGCCTTTCGTTTAGACGGCGACGGCGTTTTTGGGGCGCTCTGCCGTCGCGTTTCCGTCTAAACGGTAAAACGCAAAAGTCTGCTAGACAGTGAAGGCACCAATCAGTGCTTCACATTGCCAGCTAGCTGCCTGGACTGCATATTACATTGAATTTCACACTTTTGCATCACCATATGCACGCAGATTTCCCCCCCATAACGCTCGTCTAAACGCAGAATAAAAAGTGATCACTTTTGCATTTTCTCTTCAGATCGTTTCCGTGTAAACGTAGTAGCCTTATTGATTGCATATGTGCAGTACATTGAAGACGCTGAAAATAAACCAGGACATTCAAACACCTCTCTGATGAGCTGAATGAAACGCTCAAGACGGTTGTAAAACTCGTCAACTTTATTAAAGCCCGTCCGTTGAACAAACGATTCTTTGCCGAGCTGTGTAAAGATGAGGCGCACCAGACACTCCTCCTTCGTACCATAGACTGTAAAAAATATGGACAAAGCGTCTGTGACGTCACCCATAGACTTTCTGAAGAACGGGTTTGAAGCCATTTATGGGGGGTATGGGCAGCGCCATCTTGGAAAATCTTGGGAAATCCTAAACCCGCCCACCTTCTAACGCAGCGCACGTCACTCAGCTCACTCTGCTACTCCGGTTATCTCTGTGTATATTTTAGGCAACGAAATATGTTATAAAACACCACACTAACTCTTTTCGTTTTCATTTAAAGAAATCTTAAACATTATAGCCACACAAATGTGGTTCAGGCAACGTGTATTGATTATATTCACTGCGCATAACATTTGCCTATTTATGAAAAAAAATAATAATAATATTTTATATATATATATATATATATAAAAAACACAAACCTGCCTCTTTTCATTTTAAATATAATATAAAAATATTAAACATTTTATGGTCCAGGCAATATGTGCATTTGTACTAAACAACAGATTTTGCAGTAAACAACATTACATATCATCTTCGTTGTATTACAATTTAAAATGACAAAAACTCAACCCAGTCTCTTTTTGTTAAATTTGTTTTATCAATGTTAGCCATTATAAAAGTATAAGTAAAAGGTATAAGAAGCTATACAAATAAAACAAACAATTCAGTCAAACATACAAAGTCAGCGCGAATCTAACCATACATCGGTAAAGTTAAATAGCTTATAAAGTTATGAAACTTCCCCTCAGCCAAAACGATTGCCCAGGGAAAAAAATATAGATTCACGAGACCAAAAATCGCCCGTTAGATACACACAAGATGAATTATATCTCATGTTTAACCACTACAGAGACGCCAGAGTCCGCGGCATTGGCGGCAAACCTCAGAACGTCAAGCCGATGTAAGACCGTTCCAGGCGGGGTACATCACGCCGAGCGCCCGGTCATCGCTGGATCAACTGGATAAAATTTTCATAAATCTTTAAATAAACCACTACATTCTCGCCTGAAAAACTCTTAAAACTACATTTCATGATACAGAAACAGTAGTATTATATATCAACTGTATTAAAAAATGGCGCTTCTTATGTTGTCATTCTCCGTGGCGCTGCCTTGTCAGCTGTCAATCAAGCTGTCAATCAAAGTTAACCACGCCCTTATTGTCAACTAAATACGATCTAAACTAACGAGTTAGAAAAAAATTCACCCCCCTCATAGTTGTCAGGCACTCGGAACCTATCGAAAAATACAATAAAAGTCCATGGGACCAACCTGTAAAAACATGAATTTATGCTGTGAAAACGGACATTTTAACATGGGGGCTATGGACATTTGCTCCCTTTTGGGACCTGCCCCTAGCGGATTTTCGATGTATTGCAGTTTTTCGCACTTCCGGGTAGGCTTCATTTTTCAGATCAGAATATTGCCGCTTGCTTCGTACCGAAGTGTGCTGGCTCTCAAGAGCCAAAGTGTTATTTCGTTTTATTGAACTAAAAGAAAAATTAAAGGAGTTCCTGAGACTGAACCACCAGAAACTGCTTGATGAAATGACAGACACATTTCTTATTAGAGCATCATATCTGGCTGATATTTTCAGCCTCTATAACGAAACAAACAAGTGCATGCAGAGCGCGGATGCAAATGTCCTGGAATGCAAGGAAATCATTGACTCATTTGTGGATAATGCATTAAGTGGAATTCAGAAAGAATAAACTGATAAAACGGGACCTACAACACATTTCATCACTTGTCGAAATGTACCTGAATCCAAGCGTCCACGCATCACATGTGTTACGTTCCCTCTTCAGTCTAGGGGATTTAAAGAGGGAACCAGAAAAGTGCTAAACCAGAAAAAAAAGATGTAACAAAAATAACTAAAAGTGAGAAATCTCCTTTTCCTCTATCCCAGCTCTAATTATCTTTCACATTTATGTCCAAAAGAGTTTATACAACACCCTTTGACTAACACCTGGTCACAAAAGGAAACTGAAAATCAGGAGTTTTTCCTTTATTAAAGGATTAACCAAAATATTTACAAACAAACAAACAAAGATCAGTAAACAGGTTAACAAACTTGAATAATAACCAGATTGTCAGGAGAGGGGCAGGCCAAAATAGCAAACAAAACAGGGGCTTCCTTAAGTTTTCCTGCCTTTTTCCTAAAGGCAGACGGCCCGTATGAAGGCGTTCCGGACCAGAGCCAAGGAATGGGCACAAAAAGTAAAACAATGCAACAAAGATAGTTTTGTCTTTTCTTGACAATGTTGTCATTGTCTAACTTATGATTTTTGCTATGGAAATTAATCAGTCAAAAACTTTTGTTATAAACTTAGGGGCCCACACAACACCATTTTCAACTGAAAACAAAACTTTTAATGTGTTCTGGCCACTCATTTGCAAATTTTAAAGTAGGTTTCAAATTACTTGAGTACTTGACCCAGGATCCAGACAGAGATGAAGCTAGAAGCGACCAAATAACGCCACGTTTTCAATATTTAAATATGGCGGACCAATTAATCTAGGACCTAACCCTAACCCACCCTAACCCTAACCAAATTCGTTCAGCATCCTTCTGTTATCCATCATATATGCCTCGATTCCATCATCAGCATGGCAAGACTTTCTCTTTCTTTTTCAAGCCTTGGCTCCAGGAATGGGCAGTCTCCCTCCTCTGATGTCTTCTTCATTGACACTGCTATCTGTGCTTGGATCAACAGACAGTCCTGCATCAGCAACGGTGTTTGTGACATTTGCATCACAGGATACGCTGCTTGAATCTCCCACTGTTACTCATGTCATTTTAATGCAGAAAAAAATATATTACAATGCATGTTGCTATATACACAATGCAGTGTGTGTGTGTGTGTGTGTGTGTGTGTGTGTGTGTGTGTGTGTGTGTGTGTGTGTGTGTGTGTGAGTATAACGAAGAGAATATAACATGAAAACAAGCAACAGGTTTATTTAGCTGCTTTTGGTTAAGCCCTTTCCCTCGTAGGGCTTTGTTATATTACGGCACGCATGCTCATATGACTGTTCTGGTGCCTGTAACGTTAGTTGTAATAATGGATATATAGCTCCAGCTAATGGCTGTAATTCACCATGTGTTCTATTAATATATCCATGGTATTATTTTATGATACAGCCGAGGTATGTATGCTGTAAAGCCTGTAATGGATATATTGTAATGGAAGTATTAAGAGAAGCTCTGTTCACGAAACTGCAGGCTAACCTACTAGCTAGCTAGTAGCGCAACAATTTTTTTTGCCATTTGCAAGAAACCTACCATAAATGAACTGACCAATAATCATATCTACTTTTTTTTTTTAGATGAGTGAACACCACACAGAAAAACAGCCGGTCGCCCAGAATTGGATGGTCTATTGTGAAGCAAGCTTGGCCTGAAGGTACAGTGGCTTTGAATTTTCCAATTAAATACAGTTTCATGACAAGGAACTTGAGAGTAACTTGACTTTTTTGTTGTTGTTAACAGCAGATCTCATCACACAGAGGGAGGTGGCTAAGCCATGGAGACTAAAATGAGAGGTAAGAAACTCCCTTAAAGCAGGGGTCGGCAACCCGCGGCTCTAGAGCCGCATGCGGCTCTTAAGCGCCGTCTTAGTGGCTCCCTGGAGCTTTTTCAAAAATATGAAAATGGAAAAAAATATTTTTTGTTTTAACCCTTTCGCACGTATGATCACACCAGCGTGATCATTCTAGGCTGGTCCCTGGAGCGTACGATCACATCGGTGTGATTAGAACAGTCAGTGCATGACGTGATCAACTGCTAAAGTCAAATGTGCTCTTGCGCGTTGGCTGGCGCTGAGCCAGAGACAGGCGCGCTCAGAGCTGTCATATATCACAACTTTTCAGTGTTTTCAACCACTAACGTTTTAGGTTTCAGACATTTAAGTACTAAAAAAAACAATATATTTAGAGTTTGTAAAATACACACTGATGTCAAAGGAAGAGGCAATAATAATCCTTTCCATTATAATTAGACACGTTTTATTCATATCAGATACACATTGTGTAAGTAACTTTAAAGTTTACTCTATTCTTCTCCCAGTTCACCAGCCACTTACTTTTATGTATTTCGGGAGAAGTGGATGAATTCACGTGTTGTAAATCCAACAGATCCGATTCTCTGAACTGCGTCTGCGGCACAAACTAAAATTGCGGCGCCCATCGCGCATACAGCTCAACTAACGCGATCGTTATAAAGATGTTTAAACAACAAAACACTTCTACTTGCATATATTTGACAATCGGAATATCAGATAGTTCATGCCATGTCTAACAATTTTGTGAATATTTTGAATAAAAAAGGAAAAATGACAAAAGCAGATAATCATTCATTCAGCTCTGTTGTTGCTGCGGTGTGTCACGTGACAAGCAATGACGCGTCACCATGGAAACCATAAAGCGACACATTCTAAATAACGGTCGCCTTGAAAAATGAGAAACAAACAAACAAACCGGCGGGTGTGTCATGGGCCATGGATCCCAAGGGGAAAAAGAGAAAGATAGTTGAGGAGAACAGAGGATTCAACAGTTCTTGGACCGAATCATTTGCTTTCATTGCCAATGCGGAAGGATTGCCTGCATGTCTGCTTTGTAATGAGAAGTTGTCAAATAACAAAAAGAGTAATGTGGAAAGACATTTCCAGGGAAGGCATGCTACATTTGCAGCCAAGTACCCAGTTGGGAGTGAGAGAAAAAGTGCGATTGCATTACTTCTGGAGAAATTAGAGGAGCGCAAAGATAAATTTAAGAAGTGGATTGCATCTCCAAACTCCACTACTGCTGCTAGTTTTGTTGCAACCCGGGAGATAATAAAGCGTGGGAAACCGTTCACAGATGGTGACTATATAAAGGATTCATTCATTAAAATATCAGAGCACCTATTTTCAGACTTCAAAAACAAAACCGAGATAATACAGAAAATTAAAGACATGCCTCTCTCCGCAAAGACAGTGAAGGAAAGGGCCATAAAAATGGCAGGCAACATCACCAATCAGCAAATCAAGGACATTAATTCAGCTCCAGCATACTCAATTGCCTGTGATGAGTCGTGTGATGTGATCGATATTGAACAGGCAGCGCTGTTATGCAGGTATGTTAACTCTGATGGGCCGCAAGAAGAAATGATCGAATTAATACCACTGAAAGGCCAAACACGCGGGGAGGACATATGTGAGGCTGTGCTGAAGTGTTTAAATGACAATGGAATAAACACCAACCACCTGATTTCAGTGGCTACAGATGGGGCACCCAGTATGAGGGGATCACAAAAGGGGTTTGTGACTTTATTAAAGAAAGCGTTGGATCGAAATCTGCTTGCATTTCTCTGCATCTTGCACCAAGAAGCACTGTGTGCACAAACATTCCCACCGGAGTGTATGGAGGTGATGAACCTTGTCATCGAGATGGTGAACAAGATAATTGCAAAAGCATTAAACCACCGTCAGTTCCGTGCATTGCTAGATGAAGTTGACAGTGAATATTCCGATCTCCTGCTACACAACAAAGTCCGATGGCTGTCCAAAGGTGAGGTTTTGCGTCGCTTTGTTGCTTGTTTAGAACATGTGAAAACATTCCTGAAAAGCAAAAACCTGAACTACCCGCAACTGGAAGATACCGAGTGGCTGGAAAAACTGCACTTTATGGTGGATATGACAAGTCACCTAAACATGCTGAATAAAAGTCTCCAGGGGCGGGGAAACACTGCACTGCAAATGCTGGAAGCTGTTTTGTCATTCGAGCGCAAGCTGACTGTATTCGCCAGAGATGTACAGCGAGGCACGCTCTCTCACTTCCCCTCCCTGAGACAGTTCAAAGAAGCCTATCACGATCACACACTCAACGGTGATTATTTACAAGGTGCGATCGTGGATATGCAAACTGCATTTGGGAGCAGATTCAGCGACTTCCGAAAGGAAAAAATGACACTATCTTTCCCTGTCACTCCCCTGGAGATTGACCCGTCCTTGTTGAACACATTCCCAGGAGTAATTCAAGCTGACCTTGAAATGGAAATGGCCGATATAGCTGACAAAGATTTGTGGGTGTCCAAGTTCAAAAGTCTGACAGCCGAACTTGAAGACGTCACTCGCCAGAAAGCCCAGCTTGCACAAAGCCACGAATGGAGCGAAATTGAAAGCCTCCCAACTATCGAGAAACTTGTGTTTGACACATGGAATGCTCTCCCTGACAGTTATAGGAACATGAAGAAATATGCATTTGGAGTATTATCCATCTTTGGATCAACATACCTGTGCGAGCAGATATTCTCAAACATGAACTACATCAAATCCAAATACCGCACCCGCCTCACAGATGAGAGCTTGCAGTCCTGCGTGAAAATTAAAGTTACATCTTACATGCCCGATGTTGAGAAGCTGTCCAGTGATGTCCGAAAACAGAAGTCACATTAAACGGGTAAGAACACAATCACACAGGCACATATTTAGTAACAAAGTGGCTTTTTTGTTAAGTGATTTCTGATTTTTGTCAGTATATATTTGGTATGACACATAGGGATATTATTGTGTTTTGTTGCTCAGGTCCGAGGATGGCTGCATTATTGCGCGTGTCAAAAAAGAAGAGGATGATGCCGCATTTTACCCTTGCACTGACTTGGCATTTGCAGAAAACTAAAGAGGACAATGCACAGAAATCAAATTTTAGTGTATTTTATATTGTTTTAATGTTTTATGCATGTTTTAAAGACTTTTCTAGTTCGTTTCAAAAGGCTGCTGTTTTATTGCACTCTATCTGTTGGATTGGATTGTATTGTAGCCTATTATTGAGGATTGAAGAGGACTGCATTTGCACATTTTGTTGTTTTTTCGAATCCTAAAGTAAAAATGACATCAAAAATCTGATTTCTTTATTGTATTTCTTTAATCAATGCAACGAAACATAATACATTAAAATTATAATAGAAGTTAAACTTAAAGCACCATCGTACAGCAGAGTAGTCACGTGGTGCGTCATTCTCTCCAGGATGCGCTGCAGGGAAAATAAACATTTAATCATGCTCATTATTTGTAGCCTACTTATCATTTTGATACTAGGGGGCTAATAAAGCTAATATAGACACTTACAGCATGTGTTGCCTTCATTATAAGGCTTATATAAGGCTTTTAATTTTTTGCGGCTCCAGACAGATTTTTTTTTTTTTTTTTTTTTGTCCAATATGGCTCTTTAAACATTTTGGGTTGCCGACCCCTGCCTTAAAGGGATAGTTCGCCAAAAAATGATATTTAAGCCATGATTTACTCACCCTCAAGCCGTTCGAGATGTATAAGTCAATCTTTTTTCAGACGAACACATTTTCAGTTATTTTAGAAAATGTCTTAGATCTTTCAGTGGTTAGAATGTGAAGCAATGGGGTCCAGCTCGTTGAAGTCCGCAAATGAGCATGCATCCTTCACAAAAGTAATCCATCCGGCTCCAGGGGGATAAACGAAGGCCTTCCGAGGGTAATCCGTGCGGTTTTGTCGTAAAAACATACATATTTAAAACTTTATAAACGAAAATAACTGGCTTCCGGTCGCGATCGACGCGCGTTCACGGAGATGGATGCTGGCATATGACATAGGACGTAGCGTAGGAAGCGTTGTGACGTAGAACGAACATAGAGTTTAGTTTTGCTCTGCTCTCTGGCTGCGCTGTCACGTTCGTTCTACGTCACGACGCTTCCATCTCCATGAACGCGCACCTCTCAGACTATGTAAACCCACACTGAGAACCAGGGTCCAGGGCAGCGCCCCCGCCTTTGTTTGCCTGTCCTTACGTCATATGACGCGTTCTCTGGAAAAGGGCGGTTTTTTGAAGCCTAGCTTAGAATAGGTACACTTTTTTCTTAATTTCTGCCTGTGGGTCTTATAAAACATATGTATTCTTATGTATGTCTTTTTGAATTGACATTTTCATACAAGATTCTGTATAAATTAAGTTATAAAATTAAATTGAAAGATGGCCTTTAAGAATCTCCCAGTCACCTCCCTCTGCTCCAGTTGATGACATGTAGCTGTCGCCCTGCTCAACAGTCACAGAGCTGGAGGAGTTCGACAGGAGTCTCGGTCAACAGGAGAGGAGGGACAAAATGGTAATTAAGTGGCCATAGTCCTGCCCTACCCTGCCTTAATATTACAGTATATAATTGCATAATTTCAAATATCATTATAACTGAGCTGACGGCTCTTACAAAATGAGATTGTACAAGTTCTCCACTTTGTTCTACATGTATAATTTGTATTTCTATATGTTTTACAGCAACTTTTCCTGACAACCCTTGGAGGTTTGACCGGAGGTACTGCCATCCGTCGCATGCTATGGCAAGTGGCAACCAATGACGTGCTGAAACAGTATATAGTCTGAGGGGCAGAAAGGCAAAGAAGGCCTTCCAGGACTTGACGATCTGCAGGATTATAACAGGCATGTGTTATTTTATTGTACACATCAGTATTATGCTTAGCTTGGAGGTTTTAATTTGACTTGTAACTTTGCTTCATTTTGACTTCTACTCTAGCGGCCTCCTCAAAACTTCCCCGCGCTGACTGCAGCAGACGAGAGGTAATCTGACTGCAGCAGATGAGAGGACTTGATTGGGCAAGTGCTGAAGTTTGCCCCACACAGACAATAAATTAAAATTCGTCTATGTGATGTTCATAATAATCAAAGAAATGGGAAAACTATCAATATTTGTGATCATAAAAAAAACAGGGTTGTTAGTAAGGCAATTTGTCTTGCTTTTGTCAACGTGTTCATTCTTAGTATGACATATCAAACTTTTGTTTTATTTCTTTTTAGGCCAGCTGAGAAGGAGTGAGCCCTTCAAGACCATGGAGCTCTATTTTTTTTTTTTTTTTTTTAAAGCAATTGTATTTTTGCCAATTTGGCCATTCACCTAAACATTACATACTTTATCATTCCAATATGCATCTTGCACACTACATTTGCACTATTACTTTGCACTCTTCATCCCACTCCATTTGTACTTGTATTGATATTATGTCTTATTTGTATAGTTGTATACTAACTGTATAAAATTGATTCTGATTCTTGTATTATATTTTAAAGCCTTTTATTGTTAATTTTATATTGTATATTAAAGTATTATATTTAAATGCCATCAAGTTTGCTCATTCATTCCTGCTAATATATAATTAAACTGTCTGTGCATGAGCAAGACTGAATTAAGTAATAATAAAATTGTTAAAGTTTTTTAAAGGTTAGGGGAATGTAAAAAAAAGAACGTTAGGGGAACGTTCCCTAAAGGTTGCAACGTTAAGAGAACATTAGGGGAACGTTCCCTAAAGGTTGCAATGTAACTAAAAACTAGTATGTACAACAATGTAACCAAGAACGTTAAGAAAACTTTCCATGGGAACCAAAACCTAACCAAACCCTAACCTTAGGGAACGTTCCCGCAACCAAAAACTAACGTTCCGAGAACTTTCTGGGAACCATAAATTGTTAGCTGGGTTTGCAGTATTTCAGATAATAATGAGTCTATGTATAAATTAAAACAATACACAGAATTTAGCCCTGCCTACAACTGGTATCCATTAACGTGCCCCATTATCCAAGGCAACTTCACACTAAGAGGTTTTTAAAGATAAAAGATAAAGTTTTATTTCTTACAAGAAAAGACACATTTGCATATGCCTCTGTTAACCCAGAAAGGAAATTCCTAGAGTTGCTCTGGTGGTTCACCCTTTTAAAATCACATACTAAAGATAGTGGACTGGCCACTCGCTTTTTTAAAGACAGTTTGTATGTGTACAGTGATTTATATAGAGAACTGGATTGCTCATGCTAAGATCTGGTAATGCAGGTTACAGAGGAGGAAGATTGGATTATTATGGATGAAGTAGCGGGGAGCAGTGGGTCACAAGTAATCCAGGAGGAGGAGGTAGGAGTGAAGAGGAAGAGGATGAGGAAGACTTATCAGAGGATTTACAAGAGGAAAAGGAAGAGCCACAATGGGAGGAACAAGCACCATATTGGAATGGATTTGAAAGACAGGATCATGGAGGTTACAAACTGGAGAATTGGTGTCTGTGCCCGAGAAGGCCAATCCTGATCTTGGGTGACTCTACTATGGCCAGATTGCCCAGGATGGGAGACAAAAGGATCCAGATAATGTGTTACCCGGGGGCGCGCTGGTTACACGCGCATGAAATCATTAGGAATAAAACTCAGATACAACAGATTGGGTGACCAAAGTTGTACTCTCATTCGGGATTAATGACAGGACCTGTGCTTCTACTGGATGGGTGGGGAAATGGATCAGGAATACTTTGATGGCAGCAGAGAATACTTTTCCCAATGCGCAGTTTCTAATTCCGATCATCAATTTTCACAGATACCGATCCAGGAACTAAATCCTGGCCCTTAACCAAATTAATGACTGTATTGTTGGTACAGAAAAAACCACAAGCATCCTTCCTAGACAACATTTTCGAACAGAGCTGGATTTGACTCACTGGACCAGGACCACAGGTCGGACAATGTGGGAGCATTGGTTGACTCAGTTAAACTGAAGAGGGAGAGGCACCCGGTCGGCCAGAGTCATGGGACTGTGGTGAACCTCTCCCAAACTAGAATCCTCGATAAATTTGAAATGTCGCTCTTACAGAGAGGATTGTCCTTCGTTCATAGAGGTACGGGAATGGGAGGGAATGCCTGGAATCGATTGGAAACGGAGGTGGGGTTGACAGTATATTATAGAAGATTGAAGTTGGTGGCTTTTTTTGAAGAGGAAGAAGGAGGGGAAGGACAAAGAGCACCATTTACACCTAGCTCGAGGTGGGAACCCCAAGGGAGCCAAGTCGCAAAGGTGGTTAAGGAAATCATGCAGGAGAACCAAAGGATTATGCTGGGGACGAAGGAGGTCACAGAAGCATGGAACCTTTGGCACTAAAGGAAAGGATGGCACTAAAAAGATTGAGAAAGGATGGTTCCATAGTGATCAAGCCGGCAGATAAGCGCAGCATGATAGTAGTGATGGACAGAGAACAATACATAAGAAAGGCATAGAGGCAATTGGAGGATCCAGAATTCTTTTTTTTTTTTTTTTTTTTATACTTTATTTTTAAAGGTTTCACTTTTTTTCCATATAAACCAAAATGAACAAAGTAACTAACAGATAGACCGACCAATGAAATGAAACATTATAATGTAAAGCCTAAATACAATGAAACATGTTCCCTAGACATCTATATATATATTGTATATATTTTATAATATAAATGGCATCTACTTATCAAAGAAAGTTTTCCATTTCCTCCAGTAATTTTCCCCTTTTTCCGAAGCATGCCTTAATGAAAAGGTCAGTTTCTCCATGTTGTATATTTCGTCTGTAATTTCTATCCACTGCGATGAGGTAGGAGGGTCTATGTTCAGCCATTTACGTGTAATGGCCTTCTTGCTTGCTGCTTGTAAGATTTGTAGCAGATATCTGTCTTCCTTTCCTGTCCCTTTTGGTATATTTCCAAGGTAAAACACAGAAAAGGTCTCTTCTAGTTGTAGTCCCAATATCATTTTTATATATCTAATAATATCTGCCCAGTAAGTGGTGATCTTAGAACATTCCCAAAAGATGTGAAGATGCCCTGCTGATTTCTGTCCACATTTCCTCCAGCAATTGCCATGTTGAGAATTTTTAGTCTGTTGTTCTCTGATCTTTGGAGTAATAAAGTACCTTAATGTATTTTTCCAAGTAAATTCTCTCCATAAGTCAGAGCTAGAAGTAGTAGCAATGGTTTCACATATATTTAGCCAATCATCCTCAGTTATATTCATTCCAATCTCATTTTCCCATCTTTGTTTAATATACATGGTGGAAAACCTTTTCCCAGATTGTAGAAGAGAATATACTGCGGAGACATGTTTTTTAGTGAGCTTCCCCTTACATATATTTATAAAAAGCATAACTAAGGGGCTGTTCTCCATGTTTTTGGACCTGATATCTGCATTAAAATGGTGTCTTAGTTGAAGATACCTGAAGAAATCATCTTTCCTCAAGTAATATTTTTCCGATAATTGTTGAAAAGTTTCTAGGCCATTATCTGTAATTATTTTCCAATATGCCGTAATACCCTTATTACACCAGTTTTTGAATTTTGCATCATTTTTTGCAGGTGTGAAATCCCTATCATATGCTGGCCAGCGTAAGATCTTTGCAACTCTTTCAACTTTCTTGTCTCTTAATTCCGTAAGCCAAATGCTTAATGGTGTTTTTATCCCGAGGGATACTTTGGATAAAAGTGATTGTAATAGTTGTTTGTCCCCTAAAATGGAGGGGAGAGGAGTGCGGATCTCTGCCTGATCCAATTCTTTCCACTTGGCATCATTTGACGGGTCACACCATGCTATCAAAATCTTAAGTTGTGCTGATTTATAATAACTCTGTAAACATGGGAGAGCCCTACCACCTTCCTTTTTGGCTAGTTGCAATGTCTCAAATTTTATTCTAGGCCTATGTTTACACCAAATAAAATTAGAAATTATTTTGTTCCATTCATTAAATTGCTTAGAGGTCACCTCATTTGGTAATGCTAAGAAAAGATAAAGTAGTCTTGGTAGTATAATCATTTTGACCAGTTCTATTCTGTTGTACATGTTCATTGGGAGTATTAGCCAACGATCCATATCATGTTTTATATTGCATGTTAAGGGGGTATAATTGTGTTTATATACTTCTGTCAGTTCTCTAGGAATATTGACCCCTAAATATTTAATTATGTTATTATTCCAGTTACATTTTAAATGTTTTTGTATCTGTTTGCTTGGTTTATAGTTAAACGTTAAAATTTGAGTTTTATGGAAGTTTAATTTGTATCCCGAATAAGAGCCATACTTTTTAAGTAGGGATATTAATGTTGTTAAACTACTATCAGGTTTGATGAGAGTCATCAGAATGTCGTCTGCATACAAACAAATTTTGTATTCTGTATTGTATACAGTGACTCCAGTAATATTTTCTGATTCTCTGATGGCTTGTGCCAATGGTTCAATAAACAATACAAATAGCGTTGCGCTCATCGCACATCCTTGTCTACAGCCTCGTTTTAGGGAAACACCATCTGATAAATCTCCATTAATTTTGATTCTTGCAGTAGGTGAATTGTATAGGGATTTTAGACAATTGATAATCTGACAATTAAATCCGAATCGTTTTAAAGACATATATAGAAACTCCCATCTCACAGAATCAAATGCCTTTTCTGCATCAAGGCTAAGGACGACAGATTCTGTAGGTTTCATATAATTTATGATTTTAAACGCTCTTCGTATGTTGTCATGCGTTGTTCTATTTTTAACAAATCCTGTCTGATCTGTATCTATCAAATCTGGTAATATGTTTTCAAAACGTTTGGCCATTATTGTGGTAAATATTCTATAATCTATGTTCAATACTGATACAGGTCTATAAGAGCTACATTCAGTTGCATCCTTCCCTGGTTTAAGTATTACTGAGATAAAGGCTTGATTCCAGGATATTGGAATTTCTCCGCCTTCCAAAACCTGATTAAAACAACTTTTCAAAGTCGGTACTATCATTTGCTTGAAGCACTTGTACCATTCCGATGGAAACCCATCCGGACCTGGCACTTTATTCCCCTTTAAATTTGATATCGCTTTTCCTATTTCTTCCTCTGTTATTTGTTGTGTGAGTTTTTTATTCTGTTCTGTGCCTATAGACGGTAAATCCAATGAGTCCAAGAAACCTTCCACTATATTTATGTCTGCCGCTGGAGGCTGGGAGTATAAATTTGAATAGTAATATACAAAAGATTCTTGTATATCTTCTAGATTATATCGTACCTCATTAGTCTGCGGATTTTTTATTTTATGTATGTAACGACTAGCTTCTTGCTTGCGTGCTCTCCACGCAAGTAATCTCCTGGCTTTAGGTCCATTCTCATAATAGGTTTGTTTGATAAATTTAGCTTTTTTGGTCACTTGATTTTCATAAAGTTCATTTAAAGTCCTTCGAGCCAAATTTAATTGTTCTAAACTATCTGCATTATTATTTCTTTGATGCTCCTCCTCCAAAATCTTAAGTTCCCTAGTCTTATCAGCAATTATTTTCTCTTTTTCTTTTTTCCTATTTGATGACCACATTATCAATTTACCTCTGAGAACTGCTTTAGCGGCATCCCATAACACACTTGGTGAAATATTTTCCTTATTATTGTGATACATGTAATCTTCAAACTCCTTCTGAATGTATTGTTGAAATGCTGTCTCATTAAGAAAACTAGAGTTTAACCTCCAGATCCTTTCTTTTCGTTTAATATCTAAATGTATTATTAAGTAAACCCCTGCGTGATCCGAGATGTCTCTGACTCCTATTTTACAATCAATAATCCTATGTCTATCAGAATTGAGCATGAAAAAATAATCTAGTCTAGAAAAAATAGAATGAGAGTGGGAAAAAAATGTATAAACCTTATCATGTGGATGTATGTCTCTCCAAACGTCCATCATGCCTAGCTCTTTCATTATTTTTTTAATATGTAGTGCCTCTGATTGTATCTTTTTCGTCTTAGATGAGGAGTCCAGTGAAGGATGCAAGTGAACATTCCAGTCCCCCCCACATATCACCACCCCAGACATTTCCAGACATAACAAATCAAAAACTTTCTTAGTAAATTGCTTATTATGCCCAGGGGGTCTATAAATGTTCACCAATGTAACCTCTTTATGATCAATGAATCCTTTTACTAAAATGTATCGTCCATCAGCATCTGTCTCCTGTGAGGTAAACTGAAAATTTACATGATTTGAAATGAGTATTGCAACTCCTCTTGCATTACCATGTTTAAATGAAGAATAATACGAATTTTTAAACCATTTTTTAAGTTTTTCATGTTCGTTATCTGAAAGGTGCGTTTCTTGCCAAAATATGACATCCTGCTTTTCTCTCTTCATTTTAGCTATAACTTTACCCCTTTTTACAGGATTGTGTAAGCCATTTACATTAAGAGTAATAAAATTATATTTCTCTCTAATCATTTTATTTTTTAGGGAACGTTATTATTATTGAACAACTTGAATGGCTAAGAAAAAAAGTATAAAATGTCGGTCTATCTAAAATAAAACATAAAGAACAAATGAACAAGAACAGAATCGACTTCCAAAGGTGAAGTGCCATAATCACTTCTAAGCTGAAAGTGGAATCCTCTAAAACCAAAGGAGTCCCTCTCAATGCGAGTCGTATCCTCTGACTTAAGTCAGTCAGAGCAGCTCGCGGGGTAGAGAAAACAAGCATGCATTTCCCAGCGGCAAGGTCCAGATTACACTTAAAGTTGAGGAAAGCTGTTAAGAAAAATCTCACCGGTGAACATCATGATATTGGCCTTAGCTAGTGGCGTCTACGTTGCGGCGAAATTCTTTTAATTTTTCTTGAATGCCTTTGATCCTCTCCCGTTGACGTCGTGAGGTACCTGCATTTTGCCACGCCGATTTCACCATCCTTGGTTCAGAAGGGTCCTTGTATTTAGTCACTTGGTTGAAAGTTTCAGTATTGATAACTCCTCTTCCCTTCAGGTCGTTCGCGGCTTCTTGAAGATCTCTGTAAATCACCGTACCGGTTTGGAAGTGAACACGGAGACGCGCTGGGTGTAACGTCTGGCAGCGAAGATTTTTTTCTTTAAGAGCTCTTCTAATGGGTACATAGGCCTTCCTCTTTGCCAAAATGTCACTGGTGTAGTCTTGTTCGAAGAAAATGCGCTTCCCGTTGTACTGAATATCTTTTTTCTTCCAAGCAGATTGAAGCACCCTTTCTTTGACTTGAAACTCTAGAAAGCATAGGACGATTGATCTCGGGTTAGCCCCATGAGGAGGTTTAGCAGCAAGTGAGCGATGACACCTCTGTATTCCGAGAGGGGTGTCGGGAAGAGCTAGTTCTGTTTTGATAAATCTCTCCACAAAACCCGTTATATCGTCTCCTTCGGCCTCCTCTTCTATGCCGTGGATTCGTACATTGTTTCGACGTGAGCGTGCCTCTAAGTCTTCAAGCCGTGTCTGGAGTTGTTCCTGTAGTTCAAGTGAGTGGGATAGCATATCTCTTGCATCCGTGCTAAAGGCCTCCATTTCATTGATTCTGTCCTCAGCCGCCTCCACTCTAGTCGTTACGTCTTTTATGTCGGTCTCAATAGCGCTCAATTTGATGTTCATTTCTCCTCTAAAATCACCAAGCTCCCTTTTGAGTTGGTCCGTTGCTTCGCTGATTTCTTTAGAGATGTCCGTGTGTATTTGTTTTATTTCGGCAATGATGCTGACCTTCACAGCCTCCATGTTATCGGCGCTTGTAAGCTTGTCAGCGCACGAGGTGCTATCCTCGCTGTCACTCGGTGATAAAACGTTCTCTTCTGAATTAACCGGAGTCTTTCCTTTGTTTCTTGATTTCCGTCCCCCTGGCATTATCTCTAGTAATTTTTATATCAATAAAATAGCGTTCAACTTTGAGGGGGATTCAACCCCGCCGGGAGCTTCAGAATTATGCGACCACTCGCCTCTCCGCCATTACCGGAAGTCGAGGATCCAGAATTCTATAAAGAAATAGGAGAACCTATTTACCTGGAGTCGATGGAGATAATAAAAAGAGAAATGCCAATGTTACAAAATAGGGAACCCTTAGAAAAGACAAGTCCAGTAGATCAGGGGGCAGGGCATACCAAGGGAAAGAAGATTCTATCTACTTCAAAAAAGTACATAAAGATAGGACGACTTGGCCCTTCCCAGATGTTCCTCTTGGGAGACCAATCATTTCAGATTGTGGAAGTGAGAGCTACGGAGTGGCCGAGTTCATCACATACTGCCTGAACCCTCATCACATACTACCTGGTCTCATCACCACAGGTACTCACAAATCAGGCAACCAACTGGACCTGGTTTACACACGCAACTGCATCACAGACAACATTTTGGTGAGACCTCTCCACGTTTCAGATCATTTCCTCATTACTTTCAGTCTACAACTCTCTACCTCTGCACCAGTCACTTTCAGACGAAACCTGCGCTCACTCTCTCCCTCTCACCTTTCCTCTGCCGTGTCATCTTCTCTTCCCTCACCCTCACAATTCTCATCTCTGGATGTGAATACCGCAACGGATACCTTATGCTCCACTCTAACCTCTTCTCTAGAAAATATCTGCCCTCTCTCCTCCAGGCCAGCACGCGCTACTCCCTCCAATCCTTGGTTATCTGAGGTTCTCCGTGAACACCGGACCGAACTTAGGGCAGCGGAGAGGAAATGGCACAAATCAAAAGACACATCTGACCTGAGTATGTATAAATCTCTCCTCTCTTCCTTTTCTGTTGATGTTCATTCTGCAAAATCTTCATACTTCCACAACAAGATCAACAGCTCCTCCAACACACGATCACTCTTCAAGACAGTCAGCTCTCTCCTCTGTCCACCTCCACCACCACCCACCTCCTCTTTAACTTCTGACGACTTTGCGAACTTCTTCACCAACAAAACAACAACTATCAGCAGTCAATTCTCAGCTCCACACGCACAGGAACCCAGTCTGACCCCTTCCACAGCCAATATCCCTCTGTTCTCCTTTTCTCCGCTAACCGAGGAAGAAGTATCCACACTTCTCCTCTCCAGTCACCCTACCACCTGTCCTCTAGACCAGTGGTTCTCAACTCCATTCCTCGGGACCCACTGCTCTGCACATTTTGTATGTCTCTCTTATCTGACACACTCAGTTCAGTTCATGGAGTCTCTCTTAATGAGCTGATGATCTGGTTCAGGTGTGTTAAATAAGGGAGACATACAAATTGTGCAGAGCAGTGGGTCCCGAGGACTGGAGTTGAGAACCACTGCTCTAGACCCCATCCCCTCACACCTTCTACAAGCCATCTCTCCCACACTTCTACCAGCACTCACACACATCATCAACTCATCCCTCCACACTGGCTCCTTTCCTACAGCATTCAAGCAGGCTCGGGTTACTCCACTGCTTAAAAAACCAACACTAGACACATCATCTGTAGAGAATTACAGACCTATCTCTCTCCTACCATTCATTGTGAAAACACTTGAAAGAGCTGTTTTCAACCAAGTAACATCCTTCTTGTCTCTTAACAACCACGCTTGCTTACAGATCTATCACAGGCTCAGCTCCCTCCTACTTTCACTCACTCCTACGAGCCTACATCCCTACCAGAAGCCTATGATCGGCCAACGAGCGACGTCTCGTGGTTCCATTACAGAGAGCCACAAAATCTCTTCCCAGAACATTCTCATACACAGTTCCATGCTGGTGGAACACTCTCCCCACCCTCATCCAGAATCCCTGACAACATTCAAAAGACAACTGAAAACCCATCTCTTCCGTGAGCACTTAACCTCTTAAAAAAAAAAAAAAAAAAAAAAAAAAAAAAAAACCTTCCCTTTCCCTTTAAAAACCACGCTTACCGGGCTTATGCTACTCTGAATAATGCCTGAACTTCGTATTTTGAGCACTTCTTGCGTTGTTTTTGCCTCTTCATGATGACTCGCTTAACTAAGTCCTAATCTGTAACTCGCTTTGGATAAAAGGGTCTGCTAAATGACTAAATGTAATGTAAATGTAAATGTAACCCGCTCTCCACTAGACATACTAGCTATATTAGGGAAACCTATCATTTCTTGGAAAAGCTTCAGATAATGAAGATCAGTCCCAATGCCAAACTCTTTAGGCCAGTAGCCAACTAGGTGAACCCGGAAATGTTGAGTACACCAAAGTTTTATTGCAGAAATGTGAAGTATGGGTCCCCAGCATACAGAAACTGCCGGATGCTAATTTGCATATGTTGAGCAATTTGCATAATTTGCATTATTAGCTTAATCGTCCATTTTGACCAGATATTTTGCACTGTATGGCCAATTTCTACAATATGTGAGTGGTTTTAGAGGATGCTGATTTAATTTTTGCCATTTTAAGTTTTCAAAAAGCTAATTTTATTACATATTTTGATTTATTTAGGCAAATTCTGATTACTTTCAGTTATAATTTTAGGTTATTTTTATGGTATACAAAAATAATCTTACATTTCAGAATCATGAGTGCTCTTGTGAATGTTGATGCCCTGTTTTCAGGGTTTGGTGAGGCTGAATCCCCTCCTGACACTTTTGAAGATTCAAAATTGCTTTTTGGATAAACGATGAATCTTTGTTAGGCTGAATGTTATGCATTTCTGAAAGGGAAAAGCAATGCGGGTATTTGACATAACTTGGAACCTGCAACTCTACAATACATATTAATGGGGTAGCTCTTTAAGACACCCAAAGAGATGACATGACCTAAGCCCATCACCATGTGTGATCAATGAACTATGAACAAATATTCACTGTATACATGCCATACAAGACAGGCCACGCTAGTCGCTAGGGCAACGCCCGAATGGCAGAAGGGCTGCCCAGGTTGGTCCGCAAGTCGCAAGATCCAACGGGGACCCAGTTAAAACTCCCCCAGATGCAAGAGTTAAAACTGAGTCTGGGCAACCCAGGTCACCCCGCCAGACACAAGACTAACCAAGAGGGCCTCACCTCCGCACCACACAAAGCACTCACTGGCTACCACCTTCAGGCAAACTGCTATGCCTCACAATTAATTAACAAAAAGCAACCTCATCATCTTCACTTTCCTCATCTGTCCTGGTGAGTCGAACAATGGTCCAAAGACACTTCTTGGGCCCTATCTTGCACCCAGCACAATTGACTTTGTACACCGACGCATGTTTCATTCCTATTTATCACCCGACACACAGCGGACTTTTCCCTCCACAGACGCATGTCAGTAAATTAGGGAATGAACTTGCGCTCCCAGGAGCGGTTCAGCGAAAAGAGGAGGCGTGTTCCGCCGCAAACGTTCCCTGGTGCTATTTTGCAGTTTCAGAAAACACGTTATTCAGATGCTATTTTAAGGGCGCATGCTTGGCCATGTAGCGTGTGCACAACGCGCATACACTTTGCTTCTCTCATCTACACAGACGCAGCAGTTTTCATTTTTGCAAATCAAAGGCTACATTATTCCAAGGAAAAATATTAACACACGAAATCATTGCGGTGTCCATGAAGATGTGAAAAATAGGCATAAATCTAGCTTACCCAAATTATCATATGCCTGTTTAACCGAAGCTAATTTGGGTGGGTTTCTCCATCCCCAATGTCACTTCTCTGTGTTTTATGGCCCTGACGAGAACGTCGGTCTCCTCGGCTGTGGACCGCTCCTGGCGTGAGCTTGGCAAATCCGCCGTTATAATAGTATAAGAGCAAGCGCGCCTGCTCTTAAAGTCCAACTGAAATCAAAATTGACCCTATTTACTTTGTTAGCGCATATTACTAGTCTTGTGGTAAAAAATGAATCCGTGCAAGTTAATACACAGAAAAAAATTGTTTGCCGTCGTAATCTTTAATCAAAGTCTGAAAAGTTACTTCCGGTCTGGAATGGCTGATGACGTAGGTTTGACGGCTTGGTTTGGGAAACGCTTAACCACTCCTCTCAAACCGTTAGTCTGCTATGAGTGAGAGATGGAGAGGAGGAGCGCTAGAGTAAAACCCTGCCCTCTGTTCAATATTCCGTTTCACTGGGAAATACGTCACAGCACTGGAGAAAAGTCGTTTGCAACTTCCGGTTCACGCGGACTTTAAAGGGAATGTGAGATGTCGCTCTGATTGGTTTATTTCACGTTACGCACAAACCACACCTATGAGTAATGAAGCTACTTCGTAGAATGGAAGCATCATCCCTCCTCGTTGTTCTAGAAACCCTCTCTTGGACAGTAGCTGTTCTTGGCACTTCTTTCAGAGCGGGTGGAGTCAGCTTCTAAGGGCCTATAATGTTCAATGGCAAGACTGCTGTTAGCTACCAGACAGAATTTCTCAGCTTGGAGCCTTGTCAGACGGGGAACTTTTAATGACGTAATCCCACCGTCTGGAGTCGCCACTCCAGGGAACAGGATCCCTGCAGAATTTTGCACAAACTGAGAGGCCACGGCACGTCTTGTGCGGCAACTATTGGGTGTGAAGACTACAAGATCAAAGTTATCACCCCAACTGTGAATAGGGCCAATGCACCTCTTCAGTCCATACCCGCAGGTACTTGAAAAAAATGATTCGTTGAACTTAATCAATTTTAGTTCAACTTAATGCACCTGTTAAGCTTCACCAGTGCGTCGGCGCACTGAAGCGTTTTTTATTTATTTAATTCAAAATTACTATCAGATTTAATGTTATACCTTGACAAACTATACATCATTAAAAAGATATAAGACTCAAGTTTCAGTATTTGACCACTATTGTATTCTGAGAAACTCATAGTGACAGTTATGTCTTAATTTGTGTCAGGAGTTATGAAATGAAAAAATGAGTCGATACCTTTAATATGAATTATGCACGTCAGCCGCTCCCATTCATAAAAAACTCTGTGCTGTCGTCATGACAGCGATACACAAAACAACGTCCCTCAGGGCTTTAGCTCAAAAATGTGCAGATTTGGAGAAATATTGATAGATTCTTTTAGATTCACATCATATTTCTATAGACAGGAATAATATTTATTGAATTTATACCCAAATGCGTCAATGTAATCTTTATGAGCGTTTGGTATTCTAATTCACAGTGTTTTCAATTCATACCAATAGCCTGAGGGCGCTATATGCACAGTAATATAGTCCATATATGGCACATGAAGAAGAGCCATGATCATGTGACATTCCAGGAAGCCTCGAACACACACACAGCTAACAGAGATCGGCTGTAATCATGCAGATAAAAGATGTTTTGAAGACAATAAACATGATTGCAATGATATCTGATTTGCCTGTGTTCTTCAAGCCATGCCAGGTATTTTTATAATAATAGATTATATTTATAATGTAATGCTAATCTATATAGACTTCATCATTGTGCATAATACTATCAAATAATATATTTTCTGTCTGATTTTTTTATCTGAAGCTAAATTAGATCACAGAAGATTATTTAAAACATTCGGCTTGAGTTATAAAGTACGTTTTGAGCATAAATATGGTTTTAATCTCATATATTGTCGTGTATTGATGGTGTGCTAAGCTAACATGCTAGCTAGCCCTAACTGTTAGTCACATGACATGGTCTTGAAAAACATTTAACTAAATACAGAGTTTTGGGCTTATTATCTTCAGATTTTAAACATAAAATGTTTAGACATGTGGCTTTAGCTGTAGTGCATTTCTAGATTGCTACAGGGCCAATTTCAATTTTATTTTCATGAGGATGTTTCATAAAAAATAATTTCTAATAACTTTACAAAACTTTGAAGCTATTTATAACATTTTTTGTCATTACGACAATAATTAATTCTACATTTACAATAAACTGCCAGGTGTCAGCTTTCAAACGAGATCATACTTGTGCTTTTAGTACAAAGGGTTCATGAACTGTATCTGTTTTAGTTTGGGTATGTCATTTCTGGGGATTTTTCAAAAGTGGCGTTGCAGCTTAACAGGTTAAATGTAGGTAAAATAAATTGAATGCAACCACTTACGATAAAAAAAAATTGATTAAATCCAACGAGTCATTTTTTCAGTGTATCTGCATCATCTGAAGCATATTTGGCAGCTGACTTCCGGAACCGGAGGACCTCATCGTATGTTACAACAAGACCATGCTCATTTAGGTCCCGAACCAGTTCTGCTTATGATGAAGTTTTACAGCTAGCCCCAAAGTGGTCTGATTCCGAGACACCCCTCGCTGCAGCCTGTAGCACGATGACGTAGTTGGATCATGATCCAATACGTACTGGACGCGCATGCGCGGTGGTGCGTTTTGGTCTGTAGCCTACAAATAATAATAATAAAATAAAAATGAATTTAAGTTAAATATAAATGATCACTTGAGTGACAACTGCGTGATCTGACTGATGTGATCAGTTTGTATATTAAACTTAAATTCAGGTTTTTTTATTTTTATTTTTTATGTAGGCTATAGGCATGGCATGATGTATGTATAAAACTCCGTTGCTATAGAAACAAAGACGCTAAAATGCAATCATGCAATGAGCCTCTGCTAACGTTACCTATTGTGAAATTGATATATTTATATTTGCTATTAGTATTATTATCCATACTGTAAAATCCTTATGTTTTTATTCAACTATGTGTGGGCCTAATGAAAAATACGGGACAAATCCTGTCCATTATTGATTTGATACGGGACACATCATCTTACTTGTACGGGACGATTTCGTATTTTAAGGGACCTTACAGAGCACTGTGGAAAAATATAGCCATTAAAGAAGGAACTTACCAGGCAAAATATCATTAAGCACTTTTTTTCTGACAAGATTTAGTTTCTTGATGCTATTATGTTTTGCGTTTGCGAATGTGTAGCCTACTGGTATTTTAAGTTGTTTACAGACCGTAGGCTATTGTAGGCCTACCTCTTAAAATTACAGAGACAATTACTTGACTCATTTTTGCTTTCATTCAACAGAAAATATGACCTGAATAAAATAAAATGGCTTTATTTAAAAATGTTCTGTATACACGCAGGGCCGGATTAACAATTTCCTGTGCCCTGGGCAACAAGACTCAAGGCCCCCCCGTCGTTAGGGGGGTTCGGGGGCATGCTCCCCCGAGAAAATTTGGATTTCTCTGACCTACATATGTGCAATTTAGGACTTATGAAGGCCAAAAAATTATAAGAAATAGGCTAGCTTTAAAACCTTGTCATTAGATTATTTGTCTGCTCTCTCCTCATCTTCATATTTCTTATTCTCTCAGTATTCTTATACTGGCCTATTTCTACCTCTCCTAAAGCTGAACTTTGACTGATAGTCTTTTCATTTTCGTCTGTGTCAGTGACGAAAATAAACATAGGCTCAACTGATATTTATACGTTTTATGAATCATTTTCTTAGACATGTTAATTTACTCAAGGCTACCAGGAAAGCTGTATAGCTGTAAAGTCAGTATTGACATTAGGAACCTTCTGCAAGCTTTGGAATTTGAAAACGTCTGTTTTTAAATGTTAAAAGTAATTTTAAATAATACAAATTATAGACTACGTTAACCGCAGTTGGTGGAATTGGCAGATGTTCCCTTAAGCATCGTGCGCTGTGGAAACGCGTCAAAGCATTCTCAGGTATAATAATGCAGCATTAATGCACGAATGATTTTGAACGAATATTTCATCATGTCGATATACAATGGTCACATAATGTTAAAACTAATCTTGCTATTGATATCTTTGTTAGACTACCGACCCTATAGAACAAATGTCCGGCTAATATCGAAACTGAAACGAACTTTACCGCGCTCAACCAGCGGGAGTGCATTTCACGATTTAGTAATCGCTGGCGTTCAGCGGGGAGGGAGGAAAGTCGCGTGAACCCGCGTAGATGCACTTTATGCAGTGAAGAAGATCGTAAAGAGTTTGATAACTTTATTAAATTTCTGTGTATTTCCTACCTGTCAGGGCCCCCTAGATGTCATGGGCCCCTGGGCAAGTGCCCAGTTGCCCTAATGGTTAATCCGGCCCTGTATACACGCATTAAATTTAAAATGTTGTAAAATTAACTATTTTGCATGTATGTAGAGAGAAACTAGGAAAGCATCACATTTATCTAAATAATTACTTATTCATCAATAATTTGGCTACTTATTACTATTTATCAGTAGGCTACTAAACAGGTTAGAACATCATCTCACTTAAGACCAGCGCATGCGAATTATGTTCATGAACGTGACAAATGAACAAAAGACTCTTAGTAATTATTATGTTCCCTGTAAATTATTTTTGACTGCATTATAATGATTTCTTAATTCAGAATATGATCAAGATTGCGTAGGTGGATGTGTTCGGGGAATTTGCCAGTTAAAAGTAGGCTATAACATTTAAAGCCCCTTAAATGAACGAAATGACTCAAAAAAAGATTCATTCATTTTGATGAACGAGATCGAACAAGAGAGTCAGCAAAATGATCCGAACCTCCCCATTCAGTACGTATTGGATCATGATCCAACTACGTCATCGTGCTTCAGGCTGCAGCGAGGACTTCTTGCTGATTCCAGCTTTTACAGATGTGCTGCTGGATGCATTGAGCAAGTGTGAGTGCTGGTTTGGTCACCGTTTCTACCCTGGAAACAAGACTGGAGACAAGTCTTAGGAGAGTTGGACTTGTATATTGAATAACCCTTTCATGCCTAAAGCTGCCAAGGTCGTATTCACGAGGCAATGGAATATTCTGGACCTCTCCCCGCATGTTTCTGACAAACTGGTCGACATCGTCATCGTCATCATTGAAGAGGCCAGTTTGTCCTACTAATGTGAGTTATTTAGCAATGTACTGCCTAAAGCCAACAATCGTCTGACATCCTTCAACTATCTGTACAATAACAGCTTCACCATAATAATCACACAGGTTGGCTAGCATTTGCTTCCGGCACAAACTCCCAGAATTAGCCACAAAAACATCATGTAATTTGGAGACAGTCCAAATCACTGACTTGTTTGCACTCATGTGGTCTGTGACCGAAGCTAGGCAGCTGTGAACTGGTTTACTAGCAGTTGCATAAGAGTCAATAGGTACCTTCCTGAAAGCATTGTAACACTTGGAGTGATACTGAGCATCAGCTGCTGGTAGGTCCATGATGCCATTCACCCGTAGCTTCACAACTTCTGCCCAATCATCCTGCCGTTTATCACATTTAGACAAAATCACATATTTGAAGGGTGGAAGGCCTGGCCTATCGAAAGTCACAGAACAAGCACTGTTTTGAATACTCAAAGGCAGAGAGTTCAGAACGAATGATTCGCTTTCTGGGCTGACTCTGAGAGTCTGACTTGCGTTTGCTCACGTTTCTAGAGCGAGAAGTATATGAGCTGTGGCAAGATTTGTGATATAGCACAGAAGCTGATGAAGCACCATCAATAGCAATAATGTTTGACAAAGTCTCATGTATAACTGTGTCTCCGAGCTCTAAATTAGCATAGTAGCGATTCCTTTGGACCCAGATATTGTTTTGAAAGTACTTAACCCTAGAGTTGAATGGTTAAATAATCCTCCACAACAACTTGAGAAAGCAGCAATAACACTGAATATCGACTGTTTTTAATCCTTTCCTTATCAAACCACAAGAAGTCTGAATTTTAAAAAAAGAATAATCCGAAATTTTTAAATAATGGCTACTAATTTTAGAACACCAGATTTACCCACAAAATAGATCTGACTAGAAATTCACAATGTATTGAACAATACTGTCATTATAACTCTGTCCACTTTTTATCTTAATGTGAAAACATAAGTAATATCAACATTAAAATGTCAATATTAAATCCCATGACTGACTTTTGTTCGAATATTAAGGTGATATAAGAAAAAAATATTTGCAAGGTGAATTTCCACTTTAAAACTAGACTATGCTCCCTTGATTTTACAACATACTTATTACAACTACAAACAGCTAGCTGCAACAGCTTATTTGCATTAAAACATGACTGGACCTAAAATAATTTAAACAAATTTAGGTTAGCAACATTCATATCAAAGAGCAAGAGCTCTTGTGATTTTGAAATGTGAGGTTATTGTGTTTACCATGAAAATAACCTAAAATGTTGTACGAAATTAATAAAAAATTTCTAAATATATCCAAATTTATTATAGAATTACCATTTTAAATTCTGAAAATGCCAGAAATGAAATCAGCATCTTCTAAAACCTCTAAAACCACTCACATATTGTAGAAATTGGCCATACAGTGCAAAATATGTGGTCTAAATGGACGATTAAGCTAATAATGCTAATTATGCTAATTATGCAAATTGCTCAACATATGCAAATTAGCATCCGGCAGTTTCTGTATGCTGGGGACCCATACTTCACATTTCTGCAATAAAACTTTGGTGTACTCAACATTTCCGGGTTCACAATGGGGCTCTATGGGCTGGCTACTAGACTGAAAGTCTCTACACTAACATCGAGACAAAGAGGTGGTTGGAGGCAGTTTGGAAATGTTTCCAGCAATATCCGGAGGAGGGGAGACCAGAGGATAGTCTGTTGAGACTTTTAGAACTTAGTTTGACAAGGAATGACTTTGAATTTAACGGTTGGTACTTACAAATCAAGGGGACAACGATGGGCAAGAGGTTCGCACCAGCCAACATCTATATCTTCCATAATGCAGAATTTTACCCACCCAATACTGCAGGTACCTGGACGATCTGTGGGGGGTTTGGGAAGGCACTGATGAGGGTTGGTTGGAGTTTGTAGAGACCCTCAATTCACACCATCTATCTTTTAGGGTAAAGTGGGACTTGAAGTTGGATAAAATCGACTTTTTGGATACAACTGTCTATAAGGGACTAGAGTTTTTGGACACGGGGAGGCTGGACGTGAAAGTATTCTTCAAACCTACGGACACCCACGCTCTACTCCATCAAGGGAGCCACCATGAAACTCATGTATTCAAGGGGATAGTGAAGGCTCAACTCTTAAGGTTCCGGCGGATTTGGACGAGAGAAACGGACAGAATTGAGGCAGTCAAAATCCTGGTGAGAGCTCTTAGGGGCAGGGGCAGGGGATATTCGCGGCACTTTTTGAGGATGGCAATTAAAGGAGAGAGGAACAGACGTGAAGAGGGGGGGGGTCCAGACTCCTTTTATTGTTAAGTTTTCAAGGACGGCCAAAGGCTTAGCGATGGGACTTCGAGAAATTCGAGAGGCTCTCAAAGGATGAGGCACTACAACCTACAAACATGGAAAAAAACTTACAGGACATCTTAGTGCACAGCAAGTTGGGTCCAGCTAACAGAGCAGCTCCATCCAAAGTCCAGGACACCCTAGTAAGAGGAGAACGTAGAACGGTAGACAGAATTGCTCAGATTATTCCCTTGAACCACAGAAACTGCATTTACTTGATCAGATGTGCTTGGTGCGGGAGAAGATACGTGGGGGAGACCGGGAACTCCATACTCACCAGGATGTGAAGGCACAGGTATACAATCAGGAGAGGGACAAAACGGAAGGGGCACTTGGTACCGCACATCCAAAGGCATGGAATCCAGAATCTCAAGGTGTGCGGGCTGGAACACGATCCAGGATGGGGGAAGAGAGATCGGTTGAAGAGGGAGTGGTATTGGATCAACAAACTGGACACATGCAGCCGTTCCACAGTCAGTGAAAATACACACATTGACTTACTGGAAACCTATTGACTACGCAGCCGTTCCGCATTTGGTGGAAATTGGGGGTGAACATACCTAAACATACCCCTCACAGGAGGGTGACTTAATTAGGATATTATAGGACTATACCTGTATCTGCACAAGCACTAAAATCTACCCATTACAGGGGATTAGGACTAAAATCTTAACATACCTAAACCTACTCCTCACAGTGTTATAATGAGTATATTGAAGTAAATTAAGCTGCATTTAAATTCTGGGTGACAGTTGAGAGCTCGAGTTGTGAATTTTTTTTAATAGATAATCTTTATTACAAGTATTCTTAAGTATTTTGTGTACTTTTCTCTTACCCTTTAGATGGCAACACAGAGCCCATACAGTCGCCCAGCACCAATCCGCTGCAAATGCGTTAGTACAAGAAAAACATGCAGAGCAGTTGCATTTTCAGCTGTTGGGAAAAAAATAAAAATAGAATCGCTTAAGGTGCGATCAAGTAGCACCTTAAGCGATGGGAAAACTGTATACATTTCTTCAAATAACAATGAGAGACCTGATTTCGAAGAGGGGGTGACATACTTTTTAAAAAACATAACAATTGGCAACCAGTATGGGCGACAAAATTTATATTTCGGCCGGGGATCCACCAAATTCAGGGCAGCACCACTCCTTATCAGCGAGGAACAAGAAAAGGCTGCCAAGGACGCCCTATATCCTCCATCAGTCCAAGTCACAGGAGAGGAGGAGGACATCTTTTCCCAGGGAGACTTTCTAAGGGCGCTTTCACACTGGCAGTTTAGTGCGGACCGGGGAACGGTTCGCATGAAAAATCGCTAATGTGAACGCTGTCATCGGACCCGGGTGCGCACTACAGTACCGAACCCGAGACTACCTGGACGGAGGTGGTCTGAGCTCGGTTGCTCCCGAACCGTGGTGTGGTTCGCGTTAATGTGCAAGCAACACGGACTCGGGTGCGCGCTTGTTCAGGAAGTATAGTATCCCGCGCATGCGTATCACTGTCGATATCATTGTTTCCTCACACAAGACAACCAAAATAAAATAATTTAAATCGCGTTCATTTTTGAATGCCTTCTGTTTGTGATGCAAAAGACTATGCGCGCTAACCGTTACCATAGTAAACATAGTAAACGCTTGAAGATGCGCATATTAAAAAAAAACATAGCGAACGCTTGAAGAAATCAGACCAATCTTAAAGGCTATCACAGTCATGTTTTTATTTTTTAAATGAGTGGCAGGGGAACGTTGTGGGACACTGAAGAGGTGAGGTGCCTCATTCAAATTCATACAAATCTCATTCAAAAAACATTCCTCATTCAAAAAAATCTTCTACGAGCAGCAGAAACACGGCGTCCCCTGGATATGTGCTGAATTACACCATGTAATGCACATAAACGTAGTTGTCTCTCACTATGTTGTGCATAATAGCACCAAAAAAACCCGACAAATTACAGCTATGCTCAGTCGAGTTGTATTCTCCATGCGTTTTCCGTGTGCGTTTGCGATGACGTAAGATCACTGCAAACACACCTGGGTTCGATACAACTAATTGAGTGTGAAACCAGACCAACGCTGCGGGGGGCGCCGGGAACTAGCGCACTCGGGTTCGGACCGCAGCAAACGAACCCAGTGGAAAAACGCCCTAAGTCTTCAAGGGCAGGTGGAAAAAGTGAGTTATTTAAATGCCATTACTGAATATCTTCTGCATTCCTCTGATGCTTACATGAATATGAAAATAAAGTATAAGGTTTATTTACTCACCCTCATGAAGTTGAAAACATAAAAGCAAATGACATATTAATATATTTTTAAAGGCATCACAGCAAAGTTGGAGATTCCATTAATGTGACAACATTAATCAAGATAACTGAGAATCTTTACAAAAAGGTTTAATTTTTCCATTGGCTAGAAATAATAATAAAAAAATACAACTGAACCATAAAAATAATACTCACACAACCATCTAGACCAGTGGTTCCCAAACCTGTCCTGAAGGCACCCCAACACAGCACGTTTTCTTTGTCTCCCTAATCAAACAATATAATGGGTTAATGAGCTGATGAGTTGAATCAGGTGTGTTTGATTAGGGAGACAAAGAAAATGTGCAGTGTTGGGGTGCCTTCAGGACAGGTTTGGGAACCACTGATCTAGACAACTCAGCCACGGTCCCAAAGCTGAATGAGGGTAATTTGACCTGAATTACCTACCTCTAACGCAGTGGTTCTCAATTCCAGTCCTCGTGACCCACTGCTCTGCACATTTTGTATGTTTCTCTTATCTGACACACTCAGTTCAGTTCATGGAGTCTCTCCTAACGAGCTGATGATCTGGTTCAGGTGTGTTAAATAAGGCAGACATACAAAATGTGCAGAGCAGCGGGTCACGAGGACTAGGATTGAGAACAGAACTATTGGGCTATTGTTCTGCAGATACAAGCACTGAGGATGGCAGAAGTCCAGGGAAGCCCGGTGCCCGTTCTGGATCTGTCACTTAGATGTGGCCAGAAGCTCCTGGACATTTCACTGTGGAGGGAGGAAGCCTTGAGTGAGCTCTACCTCGGAGATGAGGTAGAGCTCACACATCTCAAGGTGTTCGTCTGGGACAGTGGAAATGGGAAGATGAATTCTTCGAACTACACCACTGTGAAGGTACACAATACAAAACACATTAGCTGCTTCTCTAGAACTGGGGATGCACAATATTGGATTTTTGCCAATATCCAACATTTAAAAAACAAAAACAAAAATTGCCAATAGTCAATGCTGTTATACATCTCTCTTTTTTTTATATATATATATTAATTTACAAGTGTTATGTTTAAGAGTCAGACAATTAAGTCAAATCAGACTTGTGACTTTATGACATCAATTACAGCTTAATTAATTCTTAAACATGCATACTGTAACTTAATGTTACTTCTAGTCTAACAAGAACAGAACCCCTAAATAAAGCACTAGGACCCAGGGGAAGCTCTTGCTGGATCACACACCTGTTAAGCACCCAATAAAAAAAATTGATCAACCTATTCCTATAATTGTAGCATTAACCAATATCACTGATGTATAGCATTTAATTCATACATTCATTGTGCTTTTAAGGAGATCTAAACCTGAATGTAAATTGTATTTTTGTTAACATCCAGACCGTTGAGAGGAAGGAGGAGACCGCTGAGGTGCAGGTGGTAGGGTTCTCAGAGGAAGACTGCAGCATAACTCTGCTCTGTGAGGACTTTACAGAGTTCGCCGTCCCAGCTGACCTCTACCATGGCAGTGTGGAGGATCTCATTGACAAGCTGCCGGTGCACCTAAAAATAAATCACGTCAAAAAATGTGTAATATCAGTTAATTTCATGGATGAAGAGTAAAAATCAATTTAATCAGTGTTAATCAATTTTTTTGTTCAACTTATTAATTAAATCAGTTTTTATTAAATAGTAGTTCATTTAGTTTTCATTTAGATGTAGTAGTTCAGTAGTATGTTAATAAGTTAGTTTAGTAATAATAAGTTAGTTTAGTGTTTATTTGAAAGTGTTTGTTTTTATCGTTTTTGTTTCGTTTTTAACTTTTGTAAATGTTTGTTTTGTCATGTTTTAAATTTTATAAACTATTTTGTGTTCAAAAAGTTGTTTGTGTGATATTTTTTTTAAACATATGCTTTTAAAAATTACCTCAATAATTTAGTCATGTCCAGCTGTGGAGCACTTGCTAGCTTTAGCACTAACATCCTCAGCCTTTCACAAAAGAGGAAACAAAAGCCCTTGTTTATTTTCTTTATATTTTCCATAATCAACATTCATATAATATATATAAATTTTATTTTTCTCTTACCCTCAGGATAGAAACAAAACATTAACACTGTTAACGTACTGTAATGTCCTTCGCTGTGACTAATTTTCCAGATACAGTATTGAGAGTGAGGAGTTGTCGTCACGGTATAGAGCCCCTCCCCTCGATCCGCCATGTTGGCGGGATTCCAGCGGCAAAACATCACTGTTTACGTGTGTTGTTAACTCGGTAGTAGAGGAGGTTTTCGCAATTCCGCATTGTTTTACCATGCCTGGAAGTAAAAACTGCTCCAGTGTTTGTCACAAGAAGCCAAGCGCCGACATTAGGCATTTCTCAATAGCAAGTACGCAAAGTTCGGACTTCAATGCCAAGTCCAGCTCAGACTCCCGAGGGCGCGCGTCACTCAGCTCGCTCTGCTACTCCGGTTATCTCTGTATGTACATTTAGGCAACAATAAAACGAAATATGTTATAAAACACTACACTTCCTCTTTTCGTTTTCATTTAAAGAAATCTTAAACATACCACAAATGTGGTTCAGGCAACGCATATTATTATATTCACTACATGTAACGTTAGCATATTTATAACAAAACATTTTTTTTAATTGTTACATTTAAATTGTTCTTTTCGTTTAAATTTTTAAATTTTAAACTTATTAATATGGTTCAGGCAATATATTATTTGTACTCTGAACATCACTGTAATAAAATATAAAAAAAAAATACAAAACTAAACCCTGTCTCTTTTTGTTAAATTTCAGTTTTATCAATAATAGCCATTATAAAAGTAGCCTATAAGTAAAAAGTACAAGAAGCTATACAATAAGAAATAAAGCAAACAATTCAGTCAAATATACAAAGTCAGCGCTCTAGTCTAACGTTACAACAATGGTATAGTTAAATAGCCTAAATATAAAGTTACGAAATTTCACTTAGCCCTCAGTTTGGCCAGGGAACAAGATTCACAAGACCAAAGATCGCCCGTTAGGTCAACACAAGACGAATTATATCTCATGTTATATCTTCTCCAAATACCGCTGTTTTGCGCTTGGTGTGAGCTTGTTCCTGTAAGGTCCCTTTTCTTTCGCCTTATCTTTTTGCATTGCTTTACTTTCTTCCTTTTCTTTTTCGTATTCGTATATCAGTCTCTGTCCCGCCAAAATAATAAATAGCCTAATAATAATAGCCTAATAAATGCGCAAAAATTAAAGAGCTCTGGAATGTTTAGTCGCGCTTCTGTGAAGTTCTGAAGGCGTTGCCCCTGACAACCGATAGCGTTTCCTACCATCATGGCCGACCGGCTCAGACCCCGCCCAAATCAACCCAAGTCGGCACGTGACTCCTCACCTCCTCACTCATACACAAATATAAAACTTAACACAATATCTGAGATTATATATACGTTCATGCATTCAAAAGCACAATGTCGTTTGTCAATTTTTGGTTAAAATCGACATTTCTTAAAAGATCGATAATGACTGAATTTTAATCTAGTGTTACATTACTGAACGAATCAATCAGCTTTTTGAATCAATTGTTTGATGATTGAATCAATGACTCGCTGCTTAGTTAATGAATAAATAAGCTGTTTGAATGAAACTGTTGAATCTCAATGACACACTCAATAAAAGTGACTTGCTGCCACCTAGTGGCAGTTTTAATTTCACATTTAAAAGTATAGTTTTAATTATTTAAAAACTGAATTTTTCGACGTTATGTTTAAAACAAAGCATTATTAATGAATTATTAATAGCTATCAATTAGGTCATTATTACCATCTAACTGAAAAAGCATCATTATTGCCGATTATTGCTCTGGATATTGTAATAATGAATAAAGTTGATTAAAACAATATTAAACGTTTTTTTTTTGTGAGAGGGAAGTTTCATTCTTGTATGACAAGAACAAGACCAGACATTGATATTTTAGTAGCATGACAAAACAAAAGAATTATTCATTCATTTCTTACTTGCATATTACTTTTCCATGAACGAATTGACGGTATCGAGTCGGAGTGTGTCTGACTGACTGGTTGATGTTTTACCCCCTTGTAGAATATGCATTTTATCTATCTATCTATCTATCTATCTATCTATCTATCTATCTATCTATCTATCTATCTATCTATCTATCTATCTATCTATCTATCTGTCTATCTATCTATCTATCTATCTATCTATCTAATTCATAGACTTATGAACTCTTAAACTCATAAATTAATCAACTCTGAACTCTTAAACTCATTTAAACTTATAAACTCTAAACTCAAAAACTTGTACTCTTATAAACTCATAAATATAAACTCTAAATTCATAAACTCTGAGTAAACATCAAACTACTTAGCAACCACCCAGAACACCCTAGCAACTGCTTTACTAATTTAAACTTTAAACTCTTTCAAACTTTATGGTCCAAACTTTCTCAAGCCAACTTAAAGTTTGTCTCGACGAACTTTTTAATCTAGTTAGATAATTGATATATTATTTTATTATTAGTATTGTTGTTATTATATTATTATTAGTAGTAGTAGTTGTTGTTATTATTATATTATTATTAGTAGTATCATTGTTATTATCATTTTCAACAAGCTGGTTAAAGAAATCACGTTTTAGTGGTTAGTACTGATTAGTTAGGAGCAGGAGGACCCGTGTTCAAGACCAGCGTTGAAGTAAAAATTATTTTAGCGTTCTGGAATCCTTGGATATACTGGGAGATAAGCAGGTGGTATTTACCAGTGGTATAGTGAAATATGAATAATTCTAACAATAATTATAACAATGGACATCCATATGAAAGAATTATAGCCACATTAATAACTTCACAACCCCAACTTTATTTTGAATAGCATACAAATGTCTCTCTTTAGTTTCCCTCTCCCACTGATGTTGCCATTCTCTAATGGCTTCTTTCCATATAACACTCTTTCCTTCAGATTTTGACAACTTAATATTTGCTTCATTATTCTCTTTTTTAACAGCTTGTTTGGCACTGAGCCAGAGAGCGCTTGATAGAGTGCATTCAGCAGCGCGTGTCAGTTGTCATTTATCACACGTTCAGACAGTTTTCAACCAAATAATGTTTTGTTTTTTTTTCCAGGCATTTAAATACACAAGTACTAGCGAACCATTTATCATTTGAGAAGTGGAAATAATAAACCTTTCAAATATAATTTTGAGACATGTTTTTCTGTCATGTTTGTTTTTTCCCCCACAACAAACGCTCATTTTAGCCTATAGGTAACTAAAGCGGGGTTGCCAACTCTCACGCATCTGGCGTGACAGTCACGCATTCAGCCTCAATCTCACGCTCTCACGCTTAACAAAGAAATCTCACGCTAAATTAGACATTCTTCTGTGCTGTATTTTTGTTCACTCGTGTGCACTAAATTTCAGAATTACTATAAACAATTCAGGCTCTTAACTACTGGATGGACCACTATTTATGGCGCAAATTAGTTAAAATCTCCCGGAATCTAGAGCGAGCACGCATGCGAGACAGAGACTAAGTACAGAGTACGCACGGCGTACGGCAGCGTTGAGCATTGTAGCCAATCACTGACATGTCTGTTGAACGCATTGGCCAATCAGAGGCGTTTAAATGAGTCGCTGTCCTGAAGATGTGTTTTGCGCGAGCTCACCGAGTTCTACACTTTCGCAAACCTGTCATTATTATTGCCTATAAACTTAAGATGCAAATAAAAGATTCACTGCAATGTATTTGATATTCTTGATGCTGTTCTGATGCGCTCCATTACGCACCGCTCTGTTTGGTGTTAGGATGACTAAAGGTTCAGGGGTCTAGCTCTTCAATGTCAGAATGATTAAAGAAGTGAACGAATGCCTGGCAAAATGTAAGTGGAAAACATTTAATATTTGACTGTTTTACAATAGAAATGTTCAACTACCGACAGTATCCGGTGATGCGAATTACTCAACTTTTATTATTTATTTACTAAATTGAGCCTTTTTGAATTGAAAATATGCTATAATTTCTTTGATTCATTTAGAGAGAATGCATGCATAATTAAAAATAAAATATTATTTGCAAATAGTTACAATTTTTTTCACTAATACAATAAGCTTTTTTTTCTTTATTCCCTTAAATCGCTTTTATAATTAATTCCTTTAAATAAAAATAAAAATCCCCCCCCAAAATTTTTTTTGTTTTTTTGTTTTTTCTGTTTTATATGCAACCACCAACTCCAAACATGCTTGGCAGCAGATCAAGACAAAATATAAAAATATAATTCAAAGTGGTGAGTATTTACTACCTTTTATTATTTTGATGATTAAGATTTTATCACAAGTAATGTACAAAGTCATCGTACTTTTTGTGATTTGATTAACCTCCAGAAAACTTACAAAAGGAGTCTAGAACTAAACTGTTCACTAAAGGAGCTGGACTGTGAGCTGAGGAGGCTCCAAATTAAAATTAAATTGGACATCAAACAGCTGGAAAAAACAGATCTCAGTATGTGAACTTATTTAACCAAGTAACACTTTAGTATGAATACTATGAATATTTATTTATCCAACTTTCTCTCTCTCTCCCATGCCACAAAACCAATAAAACAGTATGAGACCTATCTGTGCATTTATTAAGTGAAAAATTGTATGGTGATCTCTGACAGCTGCGCCAGTGGGGTGGTCAAGTGTGATCGGGTCAATTTCATCGGGGAGAATCTGGTTTTGTGGTGGTACTCGCTCCTTTCTGATAGTGGCTGTATTGTGCAGAATGGCACATGCAGCCACTATCTGTGATGCCCGCTCTGGTGACACTCTTTAGCGCTGAAAGTTGTTGAAACATACCTTTAGGATGCCAAAGGTCATCTCAATCTTGACCCTTGTTTTACTGAGGGCCACATTAAAGGGGTTTTGTGGACCTGTCTGAGGGTCATGATAGGGGGTTAGCAAAAACCTCTGGCATGCATAACCTCTATCTCCTACCAACAGGCCATCAAAAAGCCCTGTCATAGAACAGAATAGGGAAAGTTAAAATTAGCATTATATCAAATTGTCTCATACTTAGTGTAATTCCCCAAATGTTGTTGTAGATAGTGCAAGTTTATATTTATGTGTTTTTAAATGGCTTAGACATTTTTTCTAAAATGCTAATATCATTCTAAGCTTATTCTCAAAACTCTAAAGTGCAAGTGTGAAATTTAATAGCTGAATAACAAAAGTATGATTGGTTTTGACAGTTCTGACCAGCTAAGTCAATTGTGTCTTAATATTTTTCAAAACGTGCTTAAGCATTTATATGTTGTTTCAACATAGTGACAATTACAGTTGGAATAGTGGTGTGGCCAGTTTGGATTAATTGTTGGGTTTTAAAGCACCATTTTGAAAATGAGGTTAGTGTTTTGGGAAATGCATCTAAGGCAGGGGTGTCAAACTCATTTTCACTGAGGGCCACTTCAGCATTATGGCTGCCCTCAAAGGGCCGGTTGTAACTGTAAGACTTTTAAAATGTTAATTTGTCTGTTTATTTGATTGTTACTTAAGTTACAAATATTGTATATGCATTTGCAGGGGTGTTTCTAGGTTTTAAGAACATAAGGGGATGAGCCCGAAACATGAGGGGCTGGGTAATAATGATTTGATACAGAGAATAATGTATTATTGTATATATGCAGGGGTAAACTGGCTCAAAAATTCAGCCCTGGCACTATAGCCACACCAGCCCACATTACCACACAGACACACTCATTCAAATGTGAGGTAGTTAGGGGTGTTCGGGGACATGCTCCCCCGATAAAATTTGGATTTCTCGGACCTACATATGTGCATTTTAAGGTGTTTAAAGGCCAAAAAATTTGGATAACAATAGCTTTAAAAGCATGTCAGTGGGCAGTAGCATAAATTATTTGTCAAGATAACAGATTCTTAAAAATGAGAATGAGGATAAATATTGCAATGAATGATCCACACTACAAAATGGAAATGCAGAATGTTTCTGCTTATTGTTGACAATACACAATCACATATTCCAAACAAGAATGGCCTTAAATAAGAAATCTTTCAAGGATTATTTTGCATAGATGTTACATTTCAATCAAAACCCAGTGCAATCTTTTTGTGTCCAGAGGCAAATTTGCATTTTATATTACCATTATAGATTGGTTTCAGCTACTTGTTTCTTTCAGTTAATCAATGTTTTTGGCACTAATCAGTTTAAAGTTCAATTGTTCACTCATAAAGACAGTCACTTGTCGCCACCTACTGGCTTAATGATGCAAGTGGCACAAACACAGACAAGCGGAGTGATACAAATGGTGAATAATACTGATACATATTATATGAAATATTATGTAATATTTAATATATTTAAATAAATATATTATTATATTAAAATAATATAAAATATCAATATATTATTCTTCAATCAGTTCTATGCAGAAGAATCAGATTTAACAGATTTATTTTTTGACCAATTGTCAAAATAAAGTATAGTCCTACAAAGATATTTTATCAGAGCATGAGCAGAGCAGGGAGAACGAGAGGATCGTGATTCGTGTAATTTTACCAGTGTTGCCCAGCACGGATATACACACCATTACAGCACAGTAGTGCTATTGCAAAAAGAAACAAGTCCAGATAAATTTCATGTTGGCACGTTTTTTTTAGCGGACTTTGCCTTTCCGGTGAGCGTGAGTAGAGCTCGCAACACACACACACACACACACACACACACACACACGGAGGACGTTGCTTGCGGAACATTGAGCAGAACGCGCTGTGAACACGGAGCGGAGAGCACAGCGCACACACACAGCGGAACGCGCTTAGAAGTTATGCATCTTCGGAAGCGGACTCGCACGCAAAGTCATAAGACACGCTGAGCCAGAGTCAAACCATCGCCGAACACGGAGGGGCGCGGCGGCTTTTTAGTATCTTTCAGCCAAAAAACGAAAATGTTATTTTCGGCCGAAAATTTCCGGCAGCCTAAATTTCGTTGCATCCCTAATTTTAAGACACCCATATGCTCTCGCGGGCCATATAAAATAATGTGGCGGGCCGGATTTGGCCCGCGGGCCTTGAGTTTGACACATGTGATCTAAGGGACTGAGGAGAAGCTGTAAATACACCCTTCATAACTTCTTTCTGTTTTGCAGTATGTCAACTGCCTGTTCCTGCACCAAGGTCAATTTGTGAATGCACGCATGACCTCACAATCACTCCAGGGAAGCATATTTCTGTGGTCACCATCAATGGTATGTTGTTCTGAAAGCCCTCCTTTTTGTGCAAGTATTATTGTACTAGAACTTTACCACTGTGTGCAACGCAAAGCTTTTTCTCACCATGTCATTTTCAGGCCATGCCCAAATGCCATGTGAAATAGCTAATATATCATATTTATATATCTGTATAGAAGGCAATCTGTTGCAATTTGATTACTGAAATTATTTTAGACTTTACTACAGTATATTCACTTGTTCACAGGACGATACGATGTCTGCTTGCCTCTGAAATCCTGTCCATCATGCTCTGCAGAATGGACTCCCGAGGTGAAGGACCTGCTCGTTTATCGGTACTGGCCAGCTAGCACCAGCTGCCAGACCCTATACAAGTTTGATGTTTTCACGTCGTTTGAAAATATGAAGGTGACGGCACCAGCCAAGTATAATCTAATCACGTATAATCTAATCACGGCTACTGTATATCTAATATTTAATTGTGGGCATTGCTTCAAAAAATCATAACCAATTATTTCTTAACCTGTTAACCGTTGCCAGTGCACGGGCGCACTGAAGCGTTTTTTTATATATATAGTTCAAAGTTACTATCATATTTAATGTTATACCTTGACAAACTATACATAATTAAAAAGATATAAGACTCAAGTTTCAGTATTTGACCACTATTGTATTCTGGGAAACTTATAGCGACAGTTATTTCTTAATTTCTGTCAGGAGTTATGAAATGAAAAAATGAGTCGATACCTTTGATATGAATTATGCGCGTCAGCCGCTTTCATTCATAAAAAACCCCCGTGCCGTCGTCATGACAGCGATACACAAAACAACGTTCTTCAGGGCTTTAGCTCAAAAATGTGCAGATTTTGAGAAATATTGATATATTCTCATAGGTTTACATCAGATTTCTATAGACAGGAATAATATTTATTGAATTTATACCCAAATGCGTCGATGTAATCATTATGAGCGCTTGAATACTCTGATACTGTGTTTTCAATTCATACCAATAGCCTGAGGGCGCTCTATGCACAATAATAGTCCATTTATGGAACATGAAGAAGAGCCATGATCATGTGACATTCCAGGACGTCAGTGATACATACAAAGCTACAGAGATCGCGCTGTAACATGCAGATACAGATGTTTTGAAGACAATAAACATGATTGCAATGGTATTTGAGTTACCTGTGTTTTTTAAACCATGATTATATTTATTATGTAATGCTAATCGATATAGACTATCATTGTGCAGAACACTATCCAATAGTATATTTTCTGTCTGATTTTTTTATCTGAAGCCAAATTAAATCACAGAAGATTATTTAAAATACTCGACTTGCGTTATAAAGTAAGTTTGGAGCACAAACATGGTTTTAATCTCATAAATTGTCGTGTATTGATGGTGTGCTAAGCTAACATGCTAGCTAGCCCTAGGTGCACCTGCCACCTAGAAGTTATATTTTTATGATTTTTTGAATGCTTACTGAAATGTTTCTTTATTCAAGAAATGCATTTGATAAGTTTAAAATGTGAGGTGAACTTTGAGAAAAGAAATTAGGGACTGAAACCCTATGAATAGCCTGTGAATAGCCAGTCGTTAGTAACTATAATGCAGACAAAAATGCATATTTACAGCCATAACCAGGCTGGAGAGGTGTGAATGTGTGCAGGGGGAGACTGAGACTGAATGGGGCTCGTTTGCACCACAAAACAATAGAGACAATATACTGGATAGATGGTTAGAAGACGACAATAAACATCATTTGCATTTTAGAGTCAAATCAAAATAAAGTCATTTGACATGGTCTTGAAAAACATTTAACTAAATACAGAGTTTTGGACTTATCTTCAGATTTTAAACATAAAATGTTTAGACATGTGGCTTTAGCTGTAGTGCATTTCTAGATTGCTACAGTGCCAACTTCAATTTCATTTTCATGAGGATGTTTCATAAAAAATAATTTCTAATAGAGGTGGGCATAGATAATTTTTTTTAATCTAGATTAATCTAGATTAATTTTGAAATTAATCTAGATTAATCTAGATTAAAATGGCTCATTTGAATTCTGCCGAAGGCATTCAGAATATGTGTGCTAGCCAAATAATGACTATAAAAGTAAGTCTTTGAGAACGGGTTTCTCAAGCCAGGTGGCGCATTAGACCAGGGGCTCATCTCCTGTTTCCAAAATGCATCACAAACTGCTTGAGAAAACTGTTCTACTCATAGACTGTAAAACGTTACCACTGTACTGTTACCGTCCGTAGGCAACATTAGGTAGGCCTATGTTATTATCAACTACTATAGGCTATCAATTAGGGATGGGCGATATGGCCTAAAATCCATATTGTGATATACATTGCAGCCTCTTGCGATAACGATATTATAATAAAACCATTTCAGAACAGGTTACATAGACCCTGCTAAACAACTGCTAATTTTTTTTTTTTTTTTAAAGGGTGCATGTAGTTTTGAGAACATATATTGTGCAAAACTGTAAGTATACAACATAATTTTGCAGATAAATAAAATTTAAGTACACTAGCTGCAGAGACTTAAGTAGGTCTAATGTTTATTATAGCTTTGAGCTTATGAAACCCCAAATTTAAAATTAGAATATTCTAACTGATGTCTTTTCAGTTAAAAAGAAACACAACAACGATTCTTTAAATCGGGCGCAGACAGAGATATTGTTCTACACCACTCAGATATATTGGGAATAATACGCGCGCGCTGGTATTCAGTGATATGTTTCGTTTTGAATTTGAGGTGGTAGAACGGATTAGTCGTGTGTTAACTAAACTTACCGAACTGTTACACCACACAGTCTACGTCGGACGGCTTAAATCCGAACCAAGTCCAAATAATGGATGTTGCACCGATCTTTTACACCAGCTTTAACTTTCAGCCGTGTTTACTTAAGATGACGACGAATATGATGCGTTGCAGCCGGGTGTACCTCGCGGCCGCGGGTAGATTGCGTCATCATAGCTTGTGTAGCTTGAGCCAGCTCCCAACCCAACTTGGAGAATAGATTAACGGCGATATTTTTTTTTATCGCGCGATAAGAGTCTCGCGTTAACGCCGATAACGGCCCACCACTAATTTCTAATAACTTTACAAAACTTTGAAGCTATTTATAAAAAAAAAATTCATTATGACAATAATTATAATTCTACATTTACAATAAACTGCCAGGTGTCAGCTTTCAAATGAGATCATACTTGTGCTTTTAGTACAAAGGGTTCATGAACTGTATATGTTTCAGTTTGGGTATGTCATTTCTGGGGATTTTTCAAAAGTGGGGTTGCAGCTTAAGTTAATATGCAGACAGTATCTGTGCTCTGATACATTTCAGCAAAGCTTTTTTGAGTTTACCTTCTGTCAATACAAAGAAGATGATATGTGCCAGGTCCATCATTTTGAGTGTCCAGCATGTTCTCCAGACATGTTGGCTGTCTACTCTGATGGAAACTGAAAACATTACTGCTTCATTAAGTCAAAAAGGTAGGTATAGGTATTTTTCAGAAGTTTATTTTAGACTTCTCTAACACAAATAGTAGCCCTTCGGGTTGTCTTTGAGTGATCATAACTTACATTTTAACAAATAGTAAATGTAGTACTTGTGATTTTTATTACTGACGCATGTTATCTTATAGACAGGACTGAGGAGCCACCCATATATGAGGGCTAGTTCCTGGCCAAGGATGAGGAAGTTGCTACCTTTGTTGACCTTGTCAGATACAACATGATAAGTGTACGAACATTTGCATTTACTTACGATGGGAAATGGTTTAATTTGGACTGTGTATGCTCTTTGAGGTGGTGACCATAGACCTCCATTATATGACTGACAGACAAGAACGATTTGACCTAAAAATATTAAAATTGAAACTACTGTGGAAAAAAAGACAGCTACATCTTGGATGCCCTTGAGATAAGCTAAAATATACCAACATTTTATTTCAAAGTGAACTATCCCTTTAAATGTGTTTTTCATCTTTCAGGACGAGGAGTGTTCACCAAGCAATTCATTTTAAAAGGGGATTTTGTGGTTGAGTATAAAGGCCTATTCACACAGGAACAACAATCCTCTGGAGTGTTTCTTTTTGACTTTCCATGGAAAGGAAAAATGTGTTGGTAATTAATTTTTATCCTTGATTGATACTTTGATAATGCATTCTAATATATACATAACATAATGACAAAAACTTGCAATATAGGCCCTGTCCCAAATGGCACACTTCATGCTCACATGTATCTTGAGGACTTACAATGGCTGCCGCGTGACCATTAAGTCCATTTTTATTTGAAAGCTCTAGCATAAAAGGAAGTCATAGACCCCCTAAACCACATTTTTATTTCTGGTTCGAAGAAACTGTCCTTATAAGTCATGCTAACCTGTGTGTGTGTGTGTGTGTGTGTGTGTGTGTGTGTGTGTGTGTGTGTGTGTGTGTATATATATATATATATATATATATATATATATATATACTGTATATATATATGTAAGGAATAATTGACGACAGGCCGTTGAATTATTAGAAAAATAATGCACACCCGAGGTGGTAATGCGGTCACGACGCGAAGCGGAGTGGCCGTTCACCTCGGGTGTGCATTATTTTTCTAATAATTCAACGGCCTGAAGTCAATTATTCCGCTTATACTACAGTTACCACACCTCGAAACATTGTTCAGATTATATATTTCAAGACGTTTGTAAAGTTTTTGTCATTAAAACGCTCTTGTATGTAGGACTAATTTCTTACGCATCTAATCCAATGCCTCCGTTGCTAATTCCAAAACGTCATTTTAGAGTTAGTAACGGAGGTTTGAGCCACTGATAGCAGACTAATGCTGGGGACACACGACTAGCTGACACATTCTCTGACTGTTTTCTTTGACTGCAGCAGATTTTAAACACCGACTTTGAACACAGACTGAACGCGCTGAACATGCGTTTGGGCATGATCAGTCATAAGTATCAAATTACATTCATAACCGGCCTTAAAGTGTGTCCTCAGCTCGGCTTTATGCAGTTATTAGAGAGAGAGATGTTGCAATAATGAGACAGAAAAGCATGTGCGTCAATATTATTATTTATTTATTAATTCAATTCGTTTTAATTAATTCGATCATTCTTTTTTTTCTATTATTGACAGATGACAGACTAGAAAAAAAAAGAAGCCTTTTAACAAGTAAGGCCTATCAATAATTATTTATTTGTTATATTATCTGCAATTATAATCCGTGCTGCAGGACTATCCATTTATTTAGCCTATATTCAGTTTAATTCTCTATTGATTATAGATAGGAATATACTTTATTTATTAAAATTAAACTGCATGTTTCCATTGATTGTGAAGCTAGACATTGAAAATGGCAGATAAAGCGCATGCGGCTAAATGTTTTTTCTTGTTATGAATTGTATCCTATTTTCCGTTATTACCGTTAACTACGCGAAGTGATATGGAACTGTAATGCGGTCAAGACCTGCCTGGAACTACTTTAGCTGTGCGTTTCCCTGAAAATAATGCACACCTTAGAACGTTCGTCAACCAATCAGATTCAAGCTTTCAACGGCCCTGTAGTATAAATATATATATATATATATATATATATATATATATATATATATATATATATATATATATATATATATATATATATATATATATATGTGTGTGTGTGTGTGTGTGTGTGTGTGTGTGTGTGTATGATTCTTGAGTCTGATATTTGAGTTTTAATGGCAATCCAAAAATTGAAAGCATTTCACACGTTTGCTTGCAGAGTGGTATTTATCTATCCTTTGTAGTAGCCAAGTATAATATTTATCATATATTTTGTTATAGGCACTCAGTTGACAGAGATGTGTGCTTAAAGTCGGCATGAAATCAAATTTGACAAAACTTCTTCTTATATGTAATTTTGTAGTGTTTATTATAAATGATTTATCTGTGCACTTCATTATTTTTTTAAAATTCATGTACCCTTATAATCGTTAATCAAATACATTACCCTTCCCTCCCCCCTCGAAACGACCTCTCTTCTCTTTCGGTCACGTGCCATGGCGAAAGGGTGCGGCCAGAGCCGATGAGGGTGCGGCTATGGAGATGCTCTCGAGGGTGAACTTGACTGATAACAGAGAATGTCTAATAAGGCTGATAACTTGACTCATCTTGGTTCGCGGGAATAATAAAATAAAATAAAAAATCCTTCATGGGAGGGTAACGGTGGGGAGTCTGGTGGAGAGAAATCCTCCACAACTGAGCGTAAACTGACATTCAAATCTGCCTCGATTTTGTTTGCAACGCCAAACCTCCAACGATCCAATCAATTGCCGAAGGACGAAATCAAGCCCCGCCCTACATTTTTTTCTAATTTCAGAAGCCGTTTCACTCGGATATGCGTCACAACAAGGAAAAAATTGCAATCTCAACTTCCGTTTCACGCCGACTTTAAGCTAGATTTTCTTCTGATTTGTCAGACATAGGTTTCTCTAACAAAGACTGAACCATTACTGTGGAGAAATATTTGCTTACCTGATGTTTCTTCAAAGAGAGATGTCAAAGAATGCAAATGTTACCTTCTTCTGTATGGATGTTACATGCAGGTAATCCTCATTGTCATATTGCAAATCCAACTACACGATTAAAATGTCTTGTTTCTCAGCTTTACAGTGATGTAAGTCATTTTAGATTTCAATTAAAAATGGATCTTTGTTACACTCACATGATGCTGCTCCTGCTTTTTAGGTACTGGCCCTGCTTTAAAGTGGCAGAGGGTTTACCAGAGCTTCTCCCATTGACAGAAATGAGGCCATTCCTGAGCGTCAGGCATGCCAAAGCCCATGCAGCACACTGCGAGGCACATGCAATAACTTTAAGTCTGGTATGGCTGTAGCTATAGGGAAATAATGGGTCGTATAATAGAACGTGCTGTGTGTTAACTTTCACCAACTGCTTTTCAGCTGCTTGTTCAAATTTGTAGGACAGGGATTTTGTTTTGCCCCGCCAAATAAAAAGCTTGTGTCATGAGATGTTTTAGAGATAATTGTATGCATTAATGTAGATATAACATTCAAGCAATCTTCAATGCAAAGGATTATTTTTACATTTGTGCATGTTATGCCTGATTGAATGACGTTATAGCAAAACTTAGCTGACCTCACATATTTAACTCTACCATGATTTAAATTGTTTATTTTGAAGTTTAATTTTAACATGGTTTGTTACTATTTAAATCCCCTTAGTATAAAATAACAACCACAGGATACGTTAAGTTAAGTTTATTAAAGTTTGAAAGTACAGAAGGGTGCACACTTCTTAGATTCTTCTTTACTGTTTAACTCTACCTGAGTCCTAGAGATACCTCTGGTCCATGGAGTGAACGGCTGCATTCCATGTGTCAGCAAACAAAGGGGGAGGTGGGGATTCAGCTAGGGCAGGGGTGGGCAAACTTTTTGGCTCAAGGGCCACACGGGGTTTTAAAATTTGACAGAGGGCCGGCCCAGTAGCAGATTATGATCATATCGTATCATATGCACGCAAAAACTGCGTATCATAAGCACTACTAATCTACAATTCGTGGTATTCGCACTTTCATAAGATCGGGCTGAGCAAACTCATTTGTGGCAACATCTGCATGAAATTGACTGAGGGAATGTGAGAGACAACATTCTGACAATACATTTTTTATACTAGATATCCCCCATTTAGCATGTTATGTTTTGAGGTTAATTTTTAATTAGTCAGATGTTAGATAATTATAGCCTATACTTTTTTAAATATTGTTTATCCTTATTAGTATTTAATGGGCCTAACAGTAAATTAGAAACAAAACACCTGCAAGTGTAACTTACACTTAGAAGAGTAAAAATGACATTTATTACATTAATTCAATTTATTAAAACTGCATATGGTAATCAATTTGCACTTCCAAAAGTCATACATTTGTAAAAAAAAAAAACGAATCTACAAATTTATTTTAAACATAAAGCAAAAGCAGATCAGAACATTTAATTAACAAAACCGGGTTCTGTACATGGCAGACAGGGGAGCGTAGTCGAAAGCCGGGCGATAAAGGTCGGTAAACGGAATCAGTCAGGATACATCCACAAATCCAGAGGAGCAAAGAAACTAAATAGCAGACAAATCAAAGGAAAAACTAAACAGGTGTGCAAGCGGTTACTAAACATTTTTTTCTCTGTGAGTTTCCAAAAAAGGAAAAAACATTAACGTGCAACAAGTCTATGCGCTTAAGGCGCTGTCTGTTTGGTTTCCATGGTGACGCGTCATTGCTTGTTACGTGACACACCGCAGCCACAACAGCGCTGAATGAATGATGATCTGCTTTTATGTCATTTAACCTATTTTAATTTTGTTAGCTATGGCATGAAATATATGATATTCCGATTGTCAAATATATGCAACGCAATATCTATGTAGGCTATATATATAACGCAAAGTATTGCAAGAAAAAGGCAAAATGAACGTGATCTTAAAACAATTTTTTAAATACTCGACGGGCCGGATTAAACAGCCCAACGGGCCATATGTGGCCCGCGGCCCGTAGTTTTCCCACCCCTGAGCTAGGGGATGGCAGACGTGAAATTGACGTTCCAAAGCTTTTTCGAGATCCCGAAGCGCAGATGTTTCGAAACACTAAATCCGAAGCGTGATTCGAAACACCCATGTCACGTGACTACGGCTAAATGAAGCTTCGGAGTGTTTCGACAGGTGGCATAAGGTCCGCCGAATCAGCGTTTGATTGACGGTCAGGGACAGACCACACAATCGCACATCTGTATAAAAGTGAAGTCAACGTCTTGATCTCGTGGGTTTTTGTGAGAGGAGTTTGAGATAGCGGATTTTTGGTGATATAGTGACATTTATAGTGCGATTTGTTTAGTTATATTTAGGTTTAAATTTAAATTTACACATTGACCGATAGGCTGGAGACAGACAGAGTATACATATAGTGACACATATTAATAGATAGAAATATACATAGACAGATAGATTAATAGATAGATACATGTATAGATAGATAAATAAAAATGGAGGCTCCACAGAAGAGATTCCGTACATCTGTGGTATGGGAGCATTTCCAGTTAGAAACCCCAAATTAAGTGAGATGTGTGTATTGTGATCGGCAGCTAGCCTACAGCAACAATACATCATCCATGATGCGCCATTTGAGGAGCACTCATCCTGCCATTCTGCAGGGTGCAGAGGATGGTAGCATTCCCCCTGTACCTAGGCCTGCTACTGACACTGCTGGGCCATCTAAGCAAGGTATGCATTGTTTGAAATATAATTATAATTGAAATATAATAACAAACTGTTGGGACACTGTTTAGAAAGTCCATAGGCCTGTTTCAACCTAAGCCCTACAACCCAACGCCCCAATCACAACTGCCAATCATGTTGAAAAAAACAGCTTCAATGTGAATATAATTTAATATGTTGTCAATATAATATAATATTTTGTGAATAAACATTTTATAGGTCTACATATGAGTACCCAATCTACAGCCAGTGAAGACATCATTTTGGTTTTCCTAATTGTTGTAGTTCTACATTCCATTTTATCTTTCTCTGCACACTGAGCATAAACGTTCATAACATAACTTTGTTTAGGAAGGTTTTCCAGTAGGCTACTTTGAATAGCTGTGCAGTATTTGAAGCTCTATTTTTTCAATGTATTTGTCTGAAAGTATGTCTTATCTTCTAGAGGATAAAGTAAATCCTGTTACTTTATCCTCTACAGTAAAAGACCTGGGTGTTATATTAGATTGTAACTTGTCTTTTGAAAATCATATTTCATATGTTACAAAAACAGCCTTTTTTCACCTTAGAAATATTGCTAAATTACGTAACATGCTATCTGTTTCTGATGCAGAAAAGCTAGTTCATGCATTCATGACCTCGAGACTAGATTACTGTAATGCTTTATTAGCTGGTTGTCCTGCATCCTCAATAAACAAGCTACAGTTAGTCCAAAATGCCGCCGCTAGAGTTCTTACTAGATCAAGAAAGTTTGACCATATAACACCAATTTTATCATCACTACATTGGTTACCTATAAAGTTCCGTATTAATTACAAGGTATTGCTACTGACTTATAAAGCCCTAAACGGCTTAGCTCCAGTTTATTTAACGGATCTTCTATCGCCCTATAATCCATCGCGCTCTTTAAGATCACTAAATTCGAGGCTTCTGGTCATACCTAGGATATCCAGATCCACCAAAGGAGGGAGAGCATTTTCACATTTAGCACCAAAACTCTGGAATAGCCTTCCTGATACTGTTCGTTGCTCAGATTCGCTCTCCCAGTTTAAAACTAGATTAAAGACGCATCTCTTCAGCCAGGCATTCATATAATATTTTAATCTTACAGTTAAATCCGGTCTCTACTTCATAAACGCCAGAGGAGAACTGGCCCCCGACTGAGCCTGGGTTCTCCCAAGGTTTTTTTTTCTCCATTAGGTCACCTAATGGAGTTTTTCGGTTCCTTGCCACTGTTGCCTTTGGCTTGCTCAGTTGGGGATACTTAATTTGATTAATCGATTCAACAGTGCTATTGATCTGCATTACCAAACGTGGATGTTTTACACCAGAAACATACACTGATGTACTATTTTATTTAATACTGTGAAGCTGCTTTGATACAATCTGTATTGTGAAAAGCGCTATATAAATAAAGTTGACTTGACTTGACTTGACTTCTCTTTTAAAAGTCAGACAGAGGGAATTGGATGAGGCTCTTCTAAACATGGTGGTGAAGGATCTGCAGCCCTTCACCAATGTGGATGTCCTCCCATCCTGGAAGGTGCTTAAAACAATGATCAGCGAAAGGTACAACAAAACCATGGAGAAGACAACGGAGGACCTACAAAAGGCCGAATTTGTTAGCCTTACGGCTGACATGTGGTCCTCCATTAATATGGACGGATATCTTGGTGTGACTTGCCATTACATAACACCAGAGGCAAAAATGGCAACTGTTGTACTGGGTGTAAGGAGGTTTTACCAAACCCACACAAAAAATACATCAACGATGCATTTTTGCCCAGAACTCATGATCCCCCAACTTACTGGAAAGAGAGAGCAGTAATCTTTCCTCATTTGTATGTCCTTGCTAAAATATATATCTTTGCATGCCAGCAACAAGCGTCCCTTGTGAGAGGATTTTTTCAAAGGCTGGAGAAATTATCTGTAAAAAAAGTAGGCTAAGTCCTTCCACATCAGAGAAAGTAATATTTTTGAATAAAAATCTATAAAAAAAAAAAATTGAGGAATTGTGGCTTGGTTTCTTTTATTAATACAAATTTTTCATGACCGAAATAACATTATGCACAGTGAGGAGTCTACAGGTTACAAGAGCAACACCTGCAAGTGACCACTAGGTGTCACCGTTGAGACGGGTGTCAGATTGTTTCGAAGCCTTGACACAATATGGCATATTTGCTTCAACTGTTTCATTGTTTCACAAAGCCTCGATCTGCCCACCACGAGATTCAGCCTCCAAACTTATGCTGTTCCAGAGGAAGCTGGACTGTACCATCATGATCCGATTCAGAGGGGGATCTTTTATTTTGGTTTGTTTGTTTGTTTGGAGTAGTTTTTGTATTGTGCTTAAAGTATTTGATTGTATTATGTTAGGTATGATACTGTGGATATTTTGTTGTATATATTATTGTTAACTGGGAATTTTTTTATTTGATATTTACCTTTATTTTCGCTTGGTAGAGGCTAAAGGAGTATATCTATCTAGCAGTGGTGAATATCAGAAGGGAGTCAGATTTGCCTAGCCATAGTAACATCATGTTCTGCTGACCTCAGTGGTTTTTATTTTGTTTGTTATTTTGTTAACAGGGGAGATGTATTTATTTTCTAAGCAAATTTTTGTTAGTTTCAGTTTAACTTCCATCTTAAATCTTAGATTTTTATATGGACTTTATTTTGGAAATTATTTTCATTAATTTCACACCAGCCTAATATTCCTGCTGCTGTCTGTGTTTGTAATTGTCAATCAAACTACAAAAGACAAAAAAAAAAAAAAAAAAAAAACTCACTGCTCTTTACTGAATAACGTTTTTGTAACTTTAATAAGCATTAACCTTTACTTAATCTGTACATTGAAGATAATTTGCAGTGTTATTTTACATTTGATTACTTATTTAATTTCTGGACCTGAGAACTACTGATTGACCTACCTGAAAACCCTTAAAGCATTATTTACTTTGTATCTTTGTTCTATTGTATATATTTATGCGTTATTGCTTGTAGTTAAATTATTTGTTCTTTTTTAAATGACTGTTTGTTTGTTTTTAATCATCTATGAAATTTACATTAGTAATCGTGAATTTCACTGGTATCTAAAATTTTGGTGTCGTAACCTTAATTACAATACAAACTTTTTTGTAATCAAAAACAATAACTATTCCATTAATTTATTACTTGAATAAAATGTAATCTTACACACTACTCTGTGTATGATTTAAAGTGGGCAGAATGCTGGATCTAACGTAACTGTCGAAAGTAACCATCAATTTGTCCCTTCTGGTCAAATATTGCTAACTTACTGCAAACATCAACAACAGTTTTAAGTGGTCAGTGCTGGCAAATGACCATGGTATAAGCGGGATTATCCACTGCTAGCTGTGCATTTAATGATTTCGGGTCATTTCGTTTCGGGTGGTTCTTTGTCTCCACGTCATGCTTTAAAATCGATGAACGCACAGAACCGCTTTTAAAGATGACTACTGTATGTTATATGAACATTTAAGACCTGTTTGTTTTAAGATTCTTTGTAAGGATCAATCCTGAAGAGGGCACCAAGTGCACGGCCAAAGTTGGGACGAGTCGAAAGACAGGAGGTGTTGTGCAGAGAAAAGTGGCAGCCATCAATTCCCGGGTAGCAACGTTTCTGCAGAGGCTCACTGAATTTGATTGGAAGACTTCAAATTAGGTAAGTTTCTTATGCAGGGCTGGACTGGGACAAAAAATTGGCTCAGAAAGGCCACCACAATCAGTCAGACACCAAACACCAGTACACAATCTTTGCAGTTCCTTTAAATATTTGTCCCTACTGTACTCATGGTGTCCGTGGATCCTTTAAAAGTCTTAATGTCTTAAATTTGTTAATGAAAAAATAAGGCCTTAATTAGAATTAAAATGTCTTAAATCCAGGTTTCAAAGGTCTTAAAATGCAACCGAACGGTCACCGCAGAGAAGATTAACATTTTATTTTCACTTGTTGCTTTCTGAAATGTTAAATCCATGTCATTGCGTTGCGTGTTATGACTGCTTAAAGTTACTGATGCATTTGAGTGATAAAGAAACATGGGTAAATGAGAAAAAAGACAAAATGTGTTTTAATAAGTTATTAAAATTGCAATAAACCATGCAAGATATCTGCGCTCGAGCACCCATTTCAGTTCTGCGCTTTTATTGATCAAATACACACACTTATGTGTCAAAATGCATGACTTGAATAGTATTCACGTAAGCCCAGAAATTGAATAGTCCACAGTAGGTCATGTCTTAAATGTGTCAAAATGCATGACTTGAATAGTATTCACGTAAGCCCAGAAATTGAATAGTCCACAGTAGGTCATGTCTTAAGTGAACGTAAACAATAGGGAAAAAATTGGATACATGTCAGTCATTATACTGGATCTGTGCATTCGGTCTTAAAGTGACAGTAGCTTATACACAAGTCTGCTGCTGTTTGCCATTGCAATCAAACAACAAAAGACAAAGAGAATCACTCACTGCTCTTGACCCGATAGCTTTACGATTCTCCCAAACCTCTACAAAGCTGAGTAGTAAGTGCTCTGGACAAGTGGACTTGTTGATTCAGCTGGCACTCTTGGGATAATAGGTGGCAGTGGACTACTAAATCTCCATAAGTAGAAGGACAAGTAATATTTAAAGAAAATGCTCTGTTAAGAAATTAAATCGAGGTAAAAAGATAACTGTGAACTACACATCAATAGAAAAGCAAATAATATAACCTTTTAAAGAGAAAGGTGGAGATGTAACCCCCTCTAGTTCTCTCTCCCGACCCTTCCAGAAAGGACCACACGAAGATGTATGTTGAGCTCAATCGTCGCAGGTTTACTGAGGACATGAAATGACACCAGCTCATCCGGTCACATAACATTCTCCTCAACAGCTTGCATAAAACTCTTTTCACCAGATTAACAAGCAATAAACCATTTGTATCAATAATTAAGAGCTCAGTCTTTTTTCGAACATAGAAAACATAATATCATACAAACATTGCATCATACCCGAGGACATATGAAATGACATCAAACAGACGTGAATTACAGCTCATCTGGTCACATAACTGTCAAAAATAAATATAAGTGTAAAAATAAACAACAAGAAAATACAGATATAGAAACACAATGAATACCATGCACTCTTAATGTGCTCGACAATGAGTTTCGGTAATTTATCCATCAATTCTATGTCTCTTATGGCTCAAATATGAAATAAAACACTTTTAAAATAATTATTTTGACCTTAAAGACAAACAAAATTATCTCTGACAACATTTAATTTCTGTTTGAACGGAGAGATTTTTCCACCTACCATTCTCCTCAACAGCTTGCATAAAACTGAGGAGATAATGGCCGACTTAATTTATAGTTTACCCTAATCACCTGTAGGTGTCCCCATATTACTTTCTTTTAGATGCACTTAATACAATGTATTCAATGAATATTTTAGAATTTTTTACAACATTAACAAACAATTTTGGCACAATTCATAATCAATTTATTTTCCGTTACAGAGACAGACGGAGAAAGATGAGAATGATAATTAGGTGAAAGGATCACAGTTCACAGATCACAAATGTAAAGCGATAGTTGCACAGTGTACACTTACTTATTGTCTATTATGTGCATTTAAAAAACTTGAAAAAAATTTTTTTATGAGAATTGTGTAATCCCTTTGCCAAAAAGAAGAGAAAGAGATTCGCCCAGAAATAAAAATTCTGTCATTTACTCACTCTTATGTTGTTCCAAACCTGAATTAATTTATTTATTCTGTTGAACTTAAAAGAATATATTTTGAACAATGTTGGTAACCAAATAGTCCTTTGACTTCCATAGTATGAAAAAATAAATACTATGGAAGTCAATGGGTACCTGTGCATTTCTTAGAGACAAAACATGTAATAATTATCAATATTACATGTGCGGTGCTACCAAATCTGATGCTGGTGCTACAATCTGTAGAACTTGCTGTGTGATTGTGTTACTCCAAGGATGTAATTGTTTTGTTTTATTTATTTATTTTCTCCCTGTTTCTCTCTCTACTTCCCATAAGCAGGAAGGAATTGATGCCACCTGACGCCAATGATCGGTTGTTATCTGCTGTGATTGGAGGAGAGGAAGCTTTGGGAGCAAAAGCAGCACCATTCCTCATATCAGTTATTTTTGTTTGTATTGTACTTTTGTTGTATTGTTCTTTACCGTACAAATTTATATTGTTATTTCTTTGGGATTAGTAGAGAGGTGAGTGCCATTTCCTTTTGATTTTGATTTCTCTTGTCTTAGCTGAGAACTGTTAGTGTATTTTTATTGTGCATTTCATTTTTATATTTTTGTTTTGTAGCTTAGTTTTGTTTTACTTGTTAGAGGGTTTGTTTAAAATAAAAAAACTTGTTTGACGGAGTAGATTTTGGACTTTGGAAAAGCACAATAAACAATATTCTTATGTACATGGTCTCAAGTCACTTTTGGAATTTATTAAATTCAATAGCATTAATGTAAAATATAATATTAAAATTGTGTAAAATAAATTACAATAAAATGACTAATATACTGTAAAAATAAGTTGCAGTAAGGGCATCATAATGTAAAATGAAACTGCGGTAAGGGCATTATACTGTAAAATGAAATTGCAGTAAGGGTATCATACCATAAAACACATTTACAGGTAAGCTACTGTAAAGGGGAACTTACAGTAACTTACTGGCAATAGTTCTGCCAGTAAGTTACCGCAAAAATACGATAGGAAGTCTAACAATGTACCTGAAAAATAAAGTGGATAAGGAAGAGGAAATGGTTGGTGTATTTCTACAGTGTTCCACCAGGTGAGTCAAAGCTGGTTGTTAATTGACTTATTTATTTGTTATATTGTAGTAAATGTGATTTGCCAAACCATCAAAGCATTTTTGATGTCCTTTTCTCAAGCTAAAGTGTTTAAAACATTTCAATCTTGAGTGGTGTTTGCAGTGAACCAGTGGTCAAAATGGTTGCTTCTTTGAAATGTTAGCTCTTTACACTAATGAAAAGTTTAGTAATGCTAATATATACTTTGTGTACTTTGCGTAATATTTAAATGTATACAGGATGTAAATCAATTTAGATTAGCTTTTTTTTGGTCTCGTTGGTAATTCACTTTCATTTAAGACTTCTGAATCAAATCAAAATGATTGCATATATAATCCAATCTAATTTACTGTTAAGAATGTTCACACTTTGCAATAAGGTCTAATATGTTAACATTAGTTAATTTTTTTTACAGATGCCACAATCCAAGAAGAGATCTGCTATAGCCAAGAGTCTATATGCACAGTGATGTGCAACTACAGAGTCTGCACAGTTTCCTTGTAAAACAAATCAAACAGAGGTTCTGCCACTTCCTCTTAAAAAAAATGGCAGAGGCTGCACAGCTTCCTCTAAAACAAGTAGGGCCAAGGTTTCGCTGCTTCCTCGTAAAAAAAGACATTACATTGCAGTTCATGAATTACCAAGGAGATGTGCTGAGTTAATACTGTATGCAGAGTCTCTCACCAGATTTGTTAATGTTAATAAGAATGAAGAAGCCTTAAGCGGTGCGGTCATGCCAGTGGATATAGCTCTTCAGCAAACTCTGTGCTGATGCTTTCCTTTTAACCATCTGTGCCAAAACATGTGGAACTATTCAGGAGGGCTCATGGTGTGCCTTTGTTGATTCTCATGCTAACAAAACAGAGACAAGTTGCGTTGCTTACCAGAGCACCATAGAATCTTAGAGTTTTGATTCATGCAGATGTTTCTCACTCTCTGGAGGCAGACCGGAGCAGTTTTCCACACTCTTCCAGTAAAGCGCTTTACAGCAAACTCTAAAAACACACCCAAGGCATGCAAATCTGCAAAGACTGAGGTAAGGGCATCTGACTTGGAAGGTTAGTGCTTTTTGCATTTGGAACTTCCAAGACAGACTGTCTACAATGTGTTGCCAAGTATAGAGGGAGAAGAAAACAGCAGGGTGAATTCTCAGAGAAACGGGTTACAAAAATCACATGTTGAAAATGTTATAACAGATGGCATAATTACTGAGATTTCAATTCCAGAAGTATTTTTTCTCATTTGACCCATAAAGATCAGCAAGGTTTATGTAATCTCATACTACTTCTGACAAAAGATAACAGTGACCGTAATAACAGTTGCAGGTCCATGTCTGACAAAGAACATCAAACCAGATAGTAACTGCTTTTTCAGATAGTTGGCATATGTAATATGAAGTGAGGACAATAATTTGAAGAATTGCCATACATTTGTCAAATACACCAACCATTCAAATTTCTACTGGACCACTTCACCAAATGTCTGAAGATGAAATTACTTCTCACAAAACCATCACCTCTGCTTTGAAAGGTGTCCAAATAAACATTAGTAAACACTGCCAAAAGTGTGCCACTCTTCAGCAAGAATTTTCTCCGCAATGTGCTTTCTACCGTTGCACAAAGTGCAAAATGTTAAGGAGCTCTCTTTAACAGTGTCAAATTCCATTTTGAAGAGATTTTTAGCACCACTACTTGACCTGAACCACACCGATGCCCAGGACATCGAACAGATGTTCCTGGCCATGAACAGTTTAACCGTAACATTTACACACAACATGCAGGTTCTACAAATGCAAACAACACCCAACCACGATACTGATGAGGAACTTCTTCAAATTGAAGAAACTGAATCCTCACAAGAACCTGCCGCAGTTTTCATCCCGCAAAAAAGACCTGTAACACGAAACAAACATTCATGTAAAAAAAAAAAAACTTGTGATAAGCCTATACAGTCTGTATAACTTGTATTTTGTCTCCATTCATGTCTACCTCATTAAATGTTCAGTGTTGTAAAAAATGTGTAGATGCAGTATCCATAGGGGTTTACTTTTCAATGGTTAAAGTGTTTCTGACTAGAGTGATGTTAGTCATTTTAGATTTCAATTAAAAATGGATCTTTGTTACACTCACGTGATGCTGCTCCTGCTTTTTAGGTACTGGCCCTGCTTTAAAGTAGCAGAGGGTTTACCAGAGCTTCTCCCATTGACAGAAATGAGGCCATTCCTGAGCGTCATGCATGCCAAAAATAACACTAGAGAGTCATAAAAGATACAACATAGTTTATTAATATGTGCTTTTGTAACACCGTACACACCAATAAAATTATTCACACATTGCTTAATACATTTTTTTAAAATGTTAAGCATATTAAGCAAGCCTTAAATAGAAAATAAATATCAATGTAAAAAAAAAAGAAAAAGAGAGGCAAGTTGCTGCTTTAAGAACAAAAGTAACATTCATGATGGTCCTCTGGAAATCACGGTAAAAATTTCGACAAAGCAAAACGCACTGACTGTTTTCACATCAATCCAGACTTGATCAGCAAGACACGTCTACACGTAAAAAGATTCCCTACAGAAACGGCTCGTAAACATCATAAATTAAATGGTTGTTTAACATTATTCCATCACTTTCTTGTGAGTTCTCAATAACACTGCAGCAGACGGATGCAGAAAGATGCTGTTTATTGTATTCAGATAAAGGAAGTTGGTCCCTTTAAAACTCAATGCTCCATTTTCATAGAGTTCTTGAAGAGTTTTTAAATAGACACACGATTCACTTGTGTGAACGGCTGAAAAGTCGAGTCCCGCCGAGGGCGTGGTCTTCGGGCCACAAGTGCATTACGGTCACTCACAGTTGCGTCAGCACTCTGAGACCGTTCAGCCCAGAGTGACACAGCGCACCGTGGTCTCGACGGACGCGCCAACTTCAGGCTGGGGAGCAGTTTGCCTGGGCGTACCTGCCTCAGGCCTGAGGTCGGAGTCACAGAGAAGGTGGCATATAAACCGTTTGGAATAATGGAAGCGGTTTCCTTAGCCCTACAAGCCTTTCGGTCGAAATTGGAGCGGTACTGATTCAAACCGACAACACGTCTGTGGTCTCGTACATAAATCGCCAGGGCGGCGTGCGCTCCAGAGCTCTATTCAAACAGGCAGCAAGTCTCCTGTTTTGGGCGGACCGACACTTTCTCTGCATAAGAGCGGCGCACATCCCCGGTATCCTGAACCGTGGAGCAGGCATGCTTTCGAGGAATGGGATTCCTCAAGGAGAGTGGAGGCTTCACCCAGGATCAGTTCAAATGATTTAGGATCGATTCAGGATCGATTCAGGATCGATTCGGGATCGATTCGGGATCGATTCGGGAGGGCAGAAGTGGATCTGTTTGCCACAAGCGAGAACACGCACTGTCAGACATTCTTCTCGCTATCTCACTCCCCGCTGCCGGGAGATGCTCTGATATCGCGTTGGCAGGAAGCCAGGCTTTACGCGTTCCCTCCAGTGAAGATTCTGCCTATGGTGTTGTGCAAAATCAGGGAGAGCATCAGTGATACTCGTGGCCCCAAACTGGCCGAATCAGCCCTGGTTCGCGAACCTGAGAGAGTTAGTGGTGGCTCCCCCATGGCAAATCCCCCTCAGGAAAGACCTGCTGTCTCAGGCGAACGGCACAACACAACTGTGTAACTTTCATGTGTGGCCGTTGCGGGGACCCTAAATGAGCGGGACGCTCTGCACTCATGAGTGCTGACCACACTTACGGAGGCGCACGCGCCTTCTACCAGGCATCTCTATGCTATGAAGTGGGGAGTTTTCACGGAATGGTGCCAGGACATTGGTATTGACCCGGGGACCTGTTCCGTGTCGGATGTTTTGCGCTTTCTACAGCACAGAATGGATTGCGGGAGTTTGCCATCCACGCTGAAGGTGTATGTGGCCGCTATTGCTGCTTTTCGTTCCCGGGTGGACGGGCAATCGATTGGTAAGCACGCTCCGGTAATCAGTTTTCTCAGGAGAGCGAGGAGATTGTGTCCTTCACGGCCACCCTCCGTGCCGCCGTGGGATCTAGCTCTAGTTTTGAGGGCTCTATCTCTACCACCGTTCGAGCCCTTAGCTTCGATTGCGGTTAAAATAAAAAAAACAATTTTGACAAATTCATTGTATAGCTTGACCAATGTATCCTTTTTATCTTTACTTCTTTTAGGAAAGGGAATCCCCAGTTACTTGGCCAGAGAGGGATGCCCAAAACGTGTATCCACAGACCTTTTGCCAGAGTCATTTACCTCTGTGTGTCATTACCTTGTTTAACTCACACTGTAATAGCCTGGTTTTCACACTCACTCACTGCGAAGTCTTGCTTTATTTATACTGCATTTCTGAGCGTTCTGGTTACTCGTCTCTCGTCTTTTGGTTTTTAGACTTAGCTCGGTTCACTGGGTTACCCGTTTTGCCTCTGCCCCTTGTGTTTTGTTTGCCTGAGTTTGGACTGCCTTCCTGTGTTTGACTTTTGCCTGTGACTTGGAATGCGTTTTTGGATTTCCCTACTTAAACCACATTTGGATTTAACATGAGGTAAGTTCAGCATTTTGAACCAGTTATTCTACAGATGTTGCAACTGTTAAACATTTTTTTTTTTTTTTGCAAAGTCAAGTCAACAGTTCACATTCAACAGCAGAAAATCCACTACTCAAAAGAAAGGTATGTTTCTGCTCAACCTATTTTGAAATATTTGATTTAAATAAATTTTAACACTTGCGTTTAACACACAAATAATGCATGTAGTGGCAATCTCATTTCAAAATACACAAATGTTTAAATGTTATTGTATGTTCGTTGGAAAATTGTAGATGTTTAAATCATGGACCAGCCCTAGATTTTAAGATTGTGAGCTTTGGCTGTCCATGTTAAAGAAAGGCCTTGAAATGTATAAAGTTTATTGTGATGCAGCTACTGAATGAGTTAATCATTTGTATTGTAATCTTTTTATCAGGTGTGCACAGAGCATGGATTATCGGTGATAGTTATATTAGACGTGGCCAACAGCAAGCAAGAGAGACCATAGGCACCAACCTTGGACTGGCTTCCCAGGTCCAGTGGTTTGGCAGGGGAGGCATGTGCTGGGGAGACCTCCTTCCCTTCTTCAAAAAGTGCCTTGAAGGAAGAACTCCTCCGAATGTGCTCGTGATTCACTGTGGAGGCAACGACTTAGGACGTGTGAAAAGTGTGCTGCTTGTCAAAGCGATGAAGAGGGACCTACGTGAAATTAACAGACAGTTTTCCCAGATGAAAATTCTTATTTCTTCCATCAACCAAAGGCGCCACTGGAGGCATGCCCTGGATAAAGAGGAGATTTACAGTTGAGCCTGTTTCAGGGCCTGCAGCTGTTTTGGCACAGCAACATTTTGCATTTGCATGTCTCTGTAAAGGTTATAATATGTAGATTAAAGTGTGCCTAATCAATTACCTTGAAAAATTGAAAAAATGTGCAAAAGTTGTGAAAAAGGTGAAAAGTGCGTAAAAAAGCCCATGGGGCCATCGAGTGAGGGTCACAGCGTGACATCAGGGTGTCACAAGCATTTGGGGGCCGTTAACCCTTTATGACCTACCATAGAACAGTTCTGCCAGAGTATATCTTTGTATTTTTACATGCTGTGCTGTCATTCTTTTGAGCATTTTCATATGCCATACATCAAAATAATCCTTATTCTCCCAATTTGAAGGCTATATTTGTAATAAATCAATAGTGACTAGATAAATATCTCAAAAGTGCAATAAACAAAAGGAAAAAAAAATCATATATTTTTTTTCTACATATTTTATTCAATACAGAAATTTGATAAATCCCAACCTCAAACTTGTCAATGTGAAAAACGTGCATAAAATGATTTTAAACTATACAGAATTGATTTGAACTGTTTACATAAATTAGTTTCTAAGATACACTCATTTTTAGGTCTGTACAAATTGCGTAATAAGCGTTTACAAATACAAAAGAAAAACAAACAAACAAACAAAAAACACAAAAATGCATTGCACATCATTTCTTTCTTTGGCTGCTTACCTGGCTTTCTTCCTGATAAAACAATTTAAAACTATACAGAATTTATTTGAACTGTTTACATGAATTAGTTTCTAAGATACACTCATTTGAGTCTGTACAAATTGCGTAATATGCGTTTACAAAAACAAAAGAAAAACAAACAAACAAACAAAAAAAACACACAAAAATGCACTGCACGTCATTTCTTTCTTTGGCTGCACACCTGGCTTTCTTCCTGGGACGGATCTATTCCTTCAAGAAAGTCGGCTTGGTCCTTGAAACGGAATCTGGAGCCGATAAGCAGACGGAGAGTTCATCTTCATCGGACGCAATTAGTATTGCCAAAACATCCGCGTCCGTGTACTTTCGTTTAGACTGTTACGTGCGCGCGCGCGCGTGTGTGTGTGTGTGTGAATGTGCTTGCATTTGTAAAAGTGTATTTGTGAGTGTGTAAAGGAGAAATAAATGATAAAATGAAGCAATGATAAAAAGACAATAACGAAAAGAAAGAAACATACCGGTACAGCAAATGGAAGTCAAACGCATGGTCAAATGACGCAGCGTGTGACGTCACAACATGTGACAACCTTTGGGGTCATAGTGCACAGAACGTGATGCGTCAATGAGCATCGGAAGACGTAACTATCAATCGCAGATCTACAGAACATGTGTGCAAAGACGTGCAATGCATTTTTGTGTTTTTTTTTGTAAACGCATATTACGCAATTTGTACAGACTCATTAGAGGATGAAAACAACGCAATAGGAGCATGTTGGAGGCTTGATCTGAACATGTTACATCTCTAGTTTTGTATGCAAAAAGAATTATTGAGCTAGCGATTTGGTTTCAGTTTCTATAGGCTCTTAAACAGACACACGCAAACGGGAGCGCCGGCGCTCCCGTCGGTCTTAAAGGGTTAATGGGGGTTGCCTGGGCCAGAGTGAGGTCTCCTGGTACACTGACACAAAGAGTTTTGAAAAATGTGCAAAAGTTGTGAAAAATGTGAAAAGTGCGTAAAAAAAGCCCATGGGGCGATCGAGTGAGGGTCACAGCGTGACATCAGGGTGTCACAAGCATTCGGGGGCCGTTAACACTAGAACTGCCATGGCGGTCATTTTGAGCGTTTTGAATTTTATATTCAATTCAATTGAAATTTATTTGTATAGCGCTTTTCACAATACACATTGTTTCAAAGCAGCTTTACAGAAAGTGCATTTCAGAAATGTACATAGAAAAATAAAGTAAGTTAAAGTTGTATTAATTTAGTGCATAACATCGAGTCGTCTCTTTACAAGTAAGGAGTCATAGAATTTCTAACTACAAAATTATTATTACTATTATCATAGTAATGATGTAAAGTATGATATTAGTATCATGTAAATGATACTACTTTATCATAGTAAATATGATGTAAATGAGAAAATATGAGTAAATACAATGTCTAAACCAAACCCCCTCCCCATTTCAGCTTTATGTAGACAAATAGTACAGGCCTTAGATAAGGCTTACTGCACCATTATTTCTGAAAAGCTACAATAAAATTTCCCTAAAAGCATTACAATAAAATAGACAAGTAAACGAAATAGCTTATTACTATGCAAAAAATGAAGATGAACTACATGCGGCCTAATCTGCAATCTAATTTTAGCAATAGGCTACTGTACTACCGTTTATGTAGCAGACAAAGGCCCATGTATTTTTAAATCTGCTTACTAATAGTAATGGCACACATTATTATGACCGGCGCTAGCATAGCTAGCGAAAGCGGTCATATAGGGATTGTCAAAGTTTTTTATTTTATTTTTTTGTCATCTACTGAATTTTTTCGTCAACGATACCAGGGACACCGAAACACCGGGGAACATGAAATTTGGTGGGCATGTAGCCCCACTAGACTTTTACGGAAAAATTTCGTTTGGTCCCCGGGGGCCACTCCCCCCCCGCACTGGGCCCCCCCAAACCCAAAAAATGCAGTTTTTCCTAAATAACTACCTGAACCGTGGCACCGAGGATGAAGACATTTTTATGGTATGTTGCTCTTAAGGGCCCACATCAACCTAGCCCATAATCACTCATTTATGATTTGCGCCCCTCCCATTAAAAAATGAAAATGCAATATTATTCTGTTTTAATCGCCCCTATCTTCAGTGGAGATGTTCAGAACTGCACCATATTTCATGTGTATGATTAACTTGACATCCTCTGGGGGTATCCTCTGCTAAGTTTCGTAGAATTTCATCCATGGGGGGGTATAAAATAAATTCATTTATGTGCACATTTAGTGACTGTACACTCATCGGCCTGTAGATGGTGGTGTTGAGTGAAGGGTTGCTGGTTTAGGATGATACTGTCACACACACACATGCAGGAATACAAACAAACGCAAGCATGCACACACACTGACATCCACACGCACAGACACACACCCATACACACACATACAAATCCACATGCACAGACACACACACACAAAATCATACGTACACACGCATACAGACACACACACACACACACACACACACACACACACACACACACACACACAGACACACAGACACACTATGAATACATTTTATCAGCGTTATGGACATAACATGAAATACACACACTATACAAGTGTCCTACAAACTCTGTGAATTATTAAACAAACTGCCGATGTAGCATGAAAAAGACTTGCTTGAACACAATAAGTGTGTTTTTGAAACTCATTTTTGTAATACATTATATGTAGGGAAAACCACTGTTATGGATGTGACGTTTTCACATTATGGATGTTAAGTGTCTAAACTAATGACTTTTGATATAAAACTTAAATAGTAATGGCAAATAATTACAAAACTCTAAATTATCCATGATCCACAGGAATACTCCAGACAATCTTTTAAAATATACAACTTATATACATAAACACGCAATACAGCCAAATTGCTCCACGTCATTTATTTTTGTGGAAAGCCAGTGCAGGCCTGAGCGTCGGGCATATTTTGTACCGCCATGCGGTACATCTAGTTTGATTACGGCACCGTTATTTCTGACAATAAAATAATTTTACTAAAAAATAACACAATACATATTAGACAATATATTATCAGCAATATTGCCTTCATACTTACTCCTCAAATGGATCGATTGCGTCCAGAATTTGATCCTCTTCATCTGAATCAAATCGGTCTGGATCAGATCCGTTATCACTCTCATCGCTCTCAAAAAAAATCATTGCAGCAGCTTGCTCGGCAGTGAATCTTCGTTTGGCCATGTTGATTTTCTGTAAAATCTGACCAGTACAAAAACATCTATATCCACAGTAATCCAAATTTATCGTGTCCAAAGACCGTATATAAAAGATTGTGTCTGAGAAGACGAGCAAGATCTATTCCAAACCCCTCCCTTTTTTATGTTCCTAGGACACCTGATAATGTCCTTGTTTGTTTTATATTGGTCTGTGATTGGTTCACACACCAACCGCATTATATATCATTTGATAGGGTAAAGTACCAGTTCTCTGTTTTGCGGTAAAATGCTATAGATTTGCACTCAAATACGGAAGGCTTATCATTCGCGGAAGTCAACACAGTCTACTCATTATTACACAGATGAATGTCAGCTTTTTCATAGAAAAAAAAAGTTAGTTAATACCTTAATCCATTCCAAAGCTATTAATAGAGATGTCAGGCGTGCGCACTTTGACGCTCTAGAGCGTCAGTCGACGACTTTGAAGGGTTAAGGACACTTTAAGAAGATGACCCGAAAAACATAAAAAAAAAAAACATGTTCCAGATTAAAATCTTAATGACTACATTCTATTTTGTGTAAATTTTTATATAGACTGTGATGGTTAAAATGGTTGAAATTCATAGAGGTTGATTTTTTTTTTAATTGGGATAGTCAAGTGCCTGTAGTTGCAGAAACACCCACAAATGCATTTAGTCAGACATAACAGGTTATCTCACTGTTTTTACATACTTTAATCAGTCAAACACTGTGTTATGCCTTCACATTTCACATTAAAAGCTTCAGGAAAAACAAGCGCATTCATTTATAGCCAGTTAAAATAATATAGCTAGCAAAGCAACTAACTGACAGCCTGTTGGCTAGTAAACTAGTTAACTGGTGAATCACCTGACTAGCTGGCAAATTAGCCTGGCGAATTGTTCCGGGAAAAGATTCAAAGCATCAAAGGGGTGGAAAACAGTGCCATCTTGTGGCAGGTCAAATTTATAGCAGCCATAAACCCGAGTGTGCAGCGTATTTCACCTCAGGGGGGCACTGTTTCATAAAATATTGAAGCTTCCCCGGGCACCGCCATTGATTAGCGGACCATCACCTGCTGTTAGCATCCCATTGACTCCCTTTCATTTTGGTGTCACTTTGACAGCGAATAACTTTACATCTGAGGCGTTTAAAGACTCATTTGTCCATTATTTATTTCGAAAGAAACACGAAAATGTATAAAAGGCTCCATCACCTTGTATCTTACGTTATGGCTCCGCAGAAGCAATTTTTGTAAAAATAGGCTAACAATTGCATCATAACCACGTGACTCTCTGTCGCACAGTAGAGAGATTACCGTATGGACAGGAGGAGGAGCTTGCGGGCAATCGGGGGGACGTGGAGGCAAAATGACAAAATAATTCATCAGAATACTTAGCAAAAGTTTCTCCTGCTCCAAGCTCATGGACATCTCCTACTCACACTCTCCGTCTCTGCAAGTTTCGGAAGGGAATGATTCAGATTTCTCTTGGCACAGCTACTAGAAGACAGACGGGTTGCTCACGTCACATCTACGTCGTCAAGCTCAGTTTGAGTCTGCGCAGTACGCTCGACCATCAGGAAGTGAGTGCTTCTAATTGACTTCACTTGTCTCCGTTGAACCCAATGGGGTCGCTGTGTCCAGTTTATATACTGTCTATGTTTCACCTCTGTTTTATCCATTAAACACAAACAAAAGCCTGACTATGCTAAATGTTCAGTTTTCTGATAATAATATTCACATATTAAAGTGTGGCAATAAATTAAATCTGGACTCGGTACAGCCTGTCTTTCTTTTATAAATATAATAAAACTAAAGACTTTTTGGAGATATGAAGGATGCAATACTACTCTATAGGTACTCAAGATTAACATGAGATTGACTGAAACTTAGTCCCCATTTTTTTAAAGGGTCACAGATACGCATCAATTTTATTTGTATTTAATGCCAATTCAATATTATGATGATTATGATAATCTTATCAGTTAACGGTTAATCGATATTTTCTCTTTGGGAATATATTGCACAAAAGCAGTCAATGTGTAGCCTAAATGAGGGACCGGTTTGATCATATGAAAATACAATTAGAATACAATACAACATCTGTTTGATGTGGGATTGGAATTATGTAATTGTACAGTTGCAAATAATTAACGTGATTCTCCAGCAACAACGTTGCTAATGCTACTTTAGGCTAAATTATGAATACGGTTTGATAATATGATAAGATAAATCACACTGTCACAAGTAAGGAATCCCATTCACATAGCTAAACACTGGTATTGCATAGCGACGCCCCGTAGCCTAGTATAACACCATATGTTGTGATACAGTGGTTTACTGGCACGTCACAGGTCGAGGTGGGCTCTTAATGGCCGGCCGTCCCCCCTGACTTACACACCACCATGATGAGCCACACCGCAGGACACAGCAGACCGGACAACAAAAGGTAGGTGCAAAAAGTCTCTTTATTTAATTAAAACATCTCTTTAAAACCATTACTGTAGTAGCTTCGACGTTCGCCTCAACAGGATCCAAATGGAGGAAGAGGTGGATGCGCTCCACAGCTTTAGCGTGTTCTTCACTAGACTCAGACAGGGAATGGAGGTGAGTATACTTCACAGCTTTAGCGTGTTCTTCACTGGACTCAGAGAATGGAGGGTACGTATAACTGACAGCTTTAGCATTCTCTTCGCTGGACTCAGACAGAGAGACAGGAGGCGAGTATACTTCACAGCTTTAACATGCTCTTTCACTGGACTCCGACGGAGAGGAGGGTACGCATACAGATGTGGCCTTTAAAAATGCATGGGCCTTCTCAGAGAGAAGAATGCCGCGAGCACTTCCGAAATTCTGCGGGATTCTGCAGAAAGGGGAAGGACGCAGGAAATACTAAAACCTGTAGATGGCAGTCATGTTTCATGTGGCCATACTGACGACAATACTGAATGTGTGCTCGACTTCATGCTGAACATACTTTATGATATTGAAGTAACATGACAGGGATTCTCTGTGCTTTGGCAGTACTTTGATGTCATACACATGCACGCTTTTTGGCAAACGTTTGGTTGGAAGAAGTTTTCTTTTGCCAGTTACATAAACAGACACATATTCTTCATAAAAATCTGACTCAAACGCGCATCATTTGTCTTATTTTTTTTTTCTGTGTACTTACAGTAGAAGAGGCGTGATGTATGATAACTGAGTCTTATAACACAATAATTCGCGAAGACCTTTGAAGAGACCGAGAGCATTTGCGCAATATCATTAACTAGTTTATCTAATTTTACATTTAGTTCCTTTTTGCATCTGAACGTTTTAAATAGCTTTAACATGGTTGTAATGTGCTTTTCTGCATTACTGTACAGTACTTTTTATATTATCATGTTTCCCTTTACATGGTATGAAACACATAGGAGTCGATTTCGGTGGGGACAGTGGTTACCCATCAGATTTCGTCATGAGTCATTTTGTACCCACCACTTTTAACTTCCGTCCATATTAATTTGACTTTTGGTTCGATTTTTTTGATCGTTTTCAGTGGTTAAGAGGAGCAATATGAGAGAGAAATTTGGTAATCATTGTCTGACCCAACAAAAACATTATAATATTAATTATTAATATTAATATGAATTAATATTTATTTTATTTTTCATGTTCGCATTTATGAGGGAAAAAAACAACGTGTCAATTCTCGGTTACGGACGTGAGCGCTCTGAAAGCGGCACTAAAAGACTGCTTTAAAACTTTCACAGAGACCTCAAACAGAACAGCTGTCTTTCTTTAAATTGAATTTCGTTTTGTATTAATAATATCTTAATTTTAAATCAATGTTTCATGAACCAATTGCCTGTATTTAATAAATAAGAAGTAAATATAGTAGACAATCACGACATTGGAGGCACTGGCAAGTGAACTGGAGTTCGTCTCATAAATGAACCGAAACTCAGCGTATAATGCACATTCACATTCACAGCGTATTTAGACGCAGTCATAATCATTACTTTTACCGGTTCTTTGTGGCAAGCTTTATGTGTGCGTTCGTGCGCTTGAGTGAGTCTATATTACGTAAATGCTCATTATCCTGTAGGCTATATAAGTAATTAAATTAATATAAAGGGGCGATTTGTCCACGAATGACTTAAATGAACAACTAGCCTACTAGTCGACTAGAAAAAAAAACTTTTAGTCAGAAGCAGCCCTTATTTTCGAACCAGGCAACAGGACATCTGTGTTGAGCGAGCAACCCTGCGGAATGAACGAGCGGAGCGGAATATCTCCACTTTCCACTCACGAGCTCTGATCGGAACAAACCTGAACCTCACTGTCTGTTGAACTTGTGCAGAAACATCAAAATATAATATTTTCTAAAGAAGAATTTTAAAACTTTATTGGTGGTAGTTGAGAAGAATTCCTCTTTCCATATCTAAATCATTTTGAGCGCAATATAAATGTGTCATATTGTTATTCTTATTATATAAGAATACGTATTTTTTACAACATTTTTAACATATAGAGCAGGGGTCTCCAACCTTTTTTCATTTGAAAGCTACTTTTTAAAAAGGAAAGTGGCCGAGAGCTACTCATGTAATACATAAATCTCTTAAATAATGTCTCATAACTCTCATATTAACAACTATCAAAACTGTTTTAGACCTAAGAGTTTTTGTAGGCCTAAATATGTCAGAGAAAAACAGAATCAAAGATTATTTTTTAGTTGATCAATACTACACAATGAAATCAATTCACCAAGTTTTATGTCGAAAACCAGCAAATAACAAATAAAGTTACCATCAATATGTACTTTTTGTTTACATAAACATTAAAATAATAACATAAAAAAATGATAGCCAGATTTTAAGAGTGTCTTGCAACGTTATCTACTGACATGCATCAAGTTCAAATCAAGTTGACAAAAAAAGGTTTTATAAAAAGAATGAGTCAAAAAAGATAATTACTGACATTTACAATGCACATGATTAGCTTATCTTTTATTATTAATAGTAAGATTCGGTTCGATTTGCCTGTGGCGTCTGTCGTTAATGTTATTATGCAACCATGCACTGCGCTCTCCACAACGACAAAGATTTCCACCGCCGAAAAATGCTTACTGTAGCTTTTCTACAAGATTTATTTACGGAGAAGAGAAAAACACCTGTAGTGTTTGGGTTCACCCCCATCCTTCATGTTGACTGAGCTTTCAATGTTTTTACGGAGCCCTCTGAAGGGAGCCTCACCCTTGAAAGCTGATTGGTTGGTTCTTGTCATATGACCTGCATTCTGTTTGTGGCATTCTGAAAAGTTGCGATTTTTTTTCATCTCGCTGCGCCTGGAAAAATGAGCGCGTCGCTTCAATTATGAACCTAGTTCAACCTACATTTAAACAAACTTGAGCGCAAAAGATATGTGAACGGCCCCTTGGAGACCCCTGATATAGCCTAAGTTTAACGTGTTGTGTGTCCTATTTCCTAATTATAAGCTTTTGGTGAAATTGCAACAAAACTAAAAGTGCATAAAAACATAAAAAAACGTCATTACTTTTTTAATTCTTATTCACTCTTTGTTTAGCTATGTTTATAAATATACTTTTTTTTTTTTGACAAACTGTCCTAAAAGAAACCAATGTAATCTTCCTGATTTAATCACGTAAAACACAAGTCTAAACACAAGCACCACTCTTTTCTGAATGATGGTAAATCACAAACCTCCAAGAGTTTGTAAACCAATTGTTTGTAAAACATTTAATGCTAACTTAAATTTTTTTTACAGTGTATAAATAAAACGACATGAAGGAAGTTATTTCCAAAATGTAATTAATTGCACAGTCTTGTTTTAGCTGCTTGTTTTAGCTGCTACCAATTGTCACAGAGTCAAGAAATTACAAACCACCCAGCCCCCAGGTCTGTCATTTCTTGCCAACCCCCAATGCTAATCGATCTCCTCTCAGGGAATCAAAAGAAAACCGGTTTTTCCTGTTTTCACCAGCGCGTGGGGGTTTAATTCCTACCCTTGCAGTTCCTTTGTTTAAATGCTATTTAAGCAAATCTACTATACATACGCTTTAAGTTATTTCAAATTAATGTTTAGAACTTCATTTGTTGATATCGTGTAACTTAATTTGACATATTTTGATATAACCAACTGACATTGTAGCCTAGATTAGATTGCATGCCAGGAAGAGGCTTATGCTTTGTATTAAGTAATGAGCATTTACGTAATATAGCCTCACTCATCGACGCCTATGTGTTTCATACCATGTAAAGGGGAACATGATAATATATAAAGTACTGTACAGTAATGCAGAAAAGCGCATTACAACCATGTTAAAGCTATTTAAAATGTTCAGATGCAAAAAGGAACTAAATGTAAAATTAGATAAACTAGTTAATGATATTGCGCAAATGCTCTAAATCGATACTTATGCTTAGTACAATATCTTTGCTTCTGAAAAGTGTCTGTAATAAATCCGTAAATCAATCACAAAACGTGTTGACGTGTTGGCGAATAAAATTTTAAATTGTCAATTTTAAAAAAGCAGAAACGTGTATAAAACCCGCTTCAATTACAGTTAACAATATCTGAACTGTGCTCTTTTGCATACTTCTAATTTTCTCATGCACATTGTCTTGTATTTCTGCAATAGATTAATTGATCTGGCCATATATGTGACCAGACTAATGTAATTTCTCTGTCATTTCTCTGTCTTTTTATCTCTTTAAAATATTGCCTACTTTTAGAAAAAATGACAATAATGAATCAAATTATTATGAACAAACAATGAAACTGTCAAAATTCAACAACACAAAGAATTATCAAAAGGCGATATAACGCACATCTCAGGTTAAATTAATTATATAAAAAACAGGAAACATTTTGTAAAAGCAAAACTGAACAAAATGCGTAAATAAAATAATTGTATTATGTTTTACCAAATATTTAATACCACTTCTCCATAATGTTGTAATTATTTTTTAAAACAACATCTGTCAAACTGTCAATCATATACCTCTTATCTGGTCATTTTTATTTTATTTTAGAAGTCATAACTGTTGATCACCCTTTATATGGATTTTGTGAATATGAATATTTAAAAGATTTACAAACTATCGGCAAGACCTCAAGCCAACCCCGGACATTCTGAGACTAACGTGGAAAAATCTTTACGCTTAATGCATTAAGACAGTTCAATTAAAATATTTATTAATAATGTAATGGCAATCAGGTAGCCTGGTAATACCAAACTCTGCTACTTCGCTTTGCTTCGTAGACAGAGTCTGGAATGGCATAATAGAGAAGTGTTTTCTCTCTCGCGGGGGCGCTTGTCTGAAGTTTAAAATCATTGGTTACCCGTAAGCCAATCACATAACGTTTGGTTATGGCGTGTGTTATGCGCATGCTCAGCGCATCTAACTTCCACTGTAAACACATGTATGATGCTAAAACAAAACCATCGAGCGAAATACCGGAGTGAACATGGCTGTGCGCGACTTTTGCAGATTATGTGAAGTAAAAATCAACGCATCCACGGTACAATCAGCGTCTATGTCACGGCTCTCAGCCCGCCCTCTGTTCGTTGATTTGCAGAATTCTACCACATCAACAGGCTTTCACAGCTTTTATCATCTTCTGTAACTGAATTCAAACAGAGAGAGAGGTGAGTATTTTGACTAGAACCACCAATGCCTTCCGCAATTCACTCGTGCTTCACTGCACTCGTGAAACACTCGTGCTTTACTGCAACCCACACAAGTAATCACACGTGAATATATATATATATATATATATATAAGCACTGCAAATCTCACAGAAAGGGCGCAGGCATGAGGTCTCGTCCACTACTCGCTGATGTTAAGCTGGATGGAAAACAGCTGTGAAGCGCAAATCAATCAATGCAGTTACAGTTCCTCCAAGAGAAATTTCAATCATTCCACGATTCCATACAGTTCACAGGGGCATCAACCATTCCATAATCCGGCCAGAGTTCGACAACTATCTCACCCAAGGTGCTGACCTCACTTTAGCTTCTCATTTTCTCCTTCAGCCCATCCTTCTCCTTGCCTGGGTCCAAACCTCTCTCCTCTTTTTTTTTTTTTTTCAAGAATGACTCATTTCAGGTGGGTGTACAGGAATACCCCTTGTTTGGTTTGCCTATGACACTACTTATGTTAAAATACTGCCTAATGTGCAGATTTTTGCAAATACAGATGTTTGAAATGCACTAAATATGTGCAGTCTATATGTCCTATCAACAGATACTCAAGGTCTACAGCCCATCAATAGATATTTCCATCCTATGACCCATCATGAACAGATATACATTGTGTGTTCACACCCATTTATTGCCCATCAGTTTACTTGACAATATACTATATGTAAAAATATTTTTTTAGGTACGTGGCTGCATCATGCTTGCCTTCACCAGGACCTCACACAGGGGCACGCAGGTGTTGCTCAATTCTCGGTGCAATCGAGAATCATACAAAGTGCGCAGATGTGATATTTTACATTAGTAATTGTGTTTACATCGTCATAATAAAAAACTGTTGTCTTTATTATGCATGACTTGATAATAAGAATAGACTTTCTTTGATTTCAGCATGCTCATGTTTTTTTTTTTTTTTTTTTTTTTTTTTTTTTTTTTTATATAGATGTGAAAGTGAATTTCCAAGCACCTGTTCCCAGGAGAGCCAGGACAAACAAGCAGGCAAACTTGCAGCAGTCCACTGTGTCAAGGAAAACAGAGACTAATGTTGACATGGTTCCACAGACCTTTAGATTCTTGCCCGCATTGGAAACTGGACCACATCTAAAGTCTGTTGACTCACATTCGCCCATGAGTCCATTTAAACAAATTTTCAGAAAGTGCTCTCAACTCTATGGCACAACATCAATGCTCAGGCTGCCAAGGCAACTGCAAAGGGCCACAAATATAAATGGACAGATGTCAGCATCCGTGAGCTGTACGGTTACATTGGGCTGATGTTTTACATGGCCATGGTGAAGTTGTAATCCATCATAGACTACTGGCGGTAAAGCAATGTTTGCTTTAAAAGAGGGGCACAGCTGAACATGACCATCTTTTCAGGGTTAAACCTCTCATGGACACTATCCATCATGTTTGCAAAGCTATCTATCATCCTAGAAGAAATTTAGCTGTGGATCAGGGAATGGTGGCATGCAAACCAAACACAGGAATGACAGTATATGAAAACCAATCCAACCAGGTGGGGTTTCAAGTTGTTTGTTCTTGCAGACTCATCGAATGGATACACTATAGACTTCTGTTTACATAGGAAAGAACACGTTTCCCCACAGGCCATGGACTGTCATATGATGTTGTAACACTTTTGGACCATACATTTTTGGTTTCTGGGTACCATGTGTACAAGGCCATTTTTATACAAGTCCAAAGCTCCTAAAATACATGATCACAGTGAAGTTTGGTGCTTGCGGTACTTAGAGACAACAGGAAGGACTGCCCTTGGAATGCAAATAATTCACTCTAAAAATAATCTGCTGAGGGATTCATCAGATAAATTCAGGATGGACCTATTTTATTTGGGAAGTGGATGGACACACTAGGGGTATCTATCTGTTCTACCATCCATTATTCTTATACAGGAGACACTGTCCTCCATGTATCTTGTGTTTTCATCCTAAAATAGAAGCTTAGCTGTGGATGAAAGAATGGTGGCAAGTAAAGCAAAACAGGAATGAGAGTACATGAAAGCCAAGCCAACCAGGTGGGGCTTCAAGTTATTTGTCCTTGCCGATTCATCAAATGGATACACTGTGGACATTTTTGTGAACACAAGAAATAAATTCTTTCCTTTTCCTTTAATCCTCCCTTATCGGGCTTATGCTACTCTGAACAATGCCTGAACTTTGTATTTTGAGCATTTCTTGCATTGTTTGTGCCTCTTCATGATGACTCGCTTAGTTGATTTGGACAAAAGCGTCTGCTAAATGACTAAATGTAATATAATGCTGTGACGTCTCTTTTGGACTGTAGATTTTTATGCTTTGGGTACCATGAAAATATGGACAATTTCTAAAGAAGTTCAAAGCTCCTGTCAGAATTGTTTGCCTTGAAGTTTGGGGCTTGTGGGACTTAAGAGACTCAAGGAAGGACTGGCCATGGGATGCAACTAATTCACTCTCAAAAAAAACAAAAAAAACCTACACAGGTGAGACTGTGCAAATGAGGATGAAATCATAAGATAAAAATGAAGGACAAAAACATGTCCATGTGGTGTTGACCTGTTTGATCAGCTGTTACAGAAACTACATGACAACACTATGCAATGAAGTGGTACAGACATATTTCTACACTTATTGGAAATTGCTTCCACCAATGCTTTAACCACAAAGAGTTCATAGAAAAGATTATTACAGAGATCTGTGGATCTGAAGGAAAGGATCATGTGACACTGAAGACTGGAGTAATGATGCTGAAAATTCAGCTTTGATCACAGGAGTAAATTCAATCTGAAAATGTATTCAAATAGAAAAATTGTTAAAGTATTTCATAATATTACTTTTCTGAATTTTGGATCAAATAAATGCAGCCTTAGTGAGCAGAAGAGGCTTTTAAAAAAATCTTAACCTAGAACTTGTGTAGGTCTAGAGTTAAGTCAAGTCTTTGAAAAGAAAAGTCAGATTACTTTATCTACAAACTCTAAAAGTCTAACAAACGTTAAATGACCATCCACCTTATTCCTGACGATCTTACTGCGTTTTGAATTATTATTTTTTTTTGGAGAAATCAAAAGAATATTTTGCTGATAAAATCTGTCAAAATCAGGGGCCTGAGAAACTGTAACTGCTCGACTTGGAATGGTTTTTGTAGTTGGGAAGGAGGCCACACCCATAGCACACATCTCTAACCGCTGAAGCTTGACTTCTTTTCAGTCTCCTTTTCCATCATTTCCTACAAACCACTTAAAATTTGTGAATGCCCTTCTGGCTTGAATGCTTTCATCCACCTCTAACTGCAAGTGGATTTAACAAACCCAGTGTTGAAATCACTCAGAACTTCCAGAAAAGGGTGACATGGACCCAAAAATTGGTAAAGAGGCCTTACTTTTAGGATCATAGGGCTTTAAATGTATTCCTTGTCACCAGAAGCATCAGCATCCTTAACTTTCCTCTCTGAATCAGTTGCAGAACAGTTCAGAACAAAAGCAAAAGTCCAGCCTCAGTTAAAATTCAGTCACCTTTGTTTTAAAAAAAAGAATTTTTTTTCAGTAAGGATCTAGAAATATGTATAAAAAAAATACTCTACTATATGAAAAAAAAGGTCATTCTTACAATACTTCTCAAACAACTGCAAGAGATGGAATGCCCAAAAAGCTCTTTAATTCAAATTGGGCCATCTTGGTTGATGTCAAGAATCAACACTAGTATTTTGTAGATCACAATAGATAACAGATAAAAATAAATTCAGATCAATCTCTTAAAGTCAAATCGTTTAACTTCGATTTTAAAGGAAAAAATTTAGTTACAATGGACCCTGCTGTATATATTTCTTGTATAGAAGAGGTATAACTTGATGTCAGGATGGACGATGGGTTGTGACAGTCAAGTAGTGGTGCAATGCTCTTCCCTAAAGTGTGTATTGGTGTCTGTGCTAAGAGGGATTTGTCCTGGAAGATTGGTTTTAGGAGCATTCCAAAGATTAAGAAAACTCTTCAAGACAGGACTTAAAAGGGTGTTTTTCTGTCTCTGTTTCTTAGCCAACTCATCCCAGAAGTTTCTCCATTTCTGTCTGAAAGACAAACTACACAGTCCTCTAAAAAAGGTTTCTTAATCTCAGTTCCCACTTATCAAGACTTTTCTTTTTACAATTTTTTTTAAAACAGTCTTACACACTTCTTTTTACAACCACTTTCACACACTCCACTCAAACATTACATCTTCCCTTCTTTCTTAAAGTAATAAACTGAGGGTTTAAATAAGGCTTCTTGTAACGACCAACACCTGTGATCACTAATTAACCCGGTCAACACAATTCAACCAGGTCAACACAATTCAACCCATTAATGGGTTTCTTTCCACATTAAACCAGCAGAGGGGGATAAAAAACTCAAAGTAAACTATACATACTGCCACATATGCAGGAAATGAGATCCTTTTGGAGACATTTACCCCTGGTTTCACCAGGCGGGTAATCCATCGACCGGAAGTTGAAGACCGGCCGTGTGCTGCCATCTTGTAGCATAACTTCACTTGCGTTAGCATTCATTTTGGCATCACTTTGACAGCGAATAACTTTACATCTGAGGCGTTTAAAGACTCCATTTGTCCATTATTTATTTCTAAAGAAACACGACAATGTATAAAGGGCTCCATTACCTTCTATTTATTTATTTATTAGTTAGTTTATTTGACAGGGACCATGCACAGTTCAGGCCCTGTACCAGAGTTAGCTATACAGCTAATTTACATCTGTGGTCCCTGGACAAGGAAAATAAAAACAATATAGACAATAAGACAATACTATCAAAACAGATAAAAAATAAACTTAACAACAAACAACATGTGACAAACATTACTCACATATAAACCAAAATACAAAAATACATTCCATGTTATAAAAAGATCAATGATCACATAATTGATTCGCCTTCAGCCAAGTCTTTAAGGACATTTTAAAACTGCTGAGATTTGCACAATCTCTGATATGAAGTGGAATTAAGTTCCACTTTTCTACTACAGTAAATGAAAAAGCTGATTGACCAAATTTAGTCTTCCTAAATTGAGTGTAACAGTCACCTCTTACAGAAGCCCTGGTGACCCTTACATTATCTCTGCAAAATGACACACATTGCTTGAGTGGGGGTGGTGCAAGATCATGGGTCTATGTTACATTATGGCCCCGTAGAAACAGTTTTTGTAAAAATAGGCTAACGATTGCGTCATAACCACTCGACTCTCTGTCGCACAGTAGAGAAATTACTGTAAAGACAGGAGGAGAAGCTCACAGGCAATCAGGGGGACGTCAAGGGAGAAGCCCTGGCTTTACATTTTAAAATAAATACTATACAAAAATAATTCATCAGAATACTTACTCCTGCTCACTCACGCCAAAGAACTCTTTGCTCAAGCTCGCCGTCTCTGCAAGATTAACGTTGGCAGTTTGCACGCACAGCTACTAGAAGATTTACATCTGTCAGACAGGTTGCTCACGTCATCAAGCTCAGTTTGAGTCTGCGCGTCAGGAACGGAAGTGCTAAAAAAAATCGCTAAAAATGGGCTTCACTTGTCTCAATTGAGTTCCAATGAGATGGCTCTGTCCACTTCTTATACTGTCTATGCGTTTCACAGACACCCCTTTTTTTCAAATCTCCATTTGTGTGAATGAAATAAAAGAATGGCTCAACTCCAATTTTCTGAAACCAAACATGGACAAGAGTGAAATCATTATTATGGAAACTCCATCGCTTACTAGCAAAATTCGTACTGGCTTTGCCTGTGATATTGCTGGTACTCTCATCAAACCATCCAGTAGTGTAAAAAAAAAAATCTATTTTTATTTTCCATTCCTCTCTCAGGTCTCTGTTCCTTCATTAATGTTAAATGCACTGAAATGGTTATCCATGCTTTTGCTTCATCCCATCTTGTCTACTGTAATGCCCTTTTCATTGGTTTACCTGCTAGCTCCATTGCCGGACAGCAATATATTCAAAACTCTGCTGCAAAATACTCACCCACACCAAGCGTTTTACCCATATCACCCCTATTCTTTTCAATTCTTCTCCACTGGCTTATTGTATAGAGTACAAAATACTACTGCTCACTTTCAAATCATTGCATGGCTTGACTCCTAGCTATCTCTGTAATATGCTTCTCCCCTACACCATCACTTCGCTCATCTGAATCTGGCCTTCTCTCTGTCCCTCGGTGTCACCTCTCTTCTAAAGGAGGTAGGTCATTTAGTGTTATTGCACCCAAACTCTGGAATTACTTCCTTCAGTCACTCTGCTGAATTATTATTATTTCTGAATTCAAATCCCCACTCAAAACCCATTTGTTCTCTGAATGTTACCTTTCTTAAGACACCCACACACAATTGGCAGCTCTGAAGATTTTGACCTGTTTTTTGAAGATGTTTTCATGCTCTTAAAAATATGCTTATGTGTTTTTTAACAGTGTTGCGAGAAATTGTTACTTAAAAGATGCAGAACACAATTGAAGCCTTGAAACTGGAGCTTTGCTCTCTAAAGCAATGGTTTCCAATCCTGGTCATTTCGGAACATTTATTTGCAGATTTGCACTACGCCACTGCCTGCAACATCACACACACAATGCTCAATGCTGTATACGTTACCATACTTTTGTTTAATATACTTTAGAGATGCACCGATGTATCGGCCAATAATCTGTATTTAGCCGATACATTGAACAATCCAGAACAAACACGCATACAAATGAAGGCATGAGACTATAGAACATTCCCACTGAAGAAAACACTTGCATGCATACATGCAGACAGTCAGTCACAATGCAGACTGCACACAGATATGAAGTGGTTAGATTTTAACACAATTACAATGCTGAACAACAACCCCCCACCACCACTCCACACAAATGCAAAAAAAAGGTGAAATTATAACAGCATTTTTTTATTCTGAAATTAAATCAGCTTTTTCAAATAAATATTCTTCAAGGTTTTACGATGACGGCATACACGTGTATTACATGTTCAGTCTACAGTATAGTCTTTCATCGCAGAATACAGCATTGTTTGTCTTTTTCAGGGATACATGTGAATGGGGATCGTTTTGACAATAGTGCCGTCTGTACGTGGAAAACTCAAAGGAAAATCTTCTTCATTTTAAGTATATCGTTGTCGTGTAAACGTACCCATCCCAGTAATTGACTATATTTTCCATCATTTATGACACAACACTTCCTTTGGGGACAAAGTTTTTCCGACAATCCATGTTTTCATTGTTATACAGTATTACACATCTTCTGAAATAGATAAACAAACAAAGATGACGCAGGAACAAGTGATAGAAGAATTGCTTACACACGTAAGCTAACACAATCATCAAACATTCAACAGCATATGAATCAAAGCTGCCTAAACTTACTAAATAAAATGTCAAATCCACAAAGAGGATCTATCTATCTATCTATAAACACATCCATTATTATAATAAATTCAATACTAGTGCATATAATTAATGCATGTTATTTATTAACATTAATATCTGGTTTATTGAAAATCATTTCAATACATTATAATGACTAAAATAATGACTGAGAAAAAAAACGTTCTCAAACGTAAAGGTATCTGGTGAAACGTTCTCAGACGTAAAGGCATCTGGTGAAATCGTCTCAGGCATACAGGCATCAGATGAAACCACCTTAGACAAAAAGGCATAGGGTGAGTCATTGGGTGAAACGTTTTCAGACGTAAAGATATCGGGCGAAACGTTCTCAGACGTAAAGGTATCGGGCGAAACATTCTCAGGCGTAAAGGCATCGGGCGAAACGTTCTCAGATGTAAAGATATCAGGCGCAACGTTCTCAGGCGTAAAGGCATCGGCGGAACGTTCTCAGGCGTAAAGGTATCGGGCGAAACGTTCTCAGACGTAAAGGTATCGGGCGAAATGTTCTCAGGCGTAAAGGCATCGGGTGAAACGTTCTCAGACGTAAAGGCATGGGGCGAAAAGGTCTCAGACGTAATGACATCTGGCGAAATCGTCTCAGGCATACATGCATCAGATGAAACATTCTCAGGCGTAAAGGTATCGGGCGAAACGTTCTCAGGAGTAAAGATATCGGGCGAAACGTTCTCAGGCGTAAAGGCATCGGCGAAACGTTATCAGACATAAAGGTATCGGGTGAAACGTTCTCAGGCGTAAAGGCATCGGCGAAACGTTCTCAGACGTAAAGGTATCGGGTGAAACATTCTCAGGCGTAAAGAAATCGGGTGAAACGTTGTCAGACGTAAAGTATCAGGCGAAACATGCTCAGGCGTAAAGATATCGGGGCGAAACGTTCTCAGGCGTAAAGGCATCGGGCGAAACGTTCTCAGGCGTAAAGGTATCAGGCGAAACGTTCTCAGGCGTAAAGGTATCTGGCGAAACGTTCTCAGGCGTAAAGAAATCGGGCGAAACGTTCTCAGGCGTAAAGGTATCAGGCGAAACGTTCTCAGGCGTAAAGAAATCGGGTGAAACGTTCTCAGACGTAAAGGCATCAGGCGAAACATGCTCAGGCGTAAAGATATCGGGCGAAACGTTCTCAGGCGTAAAGGCATCAGGCGAAACATGCTCAGGCGTAAAGATATCGGGCGAAACGTTCTCAGGCGTAAAGTTATCAGGCGAAACGTTCTCAGGCGTAAAGGCATCGGGCAAAACGTTCTCAGGCGTAAAGGTATCAGGCGAAACGTTCTCAGGCGTAAAGAAATCGGGTGAAACGTTCTCAGGCGTAAAGGTATCAGGCGAAACGTTCTCAGGCGTAAAGAAATCGGGTGAAACGTTCTCAGACGTAAAGGCATCGGGCGAAATGTTCTCAGGCGTAAAGGTATCAGGAGAAACATTCTCAGGCGTAAAGAAATCGTGTGAAACGTTCTCAGACGTAAAGGTATCAGGCGAAACATGCTCAGGCGTAAAGATATCGGGGTGAAACGTTCTCAGGTGTAAAGGCATCGGGCGAAACGTTCTCAGGCGTAAAGGTATCAGGCGAAACATTCTCAGGCGTAAAGAAATCGGGTGAAACGTTCTCAGACGTAAAGGCATCGGGCGAAATGTTCTCAGGCGTAAAGGTATCAGGCGAAACATTCTCAGGCGTAAAGAAATCGTGTGAAACATTCTCAGACGTAAAGGTATCAGGCAAAACATGCTCAGGCGTAAAGATATCGGGGTGAAACGTTCTCAGGTGTAAAGGCATCGGGCGAAACGTTCTCAGGCGTAAAGGTATCAGGCGAAACATTCTCAGGCGTAAAGATATCGGGCGAAACGTTCTCAGGCGTAAAGGCATCGGGCGAAACCTTCTCAGACGTAAAGGCATGGGGCAAAAAGGTCTCAAACGTAATGACATTTGGCGAAATCGTCTCAGGCATACATGCATCAGATGAAACGTTCTCAGACGTAAAGGTATCGGGGAAAACGTTCTCAGACGTAAAGGTATTAGGCGAAACGTTCTCAGACGTAAAGGTATCAGGCGAAACGTTCTCAGACGTAAAGGTATCAGGCGAAACGTTCTCAGGCATAAAGGCATGGGGCGAAACGTTCTCAGACGTAAAGGTATCAGGCGAAACGTTCTCAGGCATAAAGGCATGGGGCGAAACGTTCTCAGACGTAAAGGCATGGGGCGAAAAGGTCTCAGACGTAATGACATTCTGCCGAAATCGTCTCAGGCATACATGCATCAGATGAAACGTTCTCAGGCGTAAAGGTATCGGGCGAAGTGTTCTCAGACGTAAAGGTATCGGGCGAAGTGTTCTCAGGCTTAAAGGTATCGGGCGAAGTGTTCTCAGACGTAAAGGTATGGGGCGAAACGTTCTCAGGCGTAAAGGCATCGGCGAAACGTTCTCAGACGTAAAGGTATCGGGCAAAACGTTCTCAGACGTAAAGGCATCGGGCGAAACGTTCTCAGGCGTTAAGGTATCGGGCGAAACGTTCTCAGATGTAAAGGTATCAGGCGAAACATTCTCAGGCGTAAAGATATCGGGCGAAATGTTCTCAGGCGTAAAGGCATCGGCCAAAACGTTCTCAGGCGTAAAGGCATCGGGCGAAACGTTCTCAGACGTAAAGGCATGGGGCGAAAAGGTCTTAGACATAATGACATCTGCCGAAATCGTCTCAGGCATACATGCATCAGATGAAACATTCTCAGGCGTAAAGGTATCAGGCGAAACATTCTCAGGCGTAAAGATATCGGGCAAAACGTTCTCAGGCGTAAAGGCATCGGGCGATACGTTCTCAGGCATAAAGGCATCGGCGAAACGTTCTCAGGCTTAAAAGCATCAGGCGAAACATTCTTAGACATAAAGGCATCTGGCAAAAATACAGGCCATGTTCTATTTTTGCAGTGACTACTAGCAGCTCAAAACTGTCCCAAATGCCAATCTAGAGTGACAAAAGTTGCATGAATACTGATATGGCTGTTCAGATTGAGGACATGTATCTGATTTAGTACCACATATGGAAGTGGCCCAAATAAAATATAAAAAAATACAAATAATAATCTTTATTAATTATTCTCGTCTACGGTGTTTAATGATAATATAACTTATTTATTTTTCAACCTCAAATTATTTCCAGGTTTCTTATCAAGAAATCAGTACGAAGTCTATTCAGTTTAATGGGCATAAAATCAACATAAACAAGCCCATAAAAAAAAAAAAAAACGGAAAAAAACCACACATTTTCTTTTGATTTACCTTCAGTGGGGAATAAAACGTTTAGGGGTTCAGAAATGCATGAAATGGGCAGAAATCTACCTCATCTAGGAAGCTTATTTTTTTTCTCTCACAATCTACCTACTCCAAAACGAGAAAAGCAAACGTTCAATGAGAAACAGTTGTGGCCATTTTGAAAGCATGTTTTGATTTTGAGAGATGGAAAAGTCTAATATACGAATGTAAATACTTTCCCTCTTTCAAATGTATTTCTTTTCATCCCCACGTCCCTTTAGATCAGTTGTTTACTGCAGTGAAAAAAAGACCCGTGGTTTGAAATCGCTGGTGTTTGTGATGCCACAAATTACCTTGAGACCAATCAGGTCATCGTGCTGGCGAGCTTTAGCATATCATTAGCAGTGTGAACTAGCAGGGGAGTCTCTAGAGGACCCTTATGGAAAGAAAATATGTCCCTATATATTACTTACAATTACTTAACAATGATCTTATTGATAATTAATATTACAGGATAATGCATTCACTGCTTATGTTAATAAACTGATAAACACAAACATGAAAACTTACAGAAGATGCTTTATCACATCAGTTTGCACTTTGTGCTCACGTTTCGGTTTAGTTTTCAAATTCAAATTAAATGAAAGTAAACAAGTCAATTTAAGGAAAACATTGTTCACTTGCTAATTTTATTACAGGAATCTTTTTAAAGTATAGGATCTCTTTTCAAGTGAAAAGAATAAAAAACTTTATTGTGGTTATTGAAAGAACCTTTGACCTATGGCTCACGTTTGGACATTCTATAGGTGCATGTGGGACAATGACTAGAGCATTCATTAAATCCAAGATCATAACACTTGTATGTTTAATAAAATTGGCTGGGCCAAGTTTTGGGAAAGTCAACGATATAGCTGTAGCTGATGTTTTCAGGGTTAAATCCATTTGAGTTGTTGCACATGTACTACAGAATATACAGTCTGGTTTTACAGCAGAAGAAAACCAATTGCTTAAAGGTTACTTTAAAGGGGAGTTCATCCTTAATGAAAAAGACAAGTTTCCAAATCTTCTGCTTTCACCAAATTTAGGGGAATAGAGCATCACAGTCCCGCCCACAGCCCGAGAGAGCCTAGGTGCCGGAAGTAAATTTCCCATTCATTTCTCCCATTAATGTTTTGGAAAAATCCATATCTAAAGAGTTTTAGAGCATGTCTGAGGATAACCAGCAACGGCTGAACTCATAAGCATACAACATATCATTTCGAAAATCCCAAAAAAGAGAAAGTACAAAAAAAGTCAAAAGGTACAAGACTGTACATATTTTCATTTCCGAGCGAAGGAACTACTCATCCCATAAACCACCGCGCCTCACTGAAGTCGACTGAAGCCACAACCGCGAAAGAGCCTTTTGAGCGACTTCCAAATCTGACAACGGCCAGGCGAGTGAATTTTTTTCCTCCAGTGAATTTTATATAGTGAATGTGCAGTTAATAGCAGTTCTTTCAGTAGTAATCGTGTAAATAATAGTGTTTTATATAGGTATTGTGTATTGAATTTTATATTTATCATCGTGTATTTTATATTGTGTGCGTGTGTGAAAGCGGTTAACGATAACATTAGCAACATGGTGCAGTGCTTTGTACCTGACTGCAATCACCGCTCAGTCGTCAACACATGTCGTTTCCATCGATTCCCCAAGAGTGATGCCGTGAGGAATTGGTGGACAAGATATATCAAGTAAGTATGTTATTTTATTATTTTTTTCAAATGAATGTAAGAACGCAATCAGGGTGTTTTGTGTTAATAGTAATGTTAGGGTAACGTTAGGAATGGCTGCAGGGGAGTAGCAACTACCAGTGTTTTTTGCTGCTCACATGTGCTCTTAGGATGTCCAATTTATCAAGTGACATAAGTGCATTTATTTATACAGTAATGCAATTATTTATATTAATGCATTTGTTCATGCATTTATGTATACATATTACCTATCTTATGTGTTCGTGTTACGGTATAAAGGACATCGACGAGGTGTACATTTAAATCCATTAATGCACATTAATGACAGTAGTGCATTAAAACATTTGTTAAATGCATTTGTGTAAAAATGTTTTTGTTCAGGTATTAATGGGAATGGCTGCATAGACCATGCAGCTAGCGATGTTTCTGGCTTCTGACTTTCTGCCTCTTAAGCTTCTACTTAGCTTTGATATTTAATAATTCAATAATAATTGCATAACTGTATTTGCTTAGGCTTTAATGAATAACTGTATTGGTTTATGCATTAATGCATACATGTACTTATTTAGGCATTAATGCATTACTGTATTTGCTTAGATATTAATACATAAGTATATTTTTAAATGTTTTAGTGCATACATTTACTTGTTTAGGCATAAATGTATTTGATTATTTCTTAATGCATGTAAGTAAACCATGAGTTTGAATAACATTTGTTTTTTTTGTTCAATCAGGCGTGCAGACAGGGCACCCAATCCCTACTCCAGAGTGTGCAGCTGCCATTTTAACCCTCTGAGGTCGGCAAACGCACCGGCGCGTTTTGATGGATTTTCTTCACATTGTAGTACTATAAACTTAAATTACTCCGTCATTTTTGGTCATACAGAAAAAAGAAATATAAAAAACGAATCTGTGATATTTTTACTTTTGTAAAATAAAGAAAATAAACAGGGTGTGCGTTCTGCCTCTCCGTCACGGTGAACTTTTTTTTCTTGAGGACGTCTATAAAGTGAAACAAAACTCAGCAAATACTTGTCACACATTTATGAGCCATATACCTTTATAAACATTTAAGTGTGTACTTTTAAATGATCAGATTCAAACTGAAAACAAATATTCTCTGTTTAAGTAATTTGTATAAAACCAACAAGATGTCCAGCTTCTCAAACGCTTCCTAATTATTTTTAATTTGAACATGCCCACTCGCGCAAAAGACATTCACATGCAAATCTCCACATGGAACGCGAACGCGCTCGTTACCTCAGAAACAAAACACCAAAACACTTCACAAGTCTCTGCTTTTCGTCAAGTTTGAAAGACGCGCCGTGAGCTTACATTGGATTTAGGCTACCTCAGAAGAAGAAGAACGCGATTTGAAGACAAGAAAGATGTAAGGTAAGAAATTCTTACTAGTTTGTTATTGTTGCATAAATTTCACATTGCAGTTGAACTGTTGCTAGATATATGGTGACTATTATAATATTTAGACCCGTGTTTATTGTTACTGTGTTTGTGGATATCTGCTCAAATGTAGATATGTTTATGGTAACGATAATGTTTTATATTTGAGCGTGATCGCGTTTGAATGTATCATATTTTAGGTCGCGATCGCGTTTGAAAAAACACCAAATGGCTTCATGTTTTTACTATTATCTCATTTCATATCATCATAATGAATGGAAACATTTGAAGTAACATGATAATCAATATATTTTTCTCTAGCTTAGTTGTTACTGAAATATTTTGGAAGATTTATAGGCTACTATAGGTTATTGTTATTATTATTTTACTTTATGCAGCAATACGCATAGCCTATGCCTACAAGGCATAACAAACCTGGTGTTCATTATATTATATATTGTTGGAAACATTTATGTGTGTGTGTATTCTGTGAATTTTAAAAAGCAATTTTAACCAGAAAAATCTCAAATTTATTCCCAAAATCGTGCAGGCCTTTCTCTTGATATCAGTATGTTCACTTTTTTTTTTCTTTCAGGGCCCAGATGCCACTGAGTCCTGCTGACTTCAACATCCACATGAATCTCTGTACATGAACCTAGTAAAGTGAAAATCAAACACCTTGGAAATGAAAGGTACAGTATGTACAATGTTTTTAGGAATGGCACAAAGGTCTCTGTCTTTGGATAATTGTTTTCAATGAGTGCTTTTTTGTCATTTGTTGTGTATCTTTGGATTATGTTGTGTTGTAAATAAATCCAAAAAATCTAAAATCCATTCTTTTTTAAATATCCTCATTCTTTGTGCAAGGTTGCTCAGAATGATAGGGCCTGATAGCTCCTAATAGGGCCGTTAGGGGAGGGTCTTTGTCTTTCTCAGGTGTGAAAAGCTTACATATTAATGAGCTCCTGCATAAAGCTTTTTCACACAAAACACGTCGTAAAAATTTTAAATCAATATATTGTCTTATATGAATGAGCACTCAGGGTGATTTTCACATAGTTTTGGAGCAAATATTCTAGGCTACGTGATACAATTTTCAAAAGTCTTGTGAAGAAATAATCAGTATGGGTTTCATGACCTTATTTCAGTGAGAATTGTTTTTTGTATTTTCACAAACCACGCATAAATGTCATTATCTCAAAACAACAAACTTTTACACACATGCTGCTGATATATTATTGTAGCAGAGTTTGTGCTGAATACAGTGTAATTAGACTTTAGCCATGAAAATGTCACAAGTAACAGAAATAAGCACAAATGTCAGAGCATGTCAGAACACCTCCAGGGCCCAGAAAACACCTCAGACCCCAGAGGGTTAAAGATGGACTTGAAAGGGGTCCAACATGGTTCCTAGGGCGTAGTCACAATTAACCTGTCGAGGACAGCCCGAGTCAGCCCCTGGAGCCCAGCACGAGTCAGCCCCTGGAGCCCAGCACGAGTTAGCCCACACAGGAGAGCCTGCCCATGATGTCCAGTCCCATTCGACATATGCATCAATGTTCCAGGTACTCTGCATCAATCTTTGATGAAAAGGTCCTACGGATGGAAACTGGCTTCCCCGACAGAACCATTTTTACCATATTTGTTGGCTATGTGTTGCGATTCAAGGAATCTATCGTGTACTATGTTGGGTGGAAGGTAGAATGTCTGTCAATTGATGACCAGATCCTGATGACTGATGAAGCTTCGTCATAATTACACTAACCTGCATCTTGGTCAGCTTTTTCAATGTGGCTCATCCTGCGTGGCTAATGTAGTACTGACTTTTATCAATGATTTACATGAACTTTGGTTCAAAGTCATCATGGCCGCTGTGCCAAGTCGGGAGAAAAAACAGCTGAGCTTACCATTGTCTTTCCAGATGATCCGTAACTGCAGGATGGTGATAGACTGCACTGATGTTGAAATTGCTAGTCCAGCCTCAATGGACCTTCAAAAACACACCTACTCGTCATACAGAGGCATGCATTCATTCAAGATCCTGCTAGGTGTGGCACCAAACGCTGTCATTGCATATTGCAGCAGATTGTATCCTGGGTCAGTCTCTGACAAGGCCGTTGTAGCTAAGAGTGGCATCCTCGAAGTCTTCAAGTCGGGTGATGTCGTCCTTGCAGACAAAGGCTTTCTGATTCGAGATCTTTTGCCAGATGGAGTCAGCTTGAATATTCCACCATTCTTGCACCATGGCAAGTTAACCAAGAGTGAAGTGAAACTCACAAAAGACATTGCACGGACAAGAATTCATGTCGAGAGGGCAAATGCTCGTTTGAAAGAATATAAAATCCTGCACTTTGTTCCTCACTCCTTACGATGCCATGCTGACGTGGTGGCCAGCAACCACTTATATATATATATATATATATATATATATATATATATATATGTGTGTGTGTGTGTGTGTGTGTGTGTGTGTGTGTATTAACATTAATTTTTTTTGCTCACCAGCCTCTGTGGCTAATGGTTTTCCAAAGTTACTAGCATTTTAACTGGGCACAATTTTGACATTTATACCATAGGGGGAAACTGCCATATAGATATTTTTAATATTATCTCATAATTTGGCAGCCAGTATATTAGGCTGCTGTCCCTTTAGACCTGACGTGGAAGATATACACCCCTGTTGTTCCTGATGCTGTACAGTGGTATATGAGCCATTAGAACAGACCTTATAGCAAATCAAGACTTGAGGTATGTTAAATAATCTGCTAAAGTTATTGTTGTTTAGCAATGGTGCAACATTTATTATTTATAAATGATTAGATAAGGGTTGATATCAATTCATTTCTATGTCAATAGATGGGTCTATAATTTATTCCGAGAGACACTAAAAGTACTTAACGGTCAGGTTGATGTTCTGTCTGGCTCAATCTTAGCTAACCAGGTGTAGGTATAGAGGTATAGTCTTACTCACTCTCTCAAATTTAATTTAATTGGTCTGTCTTTAGCTTGCATGAGATGGCCTCTTCTGATAAGACCCTGTTTTACTGCTTGCATTAAAACACACTCCACATGGTTTCTGGAGCACACACACATCAGAAATAATAATTATATATCATGTATGACATCAGAAATAATAGTTATATATATATATATATATATATATATATATATATATATATATATATATATATATATATATATATATATATATATATATATATTATTTCTGATGTCATACATGATAAAACCCACATTAAAAACTTTGGTCTCATATGGTTTGAATGTAGATTTTGGTTTGAGTTGTTTCTTATAAATGAGATAATCTAATTATCTAATTTATATCTTAATAAAAATTTTCTTAAAATAGCTTAATGATCTGGACTAAAATATACGTGCACTTATTGTGGGTTCCCTTTTGAGAGTGGTAACTGCAATGCTGCAGGAACTCCTCCACTTTTGTTGAAATCGTATAGGCTAATACCAGCTTGGAACAGCTGGCCAATTATCACAAAGTATGCAAATACTGACAGGCTCGCAGGCAGTATAGAATGCATGAGCGCGACAATTGCGTCAGAATCTCTTTCTTCACGATGTCATAGTGGAAGCTGTACCAGGAGGACTAGCAACCTTTTTCTCCGAGCATCCGATGGCTTCAACTTGGCAGATTTGTGCGGGCCCCATCGACCCACCCGACGAACATGAGTTCGCCCACACCGAGGCAGCCTTCACATGTGCCCACTGCGCCGACCTGCTGGTGCGTGCCCTAAGAATCAGGAGGGATATGGTTCACGCTATAACTGGGATGAGACAAACTGCTGCCAGCGAGCCGCTGGTGGGCCCTCCCCCGCCTGGAAGCAAAGATGACGACGGGGCCTGAAGCCTCCCTCATTCACCGTCACCGTGCTCACCTGTCCTTTTCATGGACCCAAGCTGCCAGTAGGTCCTCTATGAAATCACAGCTACGGAACAGCTTAGTTGTTAAGACAAAATGCCCTATTTCCATTCAAAAAATATTTAAAAAAAACAACTGGAGAGGAAACACAAAATTTAGGGACAACATTACAGCAAGCCATCATCTTTATTCTGACTGCATAGACTGCATGCATAGCTAATGGTGTCTATCCAGTCCAGATACATTTTCTTTCTTCGAGTGTTCCGGTCCATGTTGTTTACAAAATCTGGGGAGCAGAGCAGAATGTCAGATGTGAGTTGCTAACCGATCAAGTGGACATCAACTTAACCAGGAGGAGTGGACTAAGCCACTACAAATGCTATCACCTCAGGTCACTAGACTATTGTGGGTCCTTTGCTGATGATGCTCCTCTGTCAGAAAGTACCCTGACAGAAATGGTCATGTTAAAATGCTTTGGCAGCAAAAGAAAGACAGATTGCCTACAAACACAAAGCTTGGCCCCCCAAGATAACAACCTCTTGTCTGTAGCAACAAAGGCTACAATGCCATTTTTAAAGAGGTGCATTTCAGTCTATGAACAACATGCTTCATATTATGAATAGTACAGCAGATATTTCATAGAGGATCCATATGATTAAACGGTATGTCTGGTGGGCTAAATATGGTTATAAATTCACAACAACATATCATTCAGTCTCCTGTATATAAAAACCTATGGTGAATAAAACTATTCTACAGTAGGTCCTTTATCATTACTTTGTCAATCTGATCCAACTTGTGTATTATACATTTTCCAATTCACAAAAACAAATAGTATTCTGTAGACTGAGTGAAGAGTGAAGCCCAACTGAATATATACATATATTTTAATTTGTAGTGCAGATCATTCTGTCTATTGTTACACTGTAACGTTTATATTTAAATGAACAAAAAACACTAAATTAGTCAAAGTCTATGGACGGGACAGTTATTTATGTGTAAGTTTCAAGCATCGATTTAATTATGTTATTTCGCCTTATATCTTTCTCCCCTTACTGGACCCATCAGGAACAACTGGGGAGTAAAACTATATTTACCAATATATTTGTCTTTATGTGCACGCACTTTGGGTGTGAGCACAAGATCTGCGGGAATGAGTGAAAATATGCTCAAAACGCGCAATCTGAAATTTAAGCCTTGTAACACCAACAATATTAATCCGGAGCAAATTAAATGGGTTAGTAAAGGGTCTGTGTTTCACTCGCTGCTGGAGAGATTAGAGAGCGAGAACGGCAGATTGGTACAGCAAATCAGTACTTGTTTTCTTCTGGCACATCACATTCCATCCTTTTTTCCATCATCAGATTGAGTGTATTTGTCATGTCATGTGTTAGTAACACTGATACCTTTCTTACAGTTTTTCCTTACAATAGCTGCACAGCTTCTGTTCATATTCTGGCAGCCTCGCTTCTTCATTGGTGTTTGAGTGATCTCATTCCTGAAAATTCCTCCATTTCATCATTGACACCTCTCCATCTCTCTCTTCTGTTGAAGAGGACTATCTTAGTCAATGGTGTTCTTGCAAGTGTGGCAGAGCAGGGAGCTATGGGGTGAGGCGGAGCGCTGACTATAAACTCACTCAGCAAACTCAAATCAATATAATTTCCGACTACGCCACCTGGGGGATTTCACCCCAGGAATTAAACACAACCTTTAAAGGCCCGCACAGGTCCTAATCATCATTAGGGTCAGAGACATAAGTAATCATACATTATACATACATTAATCATACATTACAAGTATTTTATTAGCAGTTAAAAGAGACATTCATAGCTAAAATAGGCATTGACGAGCAAATCACACTCGTCTCAATTGTTAAGTTCAATCATTGGTGGCAAGGGAAACCCGGGCTTACCAACAGGGGCAGTCTCAGAATATCACCCTTAATGAAAATCACTCAAATCACAGTGCACACACACTAGCACACACACAGCGACTAATGTCAGAGAAGACCACGACACAGTGAAGGATGCCACCACCAGAAGGTCACTCGTCTGCCCCTGGGTGCCCAGGTCCTGCCAACAACCAGAAAGAAAAAGACATTAAGATAGAGCAGAGATATGCACAAACAAAATAATATAACAATATAAGGAGTAACTTAATACAGGGTTTCTGCAGGGATCTTCAATTTAAATTTAATGCCTTTTTAATGCCATTTTTTTTATTTTTAATGCCATACACGACCCATAACCACGGATATTATGTATGTATGTATGTATGTATATATATATATTAACTTGATTAATCACACGTTTTTTCCGCAATTAAAAAACAAATACATTTGTTTAGGTTTATATATTTTATAATGTAATCATTTCACAGTTAATCTACAAATGAATGTAGAGACAACATAAAGGCCAGTCTCACTGATACTAATACAGCTATTGATATCTGGATAAAAATGATTTCTCCCCCCTAATTTTAAACATTAATTATAGCCATCCAACATTACAGTGTAATTAAAAGCTATCAAGTTTTTAACATTAGGCTTAAAAAAAAAGACAACTTTTAATTTAAGTGAACTTAACAAACAATCCTCACATAAACCTATAATAAATGTCATATTTACCTTTGGCCTTCCTGTCTAACATACGTTATCAAACAGTCTGCACAGCATAAATTATAGATTAAATATAGACTAATGCTTATTAAAGCTACAAGAGTTCTTTAGTCAATAGCAGTGAGTAATTTTCTTTGTTTCAGTGATTAACTTTACTGACAGAAAGCTTTATTGGCTGCTGTCCCTTTAAGAGCAGCTGCTGACAGAAACACGGATCTAACACGCGCCTCATTCTCTCACAACTCTTTGCGTTCATTAAAGACTTTATTTCACTAATTTAAGACTGCTCTTATTTTATGAGGATACTCACAAAACAGACATTTTGGCAAAATTGTGTGTTATTGTTCGTTGCGTGAAAGAGGACCGTTTTCTGGTGCGCAGTCTGTGCGCACGATCTGGCGCGCGTCTTTCTCTCTCTGTGTGTGTGTGTGTGTTAAGCCGCTTGTCCACCAGCGTCCGATCAATTTTTGTTCGCAAAAAACGCAAAGTGAGCTTCAACAGCGGATGTCGAGCTGATGAGGGAACGTTAATACACATAGTTAATTGCTGTCTGCCTTTTACCGTCGACCTGTGACAACACATTCTTCTCTTTGTTTTTAAATCCGTAAATAATCTGGCACCGAGCTATTTGTCTGAGCTTCTCTGTCCACATAATCCCACACGAAACCTGAGGTCTGGTGATCAGAAACTTTTGTCTGTCCCCAGATCACGGTTAAAGAATAGAGGAGACAGAGCCTTTGCGATTGCTGGCCCTAGGCTGTGGAAAAGCCTTCCATTTTACATCAGAGTGGCTCAATCTCTAACTGTTTTTAAATCCTCTCTTAAAACCTACTTTTTTTCTTTAGCTTTTAAAAGCAGTTCTAAATTTTAAAAGGACAAATGTCCTCGTGAGTTTGTCCATACGCTACAAGACTGAAATGAGAGGTAAGAAGACTCCTTTAAGTTGTTCACATGCAAGTATATAATGTATAACAACTGAAACTTACACCATTAATTTTTCCATAGCCGTGAGGACATCCATTACCCGCATGGCACAGCGGATGGACGCATTTGAGGAGAAGATGGAGCAGAAGATGGATGAGCTGCTCATGCTCTTAAGGAGCCCCCAGTAACCTCCCTCTGCTCCATTCGATGACCTGTTGCTGTCGCCCTGCTCAACAGTCACAGAGTTGGAGGAGTTCGACAGGAGTCTCGGTCAACAGGAGAGGAGGGACAAAATGGTAATTAAGTGGCCATAGTCCTGCCCTACCCTGCCTTAAGATTACACTATATAATTGCATAATTTCAAATATTATTATAACTGAGCTGACGGCTCTTACAAAATGAGATCGTACAAGCTCTCCACTTTGTTCTACATGTATAATTTGTATTTCTATATGTTTTACAGCAACTTTTCCTGACAACCCTTGGAGGTTCGACCGGAGGTACTGCCATCCGTCGCATGCTACTGCGAATGGCAACCAATGACGTGCTGAAACAGTATAGTCTGTGGGGCAGAAAGGCAAAGAAGGACTTCCAGGACCTGACGATCTGCAGGATTATAACAGGCATGTGTTATTTTATTGTTAACATTAGTATTTTGCTTAGCTTGGAGGTTTTAATTTGACTCGTAACTTTGCTTCATTTTGACTTCTACTCTAGCGGCCTCCCAGAAAAACTTCCCTGCGCTGACTGCAGCAGATGAGAGGTAATCTGACTGCAGCAGACTTGGACGACTTGATTGGGCAAGTGCTGAAGTTTGCCCCACACAGACGGTAAATTGAAATTCGTCTATTTGATGTTCATACTAATCAAAGGAATGGGAAAACTATCAATATTTGTGATTATAAAAAAAACAGGGTTGTTAGTAATGCAATTTGTCTTGCTTTTGTCTTTGTCTTCAATTTTAGTATGACAAATCAAACGTTTGTTTCTTTCTTTTTAGGCCAGCTGAGAAGGACTGAGCCTTCAAAACCATGGAGCTCTTTTTTATCTTTGTTTTATTTTTGTTTTTTATTAAAGCAATTGTATTTTTGCCACTTTGGCCATTCACCTGAACATTACATACTTTATCATTCCAATATGCATCTTGCACACTACATTTGCAATATTACTTTGCACTCTTCATCCCACTCCATTTTTACTTGTATTGATATTATGTCTTATTTGTATAGTTGTATACTAAAACTGTATAAAATTGATTCTGATTCTTGTATTATATTTTTAGGCCTTTTATTGTTAATTTTATATTGTATATTAAAATATTGTTATATTTAAATCCCATCAAGTTTGCTCATTCATTCCTGCTAATATATAATAATTCAATCTTGCTCATGCACAGACAGTTTAAAGTAATAATAAAATTGTTAAAGTTTTTTAAAGGTTAGGGGAATGTAAAAACAGAACGTTATGTCACCGTGTGACGAAGGTGGAACAAAAAAAATGTGATGCGGTTCTTTCGGGGAAGCACTTCCGGTGCGACACCAGGCCGGTTCCGCTTCTGTGTCATGGCCGACCGGGATTTTCTCGGAGGAAACTAACGGCAGCTGTAGCAGGTTAGAACTAATCAAGGCAGCGATTGGGACACGTATCCCCAAAGGGGATTATAAAGTGGATTCTTGCAGACTGAAGGTGAAGGGAAAGAGAGCAGGAGGAAAGCAGAGAGAGAGCAAGTGAGTGTTTCTATCAGAGCTTGGCTGATGAGGAGAGTACCCTTGTGATTGTGACTATCACTATCTTGGAAGGAGTTAAGTACATGTTTTACATCTACTACAGAAGTATATCATCTGTGTTCATCGGAAGCATATCAGTGTATCAGTTTGTGCTTACCTATCCATTTGATTCCCTGTTTGTGTCTTCGAAGCTGGTGATTTGGGGACAAGTTTCCTTTTTATGGTTCACACAGCCAGACAACCCCCTCCCCCATTCTCAATAAAAGCTGTGGGTTTGAGGACCCCAGTTAGATCGAGTGTAGGCTTAATTTCACTGTGAGGTATTGTGGAATTGCAGTGTTAGAAAATTGAAGTGCTCACGTGTGGAATTCTGATCTACTCTGTACTGTGTACAGCTATGTGCAGGTGTTCCATCCACCATTGTTGTTCTGGAGAACAGAGAAATCCAGCCATTCCTGCTGCTCTGAGCTTCCTGGCTCGAAGACTGCTGTATTCTGAGTCTCCACTGCTGTTCTGGAGAACGGAGAAATCCAGCCTCTCACGCCACTCTGAGTTTCTTTACTCGAAGACTGCTGTATTCTGATCCCCCATCGCTGTTCTGGAGAACGGAGAAACCCAGCCATTCACGCTGCTCAGAGCTTACTTACCCGTAGACCGCTGTTCTGGAGAAACGGAGAAACCCAGTCACTCACGTTGTTCTGAGTTTACTTACCCGAAGACCGCTGTATTCTGATCCCCCACTGCTGTCCTGGAGAACAGAGAGATTCAGCCACTCACGCTGCTACTGTTTTAAAATGTTTTAACGTTCAATAAAAGGAATCCGTCTTTCTTACTTTGTTGTCCTCTCTTGTGGTGTTTTCTTGGTGTAGCTCCTGAGAATGGTACTCAGTAAGGGTGGTGTGTTGAAGGGATTTGCCCCCACCCCGGCCTGTGACAGTTACCTAAAGGTTGCAACGTTAAGAGAATGTTAGGGGAACGCTACCAAAAGGTTGCAACGTTAAGAGAACGTTAGGGCAATGTTCCCTAAAGGTTGCAATCTAACTAAAAACTAACGTTAAAAAAACTTTCCATGGGAGCCAAAACCAAACCCTAACCTTAAGGGAATGCTCCCGCAACCAAAAACTAACGTTCCGAGAACATTCTGGGAACCATAAATTGTTAGGTGGGAGAGTTTCCTCCACAGTTCCGCCCTGTAAGAAATAGAAATAACACAAATATTCAGAAACATCAAAACAGGGAATTTAGTAGAGCCACTTACAGAGAGATGTCCAGGCCTGAACCCTCCCAACACTTCCCTGCTCCACAAAATGACCGTTATGAGAAGGTAGTAGATCCATACTGATCTCCCTATCACAATGATCATTTTGGATCAGTTGCAGGCCCATACAGGCCTCCTGGTCAGAATACAAAGGGTAAAAAACGCCAAAAGAGAAAATTAGAGAATCACGTCCCTATCAGGATGATATGGTAGAACACAAACACGCTCAACATGAATATTTTCATGGAGGTCCAGAGACTCAGGACGAGGATGACTTTCCTCACTCACAACACCTTGATTACCAAAATACCAGACCATCCTTTAATAACAACTACACATACACCCCCCCCCCCTCCAATCAGAGACCCAGAGTGGTTTCTTTAAATTTTCATGGAGGCAGACAGAATGAAGTGAATCATCCTCTTGGCAATACTTACCTGCACCTCACAAACAGGGGCGGAAAACAACAACACCACCCTCCTCCTAGAAATAGAACGAGGGTAAAACCTACAAGAGAAAACAAAAACAGTTTTAGACAAAATCCAGATTTCACACCAGCACCACCTCAACTCAAAATGTTTTTATATGATCTGATTCGTCAGGTACACCATCTCGAGAAAGTTACCACAAAGGTTTAGTATAACCAACCGATCACGTTCCAAAGGCTCACTGACCTCCTGATAGAGACGGTGAGACCAGCTTTTGCAAATAAGCGAGTTTCACAGTTGCTACAGGCTAACGCAAAAAACTGGTCCTTTACAACACAATTGATTTTCGGACAACATTACGAATCAATGATTGATGCAACCATACAGAGCATACGTACCCATTTGAGGTGGCTTCACACTAGGCGGACAGAAACTACAGAGGTAGAGTTAGTGCAGACGCTATCGAACAAGCAGAGGCCCTAATTATGGCAGAAATCTCAGTTTGTGAGAGCACGACGGCACAGAAGGCCACCACAGAAACAATGGGGACCGTACTCCCTCGCATTTACGCTGCTGTCGTTGCCGCCGCCACACAGGTCGCTGCACCTCTGCCGACTGAACCTCCTACCAACACCACTCCTATGAGACAATTAGTCAATCACAAACACATAAAATACAAACCTCTCCAACACTCTGTCTGCAAGAAAAAGCAGTCACTAGCTCTCCTCCACATAGAGGAGATTGGTCCCTTGAGGAGGAAGCACCTCCCCAGGACCTGCCGGAGACCCTCCAGGCCATACAGGCTGGAGCGCCTCAACCCTTTGAACAGAGGAAGAGAACACATAAGAGCCACCACCTAAAACCAGGAGCAGAACCCTCTTTAACGGTCCCTCCACCCCAGAGCCACCCGGAGACACCGATGCCGTAATTCTCTGTCATGGCCCCGTCCTGTGACACCAAGTCAAGTCAAGTCATCTTCATTTATATAGCGCTTTTAACAATGTTGATTGTTTCAAAGCAGCTTTACAGAGATAAATGTATAATTTAAAGGGCACCTATTATGCAAAGTTCACTTTTACATGGTGTTTGAACATAAATGTGTGTTGGAATTGTGTGAGCAAAACCACCCTAGAATGATAAAAATCCACCGAGTAGTTTTTTTACTATCTCAATAAATCACAAGCACTGTCTCAGAACACCCTGTTCTAAGATTGCTCTCACTGTAACGTAGAATTGCGCTAAGCCCCACCGACGTGATTTGATTGACAATCTGGTTTTGGCATAGACCCCGCCCTCGGTGATCTGTACACCATCCTCCATTGTTTCAACGACAGCCGGTAATGTCTCCTAAGAAGAGTAACGTTAGGTGTTCTGTTGTGGGATGTAAGAATGGACATAGTAGTCTTCACTGACATCAGAGCCACTGAAAACGCAGCGGATGGATTTTATTTATGAAGAAAAGGCACCACTTCTGACTGACGAGGGTTAAAGTTAATCCTCAAGTGTGGATCGTTGCCTACTGTTCGCAATCCAACGTCACCTCCAGAAGAAGTAAGTGTATTTTATGATTTTTGAGCAAATAACAGTTAGTCATTTCAATCGATGTCAGCCAGTTCAACAACAAATGCGTCTAAAGCTATTTATTGTCGTCGTCAGAGGATGTCTCAACAAACAACGTCAGACAGTTTTATGTCACGTATCATTTTTTTGCAGCAATTACAAATGTAAATAAATTAAGGTCTGCTCTATCTCCATAGACAGTAGCCTATATAAACGTCTATCTCCCTGCAGCATATGTTTTCTGGTTCTGTAGCCATCTTCTCACATTTGCCACATAAGCACCTGTACGACAAGTAATGTCAACATGACGCAACACCCCTCGCATAAATATAATTTCGTTTGTACTTAAGACAAAAAAAAAAAATCGTTTGTACTTAGCAAACGTTATCACAGTATTTGTGTGTGTGTAGTTTCAAAAAATTGCGCGAACGTTATCACAATTCGTGTGTGTGTGTGTGTGTGTGTGTGTGTGTGTGTGTGTTGCACATCCATAATTGCAAAGGGGACGCGATTAAAACTTTGTAAGTACATAAATGTATCAAATAACCATTCCGAGACGTTTAGTCCATTCTCATTTCGTGTTTCTTCTGCCGGACTCTCTTCATCATCTGGGTCCAGCAGGGCGGGGATATGCAGCTCATTTACATTTAAAGTGGTACACACCAAAACAGCTCTTTTTAAAACAGGCCCCAAAAATGACATTTTCAAATGGTTATAATAAATTAACTGTGGGGTATTTTGTGCTGAAACTTCACAAATGCACTTGGGGACACCCAAGACCAATATTACATCTTGTAAAAAGGGGCATAATAGGTGCCCTTTAAGGTAACAGAGATTATTTTGGCTTTATAGCGGTTCTTTAATAAAGTTATTCTCCAGCTAAAGTTAGTTTTGATTGATTCGCTTCCGTCGCAACGATCATTTGTTATTAAATTAGGGGCCACTAAGACGACACTATTCTCTCTACACAGACTTTTAACGCAAACCTGTGAGAAACGCTGATGGCGTTCTCATGCGCATTAAGAATTGGTTCTATAGTTATGTGCGTTTGAATATATGTGCGCAGGTTTGGAATTCCTTACAAACCAAAATGAATAGTTTCATTAAAAAGAATCTCAACTTTATCCCTCTGCTGGCATCCATACATTTTCATGTGGAAAAAGACAGACTCCGTTGGAGACCTGCCACGGCAAAAGCTCTTCTCACACATTGGGCTTCGCATTTAAACTTGTAAACCCTGATAACCCAAAATGTAGTTCTCACAAGCTTATTATTAACCTGTCGAAGTCTTTTGTGTTAACGGATGACCAAACTTCAGTCCTTAAGAAAGGCCTCTCCTACATCCCCACCCCATCGAGCTGCAGAAAAAAAGAATTGTTAGCAGACATGCAGGCATACCACCGCAGACTCAAGCTAGAAATATTTTTCGAGGGCAAGAAAAACCAAAAAGTCAAAGTACCCCGTTATCCAGCTTGCCTAAAGAAATAGACAAAATTATTAGAGCTGACAATTTTGCCTTTAAAAAATTACACTGGGGTTTGGGTGTGACCCCCAATTTGACCCTGGGCGAAAGAAAAGCCCTTAAGGAATAATATCAAAATACTGAGATAGTGATCAAGCCAGCCGATAAAGGTAATGCTACGGTTATTTTAGACAGTCCTTCCCCAAGGTATTGTGCTCTGAGACAACTTTCAGTCGCAGAACATTATCGTCCATTCGATGGACCCATTTACACCTACACTTTTAGGAAGTAGAGAAAATTTTAGAGGATATGTGTTCCAAGAAAATTATCAGTTAAAAACAGAAAGAGTACCTCATGGGTGAAGGGCCACCCCGACCCAGGAGGTTTTACCTGTTGCCAAAAATTCATAAAGAACCAGAAAAGTGGAGCATACCTTTTGAGGTCCCACCAGGCAGACCCATCGTGTCCGACTGCAACAGCGAGACGTACTTCACGGCTGAGTACATAGAGCACTTCCTCAATCCTATGTCCACCAGACTACCTGAAAGATACGATTTCATTGCAAAAATTGGCAAACTCAAAATCCCAGAAAATTCATTTCTATTCACAATTGGCATTGATAGCTTGTACACTAATAATGATACCCCAACCGGCCTAAAAGCAGTAAAAAAAATTCATGTTAAAATAGCCTGATCCCCTCAGACTGGATGAGCACCTATTGAAACTATTATAAATCAGTTTGACCCAAAACGACTTTGAGTTCGATGCAAAATTTTACTTGTAGGTGAAGGGCACAGCTATAGGGAAGAAGTTTGCCGCCTCGTAGGCGAGCATTTTCATGGCAGATTGGGAGCAAGCGGCTCTTGCAGCTTTTGCCTTAAAACCGTTCGCATACTTCAGGTTCTTGGATGACATCTGGGGCGTTTGGACCCATTCGGAGGATGAATTCCTCGCCTTTAAGGCGAGACACTACAGGTGAATAGGGTAAAATTTTTAACTAGCAGATATCACCATGAAACTTTCCCAGTTGATTACCTACATTAAGATGAGAAAAAAATGTATTACAAGTTTTCTGTAATTTAATGTTTAAATATGCAAATTAGGCAATTTCTAATTAAATATGCGCTATTTTGTATATATTTAAAAAAATTAAATCTGAGTATTGGATAAAGCCAGGTTAAAAATATTTTTTTCATTGTGTTCACATATTAGATGGGAAAAAAATTACAGAGGGATTTATGCATATCTACTTCTGTTATCCTGTAAATCAGAATATACTGTCAATAGCCTTAAAAAAATGATTTTTGGCATGTTTTTTGGAATAAAATGTTATATAAATCGGGCTAGGAATAATATATTTACAAATCCCTCTGTAAATGTCTTCATAATATAACTGGGTACAAGACTGGAAAGTTTGGTGTACATAGGTGCTACTGAAGTGGAGATTTCAGACTTGGAGAATGAGAGAAAAGTCATTTTGAGAAAACGGGCTTTAAAGATTTATCATCAGCCAACGAGATTGCGCATTCAGCCCTTTTACTTTCGCGATTGGTTGCTGATAAAAAGGAAATGACCATATTTGGATCCGACAGCATTGTACAGTGTAGAGAGAGCTTTCCAGCCGTGCCTGTGATGACAGAGAGCAGACAGAGATCGCGGATCGGCGGGATGATTTAAAACGACAACTTTTGTTGAATTTACGCGAAATCTACAGACGCAAACAGACAAAGTGTAATAAAATAAAGACCTAAATGTGTATTTCGGACTTTTTTTCAACACAGTCTGAAAGAAGACATGTTATTGAAGACAAATATCCAAAAATCTCAAAATTGACCAGTAAAAAAACAACAATGTTTTTGCCTGCCGTGTCTCGCCTTAATAGAGTCCTGATGTGAATTCAGGTGGGTGATAGTGTTAAATACAGTATGGATAGGTCAGAGGTCAACTTTTTGGAAGTGGTCTCATACAAAGGACCCAAATTTGAAGCAGCAGGACAGTTAGATTTTAGGGTCTATTTTAAAGACACAGACACACATTCATTACTACACAAAAACAGTTTCCACCCACAACACACCTTCAAAGGGATTATCAAATCACAAAACGATGGTTACAGCAGACCATTCCTGAGGAAAATATTAAAAACATTTGATAAGCCAAAGAATCCACCCAGAGCAGAAGTGCCAAACAGAGACAAAATCATCCCACTCACTGCCCTCTACTCAAAACAATGTGTTTCTCTTAATTTGGCAATCAAGGAAAACTTTTTGAAGTTCCTTGCACCCACTAACTTCCTGCAGCATCACGGATCGATTGTGGTGTACAAACGCAACGAAAACTTACATGACATGCTCGTATACAGTAAGTTACGTACACTGGCCGTGTTGGTCATTGTAAATATTTCATACAAAACAAATGGATGATGAGCAGATTTAATAAAAAAAATCTTCAAAATTCCTCGACCTCTGACCCACGAAACCATTAACAGTATCTGGCCTTCTGTATTAAATGTTGCAGACAATATGTGGGTCAGATGAAAAATGAACAGAGTCAGAGCTTATCAGCATGCACACAATGTTGTGCACAAAATTGATAAGCGACGACATCTGGTTCAGCATTTCCTGACCCATGGTCTGTCTTCATTCAGGGTCACTTATCTCCAAGCGAATTCAGCATGGTCTCTAAGGGAGAGACTCAGGGCCGAGAGCATCTGGATTAAACGGTTGGACACAGTAAAACCGAGAGGCCTCAATGAGGCTTAAATCCTTCTCCCAATTTGCTCTTCCCTTAATTTCGGGTTAGTGGTTTAGGCCAAAAACTTTTTTTGAACGGCCACCCACACCTCACCCCTAACACCTACCGTCAGTAACCCCTCATAAATCACACCAGGGACATTAAGCCCTAAAATAAAACAAACAAAAATAACAATTACTTCATTTACTCCACTAAAACTTACCCCACTCTCCTGGAATCCGGTCCTGGTCAGCCCGCCGTAGTTAGATAGATCTATCTATCTGTATCTATCTATTCATCCGTCCATCAATCAATCCATCAATCCATCTATAGAAATGGAAAACTGACCTTTGACCCTAACACAGACAGATAGTTATGGTCTTTTTCAATCTATCTATCTATACAAAGTCGCATCCCCCTAGGACCATACTGGGCAGAGTGCACCGGTGGGTGCAGTAGCGTTTCTCGGTGCCTTGTTGCGCTAGAGAGAATACAGTGCCAAGGCACGGTTCAGTCGACTCCGCGCCCCTAATTACCGTACACAGCAAGTTTCGGCACTCTAACACCTACAGAACTCGAAAAAACCATGGAGGGTACACTCTTCGCTTTTACACATATAACCTATAGCCTGACCCTTTCTGAAAACTCGCATGGACCTTTCTGAAAACTCACATGGGCCTAACTCTTTTTGAAAACACACGGACCGTTCAAGCACTTACACGGACAGGTCCACCCAAAAATACCCAAGTCCAACCCAACCAAGTCAAAACCTAACTCACACTCAAATTGAACACAAGTCCCACCCACCCAAATCTACCCCAAGTCCAACCCACCACAAGTCTAAACCTATCTATCCATCCATCCATCCATCTAACACAAGCCTCAAAAAATATTCACTTTTTCAATAAAAGCATAATTTTATTTTACAAAAAGTTTACAACTCATGTATCCATCTATCTATCCATCCATAGAAATGGACACTGACCTTAACACTGAAAATCTATCCATCCATCCATCCATCCATCTGACGTGTGTTGTATTACAAATTTATTAAATGTTTAAATTAGATTACCTTGTGTTTTACATTGCGGCATAGATGATTAGATTCAAAGAAGATTAAGTCAAGCAACCCAGGTGTCTGACATTAACCTTTTGTCTGTATGCACCTCCTGAACAGTGTCATTGTCCCAAGTTAAGCTATGATAATGTGAAGGTATGGGTGATACTGTCAGGCTGATTGGATTAGCATTTATGCATGTGAATGACACTGTTATGCTGATGAGATCAGGAAATCTCTATAAACGAGCTTACTCATGTAGGCTACTTCAATTACATGCTTTGTTCAACCTCAATGTAAATCCCTCCACCTAAATGTATATAAATTGCAAGGCAACGTTCCTTAGTTAGACTTGACTTGGATGACTATAGCGACACACAGCGAGTTCTCAATAAAGAGTAACTTCTGCTTGAAAGATATCCCAACATCTCCTGGTCTCTGCTTTGACCAAGGAAATGTTTCCAACAGTTTTGGCACTGTGACCCAGATAGAGCCACTCACCTGAATCCAGATTGAAACTTCAAGCTCAACAAAAATCTGACTGCATTCCAGACTAAATCTTCTGAATCCAGATTGAAACTTCAAGCTCAAAGATCTGACTGTGTTCCAGACTGAATCTTTCTGTACAGCCAAGGGTTGGAGAGTGCCACTCTATCCAAAAGAACCTTTAAGACCAGTACAAATTTGTTATCCTCTGCGCCGTCAGAGAAGAGTTAAAGGGTAACTAAACCCCTGGTCAGAGCCTGACTCCACCCACTGGCAATATTTGAAAAATGCTAGAAAAGTGGGCAGACCCCAGCGGAGATACAGGGGACGAACCGTGAGCGGGGGGGCGTGCACCTGTGAGTCCTGCTGTCAGACTGTCTAAAATGGAGAGTTTGCTCACAGGGTCGCAAGACGACGTAAATATGCATCTGATGAGTATTATCGAGTTGATGTCAATAGCGCGCGCTTTCTATATGCATATTCATATTTTGCCGCTGCTATGTGAAAAAATCCAGCAAAATGCGCCGACGCGTTTGTCGACCCCAGAGGATTAACTTTAGCCTAACCATAAATTGTGATTAAAATATATATGATCACTCACATCAAGACGCCGCTGCGGTGGTGGAGTCCATGCAGGATCGAGGAGCAGCGTTTGGCACTGCGTCGTTGTTCAGCGCGAGCTGTGTGGAGAAGCCCATTTCCACCTCTATTGCGTTGGAAAAGCAATTCCGCGTAAAATGCAGGTTTTACACTCACAGTCTTCCAGGCCAAGTGCATTCAATCACTGGCGCCTAATTTCCAAGTCTGCTGGAAAGCTATGCAGTCCAGCAGTGCTGTTGCACCCAGCAACACTACTACACCATAGACTGTACTACACCTACCACTGTACTAAATACAGATAAATCTACGCTAGCTCATCCAAGGGCGTGGTAGCTCGTACCAAGGGAGGGCGTGGTGAGCTGGAACCTACCTACGTCACGCAGTACCGCTTACGTCACGCAGTACCGCAACATCCAATAGGAAAATTCGACTGCAGTAGCCACCGTTTAACCTGAAGAGGGCAGCACTCAGACGTTTTTACACCATATATTGTAAAATTAAAACACTTTATACCCAATGTAACGAGGTTTGTTGTTATGGGAAGAAGGAGGCGGGAACCGGCGAACATTCAAACATTTTTAATCAAAATAAAACAAATACAAAATGAAAGTAAAAGCCAGCAGCCCCTCACGGACGACTGCTGGCAACACCAAACAGAAAACAAAACACAACATCAAATAAAATCAGGCCTGTCCTCTCTCGCTCTTCACTGTCGTCGCTCCTCCTTTATGCTTCCGCTCCTCCGTGAGAGATGCGAGACCGGTGCGTCGCGCAGGTGTCGCTCATTTGCAATCGCGCCACCGGCCTCGTGCCGTCCTCCCACGGCCCTCGACCTCGTCCTGCTCGCCACATACCCCCATCGCCCCTCGCAGGCCGGGGGGTACCACCGAGGCTGCGCCTACTCCCCCCCCCCCTCCCGTGGGGGGACCGATCACGGCGGCTGCGGTACCTGGGGGTATGGACAGACGAGGCGAGAGAAAAGGAGACGGAAGCATGAGGAGCGACAGAGACGAGAGAGGGGAGAGAGGAGAAACAAACAAACAAACAAAAAAAAATTCTTGATCCGGTTCCCGGACACACTGCCGCTCGGTCCTCAACCAGCTGAGAGTCACTCGCGGTGCCATGCGATGGCACTGGACATCCGTTGGGGGACGGCTCGACGCTCCTCCACCTCCTGGCGGACGGCGATGGCTCCTCCGATCGAGGGCAGCTGGCAGCGAGCCTCCCGTCCCCTGCTCCGCCCCCATCATGGCCGACGGCAACAGGCTCCGGCCCACGGCGAACGGGAGCAACTCCTCCGCTCCCTCGCGGATGGCAGCCATCCCTCCTCGACCCAGGAGGATGGCAGCGAGCTCTCCGTCCCACCAGATCTTCTTTCGATCCAGCACCATCGCCTCGGGCAGCAATCGGCGGCAGACGCTCCCTCGTGCTGCCCGACCTCCTCAGCACCGCGATACCTCCCAGCAGCGAGGGCTCTCCGACAGCGTGTCCCTCCTTCCTCCCGGGTTTCGGCACCAATGTAACGAGGTTTGTTGTTATGGGAAGAAGGAGGCGGGAACCGGCGAACATTCAAACATTTTTAATCAAAATAAAACAAATACAAAATGAAAGTAAAAGCCAGCAGCCCCTCACGGACGACTGCTGGCAACACCAAACAGAAAACAAAACACAACATCAAATAAAATCAGGCCTGTCCTCTCTCGCTCTTCACTGTCGTCGCTCCTCCTTTATGCTTCCGCTCCTCCGTGAGAGATGCGAGACCGGTGCGTCGCGCAGGTGTCGCTCATTTGCAATCGCGCCACCGGCCTCGTGCCGTCCTCCCACGGCCCTCGACCTCGTCCTGCTCGCCACACCCAAATGTCAAAAAAGTTACTCGAATCAATGAACAGCACTAATAAAGCCCCATTCTTACAGATCATTAACTAAAAAAAGTTGGTTTAGGGTTTAGTTACCCTTTAACAGACAGCTGTAGGGTTTGGTTAACTAAGTTATCCTCTAAAGTTTTCATTTAAAGATGAAATTTATCCTCTGTTCAGGCAGGGAAGATTAGCATTACAAGTTAATATTCGTTATCCTCTGTCTAATCAGGGAAGGTTGTTTAACAGACTAGTTTATCCTGGTTTATCCTCTGTAAAGTTAGGGAAGATTTATCCTCTGCTTTACAGGGAAGGTGATTTATCCTCTGTGTATTCAAAGAATATTCATCCTCTTTTCAACCAGGGAAGATTAGCATCATGTGCTAATATATTGTATCCTCTGTTTCAGGCAGGGAAGATTAGTGTAAAGTGCTAGTAATTTGTGTTATCCTTTGCTCTGGCAAGGAAGGTTAACAATAGTTGATCTGTGTTAACAGGTGTACCCTCTGTTGATCAGAGAAGTTTTAGTGTTTTTGATTGTGTGGTAACAAAGAAACTAACAAAATGTTTAGAAAAAATGCTAGACTGATCCCCACAACTGAAGAAGGCGGTCTTGCGACTCCTTTGTGGTCAGATAGCAAATTCAAATCACTGTTAGGAGTACAAATGAACCTAATAGTCACTGAAAAAGTTAGACAAGAACTAACACAGAAATATGAGATTCATCCAGACAAGAATTGGTCAGTACATGAGTGTAAAAAAGTACTAGGAGCAAGTATTCACAAGAACAATGTGAAAGGCATTATCTGCTGCCACAGAGAATTTGGTTTAGCACTAGCTACACAACAGTCTCAGCGTAACTCAGAGCTAGAGAAACAGAACAAAGAGCTGCGTGCTAAAGTATCCTCTTTGACTAAGAAATTAAACCGCAACTAGGTTGCAGAAAAAACTGATGTGGAAGAAGTTAATCAGCCTGATAACACTTATCCTGACTTACAAGCTTTCTTTGTAACAGATGTAGCTCTCCAATCAGTAACTGATGAGCCTGTAGATTCAGTAAAGGTATGTGGCGCTAGGAGAAGATCTCAGGGAACTGAGGGAACTGAAAGTGTTCCTCCCAACTCTTCTGTTGTCCAAATACAAACTGTTGCCAAAGCGCTAGGACCTAAAGATATAGAGAGACTATCCCAGAATTTACCGTCAAGACGCACACATTTTTCCGAATTTAGAAGAGCATTGTAAGGACCACCCATTGGCCCAATGACGGAGTCCAACGGCCTGGCGAAGGTATCATGAGTGTATGTCTTTTCAGCGCTCCAGTGAAGTTCACTTAATTTATTGGAATTTAGTTTTAGTATTATTTTAGCTCTATGCGTAATCCGACTCCAATTTTAAATGATAATCAAATTTAGATTGTATTTCTTATTAGAAAATGGTCATAAATATTGAATATGAATTAATTTAGATCTTTGATTATTCTGAGCATCTCATAATTTCAAATATTCGTTCACTACGGACCTAGTGTCATTTTGAGACGTCACATCGTGAATGTGCGCTCACAAACTAGCCAGTCCTGAAATAGTCAGAGGGTGCAGCGCAACCATTTTACCCTATGCGGCTGCTCACTGCAGACCCGTAGGTGTAATTTTTTATAATAGTTGCAGCGTACAACATGCTAGGTCAGGGAATAGTCAGAAATCGGAAGATCTTCCTAAGATGTGCCCCATGCTCCATTCAAAGTGCCTTCAGTTTGATCTATCCTGGACAAAGATTTGCGGAAACACCAGACTGCACTTTAGTCTACTAAAAAAATAATGATTTCTGGAAAATGCAGAATAAATCAAGATGTAGCCTAACATTTATTTGTCAGGTAAAAATATAGCATGCCAATTACACAAGTAACTGATTAAAAGTCAATTCAGAAATAATAAATACATGACATCATTTACTCATAGATGACTCTAAAAGTAAGTAATGCTTTCCTGACAGAGACACACAGTGATGTGTCAGGGCTTTCCAACAGGAAAAAACTGAAACAGCACTGTATGGGGGATGCCTGGTAAAGGGTCCCAAAGACTGCTCTGTCCCCTCGCCTTAAATACCCAGACCAGAAACAAAGGGGTTATACAAATATTGTTTAGAGTTGTTTGGGTCAATCCATGTACCCCAGGGGGTAGCACCTGGTTTCGGGAGATCTGGAAGAGACATCACCAGAGAGGAGAACAAGATTCTCCAACATTCTCAATCTTTCTCATTAAACCAATGACTGCAATGAAATTAAGACCATTTTACCAATCGCACTGAGACACTTAAAATGATACAAAACATGAAAAGGAAAAACAATAGATTCACAATATACATCATATGTGATATATAGACATTCTTAATGAACTTTCAGTGACTTAAGGAGGGAGAGGGGGGGTGAGCTGAAGTCAAACAAGGAGACAAGGAGATAAGTTTGGTCAGGGCAATGTTCTGTGCTCTGTCTTTGTTATCTGTTGTCCAGGGTGCACTTTATGGCTTTATAGCAGGGTGAGCTTGTTTTATCAGGAAAATCAGTCCTTACAGCATTGATCAGTAAAATGCATCTCTATGACATGTCGTTGGCAGAAGTTACACAGCTGATGTCACAAATTCTAACTGAATCTGAATTCAACAGTTTTGAGTCTGCTGTTACTTCTGAACTACAACATACCAGTAAAGGCGATTTGAGAGAAGGTGTTTTGAAAATTCTAAAGAACATTGTTGGACCAAACATGGACTGGTCAAAGATCACTAGTTGTGTACAGAAGAAGGATGAAACTGTCAGTTAGAACAGTAGGCACTGGGCCAAGACGCCCCAGAGGTCCCCCAGGCGGAGACTAGCAGAGAGGGGGCAGAGGGCCCAGAAGATGAGGAGACTGAGGCACAGGTCTGGAATTCATTCAGAAGGCATGAGAGCTCCGGGGACAAGTATAAGCTCAACAGTTTGACTCCACCCAAGGTCCAAATAGTGAATCCTACATCGTTGCGTTTGTCTCGGCGGCGCGATCGCAACGAGCCAAACTTTTTTTTATATGTAACGACTTTTTCAGGGTGAAGCCACAAAATGTACCCATCGGTACCATAATTCATAACTCATATTCGGTCTAAAAGTGTGAGGGAGCGTCGGACCAGGAAAAAAACACTTGATTCGTTGGCCTCACGGGGCGTACTTTCCAGGCGTGTGAGACTCACAACTTTCTGAGCCCTCTCTGGGATTCGCAAAAGGTTGAGCAAGCGCCCGATCCCACCGAGTCTGGTATCGTAGCGTCCGGCCCGCTCTCCTGAGAACATCGGTGTCTTCGATTTCGACGTACGCCTTGCGGGTCGATTTTTACGACGTTTTCGAGATTTTGGCCGTCACTCTAGGGAGAGAGTGACCGATCGGTGCGAGAGTAAAACCCGGGACAGGTCGCATTGACGTGGAATTTACTGCTTGTCGAAACGACACACATCAACGTTCTTTGGCTCGTTGCGAGCAGCAAAACACGAACTTTACAATGACATAAAGAATATGTATTCTGAGTTTTTTGAGTGTCACGATCCAGTGGCAAGCCCATAATCGAGGCCAATTTGACCCCTGCTCTCTCGGGCCTCGAACAACGCACAATAGTGAGCTTTGGCTCATGTGAAACTGCACAACACAAGCTTTCCGGTAATATAAGACACACTTTGATTGCACTTTGTTTTAAGGAAGAAGAAATAAATTCATACAGGCAGCTCTACCAAAACAGCTGCAGGCCCTGAAACAGGCTCAACTGTAAATCTCCTCTTTATCTATCTGAAAAAGACACATATTTGAAATCTACAAGTGTTAAGCTTTATTTTGATACAAACTAGATGAAAATAGCTTAGGATTTGGCTCATTTACAAAGATTTTGGTGATTTTTGTGGACCTACCACAACAAAGCTCTGAATGACCTCAAAAAGGCCTCGTTTGACCCCTGTTCTCTTGAGCCTATAGGAGACTCAGATTTTCAGTTGTGATACACCAAATTGTAGCTCTGAATCCACCCTTTTCATCAAGCCCAACCACATTAATTTAGCACAAAGGAAAAGCTAAAAAATAAGCACTGTTTTAAAGTAGTGCCCTTGCAGTTTTTAGTGAGTTTTTTCAACCCTCTCACTGTGTAAATACAGGGTTGTTTACTTGTTTTAGGAATGCTCTGGGGAGTAGTACAATCACGTATTAACCTTCTGTAGATTGTGCAAAATTGTTTTATGGGGAGAAAAAAATGTTTTAAAGTTGTCTGACATTCTAGAAAAATGCTACAATGTGAAAGATTTTTCAGATGCACAGGCAAAGATTACTTTGCTCCTCAGTTATCTTTGCTAGACGCTATATACAAACATGATTAATGCATTTAAAACTGGTTAATGTGTGGAAAGGCTTGGCTGATTCTTATTATTATTATTATTATTATTATTACAACAGCAGTTATATACATTTCCCTTATACAAAAATATACATGTACTATTTTCTTTTAATTTTCATATCACTAAAATATCTGCAACAGTATGCAAGCTAAACAACACAACCACTGTAAAGGCCTGGGGTACAGACTGTGAGATCCAAGAATGTTCCTTGCAAGATCCATCTGGAGAAATTCAACTTACTCTTTGGGAAAAACAAGTTTTACAATTGCAACTAGGTAACTCATACACATTCACCAATCTAAAACCAGACAGTACAACAGCCTTAAAGGAGAACTTGGTAGCTTTTTTAACTTAATAAAACTGTCTAGAAATCATTTGGATGGTTAAACAACCTGTTCTGGTGATATTGGTGACTTCCCAGGCGGAAAACCAACCTTGCAACTTGTTCACTACCGTCCCGGCAAGATAGAAATTGGAAGTCTCGTGAGAAGCGAAAGCGAGAACGAGAACGAGCGCGAAACACAAATCGCTTTACGGCAATTCGACATAAACACACACGCATGTATGATGTATTACCAGATTACCCACCTCGATAGACATAGCTCCACGCGATACAGTTGGCTTGCTCCGATCAAAACAAACGCACATGAGCAGCGGTAGAGAAGGGGAGGAGGCCGCCGCAAGATTTTTTACGACTGTGTTGTGAAATATACGCCCCACCACAGCTGTAGGGGGAGCTCGTGGGGAAAACATGCGACAACAAAAGGGAAAATCAGCGAAGAAGTGACTAGAGTTCGCTAGAGTTGCCGAGTTCTCCTTTAAGAGCCTCACAACAACCCGGAGAACAACCATGAAACCTATTGCACAGGACCAAGTGTTCCCACCTGGTCAAGGCCCTAAAATCAGCAAGGAACCATCTATACCTAATACAGTGGTGACACAGAAGCCAATAGGGGTGCAAATAAACATTAAAAAACAATGTCCAAAATGCCACAAATCACAAGAACAATTCAATGTCAAACAGCAATTTCACCGTTGCCCAACTTGCAAAATTCTACGGAGCACAAAAAGCTATATAACAAAATGCAACAGAATCATTGAAATACATCAAGATGGTCAAATAACTTCTCTTACAGTTTCAAACTCCACTTTGTCAAAATTCAAAACACCAGAACTTGACCTGTTAGCTTGTGATTCACAAGATATAGAAGAACTCTTGCTATCCTCAGATGAACTGACTTTAACATATAATAACAGCTTGGAAGTCACCAATATTGAGAAAACTTCATCAGCTCATCCCAGTGATGAGGATTTATTTGAAATTATAGATGAAACTGACCCTGTCCTCTGTATCACAGAGACACAAAGCACTCCAGAATCTCAGTCTCCAGTTAAAAGACCATCTGAGCCAACAACACCATCTTATTACACCAGCCAAAAAACCTTCGACTAAGAGTACTGTAAAGATGATAAAAAATGAAATGAATTTATCTTTGTAATGAAACGCACAACATGTGATGGTAGTGTGTGTGTATATATGTATACATGTTTTTTTTTGTTTTTATTTCATGGGCAATGTAACGTTCATGATTATAATGAAACGCACAACATGTGATGGTAGTGTGTAGGGGAGACCGGGTATGGTTGTAACACGGGGAGAGTTGTAACACCACCATTTCCACCAATTGGGGATAAGATAGGAGTCATGTGATAAGTTCAATGTTTACCTACTGTCTCCCTGACAACGCATGGTGGTTGTCAAGTCTGAAAACTGACGCAATCTGAAGTTAGAGAAAAAACTGATTTTTAGGTAAGAAAGTAAATTTTTTTGACCAAGACTATATTTTGTCTAGTATCTAAACTATTGCAGATAAATAATTTTGACTTATATTAGATTAAAATGTAGTTTCTTAGGCAAAATGTGATGCAGTTTTCCCCTGCTAATTTCAAACCAGTATGCTAATACAGCTAGCTAAACAGTGACTGACAGGGGTGGGGTGGGTTGTAACACTTCTTGAAAAAGTGTTACAACCATCCCCTATCATACAACTGATTGATTTTAATATTTTTATAGAATGCCTAGGCAGTGGAAAAGAAAGACAGACAGAGGTGTGACTGCCAGTCTTTTAAAAAAAGCATCAGATGAGGTCACAACCAAGGGCAAGTCAGTCAGATCAGCTGCGAAGGCACATGGGATCTGTCATATAACACTGAGCAGATACTGCAAATCACTGCAGAAGCTGAAAGACAAGGGGTCCAGTGATCTTCCCAGCGTAGGTTACCGGAGCAGCAATAGAGTTTTCTCTGAGGAGCAGGAGAAAGTGTTGGCAGAATTTTTGACTCAGGCAGCATATCTGTATTATGGATTGGCTCCACGTGAGGTAAGCAATATGAAAGGTTAGCTACTGGAGACCAGAGTATAATTGAATACTAGCATAGGTTCCAGATAAATAGATTTTTTTTTTTTTTGCTATATGATCATGTTTTCTATTTCACTTTCTTTTAGGTCAGAACGTTTGCATATGAACTGGCTGTAAAGTATGACCTCAAATACCCACAAACATGGGGTGAGAAGCAGATGGCAGGGCCTGACTGGTTCACATTTTTCATGAAGCAGAACCCCAACCTGTCCATGAGGAGTCCAGAGGCAACCAGCCTTACACGGGCCACAAGTTTTAAATCACATGAATGTGGAACGTTTCTTCAACAGCCTCGGACAGGACATTAAGAGATACAGCTTTGATGGGAGTGATATATGGAACATGGACGAAACTGGTGTAACCACAGTTCAGTCACCAGACCGTGTTGTTGCACGTCGTGGAGTTATAGTTACTGAAGCAAAAATTGTTACAACCATACCCGGTCTCCCCTATATATGTATACTTTTTTTTTTTCATGGGCAATGTAACATTCATGATGGTAATTCCATTTTCTTTTTATAATGAATGTCAAATATTGATTAAATGCATGTTCTTAAACTATTGAAATAAGGTTAATTTTGTTAATTATTGGTTACATTTCATGTTCTGTAATGCTACAAATTAATTTTTTCTCATGGCAAAGCTTTGTTAAATTAACGTTTAATGTCTTTTTCTTTTCTTTTTTCTTCAATTTTTATTAAAGCAAATGTGTCAACTCTTGGAATATGTGACCTTTATTTCATGGGCTTATCTTACATTTGAAAAGTTGCATGAATGCTTATAGCCATTCTTAACTAGGCACTAAGTTCCACAAACCATGCTGGAAAAAGCAAGTAGTGTAACCATAAGTGTCATTGTGAATAACTAAAGAAACCATTAGTATTTGTTTCTATATGCATTTAAATATACAACAATAGTGCTTTAAAATCTTCTACTTAAACAGCCCCCTCTTATTTGCATACTTTATCCAATGTGCTCAAATGTGTTTAAACTAAAAATAACTATTTTTAATTCACATTTAAAAATAAGCTCTTATAAATAAGAGTTAAGATGACAGTACCACGAAATAAGTGTGTGGTCACATGACTAAACTACTAAAAAATGTTAGACCTGCCCAGAAATCATGTCAACATCTTAAATTTGCATGATAAATGAACGTACTTCATAATAATACCATATTTTCAGATTTTGATTAAACATTACCACAACAAACACATTTTTTATTCCTGAGTATTAACTTGCACAGATTAATTGTTCACCACAAGACAAGTTTATGTGTTAAAGTTAATAGGGTCAATTTTGATTTCATGTCAACTTTAAAACCAAAAATAAAAAGATGAAAAACTAGCCTACTTGTTTTTCCATTATTTATTTCCTGAACTAAAATTGAAAAAACGAATAACGACGGGTTTTCTGATTTTCTGATTGTGCTCAGATCAAAAATAGAAAAAAATTTCTTACTGGATTAGACAAATTTTAATTTTGATTTTTAATTTTTAATTTAACACCTTAGGCATATATCAAGGAAATCCTTTTAAACAGATCAAGTACTATTGTGGTAACAGATTACAGCCATTTTAATAAAGGTGTGAATAGCAATCATGCTTCATTCGCTTACAGTTCGACTTTTGAACTTTATTCCTTTTTTTATTATTATTTATTCGGGACACACACATACACACCCACAAGGTTCTATTCAGCAACCGCTTAAAATACACTCGGTGTTCACCCGCTTTATTTCCCGACCTGACGGGTCTGCAAAATTTAGATCTCGTTTCCAGAATCTCACATTCAAATGTCTCTAACGGAAAGGAGGAGATTAAGTAGCCTATAATAATTATAAATGCTATACAAAAATTGTGTTTGTGTCAATATAAATTAGGCTATTTTAACATTGTATTGTCAGCAGACGAAAAAAATGCCACAGAAAATGTATGAAATGTAAATAACATAAATTAAATAGGACAAAGCCTTACTCAAATTTCTAAGCAACATAAACGAAAATCATATTGCCCTACTGACAAATGAAGTAGGCTATTTTCTGCCGAACTATTTCAAACATTCTTGCAAAAAAAGAATGTTGTTGACTGATGGTTTCAGTACCAAACAGCTCCTCAGAGCTAGATGTACAGGTGGTCAGAATTAAGTGCGGATACGCTGTCAAAAGATGTCGGGAGTGGGCTATTGTCAGTCAGACCGCCCGCTCCGTCCAAAGTACACCAGAGTTCTGACCGCTACCACCTTTTGACACGCGAATGGACACAAAGTGGTCAAGCGTATAACTAGACGCGGCAGACGCGAATTTGACGCGCTATTCGCGTCCGGTGTGAACGCAGTTATACTTTAAAATGTAATCCCGCGCCGCATGATTCCCTATGGGCGTTTCACACAGTATGCGGCGGTGAAATCGCCGCACGACTACGGCTTTTCTCAAGTATAGTGGAATTTTGTGCAGCATTTTTAGGACTTCCAAAATAATCCGGCGGGCCAGAAAATATTGCTGGCGGGCCAGTTGTCGTTCCCTGCCATAGACTGTCATGACATTCAGTGTACGAAGACAGACACAGAGGCAAATGGAGTTTCCACTGCACAGTGTGCCCTGCGAGAGAAATAAAAAATTCTCCAGGATCTATCATACATATGTGTGGATCATGAGTTGTTGCTAAATGCAACTGCAGTCATTCATGAAATTACAGGAAAGATGACATTCTTTGTCCCAAAAGAAGACTCACTACCTCTTCTAAGCAAGCAAGATGACAAGCTGAAACTGCGTGTACTTCCAACCCGGAAAAGAAAAGGAAAGGTGAAAGGCAAAAAAAAGTAGAATTGAGAAAAGAAACAGTGGTAAGGTTACTATGGGAAGGACTGCTGTCTGCATCCATGTTAACATGCATCATTCAATGCAACTTTTTTTTTTATGTTGTACGTGACACAGGGGACCAGTCTAGTTTTTTGAAGGAGAACTTGTTGACAGACTTTGCTGCAATAGATTTGCCAGGTGAGTAGTATATTAAAGTTATACATTTAATATACTGCAACTATATTGATGTAAATTGTTTAGGTGTGTTATTGCAATTTGCAATTGCAATTGTGAAATTTAGAATATGGTATTATTTGACAGAGGCTGAGACACTTCTGGCAGAGCTGAGCAAGCATGAGATTGAGGTAGACAGTGGAGTTAGATTGTCTGTCTGTGGACACTGGACAGGTGTTAAAGAGCAGTGATTTTGAATCTCTGAAACATCCTCACTGGTTAAATGATAAGGTAGAATTAAGTATCATGATAGGTCAAAATGAAAGAAAAAGGTTGAAATCTTCAAAACTAAGTTTCTTTACTGTTTGTCACAGGTTATAAATGCATATTTGGACACGTTGACGCTCGAAAACAACACAGAAGCCAACACTGGCTACCGCTGTTTCAATATTTCTACGTACATGCCTGTGCTCTGGGAACGTGACAGATTTGATGTCTGGATGTTTGAAAAGGTGATTATGACTAGTGTAAATCTTACAGTATATACATTTTGCTATGTTAAAGGGATAATTCCCCCCAAAAATGAAAAATGTGTCATCTTTACTCACCCTTATGTTGTTCCAAACCCGTTTGAGTATCTTTCTTTTGTTGGACACAAAAGATGATATTTTTAATAATGTTGGTATCTACTGACGGTAGTCAGTGACTTTCTTTTTTGTGTTTAGCAGAAGAAAGAAATTTATACAGGTTTGTAACATAAGGGTGAGTAAAGATGACACATTTTTCATTTTTGGGGGAATTATCCCTTTAACACAGGTAGTACACCTACTTTGTCATGTGAACATAGAGGCAATATGCATTCCTTTTCATTAGTATCTAAAAATTTAAATGCTTTTATTGAAAAATTGAATTGAAGTGACATTCAGAAATTGTTGCATCAATGGTTCTATCTGCTTTGGGTATTTAAAGGCATGTTTAATGAGTCTTTATGATTAGTTAACTCAAAAATATTATTTCAAACCCATATGACTTCCTTCCTGGAAACACAAAAAAATGTCAGACTGTTGCCATTCAGTATAACAATTTTTTTTTTCTCTCCATAGAATGAAAGTGAATTGCAACCATTTCAGTTTTTTTTTTTCTTGATGTACTTGCTGTATTGTGAACTCTTCGCGCCTAACAACGTCCTTCAGCCTTGACTTATTCACGATACAGCACTAGACTCAAGTACCTTATTGCTTTTATAAAATGGTTACATGGTGCCTGTTCTGAGATGGCTGTGAATGGTGACCCAGCTTTTGATTGATGATTTCTGCCACACAATACAAATATTGGACTGGAACTAACCTTTTTAAAATTCGTTCCAAGATGGCGTTCTCCCAAATGAAGTGGATTTTCCTTCCAATCCATGTGAGGGGCAATCACTGGATACTTCTGGTAGCAGATGTTCCAAATATGGAAGTATCAGTACTGGACTCATTTTCAGGGAACAATGTCACATATGTTGATATGTGGAGGTAAGATAAAGGATTTTTACAAATTGAGTAATGTTACTGTACATGTTTTTTTTAAATCATAGTTCTGTTGGAGTGAAAATATGTACAGTATGACACTACACTAAGTTCTGCTTGCTTATCGGCCATCATATTGATCTTCATATTGGGCACGTTTGTTGAGGTTCAAGTGCGAGTGTCCCCGGCGCGCCCCGCGTATATCGTATCATCACAGTGCATGATATAAAACAGAAGTGCAATATATACTTTTTTATTATTTTGGCACTATTATGCACAGCAGAGTGAATGACACGTGGATCTATAGGTTGTGTGAAGGCAGCTTTCTGCTACTTGCAAACAGACTCTTTTATAGAGATGGCTAATTTTGCAAGCCATTAATTTGCCACTCTGATTGCACACACTGTGCACGCTCACTCTCGCTCATATCCAGGGAAAATCATCGCCAGTATCATGATCATGTGTTTTGACGTCGTCACTTAACTTCCAGTTACTTTACTTCCTGAACAAGTGTGCACCTGAGTTGCTTTCACATTCCCGTGAATCACGCCACAGTTCCATTGCTACCAAACTCAGACCACCTCCTACAGGTAGTCTCTGGTTCGACACCCTTTGTATGACTGATTTCACATTACCAATTTTTCATTGAAAAAAACTTGAATGAAATTTAAGTCCTTAAACTGGCTCAAACTGAGTGTCGAGTCTGAGGAGGGTTGTCCGACTCCGGTTCAAACTGAACACCGCTACTGAGAGTTTCTGATATTTTCAGTGCGTCCTCCTGACTGAGGAGTATGAACTCTTGAAGCCCCGCCCTCTTCTTGAAAGTTTTAAAGGGATAAACACAGAAACAGCAAGCTACATTTTTTGCAAAAAAACTAATTTGAGCTGAAACTTCATTTACACACTCTGGGGACATCAGAGACTTATTTAACATCTCCTAAAAAGGGGCATAATAGGTCCCCTTTAAGTTGAACTAGGCCACATTAGAAATACTCATTTTTACCTTGTAAATAATTGAATGAATGGTGGTCTCTGCTCTGCATCACAAAAAGATGGAAACAATTGTGGAGCCTTTGTACTACTGGTAAGGCATTACAAAGCTTTATAGTCAGAGCTTTGAATGCAACTTTTTTGTGGCATTCAATATTTTAAATTTATCTGTCCAGAATGCTCTTGCCCTGACCAGAGGTATCAGTCCCAGCCAAATGACACAACACCATGCAGTGCAAATGAGGAAGTTTGTGTGCCAAAAACTCAAGCAAAATGCGTTATGCTAATATTTGTACTCTTCTTTCCCCGAGTGCTTTTCCTACTTTTTGGCCCCTCGCATCCCTTCAATTCTACTCCCCTTCCCAAATTTTTTTGTAAATCGTATATTTTATTTATTTATTTATTGTAAACATATTTTCCCCTTAAGTATATATTAATATATAATATGTTGGTTCCCTTGCATATTGTAAATAAATCGTTTGTTTGCAATGATTTGTTCAAAAATGCGTCATTGCTTTGTAACCTGGTAATGACAGGTGTTTTTGTATGTTTTTGTCTAAGCCAGCAGATGTGATTGAGTCATTTCTTTTTTTTAAACTGCTCTCTAGAAACTTTACTTTTGCATGAACAGTACTTTTAATGTAGCTAAACAGGAATACAATGTTAATATAGTTAAGATTTATTACTAATTTTATTACAATATCACTAAAATAGGTCTGACATCACACCAGTGAAATATAATTTCATCTCAAATTACACTGTGAAAAATGTAAGCTGTGTTAAAGTCAATGGCTTCCAACATTCTTGTTAAACAGAAGAACAAGTTTAGAACAACTTGAAGGTGAGTAAATAAAATAAATCAATACTTTTATTCAGCAAGGATGCATTAAAATTATCAAAAGTTACAGTAAAGACATTTATAATGTTACAAAAGATTCTTATTTCAAATAAATTAAATTTAACTTTCTATTCATCAATAAAAATAAATAAATCGTACACAACAATTTTCACGATTGATAATAAGTAATGTTTTTGAGCATCAAATTAGCATTAGAAAGATAACAAATCTTACCGATCCCAAAACTTTTGAATGGCTGTGTGTGTGTGTGTGTGTGTGTGTGTGTGTGTGTGTGTGTGTGCGCGCGTGTGTGTGTACTTGTCTACCTATCTAAGTGGGGACCTTGGTGTCGTTACACACTCACAAACAGGGGACCGTCGAGCCAAGTGGGGACTTTTTTCAAGTCCCCTGTTGGTCATGCTTTAAAACATGTTAAAATCAGCTAAAACACGCTCTGGTGAATTTTTTTCATTTTTGACCAAGTGGGGACCTACATGTGTGTGTGTGTTTAAGTCCATACTCAGCAGCGCTCCTGTAGGCTGGAGCAGGAACTGCAGTGGCCCATTAACACACGTCGTTCACACTTCTCTATTGTTTGAATGGCTGCTGTCCTAGAGGCTCTGAGACTGTAGAGCTGCTGTTTAACTGGCGGCTTAGTTCAGGAGCTTTATAATAACTCCACGCTATTATTCATTAGTTAAGAATTAGTAAACAGTTAATTAATTTATAAAGAATTAATATACATTAATAAGCAGTTTATAAATACAGCTATAAATGCTTTATTTCTGTTTTAAAATCAGATCAATAATGTGTTTAATAATTGTATTTTCATACTTTTTTAATGATCAATTTATCATTTCTAAATAAAGTATAGGATCATTTACAAAGCAGTTATTTAGGAGTTGTCAGTGGTTCATAAGATAACCTACAAAGTGTGAGTAAATGATTAAACTATTTAAATGTACATTCATACATATTTATTATTCAGACATATAGTAATAGTTCCTTAGTGTGTTAATAAATGAAAATAAAATAAATTTCTACTGTAATGCAGGTAGTTATAAAGCATTTAGTAGTGGTCAGTTCACTGTTTTTGTGAGCTCATCTAAAGTGAGGACTAGTTATGCCTTGTAAAACATTTATAAAGGAGATTTAAAGGCTGTTAATATTTCTATGTTCTCTATCGCTGTGTTGTGTTTGTTTTCTTTTTCTGTTTAGAAGAAAACTTAGTCTTTAAATCTCCTTTATAAATTATTTACAGGGCATAACTAGTCCTCACTGCAGATGAGCTCACAAAATAGTGAACTGACCACTACTAAATGCTTTATAACTACCTGAATCTACTACATTTACTTAAACTTTCTAAGTGATCTTATTAATCACTGACAACTCCTAAATAACTGGTTTAAAATAACGCTATACTGCATTTAGAAATGATAAATTGATAATTAATAAAGTATGAAAATAAAATTATTAAACACATTATAGATATGTTTCTAAATCAATAATACAACATTTAAAGCTGTATTTATAAACTGATTATTAATGTCTGCTTTATTATTTAACTGTTTATTGATTAACTAATGATTAATAGGATGCAGTTATTATAAAGGGTTACCATATATATTATATTTTTCATAATATAACTTCAAATATGCATTATATATATATATATATATATATATGCCAAGAGGGATCTGCAACTCAATGTTATAATTATAATGCAGTTATTGTTATATAATTAAGATATTAATAATATGACTGATAGTATTGGCTGCCTATTAAATAAAATATAATTTCTACTCTTAAAAAAAAAATCAACAGACATGTCCTTATTTTTTTTTTTTTGTTTCCTTTGTTTCTAGGATGTTGATGTACAGAGATAGTCAGTGTTTGAAATATTGCTCAATTTAAATGCAACCAAACATGTGTCGCTCGTTACCATCCAACAGTGGACCCTTCTTTAAGATCAAATTCAAAACTTTTGAGTTGACTTGCTGCATCTGGTCATTTTGAAGAAACACAAATGAAATACATTTTTTTTCATAATATAACTTCAAATATGCAAAAAAAAAAAAAAAAAACTTAAACATGCCAAGATGGAATCTCAACTCTGAACAATCTCTACAACAGTGGACTCACAATAGCCTGCAATGGAGCTGTGTGTGTGTGTGTGTGTGTGTGTGAGTGTGAACAGTTCAGTCCGTCTTTATTTTGTAACTATAAGTATATATATATATATATATATATATATATATATATATATATATATATATCATAGATACTTTCATAGATACTTTGTATGCTTGGTTATGCAGTCCCTAACAATTTACTTGCCATTGTTATGTGCCATTGCACACACACACGTCTATATTACTAACAGACCAATGTCGTTGTACACTGGCCAAGTGAGGACTTTCTGAACGATCTCTACCTATACAAGAGGGGACTTTCATAGCCTGCAATGGAGCTGTGTGTGTGTGTGTGTGTGTGTGTGTGAACAGTGAAGTGAACTGGCAGTGAAGTCTGCCTTCATTATCTAACTATATATATGTAGTATATTATAGAGTATATGATATATTATGCCTTTTTTCATTCATAACATTATTATTTTTTTAGCTAATGCTCATTTTCTCTCTTCATACACTCTTAAAAATAATGGGCAGGGTTCCCACGGGTCCTTGAAATCCTTGAAAGTTTGTGAATCTGAAAACAAAAATTCAAGGCCCTGGAAAGTTTTTGAAAATAAACATACATAGATACAGGGGCCCGTTTCAATAAGGAGGTTCAACCAACTCTTAAGTTAAAACTTGAACTCTGAGTTGACTTACCCTGAGATGGGAAACTCTGAGTTTTTGATTTCAGAACTGCTGAAATTAGTTAGGTCAATCAACTCTGAGTTGACCTACTCTGAGTTAAGCGCGTGCACCACAACTATAAAAAGCCATTATCAATGGAGCACAGATATTATGAGTCACCATGGCAACAGCGGCAGACAAAAAGAGGTCTTCATATTTCTCACCAGTACGAACATTATTACTGTAATTTTACAGTATTAGAACATTAATAGTGCAATTTAAGTAAAGGGATTACTCTTAATTCATCTGTAATTTAAAGTAAAATCTGATGCAATTGCATTAGACAATAGAACAATTCTGTATATTTAACATACATTTTTAAAAGGTATATTTTAATGTAACCTTCTCCCTCTACACACTTTGGTCAATTCAAGAATAATTTATGCAATTGTATATTGTTTATTTGAAAGCATTAAAAGTGCAGTTTCTTGTCTCTCCTTGTATTGTTCAAGTGGTCGAGGTTGATATGGGATTTAGTAATTAGTAATAAGTAGACCAATACTTTCTAAAGATAGTCATTATTACATTAATCTAATTACACCGTTGAAGATGTCATTTGTAGTTAGTAATACAAGTAACTTACCCAACTGTTATAATATCAGAGGTGAAACTGGAAGAACAGTATGTTATTCAACCTAATTTTAATTTTCATGTAGGAGCAATCCTGCAGGTATTAAAAGAACATGGCAGCAGCTGAAAATTAAATATAAAAACATAATTCAGTCAAGTAAGGCTTGAGCACATCATGGGTGTAGGCTACCTGACTTTACAAACATTTGACATATTAAATTACTAAATAGCATTCAGTGTCTAGCAGTGCAGCAGCATTTTTGGCTGAGGGAATTCCTGGAGGGACTTCAGAGCCAGTCACTCCCGAAGATCCAAGGGCCTTCATAAAATATAAGAGGTTTACATGTGTGTTATTTTTATATAGGCTATTTTAGAGGCCTACAGAGGTACCGGTAATGTTAATATTATGTGTCTACACATCAAACAATCTACACATTATGATTATTTCACATTTTTATGTGGAGTAGCCTATAGAATCTAAGTTTAAATCTAAGTATAAACGGGTATTCTTCTCTCTCCCCGCGCCCCCAGAGTGTGGAAGAACAGCAGGAGGACGGTCCAGCAACTTCTGGTGCACAGATGAACACAGTTCAGTGATTTCCAGTAAATGCCACAGTTTAATTCTGTAGAATTTGTTTAGAACTACATTATATAACTCTAATCTACTGTATTTTCAGTTGCCAGTTAAGGAGTTATATAGACTTCATCTTATTTAAAAAAAAAAAAAAAAACAACCTGCATTAAAAATAGCAATATTTTATTTATTAATAAAAGATTAATTTTATTAATAAAAATGTACTGAAAGAATGAATGAGGTGTTTAAACACTGCTTCCTCTTTAAAAAAGGGGAGGAGACCGAAAGAAACTCAGGGTTTACTGAAGAAAACCTGCTCCAGACCAGGTTAGGTTCACAGAGTAAGTTACCATGGTAACTGACTCTGAGTATAAGTTACCTCTCTTTCAGAAACGGGCTTGACTTACTCTGCTTTCTCAGGTTTAAAATACCTCCCATTCTGAAACAGAAAAGTTTCCCTCATTTCAGGGTTAACATACTCAGAGTTTTCACTTAACCTCCTTTCTGAAACAGGCCCCTGGTCCTTGAAAGTGCTTGAATTTATTTTGTGCAAGATGTTTTCTGGAAGAAATTCCATATTATTCCCTCCGGTCCGCTAATGTGTTATTTCACCAACACTTTGTGGCCTATGCATACTAGCTTGCTTGATTCATGTTAGAAATGCGTATTTACGTGTTACGTTAAGTGTTTCCCGCGTGATGTACTTTGTGTTGTACGTTGCCATGACAATCAAGAGCACAAAACTACTATGATGGTACCTCAACAACAACAAACGTGTCCCTACATTAAGTCCTTGAATTTGGGGGTATTGGACCCAACTTGGGTTGTTTTGTAACCCAACCGCTGGATCAATATTGCACCTGGGGCCTGTTTCAGAAAGGAGGTTAAGTGAAAACTCTGAGTATGTTAACCCTGAAATGAGGGAAACTCTTGAGTTTTCTGTTTCAGAATGAGAGGTATGTTAAACCTGAGAAAGCAGAGTAAGTCAAGCCTGTTTCAGAGTACACTCTTGGTTGAGAGTTTGGTTGAGTACACTTTATAACACTATTTGTCATAATTTCTGGTGTATTGAGTAGGCGACTTACAACTGTCTGGGGTTCTGTTGGGACAGGAGGCTCCAAAAGACAGATATTACCATCAGAATCTGTTGGGACCAACAAAAAACCCAACCCAAAGTAAAATAAATGGAAATATCAAAAATAGCCTATATAAAAAATAACACACATGTAAACCTCTTACATTTTATGAAGGCCCTTGGATCTTCGGGAGTGACTGGCTCTGAAGTCCCTCTAGGAATTCCCTCAGCCAAAAATGCTGCTGCACTGCTAGACACTGAATGCTATTTAGTTATTTAATATGTCAAATGTTTGTAAAGTCAGGTAGCCTACACCCATGATGTGCTCAAGCCTTACTTGACTGAATTATGTTTTTATATTTAATTTTCAGCTGCTGCCATGTTCTTTTAATACCTGCAGGATTGCTCCTACATGAAAATTAAAATTGTTGAATAACATACTGTTCTTCCAGTTTCACCTCTGATATTATAACAGTTGGGTAAGTTACTTGTATTACTAACTACAAATGACATCTTAAACAGTGTAATTAGATTAATGTAATAATGACTATCTTTAGAAATTATTGGTCTACTTACTAATTACTAAATCCCATGTCAACCTCAACCACTTGAACAATACAAGGAGAGACAAGAAACTGCACTTTTAATGCTTTCAAATAAACAATATACAATTGCATGAACTAAGTGTGTAGAGGGAGGTTACATAAAAAATATACCTTTTAAAAATGTATGTTAAATCCACAATTGTTTTATACATAATTGTTCTATAGTCTATGCATGAGCCTATTTAATGTAATTACATCAGATTTTATTTTAAATTACAGAAGAATTAAGAGTTATCCCTTTAATTAAATCACAATATTTAGATTACTTGGTAATTAATTACACCCAACAACACTGTATAACAGTAATTCCTCTTTTTGTCTGGCACTGTTGCCATGTTGACTCATAATATCTGTGCTCCATTGATAATGGCTTTTTATAGTTGTGGTGCACGCGCTTAACTCAGCGTATATCAACTCAGAGTTGATTGACCTAACTAATTTCAGCTGTTCTGTAACCGAAAACTCAGTTTCCCATCTCAGGGTAAGTCAACTCAGAGTTCAAGTTTTAACTCAGAGTTGGTTGAACCTCCTTATTGAAACAGGCCCCAGACCAGTAGTTATTTTGACCCAGCAAGATGGGTCGGTCATATTTAACCCAGCAGATGAGTTAAATATTCTAACCAAATGCTGGGTCAAACTAATTACAATTATGGGTTGATTTAACTACGTACTTGTTATAAAGTGTACCCAAATTCTGGGTAAAATTAACCCAAATGCCAGATTAATTCTAACATTACAGTACAATTTGAGAAAATAAATTGCAATAGACTACCCATAGCTATAAAACTGTTAAACTACAAACTTAGAACAGAATACATGCTAGATGTATGCATATATTATGCAATAAACACTTAAACAATACAAAAACAAAACAACAATGGAATCTCTGAATTTTTTTATTATAGAACATTAATTAATTGCAACAATATAGTGGAACTGGTGCAGTTCATATAAAAAATATAGTGGAACTGGTGCAGTGGAGATTTGCATGCCTTGGCCTCATGGAGGTACTCCACCATGGTTATTCCAGGCTAAAAAAGAAAGAATACAAGAGAGCGAGAGTTAGAGAGTGCAAGTGAGTAAGGACCAAATGTCTACCGACTACTGTAGTATAATTAAAATTTAGACATTGTGAGGACCATTTTCCTGGTCCTCACAAGAGAAATTGTTTTATGATAAAGTCTAGTTAGCTTTACAATTTGGAAAAGATTCGGTGCATTTATAATTTAAAAAGTTTAACTGTAATAGTCTACATCTCATTGCACAAAACAAAATATTTTTTGATTAAGTCTTAGAGCATATAGCTCACATTACAGAAAACAATTTAAAAAAAAACGATTCAGACCTCAATTGACCTAAAAAGCCATAAATTGATTGATGATATATCATTACAATAAACATGCTCAGAAAACGAATGTGGCCCACCTATCTGACTATCCTTTCTGGCCAATGGGCAGCGGGGGGTTAGGTGGTCAGATAGATGGGCCACAAATGCTTTGTAGATTTAGAAAACTTCTTTAGAGTCAACCTCAGAGTCAGATCCAAATGGGTTAAAATACAAAAGTGTCAACTTTCTGATAATTATGTTAATTTCTGCACTCAATACTTTGTTGGTGCCTGTTTTAGAACAAATTACTGCATCAGTGCGGTGTGGTACACAGGTCACCAGTAGGACTGCAACGATTCATCGAGTTACTCGATTTATTCGATTACAAAAATTCCTCGAGGCAAAAACTCTGCCTCGAAGCCTCGTTAAATTCCTATGACGCGCACTATAAGCGCAGGGATCTGATGGTTTCACACGACCGTTGTTCAGTGTTCAGGAAGCACCATAGCGCGTGATACATTTTGAATTTAGTTGGCGCGATGGCGGAGAGTAAAGACGTCCATAAATTGCAGAGAATGTTTAAAGTTTGGGATCGCTTCCTTCCAGTGTCGCTGAAATAAGGTAACGATTCTGTCCCCCGCATTTTTTTTTTTTGACCCAGCGCCAATATTTCCGCCGGTGCCTAAGCCTATACATTGATGTTCGCTGATTTTAATCCCATACTGTATTTGCAGTCATGTCGTGATGCGGTTTGACTAGATATGATGTTTAGCTTTGATGTTTTTAAGTAGTAAACGTATTCACGTTCAATTGCAAGAGAGTATAGCCTAAAAAAAGAACCCCTTCACACACACACACACACACACACACGCACCCTCGTCTCTCTCACGCCAGTCAGACCAATTGCGGCAATGCATCACATATGCTTAAACTTTTATGTAGCCACGCTACAATAATTTCAGCATGCATTACTGTATACACCGGGACGTGATGGAGGAACATTGTATTGCAGTCTTTGCGAGACCTTGTTTGTAGGCTGTCACGTCTGCCAAATAGTTATACAGACAACAACAAAAAATTCACTCGTACTTTTGGGGAAGACATAATCGGCTACCAAAGTAATTGAGCATAGAACATTTTCAATTAACAAAAAAATATAATACTACAAAACGTGCTAATATACTTCAACTAGGCTAAGTGAAAAACAAAATGCTGCTCTTTTTCTATTTAACAAAATGCATAATTGCAATAAAACATTCCCCTTTTCAAAGCTACACTTATTTTTTTTTTATAAATTGTATACATTGTGTACCTGTTTGGCTAAATATATCTTATATTCATTTTATTTATTTTTGTTCTCTCGTGGGTAATTTGCAGAAGGTGCAATCCTTTTTTTTGTAATGTTGTATTAAGAAGACAAAACTAAGGCCAAATGGCCTTTACTATTTAAGTTGTATTCATAGTTTTGCATGTCATAGGCTTCATGTTTTACAGTATAAAGTTGACTTAACTGTATTGTTATATTGTTGGCACTGGCACTTATAAACACTAAATGGGTAAAAAGTACAATAAATAGGCTTACGGTAGTTTTGGAGTCAAATGTTGGAGTTGGAATAAATACCTCTGTTTTTTTTTTTTGAGAAATAAAAGCCAAATGCTTGATCATTTTACAGCCACATCATTTTCGTTATGCATTATTTGTTTTGGTTGTTTAAAAACACTCATTTTTATTTATCCCATTACTCGATTAATCGATCGATTAAGTGCTAGATTAATCGATTACAAAAAGAATCGATAGCTGCAGCCCTAGTCAGCCTGTGGCACTGCTGAGGTGTTCTAGAAGCCCAGTATGATTTGATAGTGACCAACTTAAAGGAGAACTCCGGTCAATTTTAACATTGAGTTAATTTTTTGTACATTTGGAGTGCTGTCAATACAGAGAACAACGACAAAAATCGATGTTGCCTACACCGTGTTATCCTCTTTTTAAAATTTGCACCCTGTTGACTTCAATGGGGCAATAGTTAAACCTGCTTTTAGCCTCTTAACATCCTTGATGTGTCATTACAAGTGCACAGCCATGTGAGTGATTCCTTCAGAGTGAACACGGGTCAATCTGACTGCAGTAGATGTGAATAAAAATGATGTTATTTAAGCCAGTGCAAATACCTGTATTTACATCCTGTTTTCGGTCAAAGTCCACAGTAATCGATTGTCGAGTTCACGCGTGTGATCAGAGGTACTAAACCTATGCGCGTGAACTCGACAATCGATTACTATGGACTTCGACCGAAACCAGAAAAAAAACTCTGCTATAAAGCCAAAACAATCTCTGTTACCTTAAATTATACGCTTATCTCTGTAAAGCTGCTTTGAAACAATCTACATTGTTAAAAGCGCTGTATAAATGAAGATGACTTGACTTGACTATTGACAGCACTCCAAATGTAAAAAAAAATTAGCTCAATGTTAAAATTGACCGGAGTTCTCCTTTTAGCTTATAGAACAGCCATTTTCCGAATACTGTCAGGCTATATTTGATGCCTGTCCCCAAAAGTATAGTAAAAAAACACCTGGATATGCATGTGTGCGTGCACAGTCTTGAGCTCAGATATGTTGATAAAATGAATAAAGTTTCCCCCTTTAGATGTGCTTGAGGACTTACAACCTTATGGTCGATGAAGGCCAAGCTGCATTCCTGAATGGTGTGGCAAACCACTTTCGCACCGCAGCCATGGCCAACTCTCCAAGTTGTAGGTGGAAGCAAGGCTGGCAGCTGCCTCAGGGTGATTTCCCCAACACCATCTGTAAGACATAGGTGTCAATACTATGTGGAATGGCATACCTGTGATTTCACAATCCCTGCAATATCGTCGCATAAATATCCTGCATATTCCATCGCATTTAAGAAAACGTGCCACATAATCAAGTATTTTTGCCCGCAACAATCACAAAAAAACTCTGCATTTTTCTGGAGGGACTGGTTAATGTTATTAGTTACACCGGTACCGCTGTGTTGACTCTGCTGTGAAAACTTGTCATTTTTTGTACCCAATTAGCATAAAGAGGCTGACAGATTTATTTAACTATTCCTATGATGATATCACTCACTATTCTCTATTCACTAAGTCACTATTCTGACCAAAATTGTGTGAAAAGTTTTTGGTAAAAAAAACTTCAAAAATGTTGGAAAGAGGAATGCTAATATATTAATATATTATATTACGAATATATTACCTGGTGTTAATCCATCCAGGGGCAATGTCAGCTCTGTCTTGCCAGGTACAGGATCTTCTCAGCATAGATGGGTAGCCATGTTTCAAACAACTGTGATGCAGCATCCCAATGCAGGACAAGAAAGTTCTGTGCAATCTATAAAATAGAAAACACATTTTTAAAACCAATTCAATGTAGCACACTAATAAAACGTTTTAAACAATGCATCCTCATATTCAAGATCATATTTCCCTACACCTACCATGCCTTTGGTCATCAGGCGAGGGAACTCTTCGAGGATCTGATCGATGGTCCAATTGTAGTCCCTAATCCACTTGGCCCTGTAGACTGCCGTGTTTTGCATGTAGGTCTCTATCTGGCTGAGAATTGTTTCTCAACCATTATTTAAAAGGAGAATTCCGGTATTTAACACTTTGAGTCTATTTTGTAGTTTGTTTTGGATGAACAAGAGTGATGGACAAAGAAATTTTGACAATGGTTCCTGTCTCGACCTTTAGAATTGCCCATGACCGTTTTAGAATGGAAGTCAATGGCCATGCACAAATATGTCCTTAAAACAACCCTTAACGTTTGTTTTCAAAACTGTGCAACTCACCGAGTGGTTAGTGGTGTTAGTTGATGTTCCAAAACAAGTAGCATAGCGAAATACAGTTTCTGTCGTGTTTTATTTGCCATTTTGTAAAATCCCACTGATTTCCGCTGGAGGACTCATTGCTCGTTGATATTACTGCGCTACCGGGAACAGAAAGGGGTCTGTTTACATTTGGTTGTAGTCTTTTAGGTCTTTTCGCTCGGTTCTCTGTCTCTCAGAAGGCTAGCATGAGCAGAGCAACGGAAGTTGCGGAAGAGCGGAAGTTTTTTACGCGGTTGTGAGGTATCTGAAAAAATAGTTCCACTATAGAAAAATAAACGGATTGAAACCATACATTGCGCGGATATATTTGTTTTTAATCATCAACGAACACCACTAACCACTCAGTGAGTTGCACAGTTTTGAAAACGAACGTTAAAGCCCCGTTCACACTACAAGCGACTTTATCGCTGCATGTCGCCAGTGGCTGGCGATGAGGTCGTTAGTGGGCGTTCTCACTTCTGGTTGTCTAGGTAATGTTTGTGAGTGACATTCACGGATGTTACGTGTTGTAGACAACAAATCTGTTTTCTTGCCGCTACAATAGGGCTGCAACAAACGATTATTTTGATAATCGATTAATCTAGCGATTATTAGAACGATTAATCGACTAATCGTCGATTATTTCGCCGGCTAATCATTAAGTTTGGAACGATTATTCAGCTTTTTCAATTAGTTAAAACACTGAGTTATACATATGTTAACTATAATATAAAAAAAGAAAATCACTTCAGCTTTTGAAATGGTTGTTTTAATGAACTTTGAGACAACTAAACAGGTCATTCAAGTTTTCAGATTTCTGTCCAACTCAAATCACACACAAATGCTCTAAGCATTGGTTAAATATTCTGTTCTCTTTCAATAGAAAAAAACTATTAAAAAAAATAATTAGCTGCATTACAGACAAACTTAAACAATTATTATAAGAATAAAAAATTGACAATTGAGCTGAGCTGACAGAGACACTCATTCACCTTTTAATTTACAGAATAAAAAATTAACTGACATGATATTCTTCATAACATCTCCGTTTTTAAGTCTTCATAAATATGGAACAAAATACAGGCAAGTGATAAGACCGTAATAAGTTATAGCCTAGTGTTACAATAATAAAAACGGCCCTGACTCCTATTAAGCTCGATCAAGCTTTATTCTATGCAAAAATAAATCATCACATTACTGTAATTATTATTGTTAATTTTATTTCTATTATTAGTAGTATTGCATTCTATAAAAAGAGATTTACTGCTAGTTATTTAGCTCCAGCTGGAGAACATTCACCTCTCACTGGCTAGTCTCGTGCCGGGTTTTTCCTCTTTAAGTGCTTTAACATGCATGTTGTGCTCCTGTGAAAAGCCAGTTCCGCCTTGCATGTGTTGCATACGACAGCATTCTTGGTTTGAAGTTTTGTGAAACTTTCACACACCTTGCTAGTTCGGATTCGTTTGCACTCTGTCATAATCATGGACTTTAAAAAATTGGTCATAATTCGCGCAGAATCGCGCTGTTTTCTTCTACCGCAATAGCATTTGTAACGGCTGCATCACACTCTAGCGCCACAGCGCCGTAGCGGTCAAATCGCGATATTGCAGGCCCTTACATTAGGTCACGTGGGATCAAACGACTACTCGACAACAAAGATATTTGTCGACAATTTTTTATTGTCGACAATGTCGACTAATCGTTTCAGCCCTACGCTACAAGCTAACATTTTGGAAGGAAAAGTCTAAATATAAATGGGATCAGTACATAAAATGCATAATATTTAAGATGAATGAGAAACAGCGAGTGCCCTGTGCTATCGCGGCTATTTAACTGCAGAAAATGGGCAAATACTGGTCTTTCTGAGTTCACAAAACCATTCGGCCAGTCAGCACGACGAGCACTACTGTATGTACACTGAGGGTGTATTCACACCTGCCTTGTTTGGTTCGATTGAATCGAACTCTAGTTCGTTTCCCCCCTTGGTGCGGACCTTTTGGGCAGGTGTGAATACAGCAATCGAACTCGGGTGCGGACCAAACAATCGAACCGAGACCCAGCTGAAGAGGTGGTCTCGGTACGGTTCCAAACGAACTCTGGTACGGTTTGTTTACGGTGTGAACATGAACCGACCCAACTGCAGAAAACTGCGTCTTTTTATTTGACTGCTCTTATGAGGATACTTAACCAAACGGACATTTTGGCATAATGTTGTCTTATTATACAGACATCTCCCGGAAGTTCCGGGAGTCTCCCGCATCTTGATAGCGGCTCCCTGATTCCCGCAAATCAGTTAAAATCTCCGCAAATCTAGAGAGAGCGAGCGAGCGAGAGCGCGCGCACGGCAGAGAGAGGGAGCGAGAGACCTTGCGTGTGTGTGTGCGCTAATGTGCCTCACGAAGCGCATGTAACGACCCAAGCAATCAATTGTAAGTGCGGGCGGGCTTTTATCTATACCATATAGTTTCTTCATATTGCGTTTGTAGAGAATAACACCAAATCAGTAAAATAACAAATATTACATTACGAAATATCTCCATGCTGAGCCTGTTTGTGCACTTCCTGCTTTTCCCTGCTTGAGAATTCCTGTCCAATGAATGGACGACCTTAGCACACGTGTGGTTTTGTTTACACATTTTGGTTCACTTGCAAAAAGAGCAGTGTGAAAGCGAACCGTACCAAACAAAAAAAATCAACATTCTATTTGGTCCGGACCAAAGCAAGTGAACTATCGGACTTTCCTGGTGTGAATACACCCAGAGACATATCATAAATTATTGGACAGTTTCTGACTGCTAAAATAAACTTCTCATTCATCTTGCCTCGGTCAGACGCTGCACTGAAGAGTGACGGATCACGTGTGCTCCACTGACTTCACTGCTATTGGTTGTCGCTCGCGAAAGTCGCTCTTCATCTGCATAAAGTTAAACATTTCTCAACTTTGTCGCGTCACCAGACACGCCCCATCCAGTCGCGACTGCACGTGTTGCCGGAAGTCGCCCGCTCCCCATTGAAAATGAATGGTATCGCGACCGACGCGTGTAGTGTGAACGCAGCTTAAGGGTTGTTTTAAGGACATGTTTGTGCATGGCCATAGACTGCCACTCTGAAGCGGTCATGGGCAATTCTAAAATAGTCAAAAGGTCGAGACAGTAACCATTGTCAAAATTTATATGTCCACCACTCTTGTTCATCCAAAACAAACTACAAAATAGACTCAAAGTGTTAAATACCTGAATTCTCTTTACGCTGTGACGCACGTTCGTCTGATATGGTACATTCTGTAAAAAAAGAACAAAATTGTCAGTCACTGAAATATGATTGTTTTGCTTCATCAAATAATTATTCCGTTTAATAATTACCTGGTATGAGAGCCCTTGCAAGAGCGCCATCAACTTAAGTTATACAAAATATTGAGAAAACAATCCTCCCTCTCTACAATTCATATGACAAATTGCATAAAGTTACATGTAAATTGTCTATGTGTTTACTGCACAATAATATTTGTGGCTGCTCACTGCATAGGGCACATAAATATATTATAAATGTCTTAAAGGCCCCGCGCAGAATGCCAAGTAACGTTAGAGAGACAGTTCTGCAAAATAAGTGCATCCGATCTTTATATGTATACATAACTTAAACCAAACACAAATAAAAGTAAACTCACAATGAACACTATAACCTGCTAACTGGAGTCAATTTGAATCGAATTAAACGCATTTCACAATCACCTCGTGTGTTACAGCGTTCACAAAATGGCGGACAGTCTGCATAGACCTATATTCAACATATTCACATGTCATTAACGTTACCCGAAATATCTGCGGTATGAACATATACATTTACATTACAGATCTCGTGTGCATATTATCAAGTTGTTGTAACAATAGTACCTGCAAAATAACAGGACAAATTGATGAAACAGGAGACACCGCGTCATGTCGCACCAAATCCCCAGAAGATGTGAGGGGAGAGGGGGCGCAGGCGCGCACAGAGTCCTTATTTCAGTTTTCAAAATTGTCCCGGTTTCTCACCACAAAACACTATATTCTTACACCAATCCTGTAATGATTTACTTTCAAGTCCCACATCTCCGCATGAATAAAAATAAACTTTTGCTTAATGTATAACACCTTACAAAAATGTAATTCAGACCAAATAAGCAGGCTATCCGTGCTGATAACGGCTAAATGGCTAACGTTAGCTACGTTGTTAGCCAAACCAACCAACTAGCCTTGACATCGACAGATAGTAATTTAATAGGTACCGCAACACAGACAATGTGAATTAGACATGTAGTGTACACATACCTTTTATTATTTGTTTGCCTCGCTGGATGATCAGTCAGGTTCTCTGCTGTGACGAGTGCTCGGTATGTGGACTCTGGTGAAGATATGATGAAGTTCGAAGCACAAACAACCCACGTGCTGCGTCAAACGATATAATGTTGGGTTGATGGATTTTGACTCAACACATGAGTTGCACAAACTAACCCAACTTCCATATAAATAACCCATAATGGGTAAAACATTTCATAACCCAGCGGTTGGGTAGATAAAATAACCCAGCATTTTTTAGAGTGCATCTTATCAGCCTTTTCTAAAACTTCTCCAAAGCCTTGGTCTTACAATAGGCTTCATAAAATGCATTTAGAGATCATCCTCAGATTTGATAATCTGAACCTCAGAATATTTTATACATTTAATAAATATATTCTTAATATTTGATGTTTTTATGTTTGAGCTGATATATCTCAATATTTATAACAGTCGGATGAATTTTGAGTCTTGAACTGTAAACGCTCAAGTGATGGCTTTCTAAATATATGTTGGTTATGTGTCTATTCAATGATTTCTGAGCAGAAACTGTTTTATTTTGGGTATGTCATAAATGCATCACTCACCAAAATTGGGGGTGACTATATCATTGTTTTAAATAAGCTATTAATCTAAGCTGTCTACAAATCATTGTAAATAACCAGTTCAGTTGTAACAAGTGTATCATCTGCATAATTTCTTTAATTAATCTGTTTGAGATCAAATTAATGCTAGATGTTTTGATATAAATTAAATATCAAACATATAATGTTAGTACATGGCATGACTGTTTCTAATTTTTCTCAGTTATGTAGATTTATTTCCAGATTCAATCATAGGCTCGTTCTTACATAGTAGAGCTTGCGCAGTCTTCAAAAACGGTCCTTTAAATCTCTTGACAAACTAAAAGACGTAGATTACATTTGTATGTATTCTAAATAAAAGACACAAGTTGTACTGAATGTCAGCTTGCTTATTTTTCTAAAGATAATGATTTATTCAGTCCACATGCCATGTAAACTAGAAACTCTGCTTCAAATCACAGGTCGAGAGCTGTTGTTCAAACCATAACTGTGATGCTGTTTACAAATGTTCGTTGGAAAGACTGATATACGATAGGTCAATATATATATATATATATATATATATATATATATATATATATATATATATATATATATATATATTTTATATATATATATTTATATATAAAATTATTATTATTTTTTTTTTAATTAGATTCATTTGATTATTTGCATAGAAAAAAAAACATTACTGGTGTGAATCTTGAGACAAAACAATGGCATAGTGTAAGATATGTTTTCAGTTAAAACAGCTCAAACATGCATCTGAGAAAGCGTTGTCTGTGAAACTGGGGGCATAGTTTTAGAGACACCAACCTCAAATTTGAAACGGAACATAACAGACGTGGTTTCTAGACCACAGCAACATCCATGTTTTATACATTTAAATTATGTATTATCAATTATTAACAATTGTATTACAGTTTTTATATTTGAGCTTATATACCTTTAAAATGTGTGTCATTTATTCCCCACCTGGTAAAATGGGGGCTGTCTTAGAACATTTTAAAGAATTATAATGTATAAAGTGGTATAAATAATTGTGGTGTGACTTGACTGTATATAAATTACAGAGCTCATTGAAACATATCCCAATTGCTCTGATCAGATGGTTTCTCACAGCTGTTTTTCAGTCCCTGGGTGGACTTTGCTGCTACCCTACCCCCACTACCCCCCCAGGCAATTTGCATTTCTATGGAGAAGAGCTTCAAAGGACAGCATAGACACATAGGCCAGACTGTGAAAGTTTTACCTTAGACCTAAAAAGTACACATGTTTTAATAAAGAAGTCATCCTATAGGCCAGACTGTGAAAGTTTTACCTTAGACTTAAAAAGTACACGTTTTAATAAAGAAGTCATCCTATCTACGTAAAACAATTGATAAAGCACTCTGTGTGCCTTTTTTTTTTTTTTTTTTTTTTTTTTTTTGTGATTCAACACAAGGTACTATTAAGTAAGTGGTATGAGCTTTCTTTTCAGATGTGGTATAAAGGTTAAGTTAAACCAACATAAATATGAATGCCCATGGTATATGCTACATTTGATTTACATTAAATGAGAAGATTTTTATATTTATTTACATTGTGGGAAATTACTTTTTCCTGTCTACATCCACATCATCATTTAATATTTTCTTGTGCTCCAGGTCATAATGCGGTATGTTAACTTTGAAATACATTATGTAAATGCTACATCTATAAGTAATTTACCATTATTAAGGAAAAGGGATCCTGCAAATGAAAATCTTTTAAATAGAAAATTAATTTGATCTCGTTCCCTTCTTTAAATGCTGTGCCATCCCATAGTTCAATATTATCTTTAACTTTTTCTTTATTAACTTTATCATTTCTATCTGCCATTGGTATAGGTTTGTGTACAGAAAAAAGTGAGTAATTATAATGTATGTAATACTAATTGAGGAAAAGGAATTTTTCCTGATCCAATTGATGTTTACAATTTGAACTCAATTTAAAACCAATGGACTATACACTTATTTTGAACTGTCTGTTTGATTTCATTCACAGATAAATTTGCATAACAGAACCAAATAGTAATACTGGGTAATTGTGGCTAATCTGTGGGCGTGGGCCCAATCACTGCTCAGATACACAGTAAGCAGTGTTACTGCTCAGAGCACATATGGTCCCACTCTACATGGTGTAAAGTAACACTGAAGCAGTGTTAAAGTTAATGAGACAATTAATGGATCAATTAGTGTGATGATTGAGCATTGTTGAAGACACCTGATGATAACAAGCAGAATCACTGAAGGAGAAAATTTTCAATTGTAAGCCAAAGTTATGGTGATGGGTGTTTGCTTTAGTTGGGCAATGTGTATCATCTATTCTGGGTTCCTACCTCACACTTCAGTTTTGCCATTTGGAAGACAGCTCCTATACGCGATTGTTTCCTACATTGGAGAGTTATCTTTCTGTTATAGTTTAAAGACTGTGTCTACCTACAAGATCCTCATAAAAAGCGCACTGAGCCATTTCTCATCTCAGTTTTTTCTTTCCAAATTAAGAGGTAAGTTGAACATTATATATTTTATGATAATTTGTAAATGCTAACACTATAAAATATTTATATCCTCTTACAATGTAAATATGCACGTATATTACCGGTAATATTATTGATAATCAGTTTGTTTGTAAAATGTTTTTTTTAAAAACTTAATTTACTACTTTTTATATTGTTACCCACTATGTCATCTTTTCAATCATTTATTTTCTATGAAATTCTAAAGAGGTATTATTGTTATTTTATTTTATTTTTTTGCATATGAAGATCCTACATAAAATAATTTAAAATATTTCACAGGAAAATGAGACCCAGAAGAGTTTTTCCTGAAAAAGAAGCTTTGCACTTCATTGCTTCTGGCAAAGATAAAGACACATTTGAGAAACAATTCATGAGTGAAGAGAAAGGTAAGTTACTACATACAATTCTCCCATCAATACTGTATGACTTTGCAAAACTTAAATAAAAGCTAAGTGTGGTCACTAATTAATGTCAAAGGGTTGGGTTTAAAATATGAAGCTAGAGAAAGCAGGCTGTTAAAACAAAGCACACAAGAGGGGGAAAAACATGATTGCTTTGACCAGTTATTAAAAAAAAAAAAGTAAAAAGTGGATTTACATCTGTTTTCCTGACAGTATTTGTTATAAGCTGCTGATGTCTCTAAATTAAACACTATTATGTAAATGTGTGAGTGCTCTTGATATTATTTGTAAGTAACTGCCAGTTAGAATGTGAGGGGCCTGTGTAATAATGGAAATGATGAATATTTAGTGTCATTTAGAGTTGTTTTTTTAGTTTTGCACTTTTATAAAGATGTAGATACAGTTGTTTTCGAAGTAACGATACCATTGAAAATAATTTAGACAACCTGAACAACTTCATGAATCTTTTATCATACTATTAATTTACTCTTATTTATACTATTTATTAGGTTTTGGAGTAATCGCCACAAAGAACATTGAGCCAGGAGAATTCCTGTTGGAGTATGTTGGAAGACACATCACTGGATCTGAAGGAGAGAACCTGTTCAAAGACTACTCAGCTGAAAATGCAGCATTTTTGTATTTCTACTCCTTTCAGGAACAATCTTACTGGTAAGATTAAATTAATGAATGTTCTAATGAAATATAATGACATTATGACATTTCAAAAGTGTTTTTAAAATATTTCACCACACAGTGTTGATGGCAGTAAAGATACAGAAAGACTAGGACGATTCATAAATGATCACATCAAGCCAAACAGCAAAATTAAAATAGTAAGTCTGTCTTTAATGCATTCTTATTCTTTGTTTTAATTACACCTTTTATACAGCCTCATCTTGTAGCATTATTTGACATTATTACAAACTAGGCTATTCAAATTATGTTTTTGTTGTTTTCATTTGTGTTTATGTGCTTTTGTAACCAATAGATAATGGATGAAAATAAAAGACCACATCTGTGTGCATTTGCGTTAACAAAAATCAATGCAGGAGAAGAAATTCTCTACGACTACGGAGATCCTAACTGCCCATGGAGACAGGTATTTCTATATATTTGTGTCTTATTTTCATTATTTTATCAAGTGGTGAGGAAAACTTGCTAACACTTTACAACAGTGGTCACCAACCTTTTCAAGCCTAAGATCACATCCAAAGTCCAAATGTAACGTTAAGCCAAGATCTACCACTTGCAAAAAATTATGAAAAAACAAGGCCACTTTGTTAGTTCTACTTTAACATTCTTTGTTGCCTGTTAGTCACAAGCAACATATTTATTTAACTATAAAAATAGTATAACTATACAAACTCAACTATAATTCAACATTTTCAACAGTAACATTAAGTATTTTCCACAGGCTTGCTTGCGTATATCGTTAGCTTGAAGTGAGCGTAAATACAGTGTGAATTGGCTGAGCTGTAAAACCTTGTACTCGAGTCGACGCGTCTGCATGAGCGCGAAGGTAATAAAAAAAAACTCATATCCGTCTGCTCGGGCAGATTCGGCTCAAAGTAGTGCATCTTCGGGGGCGCGCGCACGGCAAAAATGACGTCATTGTAACAGCGCGCGCACCTCCGCATCTGAAGATGCACGACTTTGAGCCGAATCTGCCCGAGCAGACTCAGACGGATATTAGTACATCTCATCACACCGGCACCCAGTTTGCGCGTCTAAATCAGTTGTGTGTGTGGTCTGGTTTTCAGTCTAAAACGCGTCAAGTATAAATAAATGCCTCGTCTGTTTGGGGAGGTGCGCGCGCAGTCAGCGGAGGCTCGCGCTGCGTTGCTAGGCGAAAGTATAAACAAGGCTTAAGTCAGCGGTTGTTTTACAGACATTATATGTAAACTATAGGCTATTTGATTGGACATAAATACCCTCTCCCTCCCCTAGACACCATTTACTACACACAATAGTTCACACATGGTGCATTTTAAATGAATAAATATAATGAATAAAAATGTTGTTGTTTTTTCTCTGATTTTGAAAACTTCGCGATCGACTTAAAATGCTTCCAAGATCGACTTGTCGATCGCGATCGACGGGTTGGTGACCACTGCTTTACAATAAGGTTCATTGGTTAACATTAGTACTATATGAGCAATACATTTGTTACGGTATTGGTAAATCTTTAATATTAGTTAAAATCCAGCTGTTCATTGTTTGTGCTTGTTACTTCACAGTGCGTTATTAATTTTAACAAATACAATGTATGATTTTAATAATGTATTACATTTTTTAATTTAACAATGACCAAAGTTTAATAAATGCTGTATAAGTGTAAAATTTTTACTTTAAAAAAAGCTCATTATTGAGGTAACACTTAACACAATAAGGTTGCATTCGTTAACATTAGTTAATGTATTAATTCGCATGAGCTAAAAGCCATACATTTGGTACAATATTTATCTTTGTTAATGTTAGTTAATAAAACTCCAGCTGTTCATTGATTGTTCATATACATTTACAATGTATTACCTAATTGATTTTAATAATGCATTACTAAATGTTGAAATTAACATTAACAAAGTTTAATAAATGCTGTATAAGTGCAGTTCATTATTGGTTTAACTAATGTTAGCTAATGAATCCTTATTGTAAAGTGTTACAAGATTCTCTTATCCTCAACAATACTGCTGTACAATTTTTACCTTTTTAAAAAGCTAATTATTGAGGTAACACTTACACAATGAGGTTTCATTTGTTAACATTAGTTATTAATTCGCATGAACTAAAAGCCACACATTTGGTACAAATATTTATTCATCTTTGTTAATGTTAGTTAAACTCCAGCTGTTCATTGATTGTTCATGTACATTTACAATGCAATAACTAATGTTAATAAATACAACATTTGATTTGAATAATACTGAATAAAATCATGTTATCATTTAATAATGTTGAAATTAACATTACATAATATTAAGAAATATTGTAAAAGTGCAGTTCATTATACATTTAAGTATATTAATGATTGCTTTTAATGTAATTTGTTTCAGAAAACAAGTAATTCCACATTCAGAGAGATCAAGGAAAATATGGTATATATATATAGAGAGAGGACTGTTCCTTCAGCTGAGTTTACTAATAACTATACACTGTAAAAAAATTTTTACAAATAAATATGCTTTTGCTTTTTTGCATTTTACAGGAATCACGATGGAATTCATTTGAAAACTTTGATTTAAAGCCTGGTGTGATGAAAATTGATGACCTTGTTATCAACACAGAAATGAAGATTGCAAATGGATGCAATGCTGCTGAGATTTTCCCAGGAGTCTTCAACAACTGCAAAGTTGCAGTGAAACGAGTTGCCAAACATGTCTCCAAAACGGAATTGGAAATGGCTCATTTCCTGAGTTCAAAAAATTTACAAGCAGAGCACCTTCTGCAACACATTTCAGTGTTGGAAGACACTTACTTTGCCTATTTTGTCTCACCTCTTTGTGAATATAATCTGATGGAGCTGATTGAAAACAAAGATTTTCCTGAAAGAAAAAGCCTGATAGAGAATCGAAGACTAGAGATCTGCCAGGAGTTACTGCAAGGACTTCAGGAACTGCATTCGTATGGAATTTTGCACAGAGACCTGAAGCCTGAAAATATTTTGTTTGGTAAGAGCAGTCTGTGGATTAGCCATAGTTATAATTATCCTGTAATATCAGCAGAAATTCTCATTTAAAATGCATGAGCATATGATAATGTGGATATCATTTTAAGTGTGACAGTTTTTATGAGCATATTTACTTTTCTACAGATATCAACAATAAACTCTACATCGCAGACTTTGGAGCAAGCAGAAAACTTGATCTGGCACAAACCACACTGCTCTCTCAAATGGCTGGATCTTTTTCTTGGTCAAGTTATGAAGATGTTGGAGGCATGCAATACAAGTACAAGAAAGAATCAGATATCCAGGTAAGGGTTGGAAATATCATGTTAAAACTTGTTAATTTGTGGGAGGACGCCGGCACTCAAGTGTTTAATTACACTATATCAAAGTTACTTTAAGATTTAATGTAAAAATAATAATAAAAGGCAAACTATGCATTATTTAAAAGGTTTAAGACTCGAGCCTAAATTTTCGACCTCTGTTTTATTATAAATATCTCATGGTGACTAATTTAATTTCTTAATTTGTGTCAGAGGAAAAAATCTGCTATATGGTCATCATGAAAGCATTTGACTACACAAATTCGGTTTCACTTTATTTTGATGGTCCCTTTAACACATTCTGTTGACTAAGTAATGTTACAACTACATGTGAAATAATTCTCATTAGAGTACTAGAGGAGTATAAGTAGACTAGAGACTATAAGTAGTTAGAATAAGTTGACATGTATTTGCAAGGTTACATTTAGTAAGTATAATGTCTATTGGAGTTTATCACAATAAAATGTTAGCAGATATTAAGCAGATAGTCTACTAATACTGTAATTACAGTTGGTTGACATGTAGCTGCAAATTTATTTATAGTTAGTAGAATGTTCAAAAGGGATCAAAATAAATTGTTCCCTTTCGAAAGCTACAATCGATGCTGCGCTGCTCAGCGCATTGGGAACGTCTTTAGTCGTGACCAGCTGTGAATATTGTAACCCGTCGATAGAATTGACCCGGAGGTAATATAGCCTCGGTCGATGACGTCATTGGCGCGCACCCGCAACACGAGGCTATAAATAGATGAGCCACAGGTGCACGTCATGAGCAGCGCAGCATCTCGTTCCGCTTTCTCAGGGAACAAGGTTACAGTCAAGTAACCGAGATCGTTCCCTTTCATAGTCACTACGAGTTACAACGTGACGACGAATAACATCTCCGTTCCCTACTCAGGGAACAAGGGTTACATACGTAACTGAGACTTTCCCAACATTCCTCTGGGTTTTTAGTTCAAAAGTGAGCATTTGGAAAACTATTGATGGATATTCATTATTAATTCTTATTACATGGCTCGGCTGAATTCCAATGTAGAATGCGGTCTGTTATTTCTTGATAACAGACCGCTGCGAAGTATAACAGACCGTTGCCATGAAAAACAGCGCGTTGCTATGGACGCGGAACGGACTATTTTCTTTGGCGGAAGCAATACAATCGTTTTTAAATCAATAAACTCCTTTTTAAATCAATAATTCGTGTCAAATTATTTATTTATTTTGTAGGTAGCCATGTAATAAGCGGGATAATGTATAGAGAGGCGGTCGTTATAGCGAATAACAACCCCTTCAGGCTGATTCAAGACCCCTCCGCTTCGCGTCGGGGTCCTGTTCAGCCTGTCGGGGTTGTTATTCGCTATAACGACCGCCTCTCTATACATTATCCCTTACACATTTCAGAGTGGAGTTTTATTTATTTATATTTTTATCCTAAATGAATCAATGTAACCAATATAGAGCAGCGGGTTTCAAGCCCTGGGTCGCGCCCAATACTTGATTTAATGAAAATGGACTTGCATAAAAATAAAGGAAAGGAAATATGCTAAATAATATTAGATCAATAAAATGAATGAAAAAACTGCAAAAATATGCAGCTGAGTTCTGTTCATTTTACTCCACAAACAAGGTGATAGAAAGTAAACAAGAAATAAATAAATGGTCATTTCAAAAGTTTGAAAACCACTGGTATAGAGTATTAAACACTGGTATAGAGCATTAAACACTATAGAGCATGTATTGTCTTTTCCATTCACTAACAAAATAATTATGACCTCGTGCAGAAAGTCAAGAACGTTTACTAAAATACAATTATGATGTTCCATGAAATTCCAGTCACAGTGCTGGTTATAACTTAAATATTGTACTGTACACAGTTACTCATTCCAAATTACATGACACAAATTGCAGTCAGTGATGAAATCTAATCTAGATTACAATCTAAATACAATTTATTTAATTTATTACAATATTTTATAATATTATTTACAAATAATTTACAATCCTGTAATCTAAATCATTTTATGTAATTTAATTGGACTACTTTGCGAGTACTTTTGACCCTAACGATTCAATAGGATAATTGTTTACCATATTGATAATAATACCATGAGAAAGAAAATATATTTAATTTTTTGCTATCAATTTTGTGAAGTGCATTACCTATTATAGCTCTTAGCCTTTATTACAGTATGTAAACTATCCTATCCTCTAAGCCTCATCAGATCACAGAAGGAATGTATTTTAAATATTTGAATGGCCTTATAAGAGTTAGGAGCAAAAACATGGTTTTGATCTAATAAATTGTCTTGGTTTGATGCTGTGTTAATATGCCAATTATCCCTTATTTACCTGTTACCAAAACTAGATTATGTTGTAATATGCTACTTTAACACTGCTGCAATTACCAACATTTTAAAACATTGTACTTTGAACTGTTCAGTTCTTTCATGTAGCCTAAATCATGACAGTAGCGCAAACCCTCTTTTGTCACTAAAAAAAACTAGAGTAAACTGTTAGTTAATCTGGCCGTTAGAGTTATCATCTGCAGATTTGAAATTAAACATGGTCAGGCCTGTGGCTTCATTGGGGTTTCTGTACTTTAACAAGGACCAATTTCTGTTTTGTCATAAAATATTGAGAAAAATATTTTCTAAAAACTTTACAATACACTTAAGCCTATATATTATGTTTCTGAATGATTGTAATTATGATTTTATGACAACAAATTGCTAAGTGTCTTCTTTAAAATGAGACTACAACTATGCTTCTATTCCAAAAATGTCATGAACAATGAACTTCATGAACATCCCCTATTTAATTTGGGGATGACAATTCTTGGGTTTGGGTTCAAATGGATTAACAGGTTACATGTATGCAGTTATAATACTATTTTAGTATGTGACCACTGATTTGTCACCAGTTCTGCCAAAAATGCATACATTTGTTCTATGTTCAATTGTTCTGAATGCTAATATTCCGAGCAGCTTTCATTTGAGCACAGCAGCATTTTGTCATTTCAATCATCTTTATTCATTCTGCAGTTTAGTTGTGTCCATTACTGAAATTTGAAATATTATTTTATTTTGTAGGTAGCAGGATGCTTGGTTCATTACATCCTAACGGATGGGCAACACCCCTATCAGACAACTACACCCTACTCCAAGGATCCAGTTGGGCTATCTCAAAATGTCAGAATGGGTAACTTCACTCTTCAATGTGAAGAAAGATGGACAAGACAAAAAGATATTATTAGCAGAATGCTGTCTAAATCGATTGAAGAACGTCCCACCATTGAGGAATGCCTTCAGTCTTTCACATGTATGTTCCAAGACTTACACTCTTCTCTTCACCTCATTAATAAAACTTTGTAGATTTTACAAGATTGTAGAAAAAAAATCCTTAATGATTGGATATCCTTAACAATTGTTGTGCATTTACAGGTTTCATACACCAGTCGGATTGCACTGGAATCACAAACAACTACAGCAATGTGAATGAAAATGAAGTAAGTACTTTTCATTTTCATAAAAAAAATAAAATAATTTAATACCAAAAAGACAACAGTGATTCTAAAACACAGTGTTATGAGATAAACAGCAGACTCTAGATAGAAAACAAACATGGATTTCACACAATGTTTTACAGGACAGAACCCATACAGCAGATTTCTGTCCCCAAACGTCAGATGAGATGGACATCCTAGAGAGTACTGACCGTGAGAAGCCAGAAAGTGTTTGCAGTGACATGATGGATTCATCTTTTCACACCGAGGAAGACTTATATGAGTTTGAAATGGTAATTAGGGGTTTTATTACATGAACATACAGGGGAATATATGGGGGGGGGGAGTTTAATTTATAACATTGTTATTATTTACAAATACATTTCAGTTGTGTGGTTCTTTATTTCAGAACACTGAACAACAAGTTTCCCTTTCCCTGGAAATCTCAGAAGAAGAAGACGACGACACAAAAAAAGCTGAAGGACAAGTTGCAGAACGCATCCGAGGAAAACCACTTATGAAGAGTTGGATGGAAATGGATGAAAGTGCCCATGGCTGTAGCTCTCAACAACATCAAATACAAGTGAAAATGTCCTCAAACAGTGTACATCAACGCATCTATGACAAGAAGAATTACTGTCTTTACTGTGAGAAGCCTTATACAAAAATTGCAAGACATCTACGGCAGAAACATTCTGAAAAAGTTGAAGTTGCAAAGGCACTTGCACACATCCGAGGCTCAACCATGCGCACTCTTTTATTAACCAAAATAAGGAACATGGGAAACTACCACCATAACAGTTCAGTCCTATCCTCTGGGAAAGGACAGATCATACCAAAAAGACAAGCAACTTGTGAGTCAACAGCAATAGACTATCTGCCTTGCAAGTTTTGCTTTGCTATGTATGTCAAAACAGATCTCTGGAGACATCACAAACGTTGTAAATTACAAGTGAAAGAGAATATGCCAGTGAAACGAAAAGTTCAGGCAAGTTGTTCTCTGTTGTTGCCAATGGACTCTGAAGTTTCCAGTGGACTTAAAAAAATGATTGAAGATATGACATATGACACCGTTACTCAAGTGGTGAAATCTGACCCGTTGATTCTGTCACTGGGTGAGAGAATGTTCCTCAAAAACGGAGAAGTTTCACGGCACCGGGCAGACATTAGAAATAAGATGAGAGAACTTGCCAGACTTCTTCTAGTGACAAGAACTATTGACAAAGACATTGTTGCTTTGAAGGACTTGATCAACCCAGGAAAGTTCAACACAGTACTTGAGGGAGTAAAAAAGATGACTGGATTTGATTCCTCAACAAACCGATTCTCAGTCCCTTCAACAGCACTGAAACTGCGCCATTCCCTTGTGAAAGTGTCATATATTTTGCAGGGAGAGGCTTTACGTCAAGAGGATGATGCATTGAAGGGAAGAGCAGAGCAATTCAGTAAATTAATTGAACTGGAATGGACCACTCATGTTTCATCTAATGCACTGAAAACTTTGTACCAGAAAAAGTGGAACAGTCCACAAATGCTGCCTTTAGCAGAAGACATAAAGAAGCTCCATGATCATCTAAAGTGTCTTGAGGAGGTCAACAAAAAAGCACACATTGAACACACATCACAAAGGTCATGGAGTGATCTCTCTCAGGTGACTCTAGCACAGCTAATATTATTCAATCGGCGTCGAGAAGGTGAGGTTTCTAGGATGGAAGTCAAAACATACCTGCAGAGAAACAAACAGATGATTCAGGATGAAATTATGGAGAGCCTTTCACCTTTTGAGAAGAAACTCTGTAAGAATCTCACCAGAGTAGAGGTACGGGGGAAACGAGGCCGCAAAGTACCAGTACTATTTCCAACAAATGTCACAGAATCTGTGGAACTTCTAATTAAAACTAGAGAAGACGTTGGGATTTCCCCTAGCAATCCCTACATATTTGCTCGTCCTTTTTATGGATCACAGGAGAGCATCCGTGGTTGTGACTCCTTAAAGCGATTTGCAGAAAGCTGTGGGGCTAAACACCCAGAAAACATTACATCTACAAAGTTGAGAAAACATGTAGCCACAGTTTCTCAGCTACTTAACCTGCAAACGCATGAACTAGACCAACTAGCAACTTTCATGGGTCACAACATTGAAGTCCATAGGGAGTTTTACAGACTGCCTGAAGAAACCTTACAAGTGGCAAAAGTGAGCAGAATTCTGTTTGCCTTGCAAAGTGGAATAGGCAAATTTAAAGGAAAATCTCTGGAGGACATAACGCCAAACATCAACTGTAAGTAAATTACTTATGTGTATATGTCTTTTTTTTTTAAACAATTCAAAGTGTCCACACTTTGTAAAAATCTACTTTTAGTTTTAAAGAATGTGACTGCTCGTTTTGTTACAGTTGAAGGGGGCTCCAGCAACTTCGATACAGAGGATGCTGAAACTGAAAAAAGGATGACAGAGGATGATCATTCGGAAAAAAGGGCTGCCACCTCAATAACGACCGCAGCCTCAAGAGAGGCAGTTCCATTCTTTAGGATTTCACCACTGCCTTTAAATAAAAAGGGTTCGTTATTCCACTTTGCATAAATAATTGTATCTACATGAAACATCTTGACATGTATTTTAAGAATTGGCTGTGCTCTTCAGTTTGTAAAATCTGCATTATTCAAATTTTGTTTATTCTTTAATTCAATTAATTTGATTTACTTATTAATTTCTTGATTTATTTTAACAGGAAAGTCCAGAAAGACCTGGTCAGAGAAGGAGAGTAAAATTATCGAACACCATTTCAAGAATTTCCTAAAGGAAATGAAAGTCCCTGGAAAAGTGGATTGTGAAAGATTCTTAAATGAAAACAAGATTTTAAATGATAATGAAAGAGACTGGAAAGCAGTAAAATACTTTGCACAACCGAATAATTACTATCAAGAGAAATTTGTGTCGCCAGTATTGATCCGATAGAAATACCGGGAGCTTGCGTATTTGAGTGAGAGAGAATTTTCTGTCTTTTTTTTTTAAGTTGTTTTAAAAACTCACTATTTTACATGTGCTTTTCATTAATATATTTCATGGTATTTGTAACTTTTAATATAATTTATTTGGTGTTACCCTTTTATTTAGTGTTACCCTTTTATTTAATTTATTTTATATAAAGCAAAGCAACTTGTTTGAGAAGCAATATGCCATTGATTTTGTGGTATACATTTAGGGACTCATCACTGAGGGTGGAAAGTCTGCACTACCGCAGGGGGGGCTCTTTTAGTGAGCTTATGAGATTTTCTATGTGATAAACTTAATGGTTTATTATGTGAAAAACCATTTCCGTTGTCAGGAGTGCAGCAAGAGCAAGTAAGAAACCTTCAGTTTAGGAGTGTGTGGACCTTAAATAAACTTTTACTTGATTCCATTCAACATGCTGTAGGTATGCATTTTTTCACTATTTATTCTAATTGCAAGAACTGGTTTTTGAGCGTTATTGTGAACAATATTACATGTCATTACGTATTTTGTAAGTAAAAACTCAAACTGAACCAACTGAACATCTGAACAGTTTTGACCTCCGGATATATATAAAAAAAACATAATAAAGACAGACTTCACTGCCAGTTCACATCACTGTTCACACATGCACAGTTCCATTGCAGGCAGAAGTCCCCTGTTGTATAGGTAGACATCATTCAGGTACAGAGAATGCAGCAAAGAAATTCCCGAAACTACAGAGCCCTGCTTTAAATGGGATATGTGGACCGATTATATATCGTTTAAAGCCACAACAGAGAATACATTTCTTAAAACAATAACTCTCCTGTAATCAAGTTGCATTCTGTCAAAGCTCTGTTTGTCTTCTCCTGAACATAACAGTCCACAACATAAAGCGTCTGATGTTTTATAGTGCTTCTATCAAAAGTGTTATGATATTCTGTATTATTTGTTGATATGGAACTGTAACTAGAGAGACGAAATCAGTAAATAAAAGTAGTAACAATGGCAATTAAATTGTTAGGGACTGCATAACCAAGCATAGAAAATATCTTTGAAGAGAGACCATTAATAGAAAAGTAAAAGACTAAGAAATAAGAAAATTAATATTATGAATTTAATGATAAGAAGCGTCTACTCACATCTGCTCTTGAGCTGTTGCCGCCAGGCCGTCTGTAATTTTTTCCCCAGTGAAAAACAGATTCAAATGGTCTTTCATAAAAATAAATCTATTTTGATTTTATTTTTGATAATTTCTGATTTTTTATTTTTTTATTTTTTTTTATTGTAGGCTATATGTTTATCTTTGCATATTGGTCTCTGTATGTGTGTATGCAATGGTAAGTTCATTGTAAGGGACTGCATATATATAAATATATATAATTTAACTTATAGTTATAGTTACAAAATAAAGACACTGTTCACACACACACACAGTTCCATTGCAGGCAGAAGTCCCCTGTTGGTCAGTATAGAGCGAAAGTCCCCTATGTTAGTAATATAGACATGTATGTGTGTATGTGTGTATGCAATGGTAAGTTAATTGTAAGGGACTGCATATATATAAATATATATAATGTAACTTATAGTTACAAAATAAAGACACTGTTCACACACACACACACACACACACACACACAGTTCCATTGCAGGCAGAAGTCCCCTGTTGGTCAGTATAGAGTGAAAGTCCCCTATGTTAGTAATATAGGGGGTGTGTATGTGTGTATGCAATGGTAAGTTAATTGTAAGGGACTGCATATATATAAATATATATAATGTAACTTATAGTTATAGTTACAAAATAAAGACACTGTTCACACACACACACACACACACACACAGTTCCATTGCAGGCAGAAGTCCCCTGTTGGTCAGTATAGAGCAAAAGTCCCCTATGTTAGTAATATAGGGGTGTGTATGCAATAGCAAGTTAAATGTTAGGGACTGCATAACCAATTCAAAGTGTCTAGGAAGAGAGAGTGTTAAAAAAGAAAATAATATTATGGATGATAAGAAGCGTCTTCTCGTCTCTGCTTTTAAAACATTTGCCTCCGGGCAGTCTGTATTATTTACCCTGTTGTAGATTTAAATGGTCGTTCCTCAAGCAATTACATTTTTGACATATATATATATACAAGTTTCAAAATGAAGACAGACTTCACTGCCAGTTAACTTCACTGTTCACACACACACAGTTCCATTGCATGCTGGAGTCCCCTGTTGTATAGGTAGAGATCGTTCAGAGTTTCAGGTCCCCACTTGGCATGTTTTTTTTAAAATAAAAAAAATGCATATTTAAAGTTATATTATGAAAAAAGACCTTAAAAGAAAATTTTGGATGTCATTTTTGTTTCTTCAAAATGTCTAGAAACCATAGTCCCCTCTTGGCCAGTATAGAGTATAGTCTCCACTTTGTTGCTAAAGTGAAAAATGTGTACCGTAATTGCTGCTAATGTACAGTATCAAATAATGTTATATCATTTTATAATTGTACTAAAATGTATAACCTTTTAAAAAGAACTGCAACATGTTCAAAATTGAAACCAAATGAAGAAATATAAGCATTCCCCTGATTTACTGCTGTGGTCGCATTTTATTTATCTAGAGTCTAGATCATGTACAGTTTAACTCGTGTGGTGACCTGCACTTGTTACCTTAAAGCAATATTTCTGCTCTATTCAGTTTTGTCAGTTAGGAAGTCTTTAATTTTAGATAAAAGCAAAGATGATAGAAACTAGATCCAATTACCGAAGATATTTGTTTGTCAAATTGTAAAGGCCCATCTAAAAGCACACCCCATATTCCGCACATGTGTAGATAAAAATGCAGATAAGCTCCTCAAATCGATGCTGGGGAAAATGATCAGTGGGGCGAAAACTATCACCTCTTTGTCTTCATTTAAAGACAAAACATTTTGAGCAAGCCAAGATTTAACCTCATCTAAGCATAATGAAAGAGAAATTAATGAGAATTTAACACTTAAAAAGATAATGCAAGTAATTTTCAAACCAAAGTAATACACTACACAACTGCGTGAAAATATTGTTAAATACAACTATAACATTGTTTACAAACTAACCCTATAAACACTAAAAGGGCTGTATTATGCAAGCCAGACCAGTAGCTCGCCTTGTCAGAAAAAAAAAAAAAAGAAAAAAAAAGGCAAATACTCATGAACATGTGAACACCTGATGATAAGTATGCATGTGAACATGTTATATACTTGTGGATGCCGAGCCTGATCTCATGAAAATGCATCTCTATAGCATGCATTGTTTATCGTGCAATGTTTTACGCGAAAATTCGTTTTTTACATGCATATGATACGCACTTTATTGCATGTAATACACACACACCCTACAACACTAATCCTAACCAAACATATAATACATATTACACATTACACACCACTTCTAAATCTACCCTAAACCCACCCATGCATATCATATGCACACATAAACTCCTTTCCGTGTATAAATTGCACAATAAACACAATGTGTGCTATAGAGATGCATTTAGTGTGACCGGGTTGGAATGACGTACCAATTTCACAAATTCCCATTTATGTTGTTTACATGCAGATGGTAAAGGCATCATTTTTAAAACCTTGCACTTTAAAACTCGTTTTCAAAAGCTTGCATTGTCAGGCCCCCAAAATGGCATTTTCATTGAAATGAACGGCCAAAACGTTTTCAGTTTTCAGTTGAAAATGATGTTGTGTAAACAGACCCTAAAGCATTTATTATTTATTGCACTTTAGTTTTGTTAATTGTTCATTTAAGTTGGCCTATTTATTATACAGTTATATATACAGTTTTATTCTGGTTTACTGTGTTCACAGAAGCACTGCGGGTGCTTGATGTGACGGTGTGTGAATCCTCATGTTCTGTTATTTATGCCGCTAATTGCACATGTAAATCTACATGTTTGAGGTATTTGAATCAGTCACAGACTATTATCTATTCTAATTCCATTTAATTCTAATCTAACCTTCAAATCATGTCAGTTAACTGATGATGACTGGTTAACAAGCATCAGCTGTCAGTCAGAAAACAAAATGTTAAATGAACATCCCTACTTCATATATTTCAACTGAACCAACTAATGTTCAGTAAGTCTACGTAACATTTTGAGATTGATCTCCAAAATCTTTACAGTGTGTTTGTGATGGCAAGAAATGTACAAAGCAGCCAAACAAGTATCGTTCTTTACCATCCAACTGGGGACGCGAAGTTCATTTTAAATTAATAAAATCATTATTCACTGTATACACTATACTAAATATAGGTCACCTGAAATCGTTACCTTAAAGAGCTATTTCTGTTTGATTAATCCCATAAACCCTAAAGGGACTGCATAACCAAGCAGAAAGTATCTATGAAGAGAGAAGATAAGCATTAACTAAAAAAAAAATAATGTTATGAATGAAAAAAGGCTTAATATATAATATACTGTATAATATACTACATATAGTTACATAATGAAGGCAGACTTCACTGCCAGTTCACTTCACTGTTCATACACACACAGCTCCATTGCAGAGTCCCCTCTTGTATAGGTAGAGATCGTTCAGAAAGTCCTCACTTGGCCAGTGTACAACGACATTGGTCTGTTAGTAATATAGACGTGTGTGTGTGCAATGGCACATAACAATGGCAAGTAAATTGGTAGGGACTGCATAACCAAGCATACAAAGTATCTATGAAGGCCTATGTATATATATATATATATATATATATAGTTTCAAAATAAAGACAGAGTTAACTGTTCACACACACACACACACACACACAGTTCCATTGCAGGCTATTGTGAGTCCACTGTTGTATAGGTAGAGATCGTTCAGAGTTGAGATTCCATCTTGGCATGTTTAAGGTTTTTTTTTTTTTTTTTTATGTATTTCATTTGTGTTTCTTCAAAATGACCAGATGCAGCAAGTCAACTCAAGTTTTGAATTTGATCTTAAAGAAGGGTCCACTGTTGGATGGTAACGAGCGACACATGTTTGGTTGCATTTAAATTGAGCAATATTTCAAACACTGACTATCTCTGTACATCAACATCCTAGAAACAAAGGAAACAGAAAAAAATGGCATCTATTGATTTTATTAGAGTAGAAATTATGTTTTATTTAATAGGCCACAACAGAGAATGAACTTCTTAAAGCAATAACTTTGCTGTAATGTCCACAACATAAAGCTTCTGATGTTTTATAGTGCTTTCATTGAAAGTGTTATGATATTCTGTATTATTTGTTGGTATGGAACTGCTACTGAGGTACAGAAGAAATTATTAAGAAAATTAGTAACAAGTAAATTGTTAGGAAATGCATAACCAAGCTTAGAAAGTATCTCTGAAGAGAGAGCGTTAAATAAGAAAAAGAATATTATGAATGATAAGAGGATATTATCGCCTCTGCTTTTGAACTGTTGCCGCCGGACCGTCTGTATTTTTTACCCCGTTGTAGATTTAAATGGTCTTTTTTTATATATAACTGATGGGATATATATATATATATATATATATATATATATATATATATATATATATATATAGTTACATAATAAAGGTAGACTTCACTGCCAGTTCACTTCACTGATCACACACACACAGCTCCATTGCAGAGTCCCCACTTGTATAGGTAGAGATCGTTCAGAGTTTCAGGTCCCCACTTGGCATGTTTTTTAAAAAATAAAAAAATGCATGTTTGAAGTTATATTATGAAAAAGGAGCTCAAAAGAAAATTTTGTATGTCATTTTTGTTTCTTCAAAATGACCAGAAACACTAGTCCCCTCTTGGCCAGTGTAGAGCGATAATCCCCTGTTAGTAATATTCATTAGAGCTGAAATGGACTTGTCAACAACTGATGTGCAAGACATTGAGGAAATGCTTTTGTCAAGTGACAGCCTTTTGTTTACATACACCAACACCCTTGAAATAATTGAACTACAAAAAGCTCCAACAAACAGTGATGATGAACTTCTGGACATTACCTTTGATGAGGACTTAATCCTCTCCCTCTTCACTGCAGATAACAACAAATCAACCCAGTCACCATAAGATCAGCAGAAGAAGCTGATGAACAATGTAAGAAAAGTCATTGAAAAGTCTTCTAATAAGTGAAGCGATTTTTCTGTCCTTATTGGTTTCCTCCTTCATAGGGAAAAGTCTTTTTGTATCGATTAGTTCGAGTTAATGAAAAAAGTAACCTTCTCTTAGCTTCTTAAAAAAAATTAGAGTACTTTAGTTTCTTACTATGTTAGTAAAAATGTTTTGCTACAGAATTTCCTAATTTCGGCTAAATATAAAAAGTGTTTTACAGTGTGTACTTTACTCTTAACACCTAACACCTGGTTGTTGAAGAGAATTTGGTATATAAAAACTTACATATTTTGAAAATATTGTATTTTTATCACTTCTGGTATATTTTATGCCGACAGGGTGGACATGTTAAGCTTTGGCAAAACAAGCGAACTCATATGAAGAAAATTTGTCAGTAGGAAAGTCGGCAGCTTTACTCACCTCAGCTGATGAAGTTCCCACCACTGAAGAGAAAAAAATATCTACTGTCCTGATGTCACGAATGGTGATGGCCTTTTCTTAAAGGGGCAGATACCGCAATACAACGGGGTGGACAACCATTCAAAGATGGACAACTCTTCTTTTTTATTAAATAAAAATATAGTTTGTGTTACAAAATGATCAATATTCTCAATTTGAGTAATATTTTATTTAACAATTTAATAGAATTTTTATTTATTTTTATTTTAATATTTTACTCTAATTCAAATTTAATGAGCAGTGCCTGGGACATAGCAAAATAACATACATCCTCTTTTACAAAACTAAAGAAAATCTTGAAAATGTATCTAAAGAGCCACGTAATGCTTCTGTTACGAATAAAAAAACTTAGCCTAATATAACACACCCTTTCATAGTCATTTGTATGTTAAGTTATCATGGCAAATGAGTTATGTTCAGGACACCAAAAGGCACCCTACAGTGATATTGACCCAGGGGTGTTTAAGTACTCGCTCACAACCGCACCCAAAGTGTGCAAGCGCAAAGAGTGGATCACGTTCAGATAGAGCGCAAACTCCGAAATGATTCGTCTTTCACGTATCCATGCACTTGGATGTGTGGGAAAACTTGGGAAATGGTGTGTGTTACTGGGCATGTCATCACAAGTGAGTTCAGTGTCTTCTTGTTATAATATATATAAAACAAAATATTTAATTAATAATATTTATTTAATTAGGTTCTTGCTGCTGGTTCATCAATTAAATCTCTGCATAGCACAGAAACCGCTCGTACAATGGTTCTCAATTATATTTACATGGGTACAGATTCGTGAGATTAGATTAGTCTTCTACTGTTGACCATACGATTCTCGTCTGTCGGCTGGAGTCTTGCGGTGGCCTAGGGGTTGAGGCTTTAAGCTGGTTCAAATCTTTAACTAATAGACGTTTCTCTGTAAAAATGGGACGTTTCTCCTCATTCCTCCGAAATGTATCTTGCGGTGTGCCTCAAGGGCTCTGTCTTAGGTCCCGTCTTATTCTCCCTATATCTTCTTCCTCTGGGTTCTATTTTTAGGAAACACAGTGCCTCATTTCACTGTTATGCTGATGACATGCAGATTTATATGCCTTTGTCTAGGAAAAATAACAGTGCTCTAGAAAGTCTGACAGCATGTCTTGAGGAGGTACAAGCTTGGCTTGCCAAGAATTTCCTATTTTTGAACTCGAACAAAACAGTTATTGTTTTTAACCAGGCCAAGACATGATCTTGACCTTGGATCTCTAGATCTATCTATCTCTCCCCAAGTACGGAATTAAGGTGTGATGTTAGATAGTTTCCTCAAATTCGATAAGCAAATTAGTGCTGTCATTAGATCTAGCTTTTTCTATCTTCACTTTATAGCGAAAATCAAATCTCATCTCCCCAAGCGCTCGTTGGAGACTGTGATCCATGCTCTTATTACCTCGCGCCTGGACTATAGCAACCCCCTTTATTTTGGTGTATCAATGTCCCAAACGGCATGCTTACAGGTTGTTCAAAACACTGTGGTGAGATTCCTGAAGGGAAAGAGGAAATTTGACCATGCCCTTTTGAGATCCCTTCATTGGCTACTGATACATTTTAGAATTGAATATAAAATTTTAATACTGGTGTATAAATCTCTAAATGATTTAGCACCTTCTTATCTATCTGACTTCCTCCATTTCTATTCTCCCACTAGAAGTCTTAGATCTGAAACGAAACTACTTCTTCAGATTCCTAAAACCCAGCTAAAATCAAGGGGAGCATTTGAAGAGTCTGGCCTCACACTGAGGAACAAGCTCCCACTTTGTATTTAGGGCTGCAGCTATCAATTCTTTTTGTAATCGATTAATCTAGCACTTAATCGATCGATTTATCAATTTTTGTGTGTTTTTGTCTGTAACTTTGGCAGACGTAACATACAAACAAGGTCTCGCAAAGACTGCAATACAATATTTGTTCCTCCATCACGTCCCGGTGTATACAGTGAATGCATGCTGAAATTATTGTTGCGTGGCTACATAAAAGTTCAAGCATATGTGATGCATTGCCGCAATTGGTCTGACTGGCGCGTGAGAGAGACGAGGGTGTGAAGGGGTTCTTTTTTTAGGCTATACTCTCTTGCAATTGAACGTGAATACGTTTACTACTTAAAAACATCAAAGCTAAACATCATATCTAGTCAAATCGCATCACGACATCACTACAAATACAGTATGGGATTAAAATCAGTGAAGGCTTAGGCTATGTTACCTTGTTTCAGCAACGCTTGGTGAAACAGCATGGACTGGATGTTTTCGGTTCAGATGCTGAATCATTGAAGTCGTACTGTTGTGGTATGCCAGGTCTACTTTGCAGTAGAGACATTGCACCTTGTTCTCTTACTTTTTACCAACTACATTTAAAATGTATCACGCGCTATGGTGTGCTTCCTGAACATTGAACAACGGTCTGTGTGAAACAATCAGAATCAGATCCCTGCACGTATAGTGCGCGTCATAGGAATTTAACGAGGCTTTGAGGCAGAGTTTTTGCCTCGAGGAATTTTTGTAATCGAGTTAATCGAGTAACTCGATGAATCGTTTCAGCCCTATTTATATTAGATCGACTTATTTTCTATGTGTACAGCACTTTGGTCGGCCAGTGGCCTTTTTAAATGTGCTTTATAAATAAACTGAACTGAACTGAAATATCACAGGTCATAATTAAAACTTTGTTACTGATGGCCCATTTTTCTGAATATTTTTCTGAAAGAAATTATACTTGATACATGAATTACAATAATTAAAAAATATTTATTTTAAAGATTCTCTCCTTGGCATGACCTTTGCATCTATATTCAGAATAAAAATAAATAATTTGTACCAAATACATATTCTCACCTGTTTGATCTTAACATATGTTTATACATAATTGAAGCAAAAACCTTGTTAACCCAACAACCAATGAAGCTGACGAGAATCAGCTGAATCAAATAAAATGAATGTTTAAATGTGCAACTATGAGCCACAAACTTCAATTATAATCTATTATACTGAGTAGGCAAATTAAAAGTAAAGCTTGAAAAGAAAACACTTCTGACAAGTGTTGAAATTGAACTCCTCTAAGACAGAGATTCAACTCATTGGCACACCTGCGGCTACTCACAAAGAGAGACATTTTAATTTGATCATGGATGATAGTGTTTTATCTCCATCTTCTTGTGCTCGTAACCTTGGTGTGATTTTTGACGCTCACCTAACACTAGACTCTCATATTAAGAGTATTACTTAATCTGCATTCCATCATCTAAGAAACATTGCAAGAATTAGGCCCTATCTTACTCTACCTGATGCTGAAAGGCTTATTCATGCATTTGTTACATCCAGGATTGATTATTGTAATGCACTTTTGGTTGGTTTACCTGCTAAATCAATAAACGGCCTACAGAACATTCAGAATTCAGCAGCGTGTGTGCTTACATACACTTCACCACATCAGCACATTACAGGCATGCTTTATAGTTTGCATTGGCTCCCTGTCCAATCACGTATTGCTTTTAAAACTCTTACACTAACATACAAAGCTATGCATGAAATAGCTCCTTCTTATATCTGTGACTTAGTCAGCCTGTATGCGCCTTCTCGTTCCCTTCGGTCTACGGATTCTCTTACTCTTCAGCAGCCTCCCTGTAGATTAAAATCTATGGGGGAGAGAGCTTTCTCTGTCGCTGCACCCAGGTTATGGAATGCACTTCCTCTTACTGTTAGAGACGCTCCTACATTAGCCAGTTTCAAGAAGTTGTTAAAAACACATCTTTTTAAAATTGCTTACATAGACTGTCATGATTAGTATTTTATTGGGTTGCACTGTAATGATTATTTTATATTACTCTTGTACTTCTGTACTTGTTTTATTGTCTGTAGTGCTTTGGGTTTTAGAAAAGCGCATTATAAATAAAATGTATTATTATTATTATTATTATTATTATTATTATTACTTTGATGGAGTTTGTTCATTTTCTGGAACCATATAAGAATGTTTTCTTTGAACAGTTTTCAGGTTGTGCAAAATAGTTGTTGTGTAACCAGTTAGCAGCGCCACCTGTGAACGAAGTTTTCAGCTCTGAAAATAATCAAAAATCACCTAAGAGCTTCAATGGCAGAGAGTAGATCGTCGAGTTTGGCTATTCTCAGCATAAACGCACCAAGGCCTTGAAGTTAGATGACTTTGTAAAACGATTTGCTGAACAACATGGTAATCACCGCATTCAGCTGCTGTAGATTCAAGCCACTTGTGTCCTTTAGATGTCAATAGTAGATATGTCTGCAATTGTACACATTTACACCAAAGTCATGGACATTTCTAATTTGTTGGACAATTTAATAGTTTGCTGGTCATAAGCTTGTTACACCAAAATTTGTGATTTTAGTTTTGTTTCATCCAAGTCTTACAAACCCTTGTTGCGAAACCTGTGATATATTGAAGATATTTGTTGGTGATTTGAACACACCACATCTTAATCTAGATGCACTACAACTTGTGGTTTAGATGTATTTGTATTTGTTTCAAAAAAATATTTGAATTCAATTATATTAAGTCGTGTTAATCAATGCTGATTCATCTGCTTAATATGAGATAACTTTTTACTCTGTGACTTATATAAACAAGACTAAACTTTAGAACCTTAAAGTTAATATTTCTGTAATCATTTAACCATTATGTAATATTTAGTTTGTTTTCCATGGGAGACTAACTGCTTGTTCTCAGTATAGAGAAACTGTTACAGTATAACTGACAGCCATGAAATACAGCAGAACACAAGCGTCCTGATCGCTGGTTGCAGCACACAGGACAGTTATCAGGATCTAGATGCAGCAGCTTCTCTTTGATTAAACTAACTTAAAACTTTACAAAGCATGGAGAAATCTCTGGAACTGAACAACCAACATATGTAATGACGAGGACACAGAGAACTGAAATAAACACAGGGTTTAAATAACAAACTGAAATGAGATAATTAATCAGACACAGCTGAAACGAATGAACTCATAATGACAGTGACCATGGAAACAAAGGAGTGGCGGGAAACTGAGGCCACAGTTACACATAGCCGGGTATTTAGAGAAACGAATATTTCTCCCCCTCCGTTTTCAAAAATAACATCGTGCACACAACATCGTTTTCAAAAAAAGTTGTCGTTTACATCAACCCGCATAAATACAATGGGCGGCAGTGTAGGGAGAAGGATAAAGCCATGCAAGCCAATCAGAATCCTCAAAATCGACAACAACGAATAGCACGAGCGACTTCCTGTTACTTTCAAAACAACAGACATGGCGCGAGGTTCGTTCGTGTGGACAGACAGCGAAGCAAATGCAAACAGACCAAAAGCGTTTGCACAAAAGTAAAAATGAGTACCACCTTAACAGCATCCATGATCAAATAGTAGCCAAACAAACTCTAAACATAGGGCGCTCACATGACGTAAGCATTTTCTGGCGCATAATGTGACGTTTGAGAACCTAAAACCCCGTTTCTCCCAGTTGACACGGCAACACATAACCGGCGTTTTCAGAAATCTCCACTTTGGCCGGAGTTTTTAGAAATAATCGTTTTCTGGGATAAAAACGGCGTTTTCGTGTAAATGACAGGCCAAAACGCAGGGAAATATCTGCGTTTTCCCATCGTGTAAACGGGGCCTGAACAAACGAACATATCAAATGCAAAAACAAACTGAAAATGTGACAGCATCATTTATATATTACAAAAATACATACATTTTATTAATTTGCTACAATCCAAATCATTAGAATTCATATGTGATGCGATCTGGGAAAACCCGTCGGATGTCGCGCTGGGCCGTTTTCAGTAAATTCCAAAATAGTTTGAATGTCAGTTTTTTTGTCAATTTTTTTTTTCCATTAAATTATTATTCTATAACATCTTTTCTCTTATCTCTGAAAATATCTTGGCAAAATTCCCTTGTTTAGTGCAGAAAAACAGCGATTTATAGTGTCAAGCTGAAAATACTCTCTTTCTCTAATGCATTCTATGCGACCATTAGTGCCCGGCAGAGGTGAAAAAAAAAAAAAAAAAAAACAATCGCCGTATATCCCATACACCTGTCCGTCTCGTAAGACTACAAAGATAGTTTACCTTTAAAATAAACCGCATACATGTACAGTGAATGTGTATAGTGCGCATTTCGCGCCAATCCTGTTTAAACTATAACGTCACGCAGTTTCATAACAATCGCGAGATGGACGCGTCTCAACGGTGACAGTTATTTAAACCTGTTTTTCTCAAAATTCCGTTCCAGAAAATCATAGAGATCGGCCGACTTCAGATAAACATAACTTCTGCTAGCAACAAGCTATGATAAAAATAAAAACAGATTTGGAAAGGGCTTGATACCAACATCCATATGATATCAAAACCTGTAATAGGTAAAATTTCACCATGTGGTGGGTTTTCCCAGATCGCATCACATATGATTGTGAGGAACATTTCCCAATTTAGTCTCTATCTAGCAATCTTCATTCTCAACAGAGACCATAAACATCTAATCGGCAGTGTATCAAACCCTCTCTGGATCTTACATTTTTTTAATGTACGAGAGTAGTCCTTATGGGGGACATTGTGTCAAAATGATTTACGACTTTGACCTTTGACCTTTTGGCAGGTTGAACTTCCGGTGACCTTTATGATTGACAGGTTGAACTTCCGGAATGCGGTCATGGGATTAACCTATTGACCCTGCTAGCCTATCGATCATGTTGTATGACAGTTATTTTTGAACTATGACCTATGTAGGACTAAATCATAATTTTGACGGGTAGTTATATTTGAACAGATGTTTTTTGCCGGTTGTTTGAACTTTGTCCCAGTTATGTGTGTGTGGTGATTGTGCCTGCGCCCCGACCGCAGTGAAAGTGAGAAGTCACACAAACACATTCTATCCTTTATATAATTTATATCATATAAATTATATAATCTAAAACATACATTGAAACCAATTATTTTAGATGAATAAAAGTATATAAAATAAAAAGCTACTAAAACCAATTATTTTAGATGAATAAAAGTATATAAAATAAAAAGCTACTAAAACCAATTATTTTAGATAAAAAATACATAAACATTCTGCTCTTTAAAAGTGTATAATCTAAATCAATTTAAGGTTGAAAAAACATTTAGTTATTTCACATTCCTATGTAAAACATCCTATCCTTTATATAAATTCTATATAAATGATCATGCTAAAGTTGTTTTTAAGTCTATAATATAAAAGTTTACTAAAACCAATAGTTTTAGCTGAATAAAATTGTCTTACCTTATTTTAGAAAGTTGAAGTATACCATGGATGTCCACAAAAAATGCAATGTATGAATGGATTCAAAATTGTTTTACACAACTGAATTCACATAGTCATTCCTGAATGACCTCACACTGTCTCAAAACATAGCGCGTCTAATGTGTGTGTGTCAAAAAGTAAAACACACGTGTCTGTGTGTGTGTGTGTGTGTGTGTGTGTGTGTGTGTGTGTGTGTGTGTGTGTGTGTGTGTGTGTTTATGCGCGCCCCCCTATTCCTGTGAGCTCTGACATCTGAAACACGGTGAAGTCTATATCAGACTAACAAGTTGAAAACATGCCTTTAAAAGTATAATATAAATATCTTATTGATCCAATTATTTTAGTTTTAGATGAATAAAAGAATACAAAATAAAAAGCTTGCTAAAAATAAAAATCATCTTACATGTTAGAGGTAAAGTATACCACGGATGTCCATAAAAATGCAATGTATGAAACGGAGTCGCAGGTCCCTCCTGAACAGTATAAATGAGGTCAGTTATTTCATATATGTCACATTCAGTTATTTCACATTCATATGTAAAACATTCTGTTCTTTTTAAAAGTATATAAATGTTAATAAAATAATATACAATAATATCTTACTAAAATTATTAAAGTTGAAAAAAGATTCTATCCTTTAAAAGTGTTTAAATGAAATCTTGCAAATTAAACTAAAGTTGAAAAACATACAGTTCTTTAAAAGCATTTAAAAAGCTTACTAAAACCAATTGTTTTAGTTTTAGATAAAAATTACATAAAACATTCTATCCTTTATATTCTATCATTTATATAATATAAATGATATAATCTAAAACAATTTAACTAAGGTTGAAAAACATTCTATCCTTTAAAAGTATATAATTAAATGCTTATACAATAGATCTTACTAAAAATAAAAATTATCTTACATGTTAGAGAGAGAGAGTTAAAGTATGTCCTACCATGGATGTCCACAAAAATGCAATGTATGAATGGGTTCAAAATTGTTTTACACAACTGAATTCATCTAGTCATTCCTGAATGACCTCACACTCTCAAAACATAGCGCGTCTAATGTATGTGTGTCAAAAAGTAAAGGAGCCGTGCGCGTTTCTGTGTGTGTGTGTGTGTGTGTGTGTGTGTGTGTGTGTGTGTGTGTGTGTGTGTGTGTGTGTGTGTCTGTGCGCGCCCCTTCACATGTGAGCTCTGACCCCTCTCCTTCGCATACCAGAGCACGGTGAAAGTGAGGAAGGGGTTTCCTAATACTAACAAAAGTTGAAAAACATACTGTTCCTTAAAAGTGTATAAACAGATGTCCAAATGGTTATAAAAATATACTGAAACCAATTATTTTAGATGAATAAATAAAATTCATCTTACATGTTTAGAGTTACAACTCTTGAACTTACAAGTTCAAGAAGCTCTTAAAGACATAAATCACAGAGTGGTTCTCTCTCACACCAGCGTCTCAGAGGAGTGTATTCAGTGATGGGATGAGACATTGTGTTAGGGCTAAAATGACTTCAAAGTATAATCTTAAAAGTTTAAATGATATCTTTTTAAAAAATATAGATGTCCATACATTCTATGAATGAGATTGCAGTTGTAATAGAAAAGACTGTTTTTTTCCTGACTCTGCTCCTTCGCATTCCTGAGCACGGTGAAAGGTGATAATAATGTTTTAAATTTCACAAAAATAATATAAAATAAATACCTTGCTAGAAATCTACTGAAATGCTTGTAAAAAAGAATAAAATTCATCTCACATGTTTAGAGAGTTACGATTCTTGAACTTGTGTTCAAGAAGCTCTCAAGAGACATAAATCACAGAGGTTCTCTCTCACACCAGCGTCTCAGAGGGGTGTATTCAGTGATGGGATGAGACATTGTGTTAGGGCTAAATTTATTTCAAAGTGTAAATGATATCTTTTTAAAATGTAAATGTAATGTATAAAAAAATGTATAAAAAAGTCTCTCAAACAGAGGCCCTCGCTCGTGTCTATGCTGCATTCTGACATCCCCTCCTTCCATTTCCAGAGGTAACAGTGACACTGTGAAGTGTATCTCACACTAACTAAAGTTAAAAAACATTCTGTTCTTTATAAGTATATAAAAAATATTCTCTCTCTCATCTAAAAGCATAACCTTAAAAGTTTGCATTAGATATTTTAAAAGATTGATTAAATTAAATCTTTAAAGTTTCAATTCATACTCATCTTCTATTTATCTGTACTTATGTATGATATAAATTATTATTTTTTGCTTAACGGTGACCTAAAGTATAATTGTTATTAAACAATGTCTGTTCAAAAACTGTACTTGGTCGTCTTAAATCTCATTTATACGAAAAAGATTCAACCAGCATTTTTTGTCCATGTGGGGGTTTCAACTTTTATGGTGGGGGTTTCCATAGCTATCCCGTACATCTAAACAGAACCATCACAGAAAACTACATTTTCAAAATGTAAACAAAGTTTTAGCTAAATAAAAACACCTTACATTCCAGAGAGGCAAAGTAGTTCTTTATGCAATGATAAAAACGATCCAAAAAAGCAAATAGTTTAAGTTGTCATAAACAGAACAAAACAAAACAAAAAAATCCTCCAGAGATAAACTATGAGATAAAAAAATGAGTCTCGCGGGACAATGTCACAGTAAATCTAGTCTGCATTCCAGGCTACATCCAAAGTTTACACTAATTTCATTTAAAAGTTTAAATCAAATCTTTAAAATCATATCTTCTTAGAAGATTTATGTATTATTGTTACTAAGCAGCGTCTGTCCAAAAACTTTAGATTGTTACATACAACAGACAACATGAAACATGTTGTCAAAGTTTGTCACAATTTTTTTAAGAAATTCTAGGACTTTACATTGCTCTTATTTAGACAAGGTTGTATCATTTGGAAAATCATCACACAATTTGAGAGATGCAATGTGTGATAAGTAAAAATCACCCATCGTATAAGATCATTTTTACTTGTATTTCCCGAACTAGGGTGAAACCCTTTACTGAGAATATACCACCGGCCATCTACTCAAAATATATGTAGAAGTTTCAGATGTTAGCATTTGTTGATGGTGGCCGCATGAACAGACTTTGGGGAGAGCTATATCAGGAAGCATGCCTTTTGACCTCCTCGATTTAGAGGCTTTTTTGTTAAAGATTTCTCCCATTGTGGTTCTCCCATCTACTCGTTTTTTTTTCAACTTTGGTAAATGTGCCAAGAATCTATGACAACGTGTCTTCCGATAGCGCTTCATCGAGTTTAATTGTACATGTTCTACCGTTATGATGTACTTGTTACATGTTCTACCGTACATGTTCTACCGTTCTATATAATGATTTACACAACCGAGCAATAGACCGTACCTTTGACTTACCCGTCGAGAAGAAAGTAGATTCCTAGATAAAAGCTATCCCGATATTTATTTACATACCGATAAATTAAATTTGAATTTAATTAAAACTTCTCCTGTGGCTCGGCATAACTATGATCCAGCATTATATTGTACCGTGCAGTGCAGCCTTTCAAATGTGGCGGGGGCAGTATCAACGCCTCCCATATGGTCTAGCGGTTAGGATTCCTGGTTTTCATCCAGGCTGCCCGGGTTCGACTCCCGGTATGGGAAGACAATTTTTTTACATTGCCAACAAAATTCAAGTTATTCAAGTTCATCAATAATCATTTTTAGTCTTAGAGGCCTACACGAACTGCAGAAACATGCAGTTTCTTGAAGATTCGGTACCGAATCATTTTCACAAATACAATTATATTGAATTCAGAAAATTTCACGATGGAATACTTTATCATAATTTCAATTTAGTTTCAACTTTTCATCTCATAATTATGACGCATAGTCATAATTTCAACTTTTTAAGTCATCATTTCGACTTTTTGTCAATTACGCCTTTTTAATGTTTTAAAGTCATAATTTGGTTGTTGACTACAGTAGTGTTGCACCTGCATGTCCACTAACTCGCTTGTGAGAGTCAGAGTGTGTAAAGTAAACTCTCATTAGTGTTAGTAGAGTATTAGTGGACTGGTAGGGTTAGAATAAGTAATATTAGAATAAAATATCTGTTGGGGAGCATCGCGATAAAGAGTTCATGTTTAATGACAACATACCATTTTTCAACCGAGCGAATCTGCGCATGAGAGGCCTTCTTCAACTTTTTAATTCAGAATTACAATGACGCCTTTTTAATGTAATGCTTAAAACGTTTTTTAGTCATAATTTGGTTGTTGACTATAGTAGTGTTGATGATGAAACGTGCTAGTGCTTTTTGTACCTCTCTAGTATTATAGTGTTTCAAGATGGCGGAAGCCTCCTTGGACTTACCCGCCCCATGTAAATAAAAGATAAGAAATGATCTGATTTTAAGAAAGATCATTTTACACCCATGAGGACATATTTATGAATAAAGACAATGATTTTAGCTAATTAAATACCATTTTTCAATCTACACATGAGAGACCTGACATGAGAGACCTTCAGAAGTCAGAACTTCAGGGGTCAACGGCTTAGGTCCGTTGGCGAAAACACTGCATGTGTAAGGTAGTTTTCCAGATTTTCACCCAAAATCAAATACTGTATGACACTTTTCAAAGTTAGAATAACCTGTTGTGTTCTGACACAAGGCCATTAACCGGTTCTTTTTGTTTTATAAATGTACTTTGCTTATTTCTAAACATCAACCTGATAAATATGAATACGATGAAACGATAATTTTTAAGAAAAAACATTTTTAAGAAAAATAAACCATGATAATGTTTAGTTTAGTTGTTGATGATTTCTCTAACATTGCTCTAACATCTCACTCACAACGCAAAACGTTGTAAATAAACATTTTCAAACTGTAATTTTATTTTATTGATTATGGTGATTTAAAGTTTTTGTTATTAACTAATACCTTTATCTTTTAACTAACATCTGACCCCAAATAAACAGATAATGGAATGTTCACAATCTACATGGTAAGATATTCTCCGATGTATCTAAGTAGTTGTGCTTAAATCTTTGGCTGTATTTTGTCACACCTTAGCGATACAAAGTTCCAGACTTTGGTAAAACCTGCAGGTAAAATTCCACAAAAGTAAATTCTAATTCTTCATCATCATGAGCCATTTAAAACAAATACAGAAAAGCCACTATAGTGATTCGTTTTGAATGTCTGTCATTGAGATCTTGTTTCTTTTTGTACAGTTTGCAAAAAGTACATAGAGCGTGGTCAAACATGTTAGGAATGTATCCTATACATTACAGGGCTCCAGACTAACTTTTTTTATTAGGAGCGCTGTAGCCCCTGACTTAAAATTTTAGGAGCGCAAGCAGAAAATTTAGGGGCACACCTTCACATTTTCCCCCTAAATAACTATTACAGACAAATGCTTTGATAATAAATATATTAAGCGTACAGAAATTATGGTGCAGTTTTATTTTAAGATCACAGGGCTCCAGACTAACATCTGAGGGCCGCGGCTCTAAGTTCTACAGAAAGTATTTGGTAGCACTGTGGGATGATAAAGCACTGAGCTAAATTTGAGGTGTATAGATAAAGTTAAATTTAATTATTATCCTTCATAATGTCTTAATATTATTTCAAAAGCAAAATGAGTGACAAAATAGATATTAGGGAGTGAAAATAGCCAAAAAGCACCCTCAGCAGCTGTTTACAATGGTAATTTAGTCTTCTTTTTAAAAAAAATAAGTGTGAGTTTTCCTACTTCTTGAAACTTTCAGTTTTATAAATAGAGACAATCTTTAAAGGATGAACAAAAATGTTTTGGTCGACACATAAAAAAAAAAATATTTTAATAGGATATAGTTTTGAAGTGCTGTAAAAAGATGTGTAGGCTACTTTCATAACCACAGTATACCATAGTTATAGTTATGTCTGGTTCAGAATACGCAATTTTTTTGTCTGTTACTATAGTCAATGTATCAGATTACACGATTTCGAGTCTCGACTCCTAAAAATCTTGTCATGTCCTGGACAAGAAACATTGTCAGACTACACATTGCTTTACGACCAGTCATCTCGAGCCGTCTCACACACATATTCACTCGCACATGTACACACGCACGCACACACTCTCACTCTCTCTCGCTCGCTCGCTCACTCACTCACTCGCGCGCAGGCGCGCACACACACACACACACACACACACACTCATTCACTCGCGCGCGCGCACACACACACACACACTCATTCACTCGGAACCCTTCATGGAGGACCGTTAAAAAATTATTTGTCGTGATATCGTAAACAAAGCATCGCAGACGCGACGTCGGTTGTCGCCCACTATGAACGAGATGAAATTTACTGGTCGCACATGTGCGACTGGATGTAAAATTTAGTCGCACACTCTCAAATTTTGGTCGCAAAATGCGACCATTTGGTCGCAGTCTGGAGCCCTGCATTAGAGGTCCTTCTACACGATAGGCCTTTAACCGGTTCTTTTTTGTTTTATAAAAAAAAAGAAAACAAAAAATATGACTAAAAAAAATGACTAAATCTTTCTGCGATGCCTACGAAACATCGACGTAAAAGATGAGTATGGCTGTTTTTCTGTTACCTATTACGCTATAACTCGTTTAACTATTACACGGTTAAGCTAATGAATTACGGTTGATACGTGGTATTTTTACGTGAATTGATTCATTTTTTTATTCCGTCCACACTTTGACACCATTGTTTTATTCGGCAGAATGCCGAAATATTTCATCTATCGTCAATTTCAATGGTTAGATAAATCATCTAACTATTATATGTGAAACATAGGATTCACACATTGGATTCTTGTTTATATTGAACATTGTTATTGAACCGTTTTTCAATATTATTGAAAATAATTGTTAAATAAAAGGGCTATTGTTCTCGGCCTCATCAAAGTTCACATAGTTTTCACCGTACCGACTCTGAAACAAGAGCAAAAGATTTTGTTTGCATTTCTTCTGAAACACCCTGTTTTGAAATTGTTTAACACCACTACCGTAACACTTATCGTATTGCCGGTTGCGATTGTAATGTTTTTTCTTTACACTTTCCCCAGGATATCATATTTGTTCATATACGATGGTATTCACATGAATTGGCTTGATTTGAGTCTTGATTTGATACGAGAGACATTTATTATATACCGTAAATAGCGCTAGAATGTATGTTTTAATACAGATGTGGCCTTTAAAAATGCGCGTCTCAGAGCAAAGAATGCCACGAGCACTTCCGACATTCCGCGGGATCGTGCAGAAGGGGGATTAGGTGTTGGACGCAGGAAATACTAAAACCTGTAGATGGCAGTCGTGTTTCATGTGGCCATACTGAGTTGACGAAGTATGACGAATACAATGTTTTCTTTTGCCAGTTACATAAACAGTCACATATTCTTCATAAAAATCCGACTCAAACGCGCATCATTTGTCTTATTTTTTTTTCTGTGTACTTACAGTAGGCTAGAAGAGACGTGATGTAGGCTATGATAACTGAGTCTTATAACACAATAATTTGCGAAGACCTTTAAAGAGACCGAGATCATTTGCGCAATATCATTATCTAATTTTACATTTAGTTCATTTTTGCATCTTAACGTTTTAAATAGTTTTAACATGGTTGTAATGCGCTTTTCTGCATTACACACAGTACTTTTTATACTATCATGTTTCCCTTATAGGCGTCGATTTCGGTGGGGACGGTGGGTACGCACCCACCAGATTTCGTCATGAGTCATTTTGTACCCACCACTTTTAATTTCAGTCCATATTAATTTGACTTTTGGTTCGATTTTTTTTTACCGTTTTCAGTGGTTATGAGGAGCTTAATTAATTTAACCTGAGATGTGCGTTATATCGCTTTTTGATCATTCTTTGTGTTGTCGAATTTTGACACAGTTTCATTATTTGTTCATAATAATTTGATTCATAATTATGTCATTTTTTTCTAAAATTAAAAAAAAACAAAGTTTTTTCTAAAAGCAATATTCTAAAGAGATACAAAGACATTGTACGTGTACCCACCACTTTTAACTTCCGTTGACCGTTTTCAGTGGTTATGAGGAGCAATATGAGAGAAAAATTTTGTAATCATTGTCTGACACAACAAAAAAATATATAATATTCATTTTATTTTAATTTTCGTGTTCGCATTTATGAGGGAAAAAACAACGTGTCAGTTTACGGTTATGGACGTGAGCACTCTGAAAGCGGCAATAAAAGTCTGCTTTAAAACTTTCACAGAGACCTCAAACAGAACAGCTGCCTTTCTTTAAATCGAATTTCGTTTTGTATTAATTATATCTTAATTTTAATCAATGTTTCGTGAACCAATGAATTGCCTGGATTTAAGAAGTAAATATAGCAGACAATCACGACATTGGAGGCGCCGGCGATATCTCATAAATGAACCGAAACTCAGCGTGTAATGCACATTCACATTTACAGTGTATTTAGACACATTTAGACGCATTCATAATCATTACTTTTACCGGTTCTTTGTGGCAAGCTTTATGCGTGCGGTCGTGCGCTTGAGTGCGGCTATATTACGTAAACGCTCATGATCATGATATAAGTAGGCTAATTAAATTAATATAAAGGGGCGATTTGTCCACGAATTATTAAATGAACAACTAGCCTAGTATACTAGTCGACTAGAAAAAAAAACTTTTAGTCGAAAGCAGCCCGTATTCCACATATTTTCGAACCAGGCAACAGGACATCTGTGTTGAGCGAGGCCGAGGACCCTGAGCGGAATGAACGAGCGGAGCGGAATATTCAGAAATGCGCTCTCCACTCACGAGCTCTGATCGGAACAAACCCGATCACTGTCTGCTGAACTTGCAGAATCATCAAAATATAATATTTTCTAAAGAAGAATTTTAAAACGTTATTGGTGGTAGTTGAGAAGAATTCCTCTTTCCATATCTAAATCATTTCGAGTGCAATATAAATGTATCATATTGTTATTCTTATTATATAAGAATAATACGTATTTTTTACAACATTTTTAACATAATAGAGAATATAAGTTTAGCGTGTTGTGTGTATTTCCTAATTATAAGCTTTTGGTGAAATTGCAACAAAACTAAAAGAGTAAAACATAAAAACATGGCGTCGTCTCAAGAAATATCTGCGTACACACTAAACCACTGAAACCGACTCAAAACGATGTAGCCTAGTATACATACCAGACCAGGCACTGTAATTCTGCCACAGACAAAACGGAGAAGACTTAAAGCATGCGCATAAACCTTGCGCGCTATACAACAATAATATTAGGCACAGTAGCTTCTTTTTTTTCTTTTCTTTTTTTATCAAGAACTTTGTTGAACAATATGAACAACCATAAATGGTCTGGTACAAAATATGAGTCACGATATTCGATAGTTAACGGATGCATAAAGCTTGCCACAAAGAACTGGCAAAAGTAATCATGTGTCAAATATAGCAAGGAGACATTTTAATTGTTTACTAATCAACTAGTGTTTTATGTGTCAGTCAAAGATGTTGAAAATGCTGACTTGTCATCTTCGCAGATATTGTGAACGTGCCTAGAGAGAAATGCACACTTACTTACATAAGAGAGTTATCTGTTTCTTTTCGTTTTGAATTGTTTTGTTTAAAAGTGGACATTTCAAGCTTTCTAGATACATTTCTGAGTTTCGGTTCATTTATGAGACGAGCTCAGTTCACGAGCAATGCAAGTTATATCGCGCCGGTGCCTCCATTTCCTGATTAAATCGTCTTAAATGCGTCTCCGTGTGGACAGAAACCAATGTAATCTTCCTAATTTAATCACGTAAAACACAAGTCTAAACACAAGCACCACTCTTCTGAATGATGGTAACCACAAACCTCCAAGAGTTTGTAAACCAATTGTTTGTAAAACATAGCCTATTTAATATTTACAAATTAAAAAAAAAAAAAAAATAATGTTTTACAGTGTATAAATAAAACGACATGAAGAAAGTTATTTCCAAAATGTAGGCTAATTAATTGCACAGTCTTTGTTTTAGCTGCTTGTTTTAGCTGCTACCAATTGCACAGAGTCAAGAAATTACAACCACCCACCCCCCAGGTCTGCCGATTCAACCCCCAATGCTAATCGATCTCCTCTCAGGGAATCAAAAGAAAACCGTTTTTTCCAGTTTTCACCAGCGTGTGGGCAGTTTTAATCCCTTGCAGTTCCTTTGTTTAAATGCTATTTAAGCAAATATACTATACGTACGCTTTAAGTTATTTCAAATTAATGTTTATAGCTTAATTTGTTGATATCGCGTAACTTAATTTGACATATGTTGATATAACCAACTGACATTGTAGATTCCATTGCATGCCAGGAAGAGGCTTATGCTTTGTTTTAAATAATGAGCATTTACGATAATATAGCCGCACGACCGCACGCATAAAGCTTGCCACAAAGAACCGGTAAAAGTAATGATTATGAATGCGTCTAAATGTGTCTAAATACACTGTAAATGTGAATGTGCATTACACGCTGAGTTTCGGTTCATTTATGAGATATCGCCGGCGCCTCCAATGTCGTGATTGTCTGCTATATTTACTTCTTAAATCCAGGCAATTGGTTCACGAAACATTGATTAAAATTAAGACATAATTAATACAAAACGAAATTCGATTTAAAGAAAGGCAGCTGTTCTGTTTGAGGTCTCTGTGAAAGTTTTAAAGCAGACTTTTAGTGCCGCTTTTAGAGCGCTCACGTCCATAACCGTAAACTGACACGTTGTTTTTTCCCTCATAAATGCGAACACGAAAATTAAAATAAAATTAATATTATAATTTTTTTTGTTGTGTCAGACAATGATTACAAAAATTTTCTCTCATATTGCTCCTCATAACCACTGAAAACGGTCAACGGAAGTTAAAAGTGGTGGGTACAAAATGACTCATGACGAAATCTGGTGGTTACACGTACACTGTCTTTGTATCTCTTTAGATTATTGCTTTTAGAAAAACTTTTAGTTTTTTTACTTTTACTTTTAGAAAAAAACTACATAATTATGAATCAAATTATTATGAACAAGTAATGAAACTGTGTCAAAATTCGACAACACAAATAATGATCAAAAAGCGATATAACGCACATCTCAGGTTAAATTAATTATATAAAAAACAGGGAACATTTTGTAAAAGCAAAACTGAACAAAACGCATACTTAAAATAATTGTATTAGGCTATGTGTTACCGAATATTTAATACCACTTCCCCATAATGTTGTAATTATTTTTTTAAAACAACATCTGTCAAACTGTCAATCAGATACCTCTTATCTGGTCATTTTTATTTTATTTTAGAAGTCATAACTGTTGATCACCCTTTGTATGGAATTTGTGAATATGAATATTTAGAAGATTTACAAACTGTCGGCAAGACCTCAAACCAACCCCGGACATTCTGAGACTAACGTGGAAAAATCTTTATGCTTAATGCATTAAGACAGTTCAATTAAAATATTTATTAATAATGTAATGGCAAATCAGATGCGCCCAAAATATAAATGCTATGCGTTGTGCTGCAACATTACCTCACAAGAAATATCTGCACAAGAACAATCACACAAGAAATATCTGCACGAGAACAATCACACAAGAAATATCTGCACGAATTAAGAATCTGGGTAAGTCGCATTATTTAATTGCATTATGTTAGGATGATTTTGTGTATATTTATATAAAAAATACTGCTGGGTTTTTACAGGCAGAGTCACGTGTATTATGCTCACACTAAATTCTCTGTTGCACTTATATAAATGCGCATTGCATGCACAATCATCTTAATAGTTGTACAAAAAAGTTATGCGCTGGCAAGAACGTCACTTTGCTGTTTTAATAAAAGCAATGTTACATATTCTGCATGCACACATCTCCTGGAAACCACAGCAATGACAAAGCATATAAAAATTCGTAAACGTTGTCCAATACCCCTTCTTGTCTTAATTAACCTTTTGCATTTACAAATATTTTCAAATGTCTGTATAATACAGTAGCCTACTGTAAATATTTGTGTCTATTACTATTTATAATTTATATTTTATTGTGGATGTTTTCTCACAATCATGACGTAATGTGAAGTAAAAGAAAAAATCTAATGTAAAGTTGTTTTTTATGCGCCACCTGGTGGATATTCTGTGAAGCAAAACACATTGAGGGATTTTTTAAGTAGGCCCCCCCGAAAGCACTTGCAGAATTCTGCGAGACTCTACGAGACGAATTGCCGAATGCCGCGGGAGAAAACGCGCGTTTTTAAAGGCCAGATCTGTATTTTAATTATATCTCTGGTTCTATGTTTTTAAAGACAAGGACGCCTCTTTCTATAAGCGACCCTCAAAATCTGTGCATACAACAAAATTACTTTTGTTTGAAGAAAGACTTAAATCAGCGGGTGCTATTGAATCTATTAAACATCCCTGAATTCGGTAATTATATCACATTTTAATTTTAAAGGTCTATGAACTTAAATCCTACGCAAAATTATTCTTAAAAAAACATTAACTTAAAGCAAGCGCATCCTAACTACTTTCTAAATGTTTGTAAATCCAAAAATGTTGTCACTGGATCGAGTGTAAATAATAAACTTCTCCTTTGTATTTATGCATCAAGTTAAATCCAAATAATAGGAAAACTTTATGATAGGAAAGTACGGACGGCGTCTTTGACCAATCCTCTACATATGGGGCACTTGCGCAGAGAAGGCGCACATTCTTTGCACACAACTAGGTGACCACAGGGGATGAAGACAATGTTCACTTCCTTATCCATGCAAACTTTGCATCTGATGAACAAACTCTTGGCCCTTTTCTTGCAGCAGGTATTCACATCTTGGAAACCACTTGGCATGTTCTACCCATGCATCATCACCAGACTCCCAACATCTGAGTCTACCATCGCAAGAAAAGCACTTCACGTCATCATTACGACCAACATAGTAAAAACCAGCCTTAGCCAATTGGTCTGGTCGAACAGTTATTCTTGAGGGCCAGTAGACAAATGTGAGCGACCTTTCTTCACACCGTTGCATTGCCGATACATTGAAAAGGCTAGATAAAGTTACATTATCTGCACGGTCACCTCGAATGAAGGGGCAGTTGGGGTAATGTCTCTGGTGCTCTGATACTGCACGATCTCCCGGTTCCCAGTTGCTAAGCTGGCCTCCACAACTGAAGCAAGCCACTCTGTCGCCCTGACCAAGGTAGTAGAAACCACTTTTGGCAAGCTCGGCCGGACTTACTGGTGCAAGAGTCCAATTCTGAAAGGTGTCAAGGCGTTCCTGTTCCCGACGCATGCCAGGATTGTGACAAGCCGGAGGTTGCTGGTGAGACATATCCATGTTTAAGTAAACTCCTCCGTTTGGCCTGAAACGGATGTCGCAGGGGCGGAAAGAAGATGGCTTCGTTGTGAAGCGGGGAAAAGGCACTTTTGATGAAGGCTCTGGATGAAGACATAAAAATGGGACCACAGGGCGTGTCTGGAATGTAAATGGTTGCACATGCACGCACATAAAATGCAGAAAACAAATACTGAAATATTCTAAATATTATGAGCTCAGACATTTTTTTACCAGAATTTTATTTCAACATTATACTTTCATAATTGAAGTAAATCGACAATAACGACATTTACAGATGGTCTAACCAGAATAGAAAATCTCTGCAGGCTATCATGTTTTGCTCCAGGCTATAGTTGACCAGACTTTCAACTAATTCACCAACGTCAGTTTTTGCATTTTTTGACACCAGTGACACACAGAGATCCGTTACGAATGTCCATATAGCGAGTATTTCAATGATTTCGAATTCGGCACTACATTCACGCAACACATCCAAAACTTTTCTGAGGATTACGCCATTCGGCTCTTTGCCGTCAAAAAACATGGGCGTTACATCAGGCCATGGCTTTGTCAAGCCTCTTACGTCATCCATTTCATTTTTGAGATTTGTCACACGTTTGGTGTCCTGCGCACAATCTTTTTTCATATCACACGCAGCGTCGATGATCCTGTGCATCAAGCCAACCATTTGGCCTCTAAAATAATCTTTAAACATAGAGTCCAGCATAGCTCTTAAACGACACTCTTTGCCCGTGGCACACTCACACGCCGGAGGATAATTGTACCCCGTATCGCCAGAACTCAACGGGGAGTCGTTCTCCTTTAGGTTTTGCGTCGCCATTTTTTCAGCTTTTCGTTCCTGAATCTCCTGCAATGTTCCTGGAATCTCCCTTGCGGTAAAATCGTGCCTTGTGCGTTAATACGCAGAAGTTTGTGGGTCAGAAGTTTGCGTCAGGCTCAGGACTTTCAACTTTTGTTGCAGTGGCGCAGCAGTCCGAGGCTAGTAGAGCTAGAGCGTGTAATGTCCTGAAATATTTATCAGGCTGGGGTCCACCCACCCTGTTGTGTAGAATGTATGGAGTTTGGCCTCAGGAAAGCCATAAATAACTAGTTCCTGCATAACCAACAAGTCCTACATGTCGCCAGAGAGAAGTTTGAATCGTTCGAGTCATACACACAAGTGCAGTGATGGAGCGCGTGAACACGAGCAGTGTGAGAGGATTCCTGAGATCTTGCGACGATCTGACTGAGAAGATCCGCTGTTTAATACAGAAGAAACTCATCAAGAAGTACTTGAGCAGGTATAAAAATTTTATTTGTGGATTAAAGAATAGAATAAAGTATTTCTCTCTCACTATGGACAACCAATCCCATGCATGCCAAACTATCATTTGGCATAACTAATCATTATCAACATATTTTTGATAAAAGAGTTCCATGGCACTTATTTTGAGCGCTCCAAAGTTCACTTTGTCCACAAAAAGGAACTTAGTCTTAATTTAACGAAGGCTATGGATGTTAGGTAAATACATTTATTAAATTGTACACATGTTATGTGTTTCTTCTCCTCTCACATTAAATCACAATTTAGAAAAAAAGAAATTAGAAACAAGTTGATTATTTTTGTAGTTGTATTCTGTCAAATATGAAATGTTTAGTTTAGCTACTTGCGCCTTATCTCGTACTTTATGACCGTTATCAGCTATTATCAGATACTATTGTCCTAACATAGACTATTGTTTTAACTCTGGTTTAACTTGCTGTGCGTCTGTTCACCAGCCATCATGTGCTCTAACACTGCAGCATCAGCCGGTTCATTGACTTTGAACTGGTGTATGAATGTGTTTATTTTATGTTAACTTTGTTTTGCTGTACATACATTTTATTCTTCTAACTGCTTGTCTTTGGTTGACACAGTTGGAGAAGAACAACAGGGAGGTTGGAAGACACAGTAGAGGAACTACAGAATAAATATGGAGAGAAAACAGCATTAAAAAGGATCAAGTCCATAGTGAAAAAAATCAGAAAAAAGAATATCAAACGTAGGAAAAGATTTATAATTTTACTTTGTTAGTAGTGAATATGTTTCTCAATCTTCAATCTTCTTAAAAAATGTAATTTTTTTTAACAGATGGTGACGTTCAGACGCTGAGCATTCAAACACATTCTGGAAACATGACAGACCAACAGCCTAACAACCATCTACAACGACAGCATAATACTACTAATAATAATAATAATAATTCTACATCATTCGGACGGCTATTAATTCAGATCCCTAATCAGCTTACCTTCACAATTGACCAGAAGAATGCTGGGACAATAGTTGCTCCAATCATGGTAGAAAAGACAATATATGGTGATGTTAACATCAGTGTGGTGAGTGTCTGATAAGTTAGTCCATAGAGTGTGGAACTTTGTATCGCTAAGGTGTGACAAAATACAGCCAAAGATTTAAGCACAACTACTTAGATACATAGGAGAATATCTAACCATGTAGATTGTGAACATTCCATTATCTGTTTATTTGGGGTCAGATGTTAGTTAAAAGATAAAGGTATTAGTTAATAACAAAAACTTTAAATCACCATAATCAATAAAATAAAATTACAGTTTGAAAATGTTTATTTACAACGTTTTGCGTTGTGAGTGAGATGTTAGAGCAATGTTAGAGAAATCATCAACAACTAAACTAAACATTATCATGGTTTATTTTTCTTAAAAATGTTTTTTCTTAAAAATTATCGTTTCATCGTATTCATATTTATCAGGTTGATGTTTAGAAATAAGCAAAGTACATTTATAAAACAAAAAGAACCGGTTAATGGCCTTGTGTCAGAACACAACCGGTTATTCTAACTTTGAAAAGTGTCATACAGTATTTGATTTTGGGGTGAAAATCTGGAAAACTACCTTACACATGCAGTGTTTTCGCCAACGGACCTAAGCCGTTGACCCCTGAAGTTCTGACTTCTGAAGGCCTCTCATGTGTAGATTGAAAAATGGTATTTTATTAGCTAAAATCATTGTCTTTATTCATAATTATGTCCTCATGGGTGTAAAATGATCTTTCTTAAAATCAGATCATTTCTTATCTTTTATTTACATGGGGCGGGTAAGTCCAAGGAGGCTTCCGCCATCTTGAAACACTATAATACCAGAGAGGTACAAAAAGCACTAGCACGTTTCATCATCAACACTACTATAGTCAACAACCAAATTATGACTAAAAAACGTTTTAAGCATTACATTAAAAAGGCGTCATTGTAATTCTGAATTAAAAAGTTGAAGAAGGCCTCTCATGCGCAGATTCGCTCGGTTGAAAAATGGTATGTTGTCATTAAACATGAACTCTTTATCGCGATGCTCCCCAACAGATATTTTATTCTAATATTACTTATTCTAACCCTACCAGTCCACTAATACTCTACTAACACTAATGAGAGTTTACTTTACACACTCTGACTCTCACAAGCGAGTTAGTGGACATGCAGGTGCAACACTACTGTAGTCAACAACCAAATTATGACTTTAAAACATTAAAAAGGCGTAATTGACAAAAAGTCGAAATGATGACTTAAAAAGTTGAAATTATGACTATGCATCATAATTATGAGATGAAAAGTTGAAATGATGACGTACTAAATTGAAATTATGATAGATAAAGTATTCCATAGTGAAATTTTCTGAATTCAATAGAATTGTATTTGTGAAAATGATTCGGTACCGAATCTTCAAGAAACTGCATGTTTCTGCAGTTCGTGTAGGCCTCTAAGACTAAAAATTATTATTGATGAACTTGAATAACTTGAATTTTGTTGGCAATGTAAAAAAAATAGTCTTCCCATACCGGGAGTCGAACCCGGGCAGCCTGGATGAAAACCAGGAATCCTAACCGCTAGACCATATGGGAGGCGTTGATACTGCCCCCGCCACATTTGAAAGGCTGCACTGCACGGTACAATATAATGCTGGATCATAGTTATGCCGAGCCACAGGAGAAGTTTTAATTAAATTCAAATTTAATTTATCGGTATGTAAATAAATATCGGGATAGCTTTTATCTAGGAATCTACTTTCTTCTCGACGGGTAAGTCAAAGGTACGGTCTATTGCTCGGTTGTGTAAATCATTATATAGAACGGTAGAACATGTACGGTAGAACATGTAACAAGTACATCATAACGGTAGAACATGTACAATTAAACTCGATGAAGCGCTATCGGAAGACACGTTGTCATAGATTCTTGACACATTACCAAAGTTGAAAAAGCGAGTAGTTTGGAGAACCGCTAGAGAGCACTATTCGTTTAAATGCAAAATAGAATTTCGCCACTAGATGGGAATCTTTTTAAATCTTTAACAAAAAGTCCTGCAAAATCGAGGAGGTCAAAGGGCATGCTTCCTGATATAGCTCTCCCCAAAGTCTGTTCATGCGACCACCATCAACAAATGCTAACATCTGAAACTTCTACATATATTTTGAGTAGATGGCCGGTGGTATATTCTCAGTAAAGGGTTTCAACCTAGTTCGGGAGATGCAAGTAAAAATGATCTTATACGATGGGTGATTTTTACTTATCACACATTGCATCTCTCAAATTGTGTGATGATTTTCCAAATGATACAACTTTGTCTAAATAAGAGCAATGTAAAGTCCTAGGATTTCTTAAAAACATTATGACAAACTTTGACAACATGTTTCATGTTGTATGGACAAAAGATCTAAGATCTCAAGTTTTTGGACAGACGCTGCTTAGTAACAATAATACATAAATCTTCTAAGAAGATATGATTTTAAAGATTTGATTTAAACTTTTAAATGAAATTAGTGTAAACTTTGGATGTAGCCTGGAATGCAGACTAGATTTACTGTGACATTGTCCCGCGAGACTCATTTTTTTATCTCATAGTTTATCTCTGGAGGATTTTTTTGTTTTGTTTTGTTCTGTTTATGACAACTTAAACTATTTGCTTTTTTGGATCGTTTTTATCATTGCATAAAGAACTACTTTGCCTCTCTGGAATGTAAGGTGTTTTTATTTAGCTAAAACTTTGTTTACATTTTGAAAATGTAGTTTTCTGTGATGGTTCTGTTTAGATGTACGGGATAGCTATGGAAACCCCCACCATAAAAGTTGAAACCCCCACATGGACAAAAAATGCTGGTTGAATCTTTTTCGTATAAATGAGATTTAAGACGACCAAGTACAGTTTTTGAACAGACATTGTTTAATAACAATTATACTTTAGGTCACCGTTAAGCAAAAACTAATAATTTATATCATACATAAGTACAGATAAATAGAAGATGAGTATGTATTGAAACTTTAAAAGATTTAATTTAATCAATCTTTTAAAATATCTAATGCAAACTTTTTAAGGTTATGCTTTTAGATGAGAGAGAGAACCACTCTGTTATTTTGTATTATATTATATTATTTTAGATTAAATAATTTATATTATATAAATTACATAAAAGGATAGAATATAAAGAATATAATGTTTTATGTAATTTTTTATCTAAAACTAAAACAATTGGTTTCAGCAGATATTTTTTATATACTTATAAAGAACAGAATATTTTTTAACTTTAGTTAGTGTGAGATACACTTCACAGTGTCACTGTTACCTCTGGAAATGGAAGGAGGGGATGTCAGAATGCAGCATAGACACGAGCGAGGGCCTCTGTTTGAGAGACTTTTTTATACATTTTTTTATACATTACATTTACATTTTAAAAAGATATCATTTAAACTTTGAAATCAATTTAGCCCCAACACAGCATTCAAAATGTCTCATCCCATCACTGAATACAACCCTCTGAATACAACGAGTTAGAGACGCTGGTGTGAGAGAGAACCACTCTGTGATTTATGTCTTTAAGAGCTTCTTGAACTTGTAAGTTCAAGAGTTTTAACTCTAAACATGTAAGATGAATTTTATTTATTCATCTAAAATAATTGGTTTCAGTATATTTTTATAACCATTTTATTTATACACTTTTAAGGAACAGCATGTTTTTCAACTTTTGTTAGTATTAGGAAACCCCTTCCTCACTTTCACCGTGCTCTGGTATGCGAAGGAGAGGGGTCAGAGCTCACATGTGAAGGGGCGCGCACAGACACACACACACACGCACACACACACAGAAACGCGCACGGCTCCTTTACTTTTTGACACACATACATTAGACGCGCTATGTTTTGAGACAGTGTGAGGTCATTCAGGAATGACTAGATGAATTCAGTTGTGTAAAACAATTTTGAACCCATTCATACATTGCATTTTTGTGGACATCCATGGTAGGACATACTTTAACTCTCTCTCTCTAACATGTAAGATTATTTTTATTTTTAGTAAGATATATTGTATAAGCATTTAATTATATACTTTGAAAGGATAGAATGTTTTTCAACCTTAGTTTAATTGTTTTAGATTATATCATTTATATTATATAAATGATAGAATGTTTTATGTAATTTTTATCTAAAACTAAAACAATTGGTTTTAGTAAGCTTTTTAAGTGCTTTAAAAGAACAGTATGTTTTTCAACTTTAGTTTAATTTGCAAGATTTCATTTAAACAATTTTAAAGGATAGAATCTTTTTTCAACTTTAATTATTTTAGTAAGATATTATTGTATATTATTTTATTAACATTTATATACTTTTAAAAAGAACAGAATGTTTTACATATGAATGTGAAATAACTGAATGTGACATATATGAAATAACTGACCCCATTTATATATACTGTTCAGGAGGGACCTGCGACTCCGTTTCATACATTGCATTTTTATGGACATCCGTGGTATACTTTACCTCTAACATGTAAGATGATTTTTATTTTTAGCAAGCTTTTTATTTTGTATTCTTTTATTCATCTAAAACTAAAATAATTGGATCAATAAGATATTTATATTATACTTTTAAAGGCATGTTTTTCAACTTTAGTTAGTGCGGGATAGACTTCACCGTGTTTCAGATGTCAGAGCTAACAGGAATAGGGGGGCGCACATAGACACACACACACACACACACACACACACACACACACACACACACACACACACACACACACACACACACACACACACAGACACGTGTGTTTTACTTTTTGACACACATACATTAGAAGCGCGCTCCTTATGTTTTGAGAGTGTGAGGTCATTCAGGAATGACTATGTGAATTCAGTTGTGTAAAACAATTTTGAATCCATTCATACATTGCATTTTTTGTGGACATCAATGGTATACTATTGGTTTTAGTAAGCTTTTATATTATAGACTTAAAAACAACTTTAGCATGATAATTTATATAAATTATATAAAGGATAGGATGTTTTACATAGGAATGTGAAATAACTAAATGTTTTTTCAACCTTAAATTGATTTAGATTATACACTTTTAAAGAGCAGAATGTTTATGTATTTTTTATCTAAAATAATTGGTTTTAGTAGCTTTTTATTTTATATACTTTTATTCATCTAAAATAATTGGTTTTAGTAGCTTTTTATTTTATATACTTTTATTCATCTAAAATAATTGGTTTTAGTAGCTTTTTATTTTATATACTTTTATTCATCTAAAACTAAAATAATTGGTTTTAGTAGCTTTTTATTTTATATACTTTTTTTCATCTAAAATAATTGGTTTCAATGTATGTTTTAGATTATATAATTTATATGATATAAATTATATAAAGGATAGAATGTGTTTGTGCGACATACGCTTCTCACTTTCACTGCGGTCGGGGCGCAGGCACAATAACCACGCACACACATATAACTGGGACAAAGTTCAAACAAACGGCAAAAAACATCTGTTCAAATATAACTAGCCGTCAAAATTATGATTTAGTCCTACAAAGGTCATAGTTCAAAACTAACTGTCATACAACATGATCGATAGACTAGCAGGGTCAATAGGTTAATCCCATGACCGCATTCCGGAAGTTCAACCTGTCAAAAAGGTCACCGGAAGTTCAACCTGCCAAAAGGTCAAAGGTCAAAGTCGTAAATCATTTTGACACAATGTCCCCCATAAGGACTACTTACGAGTTCTTGTGTTTAACTCTTGCCAACATGTCCATATTGTACGTTTCATCTATCTATTTAAACATATGAAAGAGGATGTCTGTATCTGTATCATATTAACTGTGAGACCACGCTGGCAGTGAGGGTGGCAGAAGAGAACGCCTCTGCATGATGTTAAAGGGATAGTTCACTTTGAAAATAAATTTTGGTATGTTTTAGCTTACCTCAAGGGCATCCAAGATGTAGGTGTCTTTTTTTCCGCAGTAGTTTCAATTTTGATATTTTTAGGTCAAACCGTTCTTGTCTGTCAGTCATATAATGCAGGTCGATGGACACTGTCTCAAAACACAAGCACAGAGTCCAAATTAAAACAATTCCCCATCGTCCAAATTAAACAATTCCCCATCGTAAGTACACATTGATGGCCTAAGACACGAAACGAGCGGTTTGTGTGAGAAAATTAACAGTATTTATATCGTTTTTACCTCTTGTAACACAGCACACGTCCAAATGATCTGACGACGCGGGCGGGTATAGATGTATACATAGATGTCGCTTGGCTACGGTTTCGTTCCAATGAACTGCAGTAGCAAAGGCGACATCTATGTATACATCTATACCCGCCCGCGCCGTCAGATCATTTGGACGTGTGCTGTGTTACAAGAGGTAACAACGATATAAATACTGTTCGTTTTTTCACACAAACCGCTCGTTTCGTGTCTTAAGCCCTATTCGGACGGGACTAGTTTTCCAAACGACGTTTGAGTTACAATTCTTATCAACCTACGTCTGTGATTTCATGTACGGATTCGGACGGGACTAACATCTCCGTGTTTATTACCGAGGTAGGAGTGTCTGTTTTACATGTGGGCATTGCAGAAGATCACGTGTTCAGAATGCGTGGATTGCGTATGGTCATTTGAAATTAAGTACTTTTAAAATTAAGCACTTTGAAATATAAAGTAAAACGTCCTAACGTATTTAGTGTTTTGTAAACCTTTTATAAAAATTGTAGTATAAAAAAAAAACTAAACATAGATTTATCATCATGATTTTATAGAACTGGGTTCTTATAATAAACCCACCGGAATAAAAAGTTTTAACTTATATAATTTACACGTTATGTAATTAAGTGCAGAAATGAAAGTAATCTTACCTGAAACTGATATTGCAGTAGCCAGTCTTAACTGTTTACGTGATTTGGCTCTTCTTGTTGATTTCATTTTTTATTTTATTTTTTCTTCGCAGTGTAGGCTACCAAACACATTTACATCCATTATCGGTGCGCAAAAAGCAGAAACTTGAATACTGGCGCGATAGCGAGAGATTGTATGGCAGTTCACGTTGACCAAAACACATAAGAAAAAGCGTTTTGGAAAAAAAATGTCCGGGTAATCACAGACATTCGCATTCGGACGGGATTAGATTTCTCTGAGGACCGCCGAGTTTGACGAAAAACAGTAGGTAATTTGCTCTGGAATTTTTACAGAGGTCGTGTGAGAAAAAGACAGACATGGCAGATTCGGACAGGATTAAAATCTCAAAGTACGTCTGTGAAACAGATATTTCTCTAACGTCCCCCTGTGAAACTAGTCCCGTCCGAATAGGGCTTTAGGCCATCAATGTGTACTTACGATGGGGAATTGTTTAATTTGGACGATGGGGAATTGTTTTAATTTGGACTCTGTGCTTGTGTTTTGATACAGTGACCATCGACCTGCATTATATGACTGACAGACAAGAACGGTTTGACCTAAAAATATCAAAATTGAAACTACTGCGGAAACAAAGACACCTACATCTTGGATGCCCTTGAGGTAAGCTAAAACATATCAAAAATGAATCTCAAAGTGAACTATCCCTTTAAAGGTGGTATCAGCGATTTCAGGCCCAAACATAAATGATCACATTCATCTAATATTTCGCTAGCTGCACGCCCCATAAGCATGCTGTCAAAAAAAACGCGTCTCTCTAGGTAGCCTAGGCTCTGAGATCTGCACACAAAAACAGTTGTTTTCACCCGTTTTAGCCAAACACTCAAAACCCAAACAAATAGTGTTCCAACCAATCACCGACAGGGGCGGGTGTTGTGAGGTTTTCGCGTGCAGCCGTCATAGGCAGCCGTGCACGAGCGCAAAACCTCACAACACCCGCCCCTGTCGATGATTGGTTGGAACACTATTTATTTTGGTTTTGAGAGATGTTGATACCAACTGTTTATGTGTGCAGATCTCAGAGCCTAGGCTACCTAGAGAGACGCGTTTTTTGACAGCATGCTTATGGGGCGTGCAGCTAGCGGATCGTTAGGAAATATTAGATGAATGTGATCATTTATGTTTGGGCCTGAAATCGCTGATACCACCTTTAATGTAAAGCACACGTGTTAAGTATTGTAAAGAGAAGGAATTTGTTTTACTTTGTTTGTTGCAACTAGTGTTGTCACGGTACCGAAATGTCAGTATTCGGTACCAATACCAGTGAAAATACACGATTCTCTGTACCAATTTCGGTAAAGCTTAATTTAGATTAAATTTGCATATATTAAAGTGTAGCCTATATTGTGTTTTATTTGACTTGACTGTACTTTTATTTAATCCAAAAAAGGGCTTTTTAAATCTGCTGTGAGTTATCCAGCCAAGAATAAGCCTAGAACTGCTTTTCTGACGGACTGATATTAATGACATAATTAGGGATGCACCGACACTGATGTCGGGTGTTTGGGTGTCGTCCGATACTGTGCTCGTAAAACTACCCTGATACAACCGCACCCGACACCACATTAGGGGCCGTTCACACATCACATTTTTTACATGTGCAAAATCTTTATTTCAAATGTAGGCTATGCTCTGGCGAAATGAAAACGTCTCATCTCAACAGGTCATGTGGCCTTTCCGTTACAACATTGAAAGCTCGGCCGAACAGCTGATCATAGCTGTGCAAGGAGGGTTTTTATTTCTCATCTCCATAAATATATCTAGTGATAAAGCTAATGCAAGGGTGAGAAATCAATGAATCCTTTGCTGATGCTTCCTAATCATCATGGAGAGCGCAGTTCAACGGCAGATGCTTCGGGAGCGCAAGCGCTTGTGGAAAGAAGGAGAAAGTGGCGCGACCGTGCTTTCCAACCGTTTTTAGACGCGATATGTGAACGGTGTTACGAGATTTTCGATTTCTGTTGGTGGAGCTTATATGAATATTCAAGAGTCTCCCGGGCATGTGCGTGGAACTGAGAATTTTAGTTCTCAGCACAGCAGGTTTAACCCTTTAACTGTCACCCCCCTTTTTGAGCATTGATGTGAAAATGCACTACCCAAACTTAAATGGTTGTAATTCATGAACCCTTTGGACTAAAGACTTATGGTTGGTCTCTTTTAAAAGAAGACACTTGGCAGATTATTGCTGAAGTGGAAAAAAATTATAGAATTAAATTATATAAAAGTTATTGAAATTTAAGTTTATTGTTATAAAAATATAATAAAATATATATTATTTCTTTTATTAAAAAATATATAAATTAATATAGGTTTCAGCCTAAAAAAGACAAAGTCAAAGCCAAAATTCTAACCAAGTTGTGTTAAAAATTTTAGGCCAAAAACTAAAAAAATGAGCTTTCTGTAAGACTTTTAGCTGCATAACCTCCAAAAATCCACTAGGGGCACACCATATTGGTGATTCCTAAAGGTCCTAGTTACTTGATCTGGCAAATGACACCACAATACACATTGATGTTTTTTTTGTGTTTTTTACTATTTGTTTGATTGTTTTTATACAAATAAATGCTACATTTCTATAAACATTTCATTTGGAACAAGCAAACAAGAATGAATCAAAAAAGAAAACTATGAAAACTAAACCACAAACATTTGACAAAACTTTTTACAATCTAAACTATTTACAATTTTCACCTATTTACAACTTTTTTCCCTCTTGTTAACAACTATTTACAACTTTATAAGTGTTAACCTACAAGTTTTGGGCATCATGCCAGTGATTGAAACAGTTTCGTGCTGCCTTGAAACAAAAATACAAATTACATGCATGGCAGATCACAGCGGTTTTTTGTTGGCACACACTGCATCTTTTTCTGCACTCTGGGATGAATTGAGAAGCGATGTAATGTGGTCTGTGGCATGCATGGCCTGGGTGCCTTCCTGTGATTTGAGGAGCTGGGGCAGGAGGAGCAGAAGGACCTGGCTCATTTCGGGGTATCCAGTCAGCAAGTTCCAGAATCAAAGCTTCCCGAAATTCTTTTTGACTTTTTGCTTTCTGGTTCTGTGACGCAGCCATCTGCTGGTGGAGAATGAATGCGTTGACTATCGCTATGTCTACATAACTAGGTCGAGCCATCTTGAGATAGTGCAGTTTAGAGTGAAAGTGCAGCCAGTGTGTGTACTGGCTTTCTTTGGTGCACGTTTACAAAACATTTAGCAGCATTTCCAAACAGACGCTTGATTACTATTGGCAGGTGTTTCCATTTGAATCTAAACGTGGTTTCTACTGGTTAACGTTTGTGTCAATGTCAGATTTCAAAGAGATCATAGGTCCACTGAGAGGCAGACATCAATTGAGCGTTAGTAACAGCTCTGGCAGCTCTGTTTGGTTACTTAGACTGCCTTGCCTTGCTGTTATTGGACATAATGTTGTGAGGGAGGACTCTACCAACACGGCAACATATATTTATAGTTGATGTATCATGTATTGAATGAATAAATTATAATGGAAATTTTTTTATTTATAAAATCTATTTGGTTTTGCAATAATGTATACAGCAGGGAACGACAACTGGCGGCCCGCGGGCCAAAACTGGCCCGCCAGCAATATTTTCTGGCCCGCCGGATTATTTTGGAAGTTCTAAATGCTGCACAAAACTCTTCCACTACTTGAGAAAATTCCGTAGTCGCGCGGCGATTTCACCGCCGCATACTCACTGTGTGAAACGGCCGTAGGGAATCATGCGGCGCGGGATTAAATTTTAAAGTATAACTGTGTGTTCACACCGGACGCAAATAGCGCGTCAAATTCGCGCCTGCCGCGTTATACGCTTGACCACTTTGTATCCATTCGTGCGTCAAAAGACGGTTGCGGTCGGAACTCTGGTGTACTTTGGACGGAGTGTGCGGTCTGACTGACAATAGCCCACTCCCGACATCTTTTGACAGCGTATCCGCACTTAATTCTGACCACCTGTACACCTCTGAGGAGCTGTTTGGAAACCATTGTCAGTCAACAACATTCTTTTTTTTTGCAAGGATGTTTGAAATAGTTCGGCAGAAAATAGCCTACTTCATTTGTCAGTAGGGCAATATGATTTTCGTTTATGTTGCTTAGAAATTTGAGTGATAGGCTTTGTCCTATTTAATTTATGTTATTTATATTTCATAATTTTTTTCTGTGGCATTTTTTTCCTCTGCTGACAGTAGGCTACAATGTTAAAATAGCCTAATATTTATATTGACACGAACACAATTTTTTTTGCATAGCATTTTTAAATATTATAGGCTACTTAATCTCCTTTTCGTTAGAGACATTTGAATGTGAGATTATGGAAACGAGATCTAAATTTTGCGGACCCGTCAGGTCGGGAAATAAAGTGGGTGAACACCGAGTGTATTTTAAGCGGTTGCTGAATAGAACCTTGTGGGAGCGGGACGAAAACAAAACAGTCACGCGCAGACCTCCTTAAACCATAGGTGTGTATGAGTGTGTCCCGAATAATAATAAAAAAAGGGATAAAGTTCAAAAGTCGGACTATAAGCGAATGAGGCACGATTTCACACCTTTATTAAAATGGCTGTAATCTGTTACCACAATAGTAGCCTGCTTGATCTGTTTAAAATGATTTCCTTGATATATGCCTAAGGTGTTAAATTAAAAATCAAAATTAAAATTTGTCTAATCCAGTAATTATTTTTTTTCTATTTTTGATCTGAGCACAATCAGAAAATCAGAAAACCCATCGTTATTAGTTTTTTCATTTATAGTTCAGGAAATAAATAATGGAAAAACAAGTCGTTTTTCATCTTTTTATTTTTGGTTTTAATTTGAAAAAACGATTGAACGAATGGTCCACGGACGGTGACGGACCCATCATATTCCGCGATTATAGGCCTATATAAGAATATTTAATTTGTATACATAGGCCTACTCTGTGTAGCTGGCCCGCCATCTACTGGCTAAAAAAAATATTGGCCCGCGGCCAAAGTTACATGCCGACCCCTGGTATACAGCATAGGGGTAGGTAGATATTCTCTATGTATAATATTATTTTCTGAATATTTTTGGCTAAATATTAGAATCAATGTTTATGTTATGAACTTTTAGCATGAAAATCAAAGTTTGAATGGTTAAAAGTGTGGTTGTTGACTTTTTGTTACAAAGGTGAAAACTCCTGTAATGATACAGATTTTTTTAATGCACACTCTTGTCATATATTAATCCATTACTCTTCCAAAATATATTTTTTCTGCAAAATCATCAACAAATATGTATTCTTGAGTCTTAGACCTTTCCAACGATATATAGTTTGCCATGGCTAGATTAGGATTTAATAGTAATATAGTGAAGTAAATTTAGGTTGCCCGTATACAGGCAGGTGACAGTTAAGGGGTTAATCTTCGTTATAATGTTTGTATGTTCTTTTTATAGGCTTCCCTATAAGGTATCACCCAATTCATGGTATCATTTGAAAGCTTAGAATCTAACCTTTAAAAAGAATATTTTAGTTTTTATGATACATATCAAATTAAATATTAGCTTAAATATGCATTGGTCCCAGACAAAAAATTCCGCTCTATGATTGCAAAGAAATATTTCTACAAATATTTATTTTTTATATATTTCACAAAACAGTCAAGTCATATATCACAAGAAAGCTCTCATTCTAAGGAATTTGGCGATGTAGTTTATTTATTGAAATATCTTCAAAAGAATCGCGCAGTGAAATGGAATCAAACAGAAATGACAGAGAAAAGTATCACATTCCAGCTCCGATGACGGCTTCAGTCAGCCGCAAACAGCCACATAATCTATATCACCTTTTAGCTTAGGATGTTATCTTTCAAATGAGACCATTTCCACATTTCTGTGAGCTTTCGTTGGTAATAAAAACCTTTTCGAATGAACTGAGAGGAGATGCACTCTGAGCGCAGGACCCTGAATCTCCAAGCCATCTATATACTGGTCCGCTAGCCTTACTTGTGCTACTGCTAAGACAAGTGTTTGTCATACAGATCTAACCGGATCTAAGCTCGCGTCACACATAAGGCGGACCTTTCACAAGAGGAGATTCTGACCGATCACTTGGATAGATACCCCTCTAGACTTGATAGCAGGATGAATAATGAATTTTCCCTGTGCTCTGATCACTGATGCATGGCGGTTCTTTAATCCTTCTACAAAAGATTTTACCTGGTCCAATAGAAGTTTATCTCTTAGATCTAGGATTGACTTTTTTCTAATTTCATCTTCTATCCTTAACTATGTAAAAGACGCTTCTCACGTCACTGCGCCCTTATCAGATCATAAATTAGTTTCAGTAAAATTGAGTGACATCAATGATAACCCGAGAATGAGGGGCTATTGGAAACTTAATAATACCTTGTTACAAGACAAAAAAATTAATAAAAGTACCATCAATCTTACCAAAGAATTATTTACCGGATAAATTATTAAAAAAAATTGGGAGTTCTTTAAAAATATAAAGCTAGATATATTGCAGTTAAAAGAAGTAAGGAACTTAAAGATATTAAACATAAAACTGATTCAGAGTTGGTTAATAGACTTAATGTATTACTAGCAAAAGATAAGATTACAGAAGAAAAAATTTAATCTGGAATTCAACAGAGCTTACTTAGAGTTGGCCAAAGGTGCATATATTAGGTCTCGGGCGAAATGGCTTGAGGAGGGGGAAAAGAATTCCAGCTATTTTTTTTGCCCTGGAAAAAAGAAACGGTCAGAGGAAAGCTCTTTCAGCACTTAACATCGATGGAGGAGTTACCTCTAAAGACCCAAAAGAAATATCAGAATTTGTTACCAAATTTTATAGCAATCTTTATACGTCTAAATTTAACTATGACAGCTGTGAAAAATGTATTGATACAATTAAACACCGTATTACAATTATTGATAGTGAGTTTAGTCGAATTTGTGACGCTGAATTGTCAATAGATGAAATTAAGCTCTGCACTTAATTTCTCCTGGTACTGATGGGCTTTCAGTAGAATTCTATCTTCACTTTTGGGAGTTTATTAAATTGCCTTTATTTCATATGTATAAGGAATGCATCAGTCGGGGAGAAATGACCTCTACAATGAAACGGAGTTATGTCCCTTATACCCAAGTCAAGCAAGGACCCTTTATTAATTGACGATTGGCGGCCTATTACTCTGTTAACATCAAATTATAAAATATTAGCATCTGTTTATGCTAAAAGATTAAGTACTGGTCTAAATAACATTATTTCAGAATCTCAGCCGGGATTCATGAAAGGCCGTCACATATTTAATGATATAAGGTTAGTATTAGATGTGCTGGATTACTCTAATTTAATTCATTCAGATGGTCTCATACTTTTTCTTGACTTTCAAAAAGCTTTTGATTCCTTAGAACACAAATTTCTTTTTCGCACTCTAGAGTTATTTGGATTCGGTAAATCATTTATTGATACTGTAACCATGTTTTATAGAGATATTAACAGCTCAGTGATCGTTAACTTTGATACGTCCAAAAGGTCTGACATCCATCGTAGAGTCAGACAGGGCTGTCCAATCTCCCCGTTTTTATTTCTTTTAGCCACTGAACTGTTTTGTCTAAGGATCAACCAAAATGAAAGTTTGATTGGAGTTTCTATATTTGATCGTGAGTTTAAAATTGCACAGTTAGCTGACGACACCACACTATTCTTGGAGGATAAAAACAGTTACCTAATGCTCTGGAATTGGTGGAACAATTTTCATGTGCTTCGGGTCTAAAACTTAACATTTCGAAATGTGAAATATCTCAATTCATGATATAGATGAGACATCATTGGAGGAGATCCCAGTTAAAAACTGTGTAAAATATCTACGTATCCATATCACTAAAAATCCAGTTACCAGACATCATTTAAACTTTTCTGATAAAATGACAGAAACTAAAAACGTCTTTAGCATCTGGCTTCAGAGAGGTCTCTCATTATACGGTAGAGTCCTTTTATCTAAGGTGGAAGGGCTCTCTCGCTTTGTATACCCTGCTCTCTCTCTGTTTATCAACGATAAAGCTAAGGGAAATTAACAAAATATTTTTGGATTTCATTAGGAAAAATAGGCCTCACAAATTGAAAAGAGAAGTACTCTCTAATTCCAGAGGTGAAGGTGGCCTTGACTTTTTGGATTTTGCTGATACTATAAACACCTTTAAAGTAAACCGGCTGAAAAGATGCCTTGTGAACCCAGTGTCGTTATGGTTTTTCATTCCTAATAATATCTTCAACAACTCGGTGGCCTGTTTTTCCTATTAAAGTGTAACTTTTTACCTAGCAAGCTACCCAGTTCCTTATATAACTTTCATCAGCAATGCCTTCTCTCGTGGAAACTGTGTTTTGTCCATAGCTTTTCCCACCACAAAGTTCTCCTTTGTAATAAAACGGATATAACCGTTAGAAATAAATCCCTCTTTTTTCCTAGATGGTTTAACAATCATTTTAATTTCATTCTATCTGTCTTTGATTCTGGTCATATTCTAACTTCTAAGCAATATTTGAATCTCCATAACTTTCCAGTTCCACCAAAGGAATATAATACCTTGATAAAAGCTATCCCAGCAGGGTTAATTCAGTTAATTAAAAATCACCTTAACTTCAGTAAAGGTAATAGTGTTTATCCGACTTTACAAAACAAACGTAATTTGGAGAAAGCCTGGCTTTTGCCTAGTAAATTTTGTGTATCCAACAAAGTTAAAGCAATTCATTATAAAATCCTTCATAAAATCTATCCTGTTAACTCATTCATCTCTAAATATTCTGAAATTGATGAGACTTGCTCTTTTTGTGGTTTTGTTGCAGAAACTGACACCCATTTATTTTGTGAGTGTAATGTAACCTATAGATTTTGGGCTGAATTAAGTGCTTTTGGCTCTACAAATGTGACCCACACCTTCATTCTCAAAGAGGTTATCTTTATTATGAAAACCCAAAGCTGATGTCCCTTGAACATGTTGTTAATTTCCTTATCTTCTACACTCTTAAAACAGATGTGTTAAAAACAACACAACCTGTGTTATATCTTAACACACCTGTGTGTCTAGTTAAGGACAACACATTTTGTGTTACTTTTAACTCAACCAGTGTGTTATTGTTCTTAACACAGGGAGTGTGTTAAAATATTTAACACACTAATGTGTACTAAATCACACAATATGTGTCATAGATGTGCTATTTGTGACCAGTTAAAATGAACGCAAAACAAAAAAGTATTTTTATTTATTTATTTTTTTATTAAAACTTAACTGCTACATTTTCACAACGTCAACATTCACATGTCATTTGAATTTCATAAAGACATTTTTAAACAATTTTATATCTTGGATTTACAAAAAGGTTTTCTTTGTAGGAAATCATGTGAAGAGGTTTTACATCAGCAGCATTGCTCAAATTAATCACTTTGTACTCATTTGTTCTTTGGACTGCATACGCATACAAGTGTGGGTGAAAGTACATTTGTGATAGAACTCTAAGAAAAACTAAAACAATTTGTTTTTCACATTGTGGAACTATGTGTAAAACTTCACCAAAGAGACGCTCTTATCTTAAGTCACAGTTTAAAGAAAGTACACAACCAGTCTGAAAAGTCTGACCGAATACACCAACAGAGTGAGAAACATGAACAGTGCTACATGCGTCAAGTTCATAGCCAAAGTCTCTCATGTTTTCAACAAACAGAACACTTTTTTCCAAAGATCCAACCATGACTGGAAAAACATTTGGGACAGTAATTTTTTCTGTTAATGGACTTCCCAGTTTCCAATGAAACATAGTCTGAACCTGACTCTTGTAGGCTAATGTCTTACTTATATTTACAAAATTACATACAACTTGTGCTTGTCTTTTTAGAGGACCATGCTTTCCCTCAAATCTCATGCACCAAAATTTAGAGAGTGGGCCAAATTTAAGCATCATTCGCCAGTAATGAGTCATAAAATGATGCTTTGGTATTAGTGATTTGTTTGGATATAGAGTCTTAAACAAATTATGGTGATCAATAACTAGCTGCTTTAAAAATACAGCTAATCCTTTGGTGACAACTGGTGCAAAAATGATACTACAAATTTCTTTAAGGAGAAGGAACAATTTCCAGTGACTATCACCTTCACTTATAAAATTTCCAATCAGGAAAGGCAAAAAAAGGATGAGACACCACATTTGACTGGCATTTTGCTTAATGGGGTTCTCTGATGTTCTTAAATTATGAATGGCACTAGGCTTGTTTTTCTCGTTTGTCACACCATAGTCAAAGCTAATCATTCGGTCATTCAACTGATCTAAAGTGAAAAGTTTTTGCTCATAGATGAAATGTTGTAACATTAGTTTGATCTCGAGTGGAGCCACACCCTCTAAAATGTCATGCATAATGTCAACACAGACATTATCAGTAATATGAAAGTACTCTAGAGAGTTTAGGCAAGAGTCTGCTTTTATGCCTGTTAAACTAGGATTTTTAAGCATGACATGTTCATTGTAATTAACTTCATTGCACAACTCCAAACAATCGTCATCAAATATACCCTGCATCTCATGTTTGTCAATTAGACACAAATGACAGAATTTGTTGGCTGCAAAACTCTCCAAATACCCTCCAAGTGAATGGCAGGCCAGATTATCAGCAGTAAATAAGCATATTGTGCCAAATAACACTGAACTTTGGCCATTTATCTGAACTTCTAGCCCTCTGGTTTCAAGAAATTTAATATCATCCAACAATGGCTCAAATATTTTGTTGAAACCATAAACTTCTTTGTCAATGGAATTAAAAAGCAAACATAAGTGGATGTTTTCAAGAGACGAGTTAAATCTAGCAGGTAAATTCCTCAAACAAAAATAAACTGCTCCCATTTTGTGAACTTTGGTTTTAGAGCCTAAAGGATTTGTTGTTTCAAAATCATCAAAATAAAGTTGCATTTGTAAAGCTTGAGGAAATCTACTGTACAATTTGTGATTTTTAAAATGTGAGCCATCACAGTAGTCACGCAATTTACCATCAATTTCGGTTGAATCCACAAAGAGCTTTTGCATTTGTTCATTGTCAAAAAGAAACTTCAGGGTATCAATAATAGAGATGTACTGACATGTATCTGCTATTAACACTTGAGTTAATTTACCATGCTTTCTTGCAGTGTCACCTCTGTTTCCAAGGAAGATTTCTGTTGGCTTGATAAAAGAGTGGTTTTCAGCAAAATACTTGGTCATTTTGTAGGGGGTATCAACTTCCTCAAACATATTTCGTCCTCTTTCAAAATCTTTCATCAAGGTCTGCAATTCATCATTGGGTACAGAGTAACGATTAAGCAGAGATGTGGTTCTCTCTTGCAAACAGTCCAGGGTTTCACAGAGTAGTTCTTTTGTGCATGTGATGCTTCTTTGCACATCGGTCAGGGTACAATTTGAAGAGGAGTACATTTTTGCAACAAATGCTGCTGCACAGCTTTGGTAGTCAGAAGTGCTGCAGTTACTGGAGCCATCAAAATTAGTCTCTAGAACATCAACAGCAGCAGAGCAAGATGCAGCAGAGAAGTTCTCACTCATGCTAGTGTCAGAGTCTTGTTCTAGATGTACTGGGTTTGCAGCTTGAGCATGGTCTCTATTTAGATGTTTAGCATAAGAATTGAAGTTATGGTATGTTCGTTGACAGTTGTTTTGACTACAAACAATTGTATAATCCTGTCCATCAGAAAGTGCATGGACATGCCTAAGATGACTTAAAAGTTTCCGGATGTCTTTTGAAGTTGATTTTTTGCACTTCGGACATATGTACATGGCGGTAGAATTTAGGAAAGTGCTTGAAGCTTTGAAATAAGCTCCACAACTTTAGATCTCTTCCCACCAGAGAAAGGAATGTCATACACATTTTCAAAGAAATTGAAGACAGATGCGAGTTGGACAGGATATTCTACATTGCAAACCCAATACATTTTAAACAGCTTGTCGATGGCACACGTCAGACTGTTATCCTCAAGTGGAATGGTGACTTTGTCATTCTCGGCCACAATGATGTATTGCGCTGTAGAACTTGGGGCTCCCAAGCAGACAATGTGGGGTTGATGGCTTTCCACCATTGTCTGGGAATTATCCAGGAGGCTGGAGATGCTGGTTCCAGCCTGTAAAAAAAAAAGTACATTTTATAAATTCCATTTTTTGCAACAGGAATACCGCAAATGGAGTAGCAAAAGTCAGAGCGCTAGGATTTGAACTTGTACTGCCAGATTTGAGACGTTGTAAGTGCCGACTTGACATTGTGCAGCGAAACTGAAGTAAAGTGCAAAAGTAAATGTCGTAAACATTTGTGTATGTCATTTTACACATTTGTGATTTAATATACAACTTTCAATTCAAAACACGGATGTTTTGATCATTGTTTGTGTGTGAAAATTGAAAGATTCAGCTTTTCACATCAGAGCTGTGTGTAAATTTCAACTTACAAATACGAATGTTAAAATGACAAGTTCTCTTCTCACATTCAGATTTTCAACCTCTCGAGTTAAGCTACTGATTTTACCTCCATAGTTTTGGATCACTGCATTTAATTTGAGAATGTACATACAGAATGAAACATCCAGCATGATAGAGTAAACAGTCACTACCGTGAGAAGCAAAAACAGCCTCCCCTGGGTCCTTAATGCCCATTCGGTAATAAATAAAATGAAAATACACAAATAACCTTAAGACACTTGGCCAAAATGAGTTAATATAAAAAATATCTGCAAAAATCTAATATCATGCATACCTAACAACAAAACAAAATTAAAACAATATAATTTTATGCAAATCAGAGTCATATAATTTAATAACATCACAAAGTGCTTGTACAGAAAACTGACAAAAAAAAATAAAGCTAACATAAAAGGACAATTAAGTTGCTTACCGGCTTAATGTCCAAGAGATAAGCAAGGGCTGACTTTGTACTGCATTTGGCCCACCCTTTGCTCCTTCCTGACGCAGTAGGGGGAAGCAATAAGAATTTGAAGAGCTCTGTAACATGAATCTGTAGTATGATAGAAAAACACAAAATATAATGACATTTTTCATGGCTGGTATAATGGCTGACTTAACTTTAAACTCTTTGAACTACTAAAACTACTGTCCACTGAAAGAAAAACAACATTTTGACAGAACGAGCAAAGTAGCCTACCTTCACTCTCATTATCAGTTGGCATGACCAGAGGATTTTTCTCTGTGGACACCTTTTGCAATTTTGGAACAATATTTCCTTCCCATTTTCGAAGAAAGAGGTCAGCTTTCCCAGGAAACATTTTTCCAAACTCAGTGTCAAGCTACAACACAGGATAGAATACACAATTACAACACTACTGTGTTTCCTCAGTATGTTCACAAAATATGGAGTCTTTTCGAGTCAAGTTTATGCAATCTAAACTTCAGAGAGGCATTGTGGGCCATTCCAGGTTATGAATAACAGTACATATATTATATATATACAGCAGTATTATGATTTCAATTAAACTGAATGAAGAAAATCAAGTGGTGGGGCTTGATTTTAGTGCACCTTAATCTCTAGCTTGCAGCAGACTGATGATTGGAGGGGAGTGGTTAAAAGATTTTTAAAGGATATTGTAAGAGAAGGAACAGCATTCCAGAGGGAAAGCAAAATTCCAGATTATGACTAAAGATTAACAAAGACAAACTTTTTTTTATAAATATATAAATTGCATAATTCATTTTTCACCATAAGACTAGTATTGTGCACTAACAAAGTAAAAAAAACCTTTTAAATTCATGGACTTAATATCTACCAGCCATGTCCCTTTGCTAACAAGTCTATTCATACCTAGCTATAAGGAAAAGCCATGCAAAACACAAGTCCTTACCAAGTATGGCATGTCTACAAATCGAGGATATTGTTCAAAAATCTCTTTCACTGTTGGGGACTTGTTTGCGACCCATAACCTGCGATTACTGTATGTTTTCTCCATGCCAGTTTTGATGGTATTGAGGTTTTCTGGAGATGGTTTCATCCTTTTGATCACAGTCGTCCACTCCCGAGAGGACTCCTCCTCCTCCCCTTCAGCAGTTATTTCCAAAGTGATAGACACTCCAGAGGAATCACTGATTCGACTACGTTTGCGCTGGTAGCGACGCTGATCATCATGAAGTTTCCTCCGTAGATTCCGAAGTCGCATCTCAATAAATCCACTGTGGGATACTGGGTCATAGAAATGTTCCTGGATGAAAGGGGGAGGATAACAATTGTAACTTTTACAAGAACCAATGATGTCTGACGAGCAAACCAGCAGAGTGGATGTACTTTTGGTGTTATTGTAACTGTAATATTTATAAAAAAAAAAAAAAAAAAAAAATTACAGTCACTTAATTTTCAATTGATTTGTAACCTGTTAACTAATTAACATACTACACATACTTACTATTCCAATTTGCATTTATTTAAAGTGGGCTTTGTGTGTTTTAATAAGTGCAACTTACAAATCCTTCATTCTCTTCTCCCATCTTGATCTTCAGAGAAGGAAACAGTGTTACCACACTTTCTGCCAACATCCGTTTCTCTTCGGTACAAGGGTAACTATAAGCAAAATAAAGACATAACATGGAAAAATGACCCAATTCAACTCATACATAATACATTAAAATAAAATACAGGAACCAAATTCAGTCAGTTTTCCCCAATTATGTTCAAACTATTAGAAGTAATCAGTGTTTTCAAAGTATTCAACATCTTTATACGTTATCGCATTCACAGTTGTTTTAGTTAATTTCTCAACTGTAAACTTACAATCCACTTTGTTCCACCAGCGCACTGACTCCTATCTTCACAAGGAGCTTTCTTGATGTCTCTGAAAGCATTCCTGAAGCTTCATAATCCTTATATATACTCAGACCTTTGCTTTCAATTAGTGCTCGCAATGCGTCTACATCAATTATATTACGTTGATGCTGGAAATATAAAAAGCACAAAGTAGTTCTTATTAGATGAGTTAGTGATTCAGTTACTCAAAGTCACTCACTTGCTCCTGAATGAATCAGCAGTTTTGAATGAAATGATGAATGATTCACTCATTAAAGGGTTAGTTCACCCAAAAATGAAAATTATGTCATTAATGACTCACCCTCATGTCGTTCCAAGCCCGTAAGACCTCCGTTCATCTTCGGAACACAGTTTAAGATATTTTAGATTTAGTCCGAGAGCTTTCTGTTCCTCCATTAAAGTCAATGGACGTGTCACTGTTCACGTCCAGAAAGGCAATACAGACATCATCAAAGTAGTCCATGTGACATCAGTGGCTCAATCTTAAAGGGGGGGTGAATTACTGTTTCATGCATACTGAGTTTTTTACACTGTTAAAGAGTTGGATTCCCATGCTAAACATGGTCAAAGTTTCAAAAGTTAAGTTGTACGTTTGAAGGAGTATTTTTGTTCCAAAAATGGTCCTTCCGGTTTGTCACAAGTTTCGGAAAGTTTTTTTCGAGTATGGCTCTGTCTTACGTAAGAGAGGGCGGAATTTCCTTATATGGGTCCTAAGGGCACTTCTCCGGTAAGATCGCGGGCGCGCGCGCACTCGTAAAACAGAGCAAGAGAGTGAAAGCAGTTCGCCATCAAAGCGCCCTGCCCGGCTTTTGGGAAGTCAATGTCACCAAAGAAGTGTGTTTTTGGTTGCCAGGGCAAGACAACCCTGCACAGATTCCCAAAGAACCCGGCGTTAAGGCACCCGTGGATGGAGTTTGTTTTCCTGAGCATAAACGGAGTTGTGTAAGACAATTGTTCCCTGCATTTCGACGATGATTGTTTTATAAACAAAGCCCAGATCGTCTAATGCTTAAGGATCGAGCAGTCACAATGATAAAGGTTCGCGGTCGTGCGTTGGAACTAGGGGTGTAAGAAAAAATCGATACACTTGAGTATCGCGATATATTATTTTGCAATACTGTATCGATTTTCAAAGACGCAATATCGATTTTTTTTTTTTTTTTTTTTTTTTACGTCCAAAAATATTCATGGTAAGACCGTAAGACAGTGGTTCACGTTTATGTTGTTTAAATCCCTACCACTAGATAGCTATGCTGAGACGCACCACTAGTGTCCTCGCCAGGCTCGCCTATAACGGTGCGTGTCCACTGGACATTTTAGGATTGACAGCGGACCGGAGAAAGCGTTGAGAGCGACCGAGAGCGTCAAAAAGTTGGGCAGTTCCTTTATACAAATATCAAGCGAAAAACGCAGTCGGCAGCCAATTGCTGTGAGGTTCGGGATGTGACGTCTGTCTTGAGAGTTTAAACATATGCAAATTGTGCCGGAGTTTATGCTGGATTTAGTGCGTAAATCATTTTGTTTACAAATTAGACGTTGTGCAGTTGTTATATAGCCTATATGTTAAATATTTCATTTTAGATGTGTTTATTGTGATTATATTGGCTGGTTTTATAAAAGTTTATACAACTGAAAGGATATCTTTGCTTGGTGCATTTGGAAACAAAGCTTGTCTAAAATGTAATCGCGTGCATCGTTCACATCAAACGCGCGAAGAGAGCATCTGGCGCGAGTGATTGCAATGTTAAGTCAATGCAAAGAAGCGTTTACGCGCGTCTGGAGGTCCTGCGGCACGAGACGTTTAGTGCGGCGCGGTTCGCCTCATTCGCGCGTCCAGTTCTTTTAAAATCTTTTATCACATAAAACTTGATTTCAATATGACACATTTATTTTGTTCACTTTCATCCACTTTCATTCATTTTCGTCCAGTTCACGTTGTTGTTTTGTATTGTGACAGGGGCTATGTACCCATTTTCTTTTATTATGGCCTGCTTGAGCATATAAACATTTGCTCACTAAGAACCTGTAAACCACAAGCCCAAACTGGCAGTTTGATTTTCTGTGTACTGAATTGTTTACCTAAAGTAAACTTCTTTGACTTTTATGCACATCATGTCTTTTTTTTTTATATTTTTAATATATTTTACTTTTAAAAAATCCCAATATATCGCCTTATGCACAGTATCGAAATATATTGCAATATATTGAATCGTGACCCATGTATCGTGATACGTATCGTATCGCCAGATTCTTGCCAATACACAGCCCTAGTTGGAACGGTGAGTAAAACTGTTGAACAAATATCTCTGTGTGTTGTTAGCTCGGCGCGTTAGCACAGCTTTAGCTTCGCCCACACGGCCCGCCTCCAGCCGCTCGTTTTTTTCCGGAAAGACTCGGTACAGCCAATCTTTCAATTAAAAATATAATAAAACAAAAGACTTTTTGGAGATATGAAGGATGCAATATTACTCTATAGGTACTCAAGATTAACAGGAGATTGAGTGAAAATTAGCATTTCACCCCCCCTTTAAGTTTATCAAGAGTCGAGAATACTTTTTGTGCGCAAAAACAAACAAAAATAACGACTTTATTCCACTATTAATTTCCTTCTCTCTGGGCCTCGTAGTGTTTTTGCGCAGCGTGTCTGTGTTGCACGTCACCACGTAGGCTCACTATTGGCCGACGCTGGTCATGTGTGATGCGTGATGACGTGCAACACTGCGCAAAAACACTACAAGGCCCAGAGAGAAGGAAATGAATAGTGGAATAAAGTCGTTATTTTTGTTTGTTTTTGCGCACAAAAAGTATTCTCGACTCTTGATAAACTTAAGATTGAGCCACTGATGTCACATGGACTACTTTGATGATGTCTGTATTGCCTTTCTGGACGTGAACAGTGACACGTCCATTGACTTTAATGGAGGAACAGAAAGCTCTCGGACTAAATCTAAAATATCTTAAACTGTGTTCCGAAGATGAACGGAGGTCTTACGGGCTTGGAACGACATGAGGGTGAGTCATTAATGACATAATTTTCATTTTTGGGTGAACTAACCCTTTAATAAAGACAGTCAACATCTGGCAAAACGTACAGATGTACTGTACAAGTGTACAGACTTAGTTTCCGTGGAATGGGCAAACAAATTCAAACAGAGTGATACAAATAATGAAAAGAGTGCTGTTATTTCAGCACTCAATTATACAAACCGTCTGTTGACTACTTGGACCAGCTTCATGTGTGTTCTTTGGTGCAACCTTCAAAAAAAAAAAAAGAAAAAAAAAGAAAAAGGCAGTTAAAATATGTTCAAGTATATTACTTGTAATTATGTATACGCAAGTCCTCCATGAACATACATTCTGTTGATGACTTGGACTGGCTGCATCTACATTCAATCTTTCATCCTCAAAGGACAACATGTAACAAGGAGAAGTACAATAATAAATATTTGAAATAAAATTAAACTGCATTTACTCTTATGTTATGCACAAAAAGGTTAAAGTCATCATTTTATCAATGGATAAGTTTAATTTATAAAGTTGTCCGTTTCTGGTCTGAATAGTGCATGACACACAGGTCACTTATTATAAGTTATGTTACTGAAAAGGGAAATTACATACCAATGCATGTGATCCACTTCTCTTAATCGACTTAAACAAAACTTGAAACTTGTCCAAGGCTTCCACTTTCTCAGTTAGGTCGGTGTCAATAAATTCATTAAAATCAGCGCTAAATTTTAAAATTCTGTGGTACTCAGCAGCACAGGGGAGGAGACATTTGGAAGCATCAATTATTTCTGCTGCACTCTTGAGATGCTGCAATTTTTTGCATATCTCCTTTTCATCAAGTAGTACAGCTACTAGTGTTTTCGGAGTGTCCTCCATTTGAAGCTGCAAAAAGGCATACAAAAACACCAATCTGTTATGTAATGATTAAGCATAGTATTCACATTCATAATGTAAAAGAGTTAACAAGCAGTGTTAGAATGAACTAGCCTATCTATTTATTTACGAAAACATCAAGCTAGCATAATAAACTTCCGAGATAAACCTAAAGCAATCTTTTAATCTCCGAAAACCAGTCGTCCATTTTAAATTTGGTACGTTACTTCATACTACTTTTACTATTTCTGCCATATATTATGGTTAAAAAAAATAAAAATTAAAAGTAGTGTGCTAGTACGCGGTTCCGAATTCTGAATCTGTTTGTCTTGTATAATACAATGTACTCTCAATTTATTTATTTTTTTATCTTTTAAGAGAAGTGCCAATCCCGGGGGTGCGCGAGACCATGAGCACCCCCGGGATTGGCGCTTCTCTTAAAAGGACGTTGAAAACAACACATTTTGTGTTACTTTTAACTCAACAATTTGTTGTTCCTGCTAATTTTATACACACCAGTGTGTTATTATTACACAATTTGTGTCAATTACGTACACGAAATGCGCAAACTGTGTTAAAATAGTCAAATTAACACATCCTTTTTGAGATGGCGCCTCGATTGTCGAAGTCAATCAAATTTTTACCGTTACCTTGATAAATCATGTTATTATTTAAGGTTATTTAACAAAACATCAATACATTCTGTTGTTTAATGAAAGAGAGGCGACAGATAGCAATGAAAGTGGTAGCGTTACCACTTTATCAAACTCGTTTCGTTAACGAGCTGCGCAGCTGCAGCGTTTTATCAGACATCATGCCATTTGCAACAAATCAAACAAAGAAAAACAAAGCTCGTTAAAAATGAGTTCTCTCTAGAAAGTGAGGGACAAACCTACCAAAGTAAGTTATATGAGGAGAAATAAAAATCATTTGTGAAGCACTAACGTTAACTATCAGATGCGGTTGCTGCCTCAAGGCCTCAACTGCCTGTTGCGTCTACGGAAAATACCCATACACAGTTGAGGTCGCTAACTAAATGCACATTTGACCGTCTAAAAAAATAACAATAATAAAATACATTTGATCATTTATATTTGACAATTTCAAATAAAACATAAATCCAAATACCTGACGTGTGCATCCAAGTTATCCATCGATGAAAAAAGAGGCGCGAACTTGCTGCAGTTGCTTCTTGAGGCGCTGAGTGACGTTGCAGCAATGTGATTGGATGATAGTTAACACATATTGTGTTGGACACACTGTGTTGTTTCTCGCTCTCTATTTCTTTTTATTTTTACACATGATCAACTTAAAATTACACAAAATGTGTTAAAATAGCCATAACACAAAAAATGTGTTATTAATTAACACATCCTTTTTGAGAGTGTATGCGAAATTCTTCATCCACAAGCACAAACGGCTTAAGTCTCCTTTGAGCTTCCCTCTTTTTCTTGCTGACCTTAATTCTTTTATTTCATCCCTTAGACTTATAAATAACAAAAAAGTGCTAAATGTTTCATCTATTATGATGATTTATTCAAAGATATGACTTAAACTTGTTGTTCTGCTTTTCTTTTTTGTTTGTATAATTACATAATGAGCAAATCCAGGATATTAATTTATTTTTTATTCTTTTTTTTCCCCCGTATCATTTTTTGTTCATTGTAAGAGATACAACCTTGCTTCACTTCCCTGAGCTTGTAATTATGTGCAAATTCAGCAAAAAAAAAAAAAAAAAAGGAGATTCTGATCGCGTAAGGTCAAGAGGCTGACGCGCTCACTGATCACTTCCGGGAAGTCAACACCCACTAACGCAATACTTATAGAAACAGGATAGACACCACTTAAGTTAAGGAGAGAAAAACTTGCATTAGCTTATTGGATCCGATTGAAAAGAAGTGGGAAAGAGAACCCTACTAAGGAGACCATACAGGATTGTTGGGAGTATTACAAGTATCAGGGGCAAGGGTTTGGATGGAACGTGGAAAAGAGAGTGGAGGAATATGGAATAAAAGCCTTAGATTTCACAACGTCCACCCCAGTTATATTCCACCATGGTTTTTCCCAGAGGTTAAAACAGATTTTAGTATCCTGGAAAAGAAAAGAGAATGAAGAATGGAGGAAGTGGGAATTAAGATAAGTATTAATATAAGTAATAGTTACTATAATTATCTCAAAATTTATACAGATGGATCCAAGAGCAAACAGGAATATGTGGGAGTTGGAATACATATACCAGAAATCAAAATAAATATTTCCAAAAGATAATCTGATATTATCTGTATACACAGCAGAAATTGTGGCAGTCATCATTGCATTACAATGGGTTGAAGAAGTAAGACCTGATAGGGTAGTATTATGTACAGATTCATTATCAGTTCTGAAAAGCATACAGTCAATGGAATCTGCCAGAGAAGATCTACTTTTAGAACTACATCACAGTCTGCTAAGATTACATCGGGGTGGAATAGACGTTCAGTTTTGTTGGGTGCCAGCACATGAGGGAGTGAAAGGGAACGAGAGTGCAGACAAACTAGCAAAAGATGCATTACAGAAGGAAATAACAGTTCCAATTCCACTTGGAAAAGGAGAAGGAAAAGCAGTGATTAGAAAGAAAGGTATGGAAATATGGCAGAAATGGTGGGAAGAAGACATGAAAGGAAGGGGATATTATAAAATACAAAAATCTGTCAGTTTTAAAAATTATAAAGAAAGGAATAGGCGGGAGGAAATTATAATGACAAGACTGAGAGTGGATCACACAGGATTGAATGGCACCTTGTTTCTAATGGGGAAAAGGAACAGTGAATATTGTGAAAACTCTGGGGTTAAAGAAAATGCTGAACATGTCATATTACACTGTATATTATATGAGGTGGAAAGACAGATGTTTCAAGACCGGGTTCAGGAAGCAGGGCGGGAGTGGAATCCGATGGGGATACTGGGAACAGAAGGAGAGGGAGAAGGGATAATAAGTTCCAGAATGGCTCTTTTTAAATTTCTTTAAGATACAGTCTTGATGAGCAGAATATAAGAATACTTAAATAGCATGATGTTACACACTCCTGTACAGTAGGTGGCAGTATACACCTAAAAGTTGGTTGCAATCCGCCATTAATCAAGAGAAGAAGAAGATGATCCTGTCCGGGTGAGAGCGCGAGAGCTCTGTTTACTGAAATCTCCGCCAAGTAATTATAGTTTATGAATTGTTTTGATTTCTAAAATTGCATGTAGTGGTGGGCAGATCGAGGCTTCGTGAAGCAATGAAACAGTTGAAACAAATGGGCCATATTGTTTCGAGGCTTCGAATCAATCCGACACCCGTCTCAACAGTGACACCTAGTGGTCACTTGCAGGTGTTGATCTGAAACAACCTTGATGAGCCATTAAAAAATGTGTTTTTTTATTATTGCATTTTTCTAATATGTGAAGCTTGTAACCTGTAGGCTCCTCACTGTGAATAATGTCATTTTGGTCCTGCAAAATGAATATTAATAAAAGAAATCAAGCCACAATGTCTCACTTTTTTAGAGAGACATCAGCTGTAGCATTGTGAGTCTCATATGTAGACCTAAATGTATATTCACACAATATTATATTATATTATATTCACATTGAAGCTATTTTTAACATGAATGGCAGTTGTGATTGGGACATTAGGTTGTAGGGCATAGGGCTATGGACTTTATAAACAGTGTCCCAAAAATTGTAATTATATTTCAATTATAATTATATTTCAAACAATGCATACCTTGCTTAGATGGCCCAGCAGTGTCAGTAGCAGGCCTAGGTACAGGGGGAATGCTACCATCCTCTGCACCCTGCAAAATGGCAGGATGAGTGCTCCTCAAATGGCGCATCATGAATGATGTAATGTTGCAGTAGGCTAGATGCCAATCACAATACACACATCTCACTTTATTTGGGGTTTCTAAACGGAAATGCTCCCACACCACAGATGTACGGCATCTCGGGTGGCCTCCATTTTTATCTATCTATCCAAATCTATCTGTCTATGTATCTATCATCTATATGAATCTATCTATGTATCTAGATATGTAACTAGATATGTACCTAGATGTGTATCTATATATAATCTATTTACATATGTATCTATAATCTATCTATATATGTATCTATTAATGTGTCACTGTATGTATACTCTGTCTGTCTCTAGCCTATGAATCAATGTGTTGTGTAAATTTAAATGTAAGCCTAAATAGCCTATAACTAATCAAATCGCACTATGTCACTATATCATCAAAAAAACGCTATCTCAAACTCAAACTCCTCTCACAAAAACCCACGAGGTCAATATGCGTTGATTTCACTTTTATACAGATGTGCGATCGTGTCAATCAAACGCTGATTCGGCGGACCACACCTGATGAAACACTTAGTGAAACACGTTACTGTATGCATTTTGATAGAGTTATTATTAGTTGTGAAAGCACAGCAACCAATCTGATAAACTATTATTTGAAAATAAATGTCAAACGTATTGGATATGGAAAGTATGATTGCGCAATAGTTTACAACTATGCATAATTTGAATAAAATGATCATTTCAGTAAATCTACATTTTGATATTGTGAAATGGATATTATTACAGTGCAGAAACAGTGATTTCTTTGTTTCAGGTTCTGTTGAAGATTGGCACTGTGGGCATCAGATCTCCAGGAGGCTGGCCGGTGATGTTGAGGTGATGAACAACACAGGTGACACAAATGATGCCCATATAATGAATGATATAAATCTGGAGGATGAGGATCCTGTTCTGGATTGTAATAATTTGTAAAATGATAAGTCTTGTATCTTCTGAAAGAACTAGAATGCATTTCTGGAGGAACTGCGAAGTTTGCTTGCTCGGGTGTGGTTCACTAACGTGAGCAGGTAGTGGATTAAGGGTGCGTTGAAGTTTGCTTGATCTGAGAATTTCAACAATAGTACTTTTTTCAAGATTGTGCAAAAAGGTGAAAAGTTATGTGCATTAAGAGACATGTCTGCAATGTAGACTAGTGCCAATGGCATTTTTTATGTGGCTTGGTTGTTGGTTTTGAAATATTTGATTATACAGCAGAGAGTGGGAGTGTTTTGGGTGATGAAATAGTATTGAAAAGAAGTTGACAGTCTTTATTTACTGTATCCAATAAAGCAAATACAAAACTCACCCAGCTGTTCTTTGGTTGTGTTCCCTTTGATTAGGAACAAATTTATTATCTCAAATTAAGGTCTACCGTAATTAGCGATGCTTTGATTGATGCTGTCAAGATGGTTGTCATCACCTACACAGAAACGCTGATTTTTATAGCCTACCGTCAGTCCTCATATTGTAATACTTCATTGTGAGCTTTTGTCATGAACGTGTGGTTATGTCCTTCTTTTGTATCTTGTGTATTGTCCAGCACTTTGGTCAGCCCTGTTTGCTGTTTTTAAATGTGCTATATAAATAAATACAAACTTGAAACATATATTCATTATCTAATGCAAATGTTAGCTATTAATACACACACAAACGTACTCGGTTACTAATGTAACCTCGGTTCTCTCTAGAAGAGGGGAACGAGTATTGCGTAAGTAGCTTACGCATCGGGAAAGTCTTCTTTCTTCGAGATCTGAAGCCAAAAAATTATCCTTAATTTTGTATTCATTGTCAACGCAGTGCAGCAGCCGACAGACCTAGGCAGGCTATATAAGCATGCTCATTGGCTGCTCGGCTGCAACTGCTTAAGCCTATCGGTGAGCGCTCTGAACGCGGCAACCAATGAGGGCGCTTCGCGCCCTCCACACCCTTCTAACCGTCAGAATGGGCGTGGCCAGCGTGTATATATTCAGCGCTCACAGGCTAAAATTCTGGTTTTCGCAGTCTGAAGCGCAAAAGCTCGTGGCGCGACACGGCAGGTTACGCAATACTCGTTCCCTCTTCTAGAGAGAACCGAGGTTACATTAGTAACCGAGTATGTTCTCTTACGAGAGGTTCTCTCGTATTGCGTAAGTAGCTTACGCATCGGGAACCCTTTGTCAACGCCGTGTGCGCTGAGCATCCAGCCCATGAATCCCAGGGGAACCGGGGAAAACACTCTGCTGGGAAATGTGGCCGGTCGGAGAGACGGGCCAGCGCAGTACATGCACTTCATGCAGCATATGAAATAGAGCGGCGCGGCCGGTCTATAAACATAACAGTACAAACAGTAGGGCCGGCAGAGCGAGCCCATACAGTACATAAACACTCATAAGGGTAGGAGAAAACGACATAGTCGGTCTCACATGAAGAGAAAAATTCCCGCGCGGCAGAGAATAATGCGGGCGGCCAGCAGCGCGGGCCAGCACCGATAACAGCACGTAACGGGAAATAGGAAACAGAGCGGATCAGCCGGTCTGAGTCAAACACTTCACCCTGAGTAGTTACCAGAATAGCGCCAGCATATGAACGTAGTCTGCACACGGGAGCTGGGCAGAGCATACATGTCACTTATACTGACAATATTTTTGCCTGTAGGGCAGGAACTTCCAGGTTATAAAACCTCACGAATGTTGACGGGGAGGCCCAGCCCGCCGCCATACAAATGTCGTGGATAGAAATTCCGCTGGACCAGGCCCACGACGAGGCCATGCCTCTAGTGGAATGGGCTCTGATGCCCAGAGGGCACTGCAGGTGTTTGGAGGCATAAGCTGCTGCTATCGCGTCCACTATCCACCTGGACAAGCTCTGCTTCGAGGCGGCAAGACCTTTGGTGCGTCCGCCGAAGGAAACAAAGAGCTGCTCTGAACGCCTGAAAGCGGCGGAGCGCGTGATGTAAACTCTCAGCGCCCGGACAGGGCATAGGAGGTTATCACTGTCCCCACTATCGGAATGCTGGCAGAGCCGAGAGGGAAATAACTTGTGCCCTAAACGGGGTTCCAATCGCTTTGGGGATGTAACCGTGCCTCGGTCTGAGAATGACTTTCGAGTCATTCGGCCCGAACTCGAGACATGCAGGGCTAACAGATAGCGCGTGCAAATCACCCACTCGTTTGACTGAAGACAGAGCTATCAGAAAAACGGTTTTAAGCGACAGATACTTTAGATCCGCGGATTCAAGCGGTTCAAAGGGAAAAGCCTTTAGGGCCGCCAGGACCAAGGACAGATCCCACGAGGGAACCGAGGGGGGCCGCGGGGGGTTCATCCGTCTAGCTCCTCTGAGGAAGCGGATAATGAGCTCATTCCTTCCCAGTGCCCGGCCGCGCGTCGTCTCAGCGAACGCTGTAATAGCGGCCACATATACTTTGAGCGTGGAAGGGGATCTGCCCTTTTCCAACAGCTCTTGTAAGAAGGAGAGCACTTGCGGGACCCCGCATGCGCGCGGATCCAGGTTTTGAGTAGCGCACCATTTAGAAAACACCGACCATTTAGACGCACAGAGCCGTCTCGTGGAGGGGGCTCTCGACTGTGTGATCGTGTTCACGACCCCTTCTGACAGGTCAACGGGTATCCGTTGATCACCCATGCATGCAGCGACCAGCACTCTGGATGGGGATGCCAGATCGATCCAGCGGCTTGGGAGAGGAGATCCTTTCTCACCGGGATCGGCCACGGGGGTGAGTGCGACAGCCTCACTAGCTCTGGGTACCAAGTTTGGTTTTCCCATCACGGGGCTATAAGCAGCACTGAGTGGTGCGTTTCTCTGATCCTCGAAATGACCTGTGGCAACAGGGAGATCGGAGGAAAAGCATACAGCGGGAGGCTGGGCCATGTCTGGGACAGCGCGTCCTCGCTCTTCGAATAAAACTTCGGGCATTGAGCATTGTCTTTCGACGCAAAGAGGTCGATTTCCGCTCTGCCGAATAGGCGCCAGAGAAACTGGACTGTCTGGGGGTGCAGAGACCATTCTCCCGGGGGAATGTTGTCCCTGGACAGTCTGTCTGGACCGACATTCAGGTGGCCCGGTACGTGCGCGGCTCTCAGCGAGCGGTAAGCCCACACGAGAAGGCGTTCTGTCAGCCTGCACAGATTCCTGGATCTGACACCGCCCTGTCGGTTCACATAGGATACCACGGACATGTTGTCCGAGCGGACTAGCACATGGTGATCCCGTATGAATGGGAGGAAGCGCCTGAGCTCGTTCTCGACTGCTATCATCTCCAAACAGTTTATGTGGAGGCATTTTTCCCGGACTGACCATAGGCCAAAAGCCGGTTTGCCCTCGAACAGAGCGCCCCAGCCTGAGGTGGAAGCGTCCGTCGAGATAACTTTGCGGTGTGAGATGGCTCCCATTGTCACTCCCCGCTGGTACCAGTCGGCCGCTAACCAGGGCTTCAGAGCTGAAACGCAGCTCTGAGTCACTCTGATGCGAATACCGCCGGAAGCCCATGCTCTGTGAGGCACTCGGGCATTCAGCCAGCATTGTAGCGGGCGCATTCGTAAAAGACCCAGCCGAAGCACTGCTGCGGCTGAGGCCATACAACCTAGTAGCCTCTGAAATGTTTTGAGAGGTACGGTGCTGCCCGGCCGGAGGGACGCGGCCAGGCGTCGAATGCAGCGCACGCGCGCTGTGTCGACAGGCGGGCCGTGTACTGATATACCTGACCGTCGAAGGCGAATCTCAAGAATGGCCTGTGACGGGGTATTATCAGGATCTGAAAAGCACGCGTCTTTTAGATCGAGAGATATAAACCAGTCCCTCGGGCGAATTTGCGCGAGAATTTGTCTGGTTGTGAGCATTTTGAACGGTCTTCTCATAAGAGCCTCGTTCAAACGTCTCAGATCCAAAATTGGTCTGAGAGCTCCGTCCTTCTTGGGAACGAGGAAATAACGGCTGTAAAAGCCCGACTCGCTCATGGAAGGGGAAACCGGTTCCATAGCCCTTTTGCACAGAAGTGTAGCTATTTCTGCTCGAAGTAGATGTGCTACTTCCCCATTCACTCTGGTCTCGATACGCGCTTGAAAGCGCGGAGGGCAGCGAGCGAAATGCAGAGTATAGCCCTGTTTTACTGTGCTTAGCACCCATTCTGATGCGCCTGGAATAGTTTCCCACGCTTTTGCGTGTGCAGCCAGGGGCAGAATGGCCTCCGGGCTCCGATCGCCGCGCATCGCGGGCTCGAGAGCTCGAAACGGAGGGGCGGGCGCGGTGCGCGCGCTCTTGGTGCTTAGATACGGCAGATCGCACGCAGCGATAGCTGGCCGTTTTACACACAGTGTCCCGGTGGCTTTAGACGGGGAACATAAAGTGTGAGGCGTGACACGCAATGGCGGCGTCGGGGGCGAAAATGTTCGTTAGTATGTGTGAGCGCTCGAGGGCGGGCACAGGAGTTACATTCAGGGGCGGGCGCGGCACGCGCGCTCTTGGTGGTTAGATACGGCAGATCGCACGTAGCGATAGCTGGCCGTTTTACACACAGTGTCCCGGTGGCTTTGGACGGGGAACATATAGTGTGAGGCGCGAAAATGTAGTTAGTATGTGTGAGCGCTCGAGGGCGGGCACAGGACTCACATTTAAAACATGACCGGTCGTGCGAGGCCGTGTGACAGAGTGGGCAGTGAGTAGGTGTGGGCATGGAGAAGTGGACACGTGACCTACTTTTAACACTAAAGCGGCTTTTGCCTGCTTCATGAGAGTGGGCTTTGTGAGAGACACGGGATGTATAGTGCTTGTGTACAGGGGTGAGCACAGAACGTGGGCATATTCACTGTACTAGAAACACATACGGCGTCAGCCGTGCAACCAGACATTATGCTCTTTTGAAATTTTTCTGGGTTGCCGTGAGAACGGCGGATGCGCGCAGGCGAGGGGGTAGATACCGGCTCGTTGACTGCGGGGTAAACAGCTGCAGTAGCCGTGGCAACGGGGACTGACAGAGCGTGAAGCTTCGACGGTGGTCCAGCCGGTGGCTGCGGGATTTAACCGTCTTTTCTTCTCTCGTGTTTAGACGCTCAAAAATACTCGAGCACCCTGAGAAGGTGTGGTGCGAGGGGCGGGTTCGCTTTCTGTAAGTAAGAAAGACTGGCCGCGAGCTCGGAGAAGCAAGCAGCATAAATTTTATTTTCCCAGAGAGCTGGGATCGAACGCGGATCTCTCGCATGAAAGCGTATGATTCTGCCACTGAGCCACAGGGGAAACACATAAGCTTTCAGTTAGCGCGAGCATATAAAAAGCGACCTCATGTGTCGCGTCGGCGTTTGTTTGCAGGCGAGCGTGTTTAAAACAGGCTCGTTTACTGCAATAGTAATATTTCCAGTCACCTGAACTTAAGAGGGGACTGAGAAATGTGTGAGGATTGGCGGTTGTCCAACCGTAGCGAGACTAACACACTCTCTTCTCTTTTCGCCGGTGAGTGAGGCGCGCACGCTGAACGCTGCTCGTGACCGTCCGCTTTGTCATCCCTTGAACGGCGCAATCTGCGCGGCCCAACGAGGGAGAGAGCGGGCTTGTTTTCTGTATGTAAGAAAAACTGGCCGCGAGCTCACAGAAGCGAACAGCATAAACTTTAACTGCCGCGAGAGCGGGGACCGAACCCCGGTCTCTGGCTTGACAGTCTAGGATTCCGCCACTGAGCCACAGGGGAAAATACATTAGTATCATGTCTTGTGACGGCGTTTGCTTGCAGGCGAGCGTGTATTTATAACAGGCTCGTATACTGCAATAGTAACAATTCCAGTCGCCTGAACTTAAGAGGGGACTGAGAAATGTGTGAGAATGGAGGTTATAGTCCAGGCCACGGCGGGACGAAAACACTCTGTTCCCCTTTCACCAGTGACGCGCGAGGACGGAGTAGCTTTCTTGTAACGTAAAGAGAGCTCAGACCGTCCGCCCCTGCCATCCCTTGTGAGCGGCGCAGTTTGCGCGGCTCGAACAGAGGGAGAGGAAACTCGCTCCGAGACCGTCCACTCCTGCCATCCCTCGTGAGCGGCGTATTGCACGGCTCGAACAGAGGGAGAGGAAACTCGCTCCGAGACCGTCCGCTTCTGCCATCCCTCGTGAGCGGTGTATTGCACGGCTCGAACAGAGGGAGAGGAAACTCGCTCCGAGACCGTCCGCTTCTGCCATCCCTCGTGAGCGGCTCAGTTTGCGCGGCTCGAACAGAGGGAGAGGAAACTCGCTCCGAGACCGTCCGCTCCTGCCATCCCTTGTGAGCGGCGTATTGCACGGCTCGAACAGAGGGAGAGTACGGGTATCTATCACATTCGCCTCATTTCCTGACGCGGCGGCGGCGCGGGCAGAGCCGGCGGTTGAGCGGCCGGGAGGGAGAGGGCGAGAGAGAGCTCAAGGGAGAGGTTCCGGCGAGCTCCTCAGTCACAACAGTCTCCGGTGGTCGCTGCGAGCGGCGCCTCTTATTGCGCGGCCCGGCAGGGACAGGCGGAGCGACAGCTTGGTCGAAAGCTTCAAGTCGAGCCCGCAGGGTCGACATTGAAAGCTCTTCGCACTCGGAGAGTGCGGTGGCGGCGTGCCCGCGGCCCAGGCGGAGAGCGCAGAGAGGTGGCGGTCTCCGTTGCTGAGCGGTTTTTACAAAAACGCCTCGTGCTCTTTTAGAGTACACACAGAAACAGTAATAATGTAAAGGATATGTCGCCGGATAGCGTAGCAGGCACGGATGGCTGAAGGCGGCGAAAACGGCCGGCTTCCTCAGGCGCTGTCCTAAGCTTGCTGGTCGCTGGTTTCAACGGCGGCGGCTCTCAAGATCCAGCGATGCGAAGAGCGTCGCTGAAGACAAGAAAATCAGAATTTTAGCCTGTGAGCGCTGAATATATACACGCTGGCCACGCCCATTCTGACGGTTAGAAGGGTGTGGAGGGCGCGAAGCGCCCTCATTGGTTGCCGCGTTCAGAGCGCTCACCGATAGGCTTAAGCAGTTGCAGCCGAGCAGCCAATGAGCACGCTTATATAGCCTGCCTAGGTCTGTCGGCTGCTGCACTGCGTTGACAATGAATACAAAATTAAGGATAATTTTTTGGCTTCAGATCTCGAAGAAAGAAGACTTTCCCGATGCGTAAGCTACTTACGCAATACGAGAGAACCTCTCGTAAGAGAACCCAACCAAAGGTGTGAGCGATGAGAGTTTAACAAAGTACAGGTATGTAACCGCATTGGGTATATTATACATTAGCTCAAATGATCTATAGGGAATTTTAATAATTACTCATGAATATGATTAATATATTGCATATTACAGTTACATTAAATTATTGAAGCTGAAAATAGATCGATCGTATATATGAATGACTACCACAACGGGTTATGGTTCGTCATTAATATATCAATCGTCTTATTTCAGATTGAGTTTATGAGATAACTTTAATGGAATTAATTTAGTTATCAAACAATCTGTTTGTCCAGCAAACGGCCGTAAGATTAACTTATCACCTTCTCAAAGTTATCACTTCTTATAATTTCAGGCAAAAATAGTTTCTGGCCATGGAAACTATTCTCCTGTCCTTATAAACAAATTTGTCCTTATAACAAATCGTAAAGCTTTGTAGCTAAGATCAAACATTTCATTGACTTTGCAATATGAGCAGACAGACAGAATCAATCGAGGATATATTGAATTTTAATACGTGCAAAACTACGGATACAGGATTCTACATTTACACACGGAATACATGTATGTACAAAATACAGAACACGTAAACAAATACAAGACTAAACGAATAGCGAAAATGAGAGAGAGAGAGAGAGAGAGAGAGAGAGAGAGATTGGAAAATGAGAATGGAAGAGGAAGGAAAGAGATCATCTGAAATGATCACAGTAGACTAAATCACAGACAGTAACCTTTTGAAAGACAACAAGGAATCAAATCACCTTGAAAAAGGGAATAGACAACCTTAAGCAGCATTAAAAGCTCGATTATACTTGCACCTGGTCTGCGGTGTTGCTGAGGCAGGCACGTGTATGGGTCTTTTGGAGCTAGGCGTGTTCTCTCGAGTAGCGTCTGGACCAATCGGACACACACAATTCATTTATTTGATGAATAATCCAGCAAACTCACTGTGAAACTTTCACCAAAACTTAACATCCCAAATGATGCTAACACACTGGCAGGATGGTGTCTTGTTACAGGAAACACAGGGGGGTTTACGACCAAAAGGTATGTGGCTGCATGTGTAAGAGAGAGACAATGGGGGGACAGAAACAATCTTCCATGCAAACTTCGCTGCATTAATCAGAAACTAACTGATCTAGAAATGAACGTGGATCCCAGAAACTGTGTGAATGATTGTGATGTTTTGTGTCCTATTATGTATACACCATAGTATGTATTTTATTATACAACATTGTAACTTTACCTGTATCATGGCTCCTATCAAATTAATCCTCATTTGATAACTCACGCTTTGATGTACATCACCTTCTCTTAGAATGCAGTGTGGATTTGTTATATCTAGCTGAGTATTAATGAACAGAAAAAGAGGGATTGAGACAGCGTTGTAAATCTTTCCCACAAAGGAAACTCCCGCCAGAAATTCCCTGTTTCTGATTGGTTCAAGGCGTGCCTTTTGGGTAAGCTTTAAAAGGCTCTTCCGTTAGTCCTGCCTCTCTCTCTTCTCAACGCTTCTCATCCGACAACAAGGCAGCTTCTGCTGTTACTGGGGAAGGGGCTGGACCCCTCCCCCCCCCCACTTGGGCCCAGCTCCCTGGGCCCAAACAGGCCTGAGCAATGCCTGCCATGCTTTCATACTCCAAAAAGGGAGTCAGACTTTTCTTCAATCTAGAAAACAACTGCAACTTTACCATCACTGACTCAACGATCCACTCCTGGTCTTCAAGCCAGGACAGCAGGCTTCGACTCACAACAGCCATGTGCTCGAAGCCACCATGATTTTCTTCAAGGCCATAGACCCAATCAACGAATCCAATCCAATCCAAGAATTTTCCACGATTGCAACTGTCATGCAAGTATTCTTTGATGAGATTGCTATGAAATAAGCTGATGGTTCTTTCATTTCTTTCCATACTGAAATAGATCGTATTCCATAGTTCTAGTTCCTGTTTCCGGTTCCACATCACTCACCCATTTACCTATGCATGTATGTATGGATGTATGAATGTATTTATGTTTGTTTAGTGTTAGTTATGTTTGTGATTTAGTTAATAAAACTTGTGCACAATTATGAATTTGGTTTCTGATCCTCTGTTTGCATACAAAGTCCCTTTTACGATTTTGATCTTGCTACATGCTAATTGCTGTACATAAGGAATAATTATTTTTCAGTGACCATGAACAATACATTTTCCTTAGAATAAATGAATAATCAAAGAGTTCGTTGGAACTGATTAATTGATTGTAATATTAATTTGGCTTACCTCAAAGTTAATCTAATTAACTGACCAAAATATTAATAATTAATCATAATTGGTAATTATGGATTATTATTAATATTTCCCCTTTGAGCTAATATTATTACACTCGTGTCTTCCGGGGCGAGCGCGGTCGCGGGAATTTAAAGGTTCTTTGAAAGCGAAGTTACTAAAATAATTCAGGCTAAGTTCATTTTCCCTCTTAGAAATTCTCTCAGACGAAGTGCACCTACAAATTTCCTGATTCGGTCTTTTATGGAAAAGATGGGTTCACGCCTACTTTGCATACGTGGACCAATCACTTTCAGAGGTTTCCGAGCAGGAGGAATTCTCTTTGTCTTGTCAGAAGAACTTCTTTGCATAGTTTATGATGGTATAAAATTTTGTCATTTCTACCCAGAAAGATTGTACACACAGAACAATACATTTTACTGTAATCTCCTATGTATGAGAGGTTCAGTCAAAACAAGACGGTTAAACAGATACCAAGAATGAAAAATAAAACAGCTAAGGATATAAAGTTACAATCAAATGCACGATTATAGGCATTTAAAGTTCGATTCACACACGATACAATTGTAGAATACTCCAATATGACATGTGAAGACATCTAAGCACAACAAGGAATACATTTAATACATTTAAAGGTACTTTTCATCAAAAGGGGTCCATGTGTGGTGTTTGTGTGTGTGTATCTGTTGCATCCCGTGGTACGCGTACCACGTGAGGGGTTTGGGGTTTAAATTGAAAATGGCAATCTCAGAGACAAAGGTAGTTTTGTATGCAACTTCACTTATCAGCCTGAGGAGTCGTAAAATTGATGAGGGAAGCAGTTAGTCCTAGACACTGAATGGAGCCAGTCTTTGTAATTTGCCTTCAGTTCACAAAGAACAAACGTTAGACACAGTAGGTAGTTGTTCTTGCGCAGGACAGTGATAGTTCGATAACAACGGGGGCCTGTTTGTTGATTAATCAATGCGTTGTAAAAAAATGTTAACAAGCGGCCTGCTTGCAGACACTTGTAGACATCGCGCCACCAAGCCACATCATTTAAAGCTATAGTAGGTAATGTTGGAGAGCTAGCAAGAATTGAAAGCGGCACCTCTTCTAAGCTCCACCCCCTCCCGTCAGTACTCCGTCCAAAGCTACGCCCCCACCAACATGAACGCGCATCCACAGTCGGAGTCAGCTGCAGGTCACAGGAAAGCAGAGTTATGGGCATCCACCAAACTACTTCATGTCTCATTCACCTGTAAGTAAACTATAGTATTATTACAATGAATGCAAAAAAAAGAAAAGCATGGCTATTGTTAGTAATGTTACTCGCAGCTTTCAGGCTAACGTTACACTTTTGGTGTTGTATGAACTCTGAAATGTAGCTACGTCTCTTTGGATAATAGCGTCTGCTAAATTAAATGTAACAATGTAACGTTTTGTTTTGTTACTATCACTGGCAAACGTGAATTTTCTGTTTTTATATATCTTCGTTATTTTGGTTGTTAGAGCTTCCACGACGAGAGCATTGGATCTGATCCTACATACAGTCCGCAGCCGAGCACATCTTCAGGTCAAAGGGGACAGGCCCGAGGTCGTGCTCGAGGAAGAGGAGGTGCACGGGGTAGAAGCCGAGGAAGTCGAGGTAGAGGACGGGGAGCAAGCCGGACTGCAACCGGAGAACAACTGAGACATGATGATATTCTGCAAGTGGAGAATCTGCAAGCACATAGAATTTCAGATGAGCAGGTAGCCTATCTATAATAGCATGTTATCTTAGTTCATATTGAATCTTAGTTCATATTTTTTGGACCTCAACATCACCAATAACTATAGGAATAGATCAAATAAGATAAACCTTTATTGGCCCACAATGGTGAAATTCTCAGTGTTGCAGCATCGCAGTAGATTGTTTAAAAAGAGTAGATAATTATAATAACAATATAATATCAACAATATATACAATATAAACAATACATATTAAATTTAGTCCTTGGCACTGTCTGCCAATAAATAATTACCTGGCATTTACTGTGGACACAACGTTCCTCTTAGAGGACAGTAAAACTGTTTTAAAAAAAGTCTAATCTTTTTGATGAACTATTGTTTTACAGGCCAGAATTCATACACTGAGCTTGGAAGAATCCCATCAGTTGCTGCAGATCTGCCTGACAAGGGACCCAAGCCTCATGTTTGATCTCCTCCATATGTCAACATCAGGAGATGCTTCTCCACCAGGCCCTCCAGCTCCGAGTCAACCCACTTGGTGTGTGTGCCGAAACTGCAGAGAGATGCCCACAGATGTAGAAAGAAAGTGCTATGGGCAACAATACGGCTCCTGCATTTCCATGCTGCCCCACATGGAAGTGTACATTTTGCAGGAGGGGGTGTTGCGACTTGCCAGAAGGATCTGGAATGATGTCCGGGCTGTGGAGGATCTTCCAGACCCAGGGGAGAGCAATAAACAATTCCGCTACGCTGCATACCGGCAATATGTTGTGTGGCAATATGGGGCACTGGGAGCTGGGCACAGAGTAGTAATTCCTAGTTGCTGTGTTAGGAAAATTAGAGATCGCTACCCAGATCCACATGGACAGTATACAGGTTTCATCCCAAGTAGGGTGTAGGCACAGTACAATAAATAGCATTTATTCTTGGGCCCTGCTGTTTATATTTTGTAATGGTTATCATATTGTTCCTGTAAAATTTGCACTGAGGTGTACAGTTTGTACAGTAAAATTATTTTTTTAAATTTGTCATGTTGGAATAAATATTTTGAAATGATAAATGCCTTTCCTGTACCATTTCAGCATAAACAAGCTATTACTTTTCTTACTTCTTACTTTTCTTTATTTTTTTTTAAGAAGACAACTTTGCACTTTGGAGGTCCACAATGTAACTGTAGTCCTTTTCCACCTTTAGTGTGTAAAGGCTCCACTTCCTGGACTTTTTATTGTACACCTTGCCGTATCTGCCATCAGAGAAAAGATTATGAGCTTAGTGATACATTCATTGTACCTTAAAATGTACAGTATTTCGTTTTTCCGCATAAAATTAAACATACAGAATAGAGCCATCAGCCCTTCTCTTTGCTGGTCGGTCAACGTGGTGGTTGTAGTCCAGGCCAGCCAGCATGACGCGAGCAGCGTACACGGGCGGCGAAAAGCCGAAGTGTTTGCTGGCATACATTAGAATATGATTGTGGAAGGACTCCAACTCTGCAGTTGACCTGAGAGCACAGAGGAAAGATACAATTGATTTATACTCTTGTAATACAAATGAAGAAATAGCAGGACCAATTCTGAAGTACAGTGAAATATTTGCATAGGGCAAAACAATAAATTGAACATAGACCTATGCTGACATACCTAAAATGTAGATATTTGTGTATGCTCTTTAGCCAGCGTGCATCAAGAACCACTTCTGTCAGTCTCTGGTGTGCCACAGAACCCTTCTGGATCCACTCCTTCTCTCTGTCCTCCACCAAGGGACCATGCTGACAGGCTCCAAGGGCCCACGCATGTTCTCCTGTCACATGGTGAAGTAGTCCAGCCCACCTGTCCTATGGCAAAAAAATTACACGTGTTGTGAATAATGTGGTCAATAAGAATAGAAGTCAATTTTGCCCAATAACTACTCAGCAATAGAGGCTGGCCTAGACAGATGAATTTTGATTATACTTACAAAGAAATCTTCATATGTATCTGCAGTCTTGCAGCAATACTAGAAGTGGTTGCAGATACCCTTACTCCACATCTGAAGGATGGTGCACCCCCTTTGCTGTCCTGCCTTGACATTGTAGCACAAATACATTTTGGGGATGTCAAATAGATTTATGAGAAGAGAATTGATGTAGATTATTTTTTTTTCCAGCTATATCTATCTACAGAGAGATCATGAACTTACTGCATGAATTCTTTTCCCCAAACTTTTGGACCCATGCCACATGTCCAGGGTGTGTCAGACGCCGCAGTCTTTTTATATTTCCCTTTGTTGTCTATAGGACGAAAAAGTCATTGAGGATATATGCTAAGTAATAATTCAAATCATTGTCCAATCATAATAATGTAAATGATGGTTGTGGCATGGGGCTATATGCACAGAGTTGGATTGCTGAAACAATCTCCTAAAGCAAAGTACAATAATAAACTTACTGAAGAGGGCTGATATCTGTGAATGAGCATCCATGCAGAATTCCTCAATGTTGAGTTCTTCACATAGTGTCTCAAATGCCCGCATGAAGCCCTCCTTCTCCATGATAACAGAATTCTGCATGGTCTCACGCTTGTCGATGTTGACCATGCAGATTATCTGTTTGGATCCATTGTCCATGACAGTGTATGTGCAATACTGTGCACAGAATCCAGGACTGTCCATGCGAGCATCTCCTTTGAAAATTAATTAGAACAAAAATAGAGAAATTGTGATAAGCAAATTGTCCGGAATTTGTCATTTTATCCGGATCCAACTGCATTACAAACCACTGTGCAATGTCTGTCCAGCACTTCATATCTTACAACTAAAATCCTAAGATAAAATAATATATACTTTATCCTACTGTTTTATGTCTACACTCAGCCGTTTTTGTTTAACTTTTTTTTTTTGTCTTAGTATCACTATGCATCTGCCTTTTCAATACCATCGATTGGGAATAAATACATTTAGATTAAATGGTGCATATTATGAAGTAAGCATGTGTGCTTGTGTGTGTGTGTGTGTGTGTGTGTGTGTGTGTGTGTGTGTGTGTGTGTGTGTGTGTGTGTGTGTGTGTGTGTGTGTGTGTGTGTGTGTGTGTGTCAAACTCACCCAGGGCTACAACTGGCCCTTTTGACTTGAGCTGGGTGATGACTGCAGCTCTCTTCTCATCCCAGAACTCCTTTATAGTGTCCACACAGTAGGAGTCCTGAATCCTAAAGAATGTCGACCTCTCCACCATCCCCATGTTCATAAACTTCAACAGTAGTGAGATCTTGGCGTAGTTGTTGCCCGACAGCAGGATATTACTGGAAAGCATGAAGTCTCCAGCTAGCCCACTTCCAAACAGTGTGACCACGAGGACACATCTAAAAAAAAAGCAGACGGAGAAAGACAGCACATTGCAGTAACTACAATGACTAATACACATACTTTTAACATCCTTTGCCATACAGCACTTATGTTATAAGTTTTTTCATTTGTGTATGTTTGAATTGATCCAGAAAAAAAGGGTTGGTGTTACAAAGTAAAAACAGTCCCAAAATGTGTAATAATCTTTGATGCTAAATAAATGCTCACCCATTCAACGACAGCAGCTGTTCCCCTGGACCTGACATTGATTTCGAATGGTGCAGGTGCCCGGCATTTAGCCTTCCTGATTGGGTCCTTGGCAGAACACATGCTGACAGGGAGAAGGAGATACTCGGCAAGCTGCTTCAGGCTGTCGTGATAAGCAATGGATGCAGGATGGCCAATAATATCATCCTCAAGTCAATAACTTGACTGTAAGTGGAGCCAGAGTGTACTGAACCCACCTAACACAAATACGATGCCTAAAATCTGCATCGTCACTGTCATCATCATCTGAGTCCACTTCCCTGGTTACATCTTCTAATGATGACACAGACTGTGTGTCCATATCAGGATTCCAGGTGACATCTTCATCTTCCCAGTCAATGCTATAAAAAAAGAAGAAAATCAGACAAAAAAACTGAATAATTTACACAATAAATACATACAATTTTCCACAAACAGAAAAGTAAAAACATCTCTGCACTCCACACTGCAACTTACATGGAGTTTCGAATGTCATTAAATTCATCTGCATCAACATCAATGTTTAGGTCCAGCGACAACATACTAAAAAGACAGAAAAACACACACAAAGGGAGGAAGTATTACATTACCACATGTCACTGAAATAATGCACAGAACATGATTTTACTCTAAATTGTATTTTGGAAATAATTGGAAAAAATCATCTTACTACCATAACATACCTTGCATCCAATTACTGGAGATCTGTTTCCTCTGGGCAGCTAATGTTTAACTCCTGAACGCCAGCTACTGAGAAGTCATCATCTCTGTGAATGTTACAAAATTATATAATATTATCAGCATCAACATAAAAAAAAAGATTTCCATTCATCAAGAGTGCTACACAGGACTGTTGACATTTAGATATAGAAGTCTATGGGTTTGCAAGTTGATGAGAAGATGTTTTGACCGAAAAAGCATGAAGAGTGATAAAAACTGTTTAGAAGATCCTCTGTTTGCCCTATCCTCTCAAAATAGCATCTACCAGAGGAGAGTCCATAGACGAGCCTGTAATATGATATGATAAGTAAAACTCACCGGTCGGACAGAGACTCATCAACAATAGTTGAGACCAATGGGGGAGGGGGTCTCATCAATCTGTGTTTCGCCGGCGTGGAAGTTGATGGATCCTTCTCGTAGCTAACAAAACACATGCCACATCACCACAGTTGTCCCGTTTATAAGCAATATATTAACGCCATTTTATCACAATTATAATGCAGAAACACTTGCGACTATGGCTGTGCAATATGTTCAAAATGTCATGTCCTAAAAGTCAGATAAGCAGTATGTACCTACGACCTGTAACGCAACTGGCTTACACCGACAGAGAATCTAATGTTAGCATTGGGCTAATACTAGCTACAAAAGTAGCTACGTTGCCTAACGTAACATATATCATGGAAATAACAAATCCCCCTGAAGCAAAACAAATAATTACCTGTCCAGCAGAAAGACCGCAACCTCGGCATCGCTTTTTAGGCCCTTCAGCTTCCTTAGTTGTCTCCACCGGTCAAATGCTGCACCAATGTTGACGCGAGTTTGTCCTCTGGCTTTATCAAGTGCCAGTTTCGTTGCAGCCTTTTCTGCCTTCGATTTTCTTTTTTTAGCCTTTTTGTCAGGGCGAGCAGTTACCAGCAAAGCTGGCATTGGTAGTTTTTGGTGCATTTTCTCTTCCATTGTGCCGCAAACTCCTGCTTACTCGGTGTAGTGAGCTGAATATTTCCGGGAACGGTGACATGTGATGAGTGCACGCAGGGCAGCGCACGCAGTGGGGCGCGGGCACGAGACATGAAGGCATCTGATTGGTTCTTTACACTCGGACCGAGTGGCAGTGATTGGTCAGAGTTTTTACTGTCCTGCAGCTGCTACAGAGGTCAGATTGTTTTCATTCCTTTTTCTGAACACATAATGTATTGACTACTCTCAGGATGGAAGGACCATTTCACCCAGTATAAAAAAAAGTGTTTCTGAACAGGATTACCTACCCTAGCTTTAAGGCTTTCTGAATTTGAACATAAATGTGTTCATATTTGTTCAGCATGAGAAAAACAATCAGGATTCGGTCAGTCGCTACAGGTATTTGGCCTTGTCAACAAAACTGGACATTGAATGTATATGTTATCTTTGAGAGGTTTGGGCTTGTATCTTTATTAGTAAGTTGTATGTTGTTTTTATGTGTGTGTTTTTTTTTTATGCTGCTGATTGTAGTCAGAGATGGGAACTCGAGTTTGAGACTCGGACTCGAGTGCAACTTAAGTTGCACACACAGTGACTTCAGACTCGACTTGAGACTGGTCCTCGAAAGACTTCAGACTCGAGCTGTGGGACTCGTGAACAATGTTTATTTTTAGGAAACGTTGGATGAGCTCGCTGTTATTCCCCTCCCTCCGTTACCTATAACCTGCCTACGTAACACGTGATGTACTACGTATCTGCTGTGCGCAGCCACACATGAGAGGACAACAAACATGTCGACTGCACCGGCCGCTGCTGTGCCATTCATCGTAAGCTTTGGGTTTAAAAACTTCAAACAAGACGGCCCAAACAAAAGAAGCGCTCAATGCAAAATATGCGGTATCAAGATAAAAGATTCTGGCTCAACCACATCTAATTTTATCAGGCATCTGTAAACACACCCTGGTAGGTCAGTAAACATGTTTAGCTCAGCATTGACCATCTACCGTTAGCTTGCTTCTTGCTTTAGCTATGACCTAAGTTACGGGAATTTAACTCCAACTGTCTTATGAAATATAAATGAGCGTTTGTTTAATTGTCAAACTTGTGGTGTCGATTAACGTAATCATTTACGTGCCACTGGCTGCCATCACGTTAATTATTAACGTTGTCTGCAAACAGGTTACAGGATTATCGTTGATCATGTAATGTTACAGTTTCATTTAGTTATAACGTTACACTGATTTGAGAGTCTGGGATGTGTTGACTTACAGTAGTTTATAAGCTATGATTAGTTGCATAGGTAGTGCACATTACATGGATGTGCTCTGTAAGTGAAAAAAAGTTAGTTATTGCTTATAAATTGTGCAATATTTTTTTGATACCCTTTTTGAGTACCATTTTTTCAATTCAGAACCTTGTGGTTTCAGATGTATAGCTTATATATAGCTATGCAGGGTTCTAAGCAGCCTGGATGGGTCGCTGTACGTGACGCAACACTTATTATTACCACAAGAAACTGAGACTTGACTTGGACTCTAGCTCAGAGACTTGTGAGCATCTCTGGGTGCAGTTTTAAAGTACTTTATAAATAAAGTGAATGAATGAATGAATGCCAAACACAGCCAAAAACAAGTTTTCCACATTTTAGATTTCCCCAGAGTTGGACTTTAATGTTTCCAATAGAATCTTCAATATAACAGGACCAGTCTCTGTTATTCGGCTGACATGTACTACACGTCTGAGAACAAGAAGTAACCTCTTCAACTCTAAGGCATATTTTGGAATTCCACCTGAATTTAACACACCCAAGTTTAAATATTCACCCTAGACACATACAGTGTAGGAAATTTGTACAGAAAACCCTTCAAATTTACTAAATCAGATTGCAAAACTTCATAAATAACATTGTATGCTTATAAAATATTACGATAAACATAAAAAAGGCCTTTTTTTTCTTCTTCTTTTTTTTAATTTTTATCCTGTCTTTGAAAATCTGTGATTCAGGTACTGTTTGCTCTGGGGACCTGATTATATTGTTTGATTGCACTAGGTGCCAGTATCCACCAGAAAAAAAAACAGATTTTTTCTCTATCACATTCTGAGCAAGACTTATTCAAATATAACCGAAGGGAGGCAAAGTGTCATTTTTAGTGCAGATATGTGTCCTTTGGATTTTTCTAACCCTCAAATGCATTTTTTTTTTACTAATATTACCCCAAAAATCCTACTTTTAATACATACTAAAGCACTTTACTTAATTATCAATTGATTTTCTTCATTTTCATTCAGGTTTAATCTTTGTATCTGAGAAACACAAAATGGCATAAAGGAATGAGACCAAGTAACATTGTTTGTGTTTTGTGAATGAAAGCACAACACATTTATTCTCCTTTCAGGAGACACTAATCACTTAAAAAACAGTCTTGTAGATTTGATGTGGTCTAAAACAGACCACTTGTACAAATTGAAACATAAATAAAAATGAGAAACTATAGAAATATGAAAGTAGCATATAAGAAGTAACAATAAATATGCAAAACTGCAGATTTTGTGAAATACTGCAACATGAAGTAACATTCAGCTTCATTCAAGCCATCTTAACTACTCTCGTCTCAAATTTTCTTTCTTTTCTAAGTTTTCCTTTATTTTCTGTTGTGAGTCTCGGTTCTAAGTTAAGTTTTGCTGCAAAGTTTCGGTCCACAATTCGACTGCTTTCCAGCTTCAAAGACTTTCCATCCATCCGCCAGCACACCACGTGATTGGCACATCTATCCAGGCACGAGGAGACGCCAACGAACTCGGGAAACTAAACGGGAATCACCAAAAGGAATGCAAACAAGCAAGTAGCCTTCAGATTCTTAAATTGAACTGGTGTAATTGATATAGATTTAATAACCTGCCTAAGAAATGATAGAAGGGTTAAATTAATGATTGATGGTTCGTTCAGGTCATGTCTTATAAGTGCATATATTCTTGAGATTTCATCATCTCACTCTTAAACTTACTCTTTCCTCACTCTCTTCCTTTCTGCAACTCGAATGAATGTGTGTGCGTGTGTTTGTGTTAGATATTAGTTTTATGTGTTAGAATAATCAATAAAGTCTTGTTTGTATTTTAAAGAGAAGTGTTACTTGTGTTATGTGCTTACGAATTTAATGTCTTAAACTGCTGATCTAAGCTGCTGATCTAAGTTGCTAATAAATAGTGTTTCACTATAGTTTGGAAATTTATATCTGCTGCCGAGCGGATAGTTACGGCCGGTTCAAATCAACCCTGAACGAGTCGTTTGCTCAGTCGTAATAAGTGATTCTTTCGAATTCCCTATAAATTAATTAATAATTCCTTTGAGCTAAATTTACTTGTCTGAATACTAGACAAATACGTTACACAGGTTTGAAATTACATGAGGGAGAATAAAATATGTTTTCATTTGTGGGGGAACAGCCCTTTAATAATATTTACTCTTTTTCACATATAGATTAAATACATTAACTTACATGTACTTAAAGTATGCATGTTGCAGATGATCAGCCATAAAGGTTATATACATAAATATGATAAAAATATGATCTTTATAAATATGTACTGTATATTTTGGCAACCATCTTTCATCATTTGTAATTCTTGTAATTCTAATTTTCAGAAGGACATTTCAATTATTAGAATTAATGAACATGTTAAGTAATTAAAATAGCAGTTATTGGCACATAATTAAATTAGAATCAAAGTGCATCACATCCATAATGTGTATAAATGTAATGTAAATTTGACCCCAAAGAGCCGTCAGTAGTTGAGAGAAGTGACACATTTCAGAACCGTTTTAACACCTTTGACAAAAGGCCGCTGAGAGAAAACATAGTGTCCAAAGAGAAAACGGTGTCAAGACCCAGTGACTTGATGTGCATTAATTCCATTTGCAGCTCTCTCAGAACTGTTGGAGAACTGAAAATAAAGTCTTCTACAAGAAAGATTGTAAGTTTTTCTGTCAAGCTCACATTTCCTCCTCTGCTTTCAGCACTCTTCAACTTCATTACAGCATTTTGAATGTTCATCTTCAGTAGGTCTACTGTTATACACTTTATCTGAAACTGTTTTCTGAGCAAAGAATCACTTTCTGTTATCAGCTCTTGTCTTGATAGTTTCACATATGTAAAAATCCTTGCCAGATGTAACTTGTATGAATCTAATGCATTGTCAGCCTTTTCTAGATCAGCCAGTGCTTGTGTAATATAGCCAGTGTCTTTCTTCATAATAGTGGCCAGTGCTCGATTATAGAGAGGAACAATCTCCCCGCATGCACCATCCTCCAAAGCTTTGGTGTACATCTCAATGCTTTCTGCAAGGCGTCCCTTCTCACGGAGATTGTTTCCAGACCTGATGTAATAGTAGACCATGGTGGATGGGGACCGTTTACTCAAAATTTCCATCTTTGCACTCAACAAGTCCACCTTCAGCTGTTCCTTCAGTGTCTCAATGGATGTGTCCTTACTGGAGTGAATCAGGAGCCACAAACCCCAACACTCATGAAGACAGGACACAATTACCTCACGCTGGTCAGAGAAAACATCATCTTCATAAATTTCGTCCAACACATCAAGGTAAACAGAAAAAAGCTCTTCCTTTTTTGTGATTTTTGGAATGTCTTTTTCAAGAAACCCAGAGAGTCTGATGTTCACCAGAATGTTCCTGGCTTCTTTTGCCTTTTTCAAATTACTGTCTTGTGGTGGAAATGATTTCATGGTTAAAAGGTCTTTCAAAGCAGAGACCATTGCCTCATAATTACGAAAGCTGTGATTTGTCAGGTAGTGATTAACAGTTTCCTCAAATGCACTCTCTAAAAAAACACATGACATCAGTATAGATGTAAGATGTCTCAGATGTCTGAGTAAGCTGGTGACAGATGTGTTTAGGCTCATCACTAGTTTAACAGAGTCAGAGAAATGACTGGCGCACATGATGAGTTGAGCGGATCCTGGACTCCCTTGACGAGCCGTTCGTCCGAAGGCTTGGTGTTCAACACGGATGTTCAGAGGTAAGAAGGTTTGGACCACAAACAGACCTCCTGCATCATTTACACTTTCACAGACCTTTAGGTCTGTACCTCGACCAGCTAGATTAGTTGCAATGATGACATTTCCGGCTTGGACTGTTGAGTCTATTATTGTAGAGTTGTTCATGTTGTTATTCACATAGAGTTTTAGTTTGTGTTTTGAGATGGTGTCTGTAAGGGTCTTGTGTAACGTTTCTGCATGTTTGATTGTTTCACAGATGATGAGAGCTGCTCGTGGACCTCGATAGACTGTGGAAGTCACTTGATTCCAAACAACTTTACAGACGGTATTGATCCACTCGTCCTCTTCACGTATCACCATGCCTTCCAGCTCATAAAGTTTCCTTTGTCGAAATGAGGGAATCTTACAGGTGTCAATGCCATCGTAGAGCTTCTTCAGCATGTCAAGCTCTGTTTGGTCCCCCAAAGTTCCTGTGATCCCATAAATCTGGTTTGTGTATTTTTTGAACAATCCTACATTCGACATGAAGTTTGTGATTAGACTCATGTTGGACAGTTTAGTTTGGTGTTTCATTTCCAGAAACTGCTGAAGTCCTTCTCCCCATCTCATGTTGTTCTGGACAACACCAGTGAATTTATAATCTACAGGAACGACTCCATCTCCATGAAGGATGTATTCGTGGCCCAAAGTCATTTTGGTGGCTTGCAGAGCATTTTCAATCCATGTTTGTACCTTGGCATTGATTAGCTCTTCAAGACCCGGAATATGACATTCGTTTTGTTCCTTTGTTGATTCAGATACTTTGAGTTTACCCAATGACTGAACTAGTGTGTTCTCGTCATAGTACACTAAACGACATTTTCCATTTCCTAGGAGAAGAATGGATATTTCTTGTCTCATATTTGTACCTGTGGGACTAATTTCATTCAGTTTCTGTAAATTCCCATCAGGCTCTTCCTGGTAAAGTATAAAGAAATACTCTGGGAAGTTTCCCATAAATGTGGTTAAAAATGCTTCTATTTGGTTAACATTTGCGTTATCTAGTTGTTTTGCAGCATCTAAAGTATTCTGCACAATACTGAGTTGATCAGTATTTTTATTTTCATTCATGATTTCAGACAGAACCTGAGAGAAGAGCTGAGGGGGCCCTAAAATCTCACCAGTCTCTAAACGTTTCAGCTGGTTGATAATCAACCAAATTTCGGCTAGTATTGCATTCAACGGTTCCATGAGAGGAATATTACTATTCAAGTAGACCACTTCAAGACTTTTGTCCAACATTAGTGAGTCCACCTCATCCACTATAACACAATGAAACCCTCTCTTTGGTCTCACATCTTTTCTATGGAAGCGATGTCTCAGAAAATCTCCTGCAAAACTGTCAGCTGTTCCATAGACCACCTGGCATTCATAGCACTTCTTCAGCTCTTTTTCTTTTGATTTATTAGTGTTGACATCGACAGTGATACCTAGTTCCTTATAAAATGCAGACCATTCTTCAGCGTCTCTTTCAGCAAGTACAGGAGAACTGGAGATGATATCAGGGTTTTTTTTCCTCTTCATGACCTGATATGCAGCAAACATCGCTACGATGCACGACTTTCCTTCTCCTGTTAAAACCTGAACGAGCCGACTTGATTCAGAAAGAACGAGAATGCACCAGCTCACCATCTGAGTGCATCGAGGTGTTATATTCTTCTTGCTCTTCTTTTGCACTGCTTTGCAGAGCTTGAACAAATCTTGCTTTATTCCTTGTAGATGTGGTGCTGTAGAAGCTGATAGACAATCTGACACAGAGGACACAATATCGGTCACTTGTGCCATAATTTCTTCATCAATACTTCCTTGTTTACGTATTTCCTCCACAACATCTTTCAGTGTTTTCTCACCAGTACTTTTGACTATGTCATTAATTTTGGTCTCAACATGATCTACAATCTTATCATTCAGTGTCAAATCTAACACACTTATTTTGTGAATCTGTACTTGATGAAGGATTTTCATTATCCATGTGTTAAAATCTTCATTCCTGGCTTTAAATTGCTCCACAAGGGCTTTAAACAATTTAACAACATCATCTTTTTCCCATTGTCCGTCCTTCAGCAGGGAAATCAGTTGTGCTGATGACAGTTTTCCTGATGCCTCCATTTTCAAAACTCTGTAAATTCAGTCTTGATATTTTTCACGGTGCAGAATAACTGTCTATTTAAAAAATGCACAAAGAAGTAAAATAAACTTTTGCTAAACTAAATTACATAAGCAAAACTATATATATTTATACATATATATATATATAAATATATATATATACACACACACACACACACACTGTATATTAAGGGTGTGATGAGATTTCATGCCACGAGATTAAAATGTGATTTGATTTCTCATCGAGGTGAAAAGCTGTCTCATGATATTGCCATGACGGAGTGTGAGGGTGGAGTTGGGATAGAATATGCCACCGCTACATTTACGTCACGCTTCCACTGTGGTTTGGATTTTTATAGAAATAAAACCATTTAATTCAGTTGGATAACGGTCGCTACAATTCCATCTTGCTTATCCAACACAAGCTGCTGAGTCATACCTAGTGCAGCAGGAATCAGAAATCACTGATCACGTGACGAGATGACTGACAAGACCATGGCAGAGGATTCATTGCACAACAGCCGAAAGTAAAGCGCACACGTATTCAAACGCTATGTCAATATCCTGCATTTTAAAAGCGGCTCCACGTTGCATGCAAAGCAACTAGTTGTAACCATCTCTGAGCTGTTGTATCATGCTTGAAGAAAAATTGGTCTCTAGTTGCAATTGAGGATTTCTTTAAAAAATACTGTGTAAAAAATCTGGTCTCGTTTTCGTGAACTCGATCTCGTGTCTCGTCAAGAGCTATCTCGTCACACCCCTACTGTGTGTGTGTGTGTGTGTGTGTATGTGTATATGTATATAAATATATATGTATGCACAAAGACTACTCTACATGAAGTGTAATGTTTAGAAGTGTATTCTCAAAGTATTTTATTCAGAATGTCTCCTTTAAGAGAGCATGTATTTATAGTACTTACATTCATTGAGATCATTTTGGTGAGATGTTGTCACTGCAAACCTCTTCTTGAGTCATCTTCTTGAGTCTTCTTGTGCAAAGTCAAGGGAGGTGCATTATACCTGGATAAGAAGGCGGCGTCTTTTATGCTCTGGAATTGCCAAGATTATTATTTGTTTTTGGTCACATGATTGGAAGGAACATGAGCTTTTGGTAAGAACCGAAACTACAATTGGTTCCTTGTTCACACAGGTGCTCCTTTACCGACTTGTTATTTTTGGTTTAGAATGTTTGACTGGCATGACTATGCTGGTTTCTTTTGTTTTTCAGACATTCTTCTCTTATCATCCTGCATGCTTTTATAAAACAATATGGTTGGTCTATACCAAGAGAAACAGGTCACTGACAGTGTGTTATGTACACTTGCTGTGTGGTAAGTTATAATACATTAAAATAGAGGAAGTAGCTTTAAACATTTGTCATCTAAGCCAACGTTACTTAAAAATTCAACTGATACATCAGAACATAATGAAATGAAGAAACTAGGATAAAACTTTTTTTTTTAATCTAACTATAGAGGCTTATTATTTACTGCTTTGTTTAACTTACATATTTTGCTATGGTTATCACCATGCCAATCTCTGCCATCGCACTGAAGAAAATCTTAATACTGTTGTAACTCACAAAATGAGGGAATGAGACGCTGTGTCATAACATTGACTCACGCCTCTGCATGAGCCGGTGTCAGAATCACATGTGAATGCATTTTCAATTGCGTGACATAGCACATTACTGCGCATCACTGAGACCAAAAATAGACGCCTGAAATGTAAGTCACCCAATTTTTCTTAAGGAAGAAGTTTTTCAGGTATTGCGTGAAGTATGGCAGGGTGATCTTGGAACATCTTAGGCTAACCCTGATTAGGAACAAGCTACATACATAACTTAAGATGTTCCCTTTTGATTGGAACTCAAAGCTGAGTGATGTTGACACTATGGGAACGCTGATACCATGGGGTAAATGGCCATGAGGAGGATGCCTGACCAGCAAGGTCATGAAGTATGCACATTGCACAAGTACAATAACTTAAGGAGTACTAAGGTACTGAAAAACCCAGAGAACCCTATCCTGGGGTCCAATCAATTTCATAATATCATAAGTGTGTGTGGAAAAGCCGACCTGTCACATCACAAGCCAATAAGGAAGAATTAAAGTGTCCCTGTGGTGAAAACTCAAGTTTTTAATGTTGTTTATATGTCAATGTGGTGTTTTTAATATGCTTTAAGGCCATGTGCAAATTCATAAGTCAACACCATTGCTGTGTATTTTCTCCTTAAAACTGCAGTGAAAAAAAGACCCGTGGTTTGAAATCGCTAGTGTTTCTGACATCACTAACTACCTTGAGACCAATCAGGTCATCGTGCTGGCGAGCTTTAGCATATCATTAACAGTGAACTAGCAGGGGAGTCTCGAGAGGGCCCTTATGCAAAGAAAATATTTGTCCCTATATATTACTTACAATTACGTAACAATGATCTTATTGAGAATTAATAGTACAGGATAATACATTCGCTGCTTATGTTAATAAAGCATCTTCTGTAAGTTTTTTATGTTTGTGTTTATCAATTTATCACATCAGTTTGCACTTTGTGCTCACGTATCGGTTTAGTTGTCAAATTCAAATTAAATTAAAGCTGCAAGCAGCGATGAAAGGGCCCTCGCACCCGTGCCATCAACACTCGGTGGCTTTAGGAAGACAGAGCATGGTTGGGAAATGTACATTTAAGGAGGTATATATAGTAAGAGTATGTCAAAGTTAGTAACAAAATGTTTTGTATAATGGTGATAATAGCATGCTTCATGACTCAGCTAAGTGTTGCTAGCATGTTTAGTCTGTTTCTAGCATGCTTAGTACACAATAATTATGTGGTTAGTACTGCATTACTGTGTTAACCATGTCAGTTTCTGTTGCCAGTAGGTGGCGTTATGACTATTGCTGAATATGAGCATGGATGTGTGTTCAGGACAGAACTCTTATCAAACGTGTGAAGTTTGGTGCAAATTGGAAATTGCCTTCTTGAGTAACAAAAAAGTCATGTTTCATTGAATTAGCATTCTTTAGCACTTAGCTAAGCATTGTTAGCATGTTTTAACATGTTTCTATCATGTTTAGAACTCAATGGCATTTTTAACATGTTGCTAGAACGGCATCAACGTGTTAAACATGTCACTTCCTGTTGCCAGTAGGTGGCGCTATTACTATAAATGAACATTCTCATGTAGATGTATTCAGGCCATGACTCTTATCAAAAGTGTGAAGTTTGGGGCAGATTGGACATTCCATGCCAGAGTTACAGCAAATTCCTATTTAATTGCAATAATAGCATGCTTTAGCACTTAGCTAAGAGTTTGCTAGCATGTTTTAGCATGTTTATAATATGTTGTTAGCATGTTTAACACTTGCTGGCACTTTTTTATATGTTATTAGGAGTCCATAACAGTGTTAAACATGTCACTTCCTGTTGCCAGCAGGTGGCGCTATGTCTGTAACTGAATATAAGCATGGTCATGTGTTCAGGACAGAACGCTTATCAAAAGTGTGAAGTTTGGGGCAGATTGGACATTCCATGCCTGAGTTACAGCAAATTCATATTTAATTGCAGTAATATCATTCTTTAGCACTTAGCTAAGTGTTTGCTAGTATGTTTTAGCATGTCTCTAGTATGTTGGTAGGATGTTTAGCACCTACTGGCATTTTTTTTATATGTTATTAGGAGTCAAGAACAGTGTTAAACATCACTTCCTGTTGCCAGCAGGTGGCGCTATGACTATAACTAAATATGAGCATGGACATGTGTTCAAGAGATAACTCTTATCAAACGTGTGAAGTTTGGGGTAGATTGTACATTGCCTTCTTGAGTAACAACAAAGTCCTGTTTCATTGAATTAGCATGCTTTAGCACTTAGCTAAGTATTGCTAGCATGTTTTAATATGTTTCTAACATGTTTAGAACTCAATGGCATTTTTAACATGTTGCTAGAACGGCATCAACGTGTTAAACATGTCACTTCCTGTTGCCAGTAGGTGGCGCTATTACTATAACTGAATTTGAGCATAGACATGTGTTCAGGCCATGATTCTTATCAAACGTGTGAAGTTTGGGGCAGATTGGACATTCCATGCCTGGGTTACAGCAAATTCCTATTTAATTGCAGTGATAGCATGCTTTAGCACTTAGCTAAGTGTTTGCTAGCATGTTTCTAGTATGTTGCTAACCTGTTTAGCACTTGCTGGCTCTTTTTTATATGTTATTAGGAGACCACAACAGTGTTAAACATGTCACTTCCTGTTGACAGCAGGTGGCGCTATTACTATAACTGAATATTCTCATGTAGATGTGTTCAGGCCATGACTCTTATCAAACGTGTGAAGTTTGAGGCAGATTGGACATTCCATGCCTGTGTTACAGCAAATTCCTATTTAATTGCAGCAATAGCATGCTTTAGCACTTAGCTAAGTGTTTGCTAGCATGTTTTAGCATTTTTCTAGTATGTTGTTAGCATGTTTAGCACTTGCTGGCACTTTTTTATATGTTTTTATGTCCACAACAGTGTTTAACATGTCACTTCCTGTTGCCAGCAGGTGGCACTATGACTGTAACTGAATATGAGCATGGTCATGTGTTCAGGACAGAACGTTTATTAAAAGTGTTAAGTTTGGCGCAGATTGGACATTGCCTTCTTGAGTAACAACAACATCCTGTTTCATTGAATTAGCATGCTTTAGCACTTAGCTAAGTATTGCTAGCATGTTTTAACATGTTTCTAGCATGTTTAGAAGTCAATGGCATTTTTAACATGTTGCTAGAATGGCATCAACGTGTTAAACATGACACTTCCTGTTACCAGTAGGTGGTGCTATTACTATAACTGAATGTTCTCATGTAGATGTGTTCAGGACAGAACGCTTATCAAAAGTGTGAAGTTTGGGGCAGATTGGACATTCCATGCCTGAGTTACAGCAAATTCCTATTTAATTGCAATAATAGCATGCTTTAGCACTTAGCTAAGAGTTTGCTAGCATGTTTTAGCATGCTTCTAGTATGTTGTTAGCATGTTTAGCACTTGCTGGCACTTTTTTATATGTTATTAGGAGTCCATAACAGTGTTAAACATGTCACTTCCTGTTGCCAGCAGGTGGCGCTATGACTGTAACTGAATATAAGCATGGTCATGTGTTCAGGACAGAACGCTTATCAAAAGTGTGAAGTTTGGGGCAGATTGGACATTCCATGCCTGAGTTACAGCAAATTCATATTTAATTGCAGTAATATAATTCTTTAGCACTTAGCTAAGTGTTTGCTAGTATGTTTTAGCATGTCTCTAGTATGTTGGTAGGATGTTTAGCACCTACTGGCCTTTTTTTTATATGTTATTAGGAGTCAAGAACAGTGTTAAACGTCACTTCCTGTTGCCAGCAGGTGGCGCTATGACTATAACTAAATATGAGCATGGACATGTGTTCAAGAGATAACTCTTATCAAACGTGTGAAGTTTGGGGTAGATTGTACATTGCCTTCTTGAGTAACAACAAAGTCCTGTTTCATTGAATTAGCATGCTTTAGCACTTAGCTAAGTATTGCTAGCATGTTTTAACATGTTTCTAGCATGTTTAGAAGTCAATGGCATTTTTAACATGTTGCTAGAACGGCATCAACGTGTTAAACATGTCACTTCCTGTTGCCAGTAGGTGGTGCTATTACTATAACTGAATTTGAGCATAGACATGTGTTCAGGCCATGATTCTTATCAAACGTGTGAAGTTTGGGGCAGATTGGACATTCCATGCCTGGGTTACAGCAAATTCCTATTTAATTGCAGTGATAGCATGCTTTAGCACTTAGCTAAGTGTTTGCTAGCATGTTTCTAGTATGTTGCTAACCTGTTTAGCACTTGCTGGCTCTTTTTTATATGTTATTAGGAGACCACAACAGTGTTAAACATGTCACTTCCTGTTGACAGCAGGTGGCGCTATTACTATAACTGAATATTCTCATGTAGATGTGTTCAGGCCATGACTCTTATCAAACGTGTGAAGTTTGAGGCAGATTGGACATTCCATGCCTGTGTTACAGCAAATTCCTATTTAATTGCAGCAATAGCATGCTTTAGCACTTAGCTAAGTGTTTGCTAGCATGTTTTAGCATGTTTCTAGTATGTTGTTAGCATGTTTAACACTTGCTGGCACTTTTTTATATGTTATTAGGAGTCCATAACAGTGTTAAACGTCACTTCCTGTTGCCAGCAGGTGGCGCTATGACTATAACTAAATATGAGCATGGACATGTGTTCAAGAGATAACTCTTATCAAATGTGTGAAGTTTGGCGCAGATTGTACATTGCCTTCTTGAGTAACAACAACATCCTGTTTCATTGAATTAGCATGCTTTAGCACTTAGCTAAGTATTGCTAGCATGTTTTAACATGTTTCTAGCATGTTTAGAAGTCAATGGCATTTTTAACATGTTGCTAGAATGGCATCAACGTGTTAAACATGACACTTCCTGTTACCAGTAGGTGGCGCTATTACTATACCTGAATTTTCTCATGTAGATGTGTTCAGGATAGCCTGGTTCTACCAGACTCTCGTACATTTCATTTGTACAGAGAGTCTGGAATCTCTCCATTGAAAAACGTTTACTTCCTTGTAGGCGGGTTCTCTGTTAAAGTTCAAAACTATTGGATCTGCCCAGTGTCACTCAGGATCTGCCATAGCCAATCGCTAACGTGTGGTCGTGACGTATGTTATGCGCCGAAACCGGCCGGAAACAACAAGTCCAAATGATGTTTAGAAGATGTCTGTCAACGAGAGCTGCAGGTTTTGTTTGGCGAATTTAAGAGTTCAAGGAACAATTTTAAATTCTAAATGTATATTTGACACTAAGGACAGTGATGTATGCAGTCAGTTGTCGAAGCTGGGTCTAATCATTAGTAATACGCCGCTGCGGTCGTTTCGGATCTGCCGCAAATGCTGTACAGTGATCACAAGGCTTCTGCGCGATACGGAAACATTTCAAAGGTGGAAGAATGAGGAGACGAAGGAGACATGCCAGGAGGGAGATGCCAGTTCCACTGACAAGAGAGACCGAGACCCCACACCCTCTAAAACTCCAAGGGCCGTTAAAAAGTCCAGAAAATCAAGTGAAATGCCTTTGAGAAACAGTGTGACCGAGGTATGTAAACTAAACCAGATGTTGTTTATCTGTAAGTTTCTGTCATACTGTTTTGTCTTTATTTATATTGCCTCAGATAAGAATCCATGTGATTTTTATCAACAGTAGCTGTTAGTTTGTTTGAAAACGTAGCCTAACTAGGAGTCTCCGAACTTCACCATCAGTTAAAGCCAGCTAGCGTTACTTTGACCAAATGACTGTTGCATGACTTATCCATTTCTGTTTTTAGTGTCTCCATGAGATAGCCTGTTCCCACTAGACTCTCGGAGCCAGGCTATCCGTGAGACACACGCATGTTTAATGTCTTATTTATGTTTGCAACGTCTGACGTTGCGGATCATCTGTATCGCTTGTTTATTATTTTGGTGTTAGAGCAAGTCATATAGGAGGGGAGCTAGAGCCTGTAAAGCTAACTGTTGTATAACCTCCCCACATTTAAGCATACCATAGACATACTCCTATATGTAGATTTATCATATGAATGTAAGATTTTCAAATTAAATTTTTACGCTTCGTTACCCTTTTGTTATTTCAGGTTGTGATCAAGTACGGCTTTGAGAAAAAAACACTGACATGCCAATCTGACATAGCTGGCATTGTTGAGAATTTGGCAAAAAGGAATTTTACTAGAGCTGCCAATCTTATTTCAACAAATATTGAGGTAATGGGCCATTTACAAGCCAGTGTGTTGGATATAGTGGAGGCTGACTGTGTGACCCTGTGTAACCAACATAACCAATTTATGCTGTGGAGATCAAGTGCTCAAGACCTACAATCATTTTCATTTATGGAGTTACATGCTGACCTGAAGCGGCTGACCCCTTTCCTGTTCAGCATTATTTCAAAAATCACAAAAAACTCTCTCCCACACATTTGTGCTGCAGCCTCAATAGCTTTGAGAGGAAGACAACCCCATTTGTCAGCCCTATCATATTACATAAATTCAGTTTTATTGTATGGCGGGGCAAAAAAGGCAGTTTTCCAGCGACTAGCAAAAATGGGCATCTCTACCACACACTCCAATGCAGTTGGCAAACAGAAAGAAATGGCCCAATACTGTATTCTTCCACTGATGTCCTTAAAAGGGGACTTGGAGTCATTCCTGAATCAGCAAAACACAGATGAACAAGATAGGATTATTCAAAGAAGCCTTGAAGAACTGTCCTTATCAGGTGAGTTTGTTTAATATAACCTTTAGTTATACTTTTGACATATGCATTTTTAATTTCTACTATTATGACTAACTTGATTCATTTTTTCAACACCACAGAGACCACTGATCAAACAAGCAAGGAGGGGGATGCTGTTGATGTCTTCACATTCAGTAAACTGTCAGACCAAGACATGGCCGATTTGGGTGTTACTCCATTGTCTGCCTCAGCACTTACAACCTCATCGGCACCTCAAACATATTCGATCATATTCGACAACCTGGACTTTTTCATTCAGACGCATCATCAGTCTACCAGCCAAACCAATAAGTCATTACACTGGATCAACCACATGTGTGTCATCAACAGAGTCACATCACTACACCTTGACAAGCTGAAACCAGCAAATTCTTTGATCGAATATGATCTTGGAAATTCACTTCCTGGACCGAACACACAAGCCAGTATGCGTCGGGAATTCGTTGTTTTGGGGAGCCGAATCCTGACAACTTATTTGGAATCATTCAAGCCCCTCTCCAGTGTGGTTGTTCACCACATTCCCCACCAGTTCTCTGAAGAAATGACCCAGCCATCCACTCATGTAAGTTAATTGTCCTTAAATAAGAAATCAATTATTTCTGTTGTAATTTCATATTTCAAATTGCAAATTTAATGCACTTATTGTCATGCTTTAACTTTTGTAGTACCCACTTGGACTTCTATTCAAGGATGAAACAAAAACAGCCGACTTGGTGGATGTGCTCCAGCACCTTCAAAAGGAGTAAATATGCTAAATTAATCTTTTTTTTCATTTTATCCTGGGACAGTTTCCTATACATGTATTAGACTTATCCATTGACTTAAAGCATTAGTGAAAATTAAGCTTTTAGATTAGGAATAGTGTAAACACGTAAAAGAAAATGATCTATTGTGTTTAAATTTGATATTCTAATGCATGTTCTGTCTAGGTATGTGCCAAGATGTCCTGATGGGCTTGAGAAGATTTTGATCGGTGGTGACAGGCTCACGGAGGGCAATTGCCGTAATATCCAGCTGGCGTTTGCTGATGGGGAGACAGAGGAAGACCGGCTGGAAGGCCTCGTTTTCAAATTCGAAGACTGGCATGCAATTAGAAATCTTTTTGAGGTCAGTATACTTTAATAGTTAACTACATGGATCCTGATACACTATTGTCATTTACTAAAAGCACATTTTAAATACCGCTTTTCATGGCTTATAGAATTAATCATGTTTTAGGTTTTATAAGGACTGGTTCAATGATTTTTTTTATATGCATTACAGATATATCATCAGATCTTCTTTAACGAAGCATCTGCCAAAGACCATGGCACTATACTCGCCAACATGAATCTCTTGAGGTACTATTGTACTAAACCAAAAAAAATGTGTCTTCATATTAAGGTCATATTTCCAGTCATTACTGTGTATCTTATAAAATATATTTCTCTCTACATGTTTCCCAAGGAGTCCTACCCTAAAGATGATCTTTGCCAACCATGAATTTGGCGTGGATGTATGAACTGTGTGTAATTTTTTGGAAAAGGACAGCCACCATGAATTCAGCTGCTTTCCGTTGGTCGTTTAAGGGAAAATGGGGTTATTAGTACTACTAACAAAAACACGCCATCATGAATTTATGAACTATGATTTGAATTTTTTAGTGGATATGTTTCATACACCATTTTAATAACTGCTATGTGATTTACAGATGCAGCAATGCGAAAAAAGGCCCACATAGTGCATACAACGCTTACAAACAGTTTGTGCAGATTGACACGACAGCACTTTTCCTTGCGGCAGCAATGGAACATTTCCATTTGGATGATGTCACAGGTTTGTTTGCTACATTGTGTTTAAAGGATTACATTAAGGAATCAAATAAAAAAAATTCTTGTCTGCAGATTTAATTTTATTGTGTTTTTGGTTTTGCCACAGCCACCCCTGATGGTGTAATACCAGACCACATCCATCAAGGCTCTGCAGAACAGAAGAGGACCTGGCTCCATGACTCTGTTGCGGAGGTCGTTGACAAGTTTTTGATGTCTACAGACATTTCTGGACTGTCAGCTGGCATTACTAAAGCGGCAAGAGCACAACACACTGAGAAGGAGATGCTCCATTGTCGTGAGCCAGGTTGCACCAAAGTCTTCATTTATAAAAAAGCCAGAGAGACCCACGAGAAGAAAGTCCACAGTCTTGTGGTGGCATCTATGCCAGTTGTTGAGCCTGCTTCCTTTGGTTTGATTGACTACAAAAAAGAGCATACTGAGGCCAGGCTTAGCTTTGGATTTCTGCTTTTTGATATGTTGGATGCGGTGAAAGAGGGAGATGGGGAGCGCATGATAAGGCTGTACAAGGTGGCACTACTGATTTACAAGGCTTACGGGCACACTCAATATGCATACAGCACTTTTCTCTTAACAGTACAAGTCAATGCAACACTGTCTCCTCGAGTTGCACACGATGTAACCTGGAATCGATTCTGGAATAACAGGGGTGGAAAAGGGAAAAATATACCTCTTGATCTGCACCTCGAGCACCTCAACAACTTCCTTAAATCATTTTTGAGGAACAAAGGCACTAACCTTACAGAGCAAACAGCTGATAGGGTCAGCAGATCTGCTGGTGTATTAAAAAACCTGATGGACACAGCAGACAGAGAGCTCCAGCTATCCCAGCCTAGTGGCATCCACCATGCAGCTGATCTCCAAAACAACATTTTAACTGTACTAGAAGTATTTAGGAAGACAGAAGTTTTCAAACACCAACCGGGAAGACATTTCTCTGCATTTCCTACTTTTGACAGAAACATTCTGTCCAAGCTCAATTACAAGGACTTATGGCAATGGATGCGTGCCAGGCTGAAAGACTGGAGGGCTGTAGCACTTTAACCAGTTACTTGCGTGGTTTATAATGGTCCAGCTTTAAAGCTGTCATAGAATGCCTACTTTGAATGTTGGTGTACATGTTTAAATAGTTTGTGTTATGTACAGACAAGGAGTAAATATTGAAATAACATCTGTACACTAAGTATCCCTGTATATAAGGACGTTATTTTATTTTAGTTTAAATAATTTGCAGTGAATCTTTCTCTATCTACAGATGTGTAATAAACAATTTTCCATATTATGTCTTTTTTTTCTTAATTATCTTATTTAATTGTGGTCTTCAAAGTATGTGTTTGTATATATTTATGACATTTAGATTGTTATTAAAACAAATTAACCATTTACAACATGTAAAACTGAAACTGAAACAAGTCTTCATATTATTTGTTTTCACATTTTTATTTATGACATGTAAATTTTTGTAAGTATAACAAATTTGAACTATTTACAACTTGTAAAACTGACACACCAACCATGCTCCTGCACGAGTACACAAAGGGCCTCAAAGTGTTCTATTCATCACAAGAATCACTAAATTTACTGTTCGGAATCTGAGCTACTGACATGACTCCTGAGTGCATCTTCAACAACAGCATCATCATCGTCAAAGTAGTTACTGTAATAAAGATCTGGATCAGTTAAATACCCCCCTGAATCATCTTGCAGATCCTCATCAATATCACCAAAAACATCATTAATGATAATTAAAATCTCTCTTGCATGGTCCAATCGAAACACAGGAAGGTTAGCAGTAATGTATGTCAGGTCAAATGTGTGTTGACAATGGTCCAAAACTGCATCCACCAGTTGCTGACTGAATCCAGTGCAAGCTGCATGTGAGGTGTACAGTCGATTACAGGAATTGATTAAACTATCACTGTAGTCCTTGAGCAATTCTGCAATCAAAGATTTGTCTTTTGCATCCACATGCCTAAATCTCAGGGTGATTGGTTCATCTTCAATCAGTTCATAATTTGGCGTTGGTTCTGTACATGTTTCAGACGAACAAGAGCAAACCTTCTGACAGTTTGTACAACAGCGATGGCGTGGCTCTACATGGCTGGGTTCTGCTTCAAAATGTGCATAGAGACATTTCCTAAGACATGTTTTTTTTCCAAGATCAAGCAGTTGTTTAACTTCTTCATCCACCTTGAAATACCGTCCGGTGTTGTAGAGGATGGCATGTGATAGTTGACCATGTCTTCCAGCCCTGCCGACCTGTTGTAAAATTGTCTCTAGGTCCCCTGGAGCCCCATACATTACCACATGTGAAACATTAGGGAAATTCAACCCCATCCCCAAAGCTGTAGTTGCAACAACTACCCGGCACTTCCCTTCCCCCCTCAGTGAATCCAACACTCTCTGCTTGTTTTGGGGTAGGGTTTTGCTGTGGAACATGCCAATGAGGAGGTTTTCACTTCTACAGGACGGATCACAGTCTTCCCAGGCATGTCCTTGCAGTTCTGCCTTTAGGTATGAGAATACTCTCCCCACTGATTTAAGTGTTTGACAGTAAATTAAAACAGGTTGCATGGTTGAGCCCTTGTTTTTTACATGTTGAACTATCCAGTCTAGACAGGTCATGTTATGGCTGGGCACGTTGCACAATCCAAGACGGATGTTTGTCTTGTTGGGACTAGCAATGATTTGTACGGCATTGTCCATATGGAGTAATCTGATGACTCTGCTTCTGGACTTGATGTCAGCTGAGGCAGTCAGAGCCAAAACAGGTGTACCTGGGAGAATGTAAAAAATACAAGATAAACACACTTGCTCTTATTTATAACGTACCAAACAATTTGTCAAGTGTTTGTGTTATAGGCTGTGGCAGGGAGGACTTAATGAACATCACTATGAACAGTACTGCACTAAATCCATGTAATCACGCAATTCTGTTTCATTACAGGGAAAATAATTAATCCATGCAATAAGAGATTATACATAAACTGAATATTGACGTTATAATAGCCTACAAATGAGATATTCCACAACAACTTTGGTAGAAGCAACACAGAGCTCAGTGCATTTAACTTACCCTCCTTGATAATAGATCTCAGCTCTCCGAGCTTGGCAAAACTTTCTCTGAATGCCGACTCGCCTTTGGAAGCCTCGCCCCTGAGGTAAATGAAATAGAGATTACAACATTTCTCATGAATATTGTATCATATTCTCGAATTACAACAGTCATTGTCTAAGCTATCGATTATGCAAAAACAGCCCTTATGTTGTTTAAACGTATTAAGTGTTAACTTACCATTTGTATGTAACGTGGACCTCATCCACAACGATGCCAACGAGGTTGTCCTGGTATATTGTCGAGGCTAGCATTTGACGCCATTTGTTGTTTAGCAGCCAGGACTCGGGGCTTCCGAACACCAGGCTAAAGCGTCCGTCCAATATGTCACGGTCATCGTGCACGCCGAGCTGCCCAGCACGAACTCCTAACTTTTCTGCCTCCTTCACTTGGTCCTCCATTAGTGCAACAAGCGGGGAGACGACAACAACTATCGGCTTGGCATCCCTATCGTTCGCCTTAGCTAACTCATTCACCACTAGCGGGGTGAGCTGGAAAATCAAACTTTTCCCGAACCCCGTGGGGAGGAGGGCCACAACATCATGGCCACCAACAAAACTTAGCAAACATTGTTCTTGCTCCGGCTTTAACTGTTGTATATTCGGCAGTTTTGCAACAACGGACCGAATAGCTTTTCTCACGTCTCTCTCCGCTGCCATTACTCCAACTCAAACTGACGCACTACATCAACGTCATCGTTCACAGCCACTCCCTCTGTTCGCTGATTGGTCCTACAAAAAATTGATTTCTGGAAACCTAAGAATATACAGCAGTCCCAGACGTAGTACTGAAGGAAAATGAAATTGAGCAGAAGTACGTAGGAGGGCGGAGCCAGGCTAGGTCTGTGGACCAGCTTAGCCAATTGCTGATTTAAGATATACATGTTTGACATAAACTGTAGCCAATCAGCGAGCTCAAATCTAGTCAGCTATGGGCGCTTCTGTTAGCGCCCCAAGCTGCGCGTGCCCGCCCGCGCCCGTGCTCATGCGCGCCTATCTCCATCAGACTGCGGTCTATCGGCCTGACTAGCTGGATGCGGTCATGCTAATGCCTTGTTTTGCTTTCCGTGATTACTTTTTAAAACAACAGGGACAGATCCAGCATGGACAGTTACCGAAGTGAGGGACCTGTCTGATAAAGTAACTAAACTTTTTGAGTTAAATTTCAAATGCAAATGAAAAGTTTGTGCAATTTGTTTTTGTGTAAATGCCTCAGCCTTGTAATATGGCATTAAATAATTACTGATTTTTTCACAGAGCACTGGTATCATGCAGTTTGTGTTAAATTGTGTTTGGGTGGTTAATACTAATAATTATTTTATTTGTAATATTATTATTATTATTCGTTTTACAAAGATATGTAAAGGCAGTGGTTCTCAAACTGGGTTTGTGGTGGTTCTCAAACCGTGAGGTGACATAAGTTGGTGCGGGAGCAAATGCTGAATTTTGCCGTTCCTTTAATACTACCTCATCTTAAAATAAGATTTAAACTGAGCATGCATTTCTCTCAGGTTAAATGCTGTAAATACATGACATACGATCAAATTACCTCATCTTTTGCGGTCCAAACTTTCTGCATTTAAGCAGCGTGTATAGGCTATGACAGGTCTCGTACAGATTGCTGCCTCTGCAAATCGCGTTATACTGCCGTTCTCGACAATGTACGTTACCTTTGTAAAAATAGGAATTTAAGTTAGCACTTACTAGCATGAAGAACAAATATAGACACAGGCTGTGCATGGAGATCGATATAATTCAAACTCTCTTCGATACAAACACATACCCTGTGTGAGTCCCAGATAGCACATTTGGGCAGATAACCCAGCTAACACACGACGTCGCAGTTACGTAATTTATTCATACTTTTTGGTAATTTCATGACTTACAACTGACAACGTAACTACAACGTCGTATGCTCGGAATTTCATTACCATCATATTACCAACCCACAACGTCGTCAGTACGTCCTCCTAACGTTATAAGATAACCAACTACGTTCCAGATACGTACTCTATTCGTAATAACTTGGTAATTTCATGACTTACTGGCAACGGAACTGCAACGTCACGGGCCCGTAATTTCATTACCATCTTATCAGACTGCATTTCTATGAAATATTTTATTTGTTTCAATTGTGTGTTTAGTATTCCGTACTGTACGTTTGAAATACGTTCATTTTATTCAAGTAAGGTTATAATTTTAGATGTTTATGTTTGTAAATGTTGCGTGGCGTTGACTTTTTAATGGGCGTGCGCGTGAACCTTCGAGTCGCCCTCAAACACTGGAGCGGAGATGAGTTGCCATGGAAACGGCGCGTCACCGACCGCCCCACTGACTGCAACTGACAAAGCGGCAGAACTCCGTCTCTCGCTGTTGTTTTCACTGCTTTCAGGTGAGTTTAGTCTCTAAAATCACACAAATAATACACACAACTGTTCTTGACACTTCTCGTACTTGTAATTGACACGCTTCTGTTGAATATTTGCTTTATAGAAATGGTTTAGTGTCTTAGGAAAAAGTCCTTTAGCATCTCAACCGTTTTCAGAAGAGATAACGTTATGCTAACTTCATAGCTTGAGCTTTTGATATGAAAGTGTAGGATTTTAATCACATCTTATGGGTAGATGAGAGGTTTTGATAGTTTTGTAAAAAATAAGTTAGTTTGGAAGTGAGCTAATTTATTTAACATAAACGTATTTAACATAAACGTACTCGATGACGTCACTTAACGTTACATGGAGTGTGAAAATTGGCTGAAACTAGCTCAATGGTAAACACAAATTGATAAAACTAGTTCTGTGATTTCAGCATCAACAAAATAATCCTTCTACAACAGAGGGGAAGCTCCACGACTTCAGTATTTCTGAAGAAAGCTGCTGCCAGAGAAGTTGGAAACAGGTGAAGTGAGGAAGCTCATTAAATAACTTCATATCCATTTTCTCACAATATTTTGTCACCTACTGTACATCACCATGCATCTGTTATTTTAAATTCTCATATTTACATTTACATTTATTTGTTTAATTTATTTTAAGAAAGTTTTGACATCCAAACTTAAGTGAAACTGTATTAGCAATATGAATAAGTGAATAAGTAAAACTAAAAACATAGATGAAACATTTAAGATTATTATCAGTGTTGAAAACAGCAGTGCTGCTTCATATTTGTGTGTTTTTCAGGGTTATTTGATGAATGAAAGAAAAAAAAAAGCATCATTTATTTGAAACAGAAATCTTTACTCTCTCTTCTGGTCAATTTAATGCATCCTTGCTGAATAAAATATGATTTTTATTTTTACTCTATTGAACCCAAACTTTTGAACAGTAGTGTATATGTTGGGTCTATTTAACAATGAATCCTGGAGAGAGAAAAAAGAAAATGGATTAAACTTTTACATTGGTTTACACAAAAAGATTAATCAGCACAACTGTTTTCAACATTGATAATACTCAGAAATGTTTAGGACGTTTGCATTGTAATAATGTATAGTATTCAAATATTAAAATGCTGACTCATGAGGCCATGTTTTCTTTTAAAAATCAGATGATTTCCCATTAATTCAATAGAATGTAAGGGAATAACTCTAGAATAACCTTTCTGATAATATTTGGGGCCCAGAAACACTATCCTAATTTAAATCTAAATTAAAGACACATCTCTTTAGCCAAGCATTCAATTAACACATCTCATAATCTTGCACTATATGTGATGAAATAGTAAAAAGTGCACATGACCATCTTTAGCCTGAAATAATATGAACAGCAGCAATGCTAATCTTTCTCCTGTTGTCTCCCTGTTTCTATCTCAGGATGCTCAGCATATTTTACTAGAGATTACAGCAGCTCCAGTTCGGACCCAGCCTCACTTGGGAAGACTTCTAATGACATCAACACTCTTGAAGACAATGTGTTTAAACAATTTTCAGATGTTAAATGATATTTTAAAGTGTTTAAACTAATTTAAGTTATGTCAGGTGGTACAGCAAAAATATTATGTATTGTAGTTGTACCACCTGACATGGAAAGTGTACCACCAACCTACCCATACTTGAAATTAGCAGTTTTTATCAGTATTTGAAAGAGCTCTACAAACTTTTTCACTCTGCAAAAGAGATCAGTTAGGCTCCTCTGGATGATGCATTATCATGTTTACTGTTATTACCTTGTAAATTCATAATAACATTTGAGAATATACAAATGGCGGACAAAAGTTTCTCAATTATCTCAACAGCTTTAAAACTACTGATATTTATAAAAAACAATTAAATGAAAGGCTTCAAACCTAAAATGATGGAATAGTTTTTATTTTGTTATTATTAAGACACCATTTTAAATTGTTTTCTTAATCTGTTTATTTGTTCGGACAGTTGCACCACCACCTGACATTTTAGGAGTTTAATGCTGCCTTCAGGAATAATCATAAATAGGCCTAGTTTCCTAGTTAAAAAAAAAAGGACATTGTAATTATGACTTCAGAAGAAGAAAAGCAAAATATGTATTATTAAATGTACAAAAAACTTTGTGACAATGTTTAGAAAAATATACAAGCGATTTTTAAACAAAACTGTCTGCTTATACAGATTTTATCTTTCAGTGCTAATTGCTTTGTGTATTTAAATGTTAAATGGGAAAACACTCAACTGTTCTTTTTTCTTGCATTTTTCTTTTCTTATTCTTGCTTTGTTATTAGGGCCACCAAAATGAAGACGTGTAGGAGTAGTTTGATGTTCAAGCTTTTGAGGAAAATCTTGTTCATTTAAATGTATAACCTGTTTGCATACTGTTTTTGCTGTTTGTGCTTTGTTCTATAGTAAATTAACTGAATTAACCAAATTTTGAGTCTGTATATCGTTCATATGTCGTTGAAAAAGTCTCTAAAATAGTTTTGGGCCAATGAGGACAAGTTAAATTAGACCACTGCATGTCCGCCCATATTATTAAAAACTAAAATGACCAACTGGTTACCAACACACGACTGTCGATCCACAACGTTGCCACGACGTCGCCGTTACTTACTGACAACGTTACAAAGTTACGTCGTGACAACGAATCCAGGAATTTCACTTTTCCGGTTGCCACGACGTAACTAATTACGTCGCCACGACGAAAGTTTGGTCACCAGAATACGTTGCAGTTACGTAACAGTCACGTATTTGTGTTAGCTGGGTTAGATACATAAGAGAAGCTGCAAAATAAGTGCGGCTTCTTAATTCATTGTCTTTGGCACGTCTTGTGTTCTTGAATGTAGCGTATAATCTGCTTTATTTTATTTATTTATTTATTTATTGCGTAATCTGCTTTAGAGCAGGTGCATTTTAGAGTTAAAGAAAAATTTAAAGCGTATACCACTGTGTAATGTTATTAAAATGGTAGTTCTTAACATTTTACTGCAAGAGGGGATGTTAACTTACAATGATTAGGCTATGAACGAACATCTGAACGCACTGTTTGGAATCTTACACCAACGCTTTTTACAGATATTTTGGTAACACAAGGTTTCATTCGTTAATGTAGGTTTAACTATTACATTAGTTAAGATGGACTAAGAATGCATAATACTTAAGCATTTATTAATCTTAGTTCATTTTCATTTTGACATTTGCTAATGCATTATTAAAATCAAAAGTTGTATTTGTTAAAGGAGAACTCCGGTCAATTTTAACATTGAGCTCATTTTTTTGTAAATTTGGACTGCTGTCAGTACAGAGAACAACGACAAAAATCGGTGTTGCCTACACCGTGTTATCCTCTTTTTAAAATTTGCACCCTGTTGACTTCAATGGGGCAAGTTTTAAACCTGCTTTTAGCCTCTTAACATCCTTGATGTGTCATTACAAGTGCACAGCCAATGTGAGTGATTCCTTCAGAGTGAACACGGGTGAATCTGACTGCAGTAGATGTGAAAGATATTATTAAAAATTATGTTAATTCGGCCAGCGCTCATACCTGTATTTACATCCTGTTTTCGGTTGAAGTCCAAAGTAGTCGATTGTCGAGTTCACGCGCATAGGTTTAGTTACCTATTATCACGCGCGTGAACTCGACAATCGACTACTTTGGACTTCCACCGAAAACAGGAAATAAATACAGGTATAGAGAGCCTAAGTCCCGCCCCTCCGCTTCCGACTCATGGGACCTTATTTCGGAAAAAATATGTATGGAAGTCAATGGCGAGAGACAACTTATCTTTTTATTCCATCTGAACTGTGCCCTGAATTACACATATGATGTTTGTCAATTTAAAAGGTAATTATGAAAGTCAAGAAAGTCGCAGTTTGTCATAAAACAGAAGAGTAACGTTTAGTTTTATGTGAAAATCGCTCAATGAACTACATCTCTCGTCTCCCATTATGTGCGTCACAAGATCCGTTGCTCGTATGTGTGTATTCTGGCTCAAAACACTCAGACATTACGGTGTTACGTTACGATTATAATGTAAGACTATAGAAAAAATGTCAGACGTTAGCTTCAGTAAAGTTAGCTTCATTCATTGAGAGAAAAGGTATGATGTCCCATGTGCGCCTTCTGGGTTTGTAGTCTTTGTAATTACGTATTTTCACAGTCTTATACCTCAGCAGTTTTACATCAAGCTGCGACTTTCTTGACTTTAAAATGCATCTTTTAAATTGACAAACATCATATGTGTAAATCAGGGCACAATTCAAACGAGATCAAAATATTTGTTGTCTCTCGCCATTGACTACCATACAATATTTTTCCGAACTAAGGTCCCATGGTGGTCGACCGGAAGGGTAGGGACTTAGGCTCTCTATGAGCGCTGGCTGAATCAACATCACTTTTATTAATATCTTTCACATATACTGCAGTCAGATTCACCGTGTTCACTCTGAAGGAATCACTCACATGGCTGTGCACTTGTAATGACACATCAAGGATGTTAAGAGGCTAAAAGCAGGTTTAAAACTTGCCCCATTGAAGTCAACAGGGTGCAAATTTTAAAAAGAGGATAACACGGTGTAGGCAACACTGATTTTTGTCGTTGTTCTCTGTATTGACAGCACTCCAAATGTACAAAAAAATGAGCTCAATGTTAAAATTGACCGGAGTTCTCCTTTAAGATTAGTTAATGCACTGTGAACTAATTTTTATTATACATTTTTATTGTATTTTTATTAACTAATGTTAACAAAGATTAATAAATACTGTAACAAATGTATTGTTCATTGGTAATGTTAGTTAACACATTAACTAGCCTAATTTTAACAATTGAGACCTTATTGTAAAGTGTTACCGATATTTTAAACTGCTGTGTGAACTCTGGCAACAACATTTGTTAAACCTATGTGCTTAAACTAATGCTTAAGATTTAATATTGACCTCACAGTATCTATTCCTTTATTTAAAAGGTGCAGTTCAGAGAAACCCTGGAGATGGAGATCAAGGGATCATGGACTGGCAGCAGATCGATGGGCAGACACAAGATAAGTTTAAATCTATTTAAAAACACACACCTCTTTAACCTAGCATAAACATAACACACTCTCACATTTCTAAAATTCACATCTGTTAAAGGATTGTTAGGCTGCATAAATTCGGTCAACCAGAACCGGAAACACTTCCCATAACACTGAATGTACTTGTTACATCGTAAGAAGAATGGCATCTACGCTAATGTTAGTCTCTCTGTCTCAGTCTTATCCCAAGGTTACTGAATTCAGCCAGATCTAGTCCATATCCAGACCAGATGATGGACCTGCACCCTCAGATGACCACAACAGCCCTGAATGCCAGACGAGAACATCACAACTAGACGAGACCTAGAAACAAACGCCGTGAAGACCTCGTTGACACAACAGTCCTCGACACAGTCATCGGATCAGATCCACGAGAACCAGACCAGTCCTCCGCACAGACCCAACGGCCAGCTTCAACTCCCCCCGCACAGACCCAACGGCCAGCTTCAACTCCCCCCCCCCCCCCCCACCACCAAATGCCGGCATGAGCTTATGAAGGTAAAAGAGTAGCAACACTCCAGAGCATGTAAATGTGAGTTTGTGAATTGTACAATAAATATTTGTACTTGAAAACCTATTGAATGTTGAGATTTTCACTCAAAGACAAGAGTCAGAAACCTGTATTCTTTCATTCACATTCGCAATACAACCTCAGGCATTTGCAACTTCTCAAATCTGCCATTGCTATTTCAAATCTTCACACACTGACTTTGCAACTATTTTCGCGATATATTTAGATGCCTAACTACTTTATAACTTGTGCACTTGCAAACTTAGTAGTGGTGAGAGAGAAAGGCGGGGCAATTAAAAAAAAATGCAATGGCAGATTTGAGAAGTTGCAAATGCCTAATTGAGGTTTTCACATTGGAGGTTTTCACATTGGAGCTGTGAGTGTAAATTTTATTGTACAAGTACAAATATCTATTGTACAAGTTCTCAAATTCACATCTACATGCTCTCGAGTTTTGCTGCTCTTTTACCTTGATGTAATCTTTTCCAACCTTCAAGCAAAAGGAGCTGAATAAAATACTCTGAATGATATCAGTCCACAATCTGACTTGTGAAGCAGCCTGGACTCCTAACACATACACCATGTTTGTTGTTTGATCAGAGGAGAACTGGCCCTTCGACTGAGCCTGTTTTTCTTTCTCCATTCTGTCACTGATGGACTCTGGCTTGCTTAGTTGGGGACACTTATTCTTAATAATATTGATCTGCCTGCATTGACACCATTATATGAGTCAAGTCAAGTCAAGTCATCTTCATTTATATAGCGCTTTTAACAATGTAGATTGTCTCAAAGCAGCTTTACAGAGATAAGCGTATAATTTAAGGTAACAGAGATTGTTTCGGCTTTACAGCAGAGTTAAGTTATTTCCATCTAAAGTTAGTTTTAATTGATTTGGTTCCGTCGCAATGATCATTTGTTATTAAATTAGGGGCCGCTAAGACGACACCATTCTCTCTACACAGACTTTAAACGCGAACCTGTGAGAAACGCTGATGGCGTTCACATGCGCATTTAGAATGGGTTCTATAGTTATGTGCGTTAGAATATACGCAGGTTTGGAATTCCCTACAAGCCAAGCCTAAACAAAATACTTGTCTTTCCTTATAAATTTTGATAAGGAATTTTATTTTATTTGTTGCTTTGGGGTAGGACCGCAAGACGAATTTTCCCGACAACGCCTTATCTGTAGAGTGGTAGTGGGATCCTCCATAGGGAGAGACTAGTTGGCACTTCAGCACTGCGTTGTCATCGGTCCAGGTGAAGGTCCTTCGTCAGATCTGGATACGGCCTGGATCCGGCAGGCTGCAGGAAAAACCTTGGGATAAACACAGACACTAAAATTAGCGTAGATGCCATTCTTCTCATGATGTAACGAGTACATCAGGATTTTTGGGAAGTGTTCCCGGTTCCGGCTGACCTAGTCTATGCAGCATAACATTAAATTATAGAAGTCTATAATGTATTATGTGAAAGCGAGGTCAAAGAGATGTGTCTTTAATCTGGCTTTGAACTGACAGAGTGTGTCTGCTTCCCGGACAATGGTAGGAAGACTGTTCCAGAGTTTTGGTGCTAAATAGGAAAAGGATCTACCGCCAGCAGTCGATTTTGATATTCTAGGTATTTTCAACTGGCCGGAATTTTGAGATCGTAATAGACGTGACGGACTATAATGCGTTAAGAGCTCGCTCAAGTACTGCGGAGCTAAACCATTCAGTGCTTTGTAAGTAATCAGCAATATTTTAAAATTTATGCGATGTTTAATAGGGAGCCAATGCAGTTTTGACAGAACTGGGCTAATATGGTCATACTTCCTGGTTCTGGTAAGAACTCGAGCTGCTGCGTTTTGGACCAGCTGTAGTTTGTTTATTAAGCGTGCAGGGCAACCACCCAGTAGAGCATTACAATAATCTAGCCTTGAGGTCATGAACGCATGAACTAATTGTTCCGCATTTGTCAATGAGAGCATATGACGTAATTTAGATATATTTTTAAGATGGAAAAATGCAGTTTTACAGATACTAGACACGTGACTTTCAAGTGAAAGATTGGTATCAAAGAGCACACCCAGGTTCCTAACCAACGACGAAGACTTAACAGAGCAGCCATCAAGTGTTAGACAGTATTCTAGGTTATTACGTGAGGAAGTTTTTTGTCCAATAATTAGAAACTCTGTTTTTTCAGAATTTAGAAGTAGGAAATTACAAGTCATCCAATTTTTTATATCCGTTATGCATTCCGTTAATTTTGTGAATTGATAAGTTTCGTTAGGTTTTGAAGAAATATAGAGCTGAGTATCGTCAGCATAACAGTGAAAGCTAATTCCATGTTTCCTAATGATATCTCCTAAGGGTAGCATGTACAGAGTGAACAGCAGCGGTCCTAATACTGAGCCTTGTGGTACGCCATACTTAACCTGTGATCGATGAGACATCTCATCATTTACTGCTACAAACTGATAACGGTCAGATAAGTATGATTTAAACCATGCTAGTGCATTTCCTGTAATGCCAACATAATGTTCTAATCTATTTAAAAGAACGGTGTGGTCGATGGTGTCAAATGCAGCGCTAAGATCGAGTAACACTAATAGAGAGATACAGATGGTGGTCAACCAGAATGCCTATTACCGCCGCGCCAGCCGCCGCGGCGAAATTACCGCGGCGAAAATAAACCAGCCGCATTTCAAAGTCGTTCCCGAAATGACCGCCAGGTGGCGCAAAGGGACATTGTGCAAAACAGCAGCAATTGCCGTATTTTAAAATGTAAGTGGGTTAAATAATAGGCATATTTTTCATTTATATAAATAGGCCTATTAGGCTACAACAGAATAGAACCAAAGATAGAATCAATTTTACAGCTGAAAAAATAGAATCAAAAGTTAAAAATAGAGACGATGTTAGGAGCAATGACGCTGAATATTTTTACTATTCTATTGAGGAATTAGATAAACGAAGAGCTCTCGTGAGCGATACAATTTATAGTGATTTCAAAAGCAGTCCTTAAAAAAAAAAAATTACATGGAGTAGTGTGGCATAATTTTTTGAGAGATTACGCGGAACACGTTTTAGTTAAGATCCTGGTTTCAATGCCCTTAATGTATATAGGCTAGGCTTTAAACACAACTCGTTTTGAGATTGTTTTGAATTAAACATTGAAGTTTAAAATGTAGTGTTTTGGCACACCAGGCCGAGTGGCGTTACGCATTGTTCAAAAATCAGGTTTTATTCTGGCATGTTGAATTGGCGTTAATATTTTTTTTTTTTTTTTTTTTTTTAGATTTAGATTTTAGGTTTTGTTAGATTTATTTTTCTCATAACAGCTAAAATAACTTAATATATGCCTTGTCTTCATATGATTTTTATCAATGAACTAGTGTTTTCTGACAGTGTCGACTGCAAAGATGAAGTTGACGATCGCCATATTTGTAGTGAACGCACCTAGAGAGAAATGCACAAAGACATAATCAGAGAGTAGCCTTTTTCTTTTTCGTTTTGAATTATTTCGTTTGAAGACATTTCAAGCTTTGTGTATTTGATGTATTTATCATGTCTGTGTGAGGCATACGCTGAGTTTCGTTAAGTTAGGAGGATGAGATGCGCTCCAGCTGACGTGCAATGCAAGTGACCTCACGGGCGCCTCTATGATTAGTGTCTGTTTGCTTCTCTTATTGAATCCAGACAATTGGGTGATGAAAAAATGATTAAAATTAAGATACAATTTATAGAAAACGAAATTCACTTTAAAAAAAGGTTTCTACTAAACAAAACTTAATGAAGTGGTCAAAATCATGTCTGACCCACTCCATATCCATCTCTCGATATAATGCATCTTATCTTACTCATGCTGTTCACTTTTCATATTCAACATAGATTGAAAAAACAACATTATAATATTTTAACAAATATGATACTAAATGAGATTATTTAATGTCTACAACAGTAGGCCTATAGACTCTATTTGTACAAATTGCTGCACGTTAATGTAATTAAATGAAACCTTGTAACGAATTCACACTGTAGGGTAGACTGTGTACAGTTGAGACACCTTAAATAACTTGCGTTCGCAGCAAGCACAAGTTGTGATTTTTGCTGTGCACTTGCATGGTGTCAGCTGGGAAGGAAATATAGAGACCAGACCTCTTGGAACTTTAATTGAATACATAGCGTTGGTAAAGCATACTGAAATTACATCCCTACAAATGTATTAGGCCCTACTGAAAATAAATGTATCGAATTTAAGCAAAGTAGCCTAAATGTTAAGACTGTAAGCCCTTTGCTTTTTACGTAGCCTAAAGGACTCTTATAGCCGACTTTGGGTTAATTTAATTTGTAGAGGATTTTTTAACTCAAACATTAACACTGAAATAAATTAAACTAAATTATTGTAATTTTTGGCACACCACGACGAGTGGCGCTATGCATTGTTCTAAAGCCAGGTTTTATTCTGGCATGTTGAATTAGTGTTCAACAAATGCGGCGGTGCGTTCATTTGAATGAAGAGCGTTTCTCGCTCGTGCGAGCGAACACACACTGGAACGTTAGGCCGTATCACAACGAGTGAATAGTGGCCGAGTGGTTGAACGTACGTTACGATCATTTAGATGACACGGGTTCGAATCCCGAACTAACTTGGACTACTGGTGTTTTTATATTAGCCTATTAATGCATTTTAATAGTCTATTGTTGATGCAGAGAGATTTGTCTTCTAAAACATTTTTTTTTTTGCCTATTTACAAAATAAAATCGCCATGCATTTCCATTTTATACTGAGGAACAAATATTATACAATGACTTTACTTCTGTAGCCTATAATAATTCATATATATGACGTTTAAACGACAAACAATAAAATCAGAACCAGTATTCTGTTGCGTTCATGGTTCCAGTGGCAGTAATGCATCCACGGCTTTTCAAAATGTCTCAAAGCGTTTTGAGATTGTTTTGAATTAAATATTGAAGTTTATAATTTGTTTGGCACGACGAGTGGCAAACTCTTTGTTTTGTTTTGCAAACTCAGCTAGCCTGTGGGGGGTTTGGAGAAGGCAATACTTTGCTTTATCGTGGGGGTGCAGGACAGAGGTGTTAATGTTCCGTCTTTCATATGGAGAGTGTCGGAGCCAGCCTGATGAGGCAAAGGCAAAATTCTTTTAAGGATTAATCTCAAAATCTCCAAAAGTCCATAGCCTATGTACAGTAGGCCCTATATCTTATTAAATTATATATTGTAGTTTTATTGATTGTATAGGTTTTCCACAAACAATTTAAATTTAGCAGATACAGAGCTCTTTTATTGGCGACCCACCTCGTTTTATTGTGAGGTGAATTCAGCAAGGCATGTTGTATCTTTGAAGGAACAAAAGCTATTTGTTACAGTTTTTTCTTTCGTGATTTGTGTGGATGACACACAGCGACATATACAGTATTATCAGCTGTATGGTGTTTTTTTACGCTGAAATGCTTAATTTCGAGAAAGACCCGCCGCGCGCAGTGAGGGAGACCAAACTTACAAAAAAAATATCCATCGCGAGAGAGGCAAAGAAAAACGCCTGTTCTTAATTTATGTTGCTTTGAACTTTTTCCGTTTTGTACCGTTTTAATTTTTTAATTTAGCTGCAATTTCTTTGACAATAGAAATTTAAAATGTTGCAAGAATAGGCCTAAGATTCTGTGTTTCTTATTTTGCATCACAAAGGGAATAAACTCTATCGATGCAACCCTGTTTAAATAAATAAACTGTCCCGACACTTTATTCATATCTTAAAATGTGCGATGGGTTTTCAAACTTAATTAATTTTATTTTTATTTTACATTTTCATTGTTTATTTTTTAATTGAAAGCAATACTGTATTGAAAGTATTTTTCTGATTTGTTCGATCTGTTTTGAAAAATGTCTTCCGTTGATATGGCCGGGTATCACTGTCAGTCATCTCAATCTCGTGAATGATTCACACACACACACAAAAAATTATTTAGCAGATTAAAGACGAATCATCTTCATTTTCTGGTGCAATCGGCTGACAGTCTTCCTTCATCAGATGTGTCGTCTTTGCAGCGGGAATGTAGCAAATTTATGTTGTAATGTACAATTGATAATTAAACAAGATGATTGACTTTAATAAACAGATGCATATTTAAGCATCAAGAACGGAAAAACATAAACACTGTCGGCTACACTGAGATTCGATCTCAGATCGTTTGAAGCTCCGAGAGGCTATTGATAATGCGTTGACCACAGAGCTACCTTCTGAATCGCCAACGTCTACTATTTTCTCTGTTTTAAAAGTTTGTAACATGTAAGGCTATTTAGTTCTGAATATAACAAAGAACGCTTAAACCGACTACATCGGTTAGGAGCTGCAAGTCCTGAAAATGTTTTAATTTCACGGTAAATTATTTTAAGTTATTTCACTGTTATGTTTCAGTTAATAAATCTACAAACACATTAAAATAACACGAAGAAAATGACAAGTAACCTATTGACATAGCCTTTCTAAATTATAGAAAAACTGGGCACACAATGTTAACGTGTGTCTACTTTGTTTAAATTTAATGAATTTGAATTCGTTTAACCACAATATTTATCTTGAATTTATCTGTGACCTCAGCTCAAATTACTGCCGCGGCAGATTACGTCATAAAGAGAATAAACTGACACTTTTCAAAGTCTGTGATTACAGCGCCACTCAGCGGTAAAAGGCAGCAAATACACATCCCAATTTTGCCGCCGCGGGAACGGCGGCGGTAAAAGTCTCATTCTGGTTGACCACCATCTGTACAACCACGATCGGATGATAAGAGCAAATCATTTGTGACTCTAACGAGAGCTGTTTCGGTACTATGGTACGGTCTAAATCCGGACTGGAAATCCTCGCAGATATCATTTCTTTCAAGAAAGGAACACAGTTGTGAGGATACTGCCTTTTCTAATATCTTTGACAGAAAAGGTAGATTCGAGATCGGCCTGTAATTGACTAATTCTGAAGGATCAAGTTGCGTTTTTTTAACAAGCGGTTTAATCAAAGCCAGCTTAAAGTTTTTTGGTACGTATCCTAGAGACAAAGACGAATTAATGATATTAAGAAGAGGATCTATGACCTCTGGAAGTATTTCTTTCAGTAGCTTAGTCGGTATAGGGTCTAACATACATGTTGTAGATTTAGATGATTTAATGAGTTTAGTAAATTCTTCCTCTCCTATAGCAACGAATGAATCAAATTTTTCCTCAGGGAGACTACAATGCACTGCCTGATGTGATACTGTAGTAGACGGTTGCATAGTTATAATTTTGTCCCTGATATTATCAATCTTATAAGTGAAGAAGTTCATAAAGTCATTACTGCTGTGTTGCTTGGAAACTTCGGTGCTTGAAGCTTTATTTTTCGTTAGTTTAGCCACCGTTTCAAATAAATACCTAGGATTATGTTTATTTTCTTCTAATAGGGTTGAAAAATAAGCAGATCTAGCAGCTTTTAAAGCCTCTCTGTAAGTAATTGAGCTCTCTTTCCATGAAATGCGAAATACCTCTAGTTTTGTTTTCTTCCAGTTGCGCTCCATTTTTCTGGCTGCTCTCTTAAGGGCCCGAGTGTGCTCGTTGTACCACGGCGTTGGACTATTTTCTTTAATCTTCTTTAAGCGCAACGGAGCAACTGTGTCTAAAGTGCTGGAAAAGAGAGAGTTAAACGTTTCTGTTGTAATATCTAGTTCTTCTAAGCTATCTGAGATGCTGAGATGATGAAACTGATTAGGAAGATTATTAATAAAGCAATCTTTAGTGGCAGAAGTGATAGGTCTCACATATTTGAAACACGGAGTCGGCTTTGCAGCCTTGGCTAAATGCAAATTACACGAGACTAGATAATGATCTGAGATGTCATCGCTCTGCTGCAGAATTTCAACAGCATCCACATCTATTCCGCGTGATAATATTAGATCTAGAGTATGATTACGACGATGAGTAGGTCCTGACACGTGTTGTCTAACTCCAATTGAATTTACAATGTCTTTAAATGCCAATCCCAATGCATCTTTTTCATTATCGATGTGTATATTAAAATCACCAACAATTAGTACTTTATCTGCAGTCAATATTAATTCTGATAGAAAGTCCGCAAATTCTTTGATAAAGTCTGTATGGTGCCCTGGTGGCCTGTATACAGTAGCCAGCACAAATCTCAAACGTGATTTATCGTTTACACTATATATTTTTACATTAAGCACCAATGCTTCAAAAGAATTATATTTAAAACTTGATTTCTTAGTGGTTTTGAAACTATTACAATAGATTACAGCAACACCACCCCCTTTGCGTTTCAGACGAGGCTCATGTTTATAACAGTAAACTTGCGGGGTTGATTCATTTAAAGTAATGTAATCGTTTGGTTTTAGCCAGGTTTCTGTCAAACACAGCACATCTAGGTTATTATCTGAAATCATATCGTTAACAACGAGTGCTTTTGAAGTAAGCGATCGAATATTCAGCAACCCAAGCTTTAGCATTTGCTCATCTGTATTATAGCTGTTTTTTATTTGTTGAACATTAATTAAATTTTTAACCTTAGTTGGGTTTAAACGTTTTTTGGATTTCCAAATTCGGGGAACAGACACAGTCTCTATATGATGATAGCTAGGTGAAAGAGGCTCTATGTGATGGGATTTATCTGACCTTGGTGACGCGAGGCCGCTAGCAGACAGTCGGTTTAGCCAGTCTGTCTGCTTCCTGACCTGAGCCCCAGATTGTCATGTTTGAGCTCTAAGACTATGAGCCATATTACTAGAGAGAAGAGCAGCACCATCCCAGGAGGGATGGATACCATCTCTTTTCAACAGGTCAGGTTTGCCCCAAAAACTTTTCCAATTGTCTATGAATTCTATATTATTAAGCGGACACCACTTAGACAGCCAACCGTTAAGCGAACACAATCTACTAACTATCTCATCACTCCTGCGAACAGGAAGGGGGCCAGAGCAAATTACAGTCCTTGACATCGTACTTGCAAGTTCACACACCTCTTTAATATTAATTTTGGTGATCTCCGACTGGCGGAGTCGAACATCATTAGTGCCGACATGAATAATGATCTTAGAGAATTTACGATTAGCATTAGCCAGCACTTGATGTCAGGCGCTCTGGCTCCCGGCAAACATGTGACTATGGTGGTTGGTGTCTCTATTTTCACGTTCCGTGTAATAGAATCGCCAATAACTAGGGCACAATCATTCTCAGTGGGTGTTTCACTGAGCGGGGCAAATCGATTTGTTATGGTAGTCGGAACGGAAGAGTGGTTTTTAGATCCGCGACTAGAGCGATCCCTCACTGTCACCCATTTGCCCGGCTGCACGGGCTCTACTTCAGCCAGAACCGACTCATGTAAAGTGTGCACTATTCTATGCGCATCCAAAACATCTAAAGCACTAGCACTCTTACTATCCTCAATTAAAGTTTGGATGCGTGTTTCTAATTCTGAAATCTTCTCTGTCAACCTAACTGTCTCCTTACATTTATCACATATAAATCCTATATTGTCGACAGAGAAGCCTATTGTAATAAACCTAAATCAGGGGCTAATGCTGTGGCTAGAGAAATCTACTCTATAAAGCAAGCAGCACCACGGGATTAGAAACAATAATCTTTATTTAACATAATTCATTCAGTTACCAAACATTTCAGAGACTGGGTCAGGTTCTAAATGTCCCAAATACCCATGTTAAGTAGCCTGGGCGAACAACACCACAATGGAGCATGCTACACAGAGGAAACCGCCAATAAATAGACAATCTAAAAGCTAGTATACACGCAATAAATAGGCAAAAGCTATAAAACACCTCACCACCGCAAGACACGGCACACATTCACAAGGCCCGTGCTCATCACACCCAAGACGCCATCGGACTGCAACATGCGAACTTAGTTCATTCTAACCCTCCCGCCCATCATGATATGGTTATACTGCTAGATTTAAAATCACAAACACACACACATATAAAGTTTGGTACTTAACTCTCCCGGGAGACGAGACCCTCCCCCAGGGTCTAGGCTTTGGCGCTGTTTGGTCAAGGGGAAAAAAACAAACACCAATCCAGCGCTCGTGAGGTCTCCGAGCAATAGCGAAACGGAGCACCCCTCTTCTGAAAAGCTGCGGCGCCCAACGCACTCCTATACCCGGCCTTATCTACAGTTTAGCCCGCTACACTATCTTCGCCGCCGGCAGCCCTAAACAGCGTGCGAACGGCACCCACCCCCCAACCTTGAGTGCAGCTCGGCGTTAGTAAAAACACACCGCTTCTCAGAACCCCGCACGCTTCGCTGTACCCCTCTTTTTATCACTCTCTTCCTTCACGCTCATCAATGGTCAGGTGCGACAATCATGTAACTCAACCCACTCTTCCCTCAAATCCCCCCCCCCCCACACACACACAACAGTCATAACAGTACACTTTTCCCACATCACTTCATTACACTCCCCCCACCCATAAAGCAGACTCGTCCTCGAGTCCAATTCAAAACATCTCATAGTCCCGGGACCACACAGGTGCTCTCCTTGATCGTCCTTGGCGTGAGTCTTTGGATAACATTGCACCTTGTTGGACCTCAGTCACCGCAAACTGGCTAGTCATGGGTGTTTGCATATGCCCCGTGTGTGAAGATCCTTGACCACCTTGGTCCTCGGTGGTCGGGGCCAGCCTGTCCATTTGCCCTTTTGATCTCAGTGAGGTAGCACTGCTTCCTGGCACATCACTTGCTCCTTTCGAAGGTGTGACTAGGGGTCCCTCAGACCTGGCCCCTGGCACTGCCACCTCGCTTTCTCGACCCGCTGTAGAATCTGAAGTCTGCAGCCAGGTCTCCTTAGGCGGAACGCCATCAATCGGTGGGGTCTCTGCACCCTCTTGGCTGGTAACCTCTGTCACAGAAGAAAGACATGGTTTAAGTCGGTTGAAGTGCACCACTATTTCTGTTCCCCCATCAACTGGCACAAGTCTATACAGAACTTCGGTTATCCTCTCTGTGACTTTATAAGGCCCCTTAAACCTTCGTTGTAATTTTGGACAGAGCCCCCTTTTCCTTGCTTTCCCCCGAACCCAGACCAATTCTCCTTCAGAATAATATTGAAAATGTGCTCTGAAGTCATAACCTCCTTTCTGCTTCACAGCGGCTCTTAACTGATGGCCCTTTACCGCCTCTACCACTGTAGACAATGTCTCCAACAGTCTAGCCACATATTCTGATGTAGAAGAGAATCTTTCCTCCCCACCCAAATTAAGCATTACATCCACGGGAAGGACTATCTCTTTCCCAAAAACAACTTTGTAGGGTGTAAACCCAGTGCTGGAGTGAACACTACTTCTATAGGCCATCATCACATACGGCAACAGGACATCCCAGTTAGCTTGATTTTCGTCTACAAAAAGAGACAACATAGAGGCCAATGTTCTGTTAAACCTTTCGACCATCCCGTCCGCTTGAGGATGGTACGGTGACGTTCTGGTCTTATAAATATTCAACAACTGGCACACTTCTCTAAATAACCTGGATTCAAAATTTCGGCCCTGATCAGTATGGATTATCCTGGGGGCTCCAAAGCGGCACACCCACTGTTCAACCAACAACTTAGCCACTGTCTCTGCTTCCTGATTAGCCAGAGGGAACGCCTCCGTCCATTTGGAAAAGTAATCCCCAACAACTACAATATATTTGTTTTTGTTGGGGGTTTCGGGGAGAGGTCCCAAAATATCTAACGCCACCCGCTCATATGGCCTTGATGCTACCACCGATTGGAGTGGGGCCCGCCATTGTTTCCCTACAGCTTTTCTGGACCCACAATCTACACACTCCCGACACCATCGCTTCACATCCCCAAACCAGCCCAGCCAATAAAACCGATCTTTTACTTTTGCTTGTAATTTCTGTATTCCCAAATGTCCACCCGTAACATCATTGTGCAACTGTCTTAAGATGTCTGGCACCATTACAGTGGGAATAACCACCTGGACCTGGTTTGCGGCATCTGAGTTTAGTGGAGGAAACCTCACCAACCGGGAGCCCTGCATTTGTAACTGGGACCATATTGGTGCATACCTTTGTAGATCATCCGGTGGTTGCACCCCACACTCTCCCTCTTTTTTTTGAGCAATGATCTTTTGTAACTCTGCATCTTCCCATTGCGCCCGAGCCAGCTCATCTCCTCCCCCTCCCGAGTTTACATTAGGAGGCACATTTTGTACTGCAGCTATTACCGGTGCCCCTCGTGTCGATGGAGCAGGCTCCAAGGGCACTGGAGTTGACAGATAAGCAGGCAACCTAGAAAGGGCGTCAGCATTAGCATGCCCTCGTCCAGGGCGGTGAACAATTTTATACTGAAAACTTGCTAACTGCTCCACCCATCTGGCTAACTGTCCCTCTAAACCCTGGAAATTATGCAGCCACCTCAAAGAATTATGATCAGTTCGCAGGACAAATTCCTTACCCAACAGGTAATGTTTAAAATGCTTGATGAACGTGACCATGCTTAACAGCTCTTTCTTGGTTGTGGCATATTTTCTTTCCTGCTTAGTAAGGGCTCTGCTGGCATATGCTATCACATGTTCAAACCCCCCATCTTCTTGTGACAACACAGCCCCAATACCAGCGTCACTAGCATCCGTGTCCAGAATGAATGTTTTAGAGGGATCAGGGTATACAAGAACAGGAGCTGACATTAAACTCACTTTGAGCTGTTCAAAAGCTGTTTGGCATGCCTCTGTCCATTTAAAACGCCTGCCTTTCTCAGTGAGTTGGTGCAGGGGGCGAGCTATCTCAGCAAACCCCTTTACAAACCTCCGATAATACGAGGCTAAACCCACAAAGCTCCTAACCTCCGTTTGATTCTTGGGCACCGGCCACTGACGCACAGCCTCCACTTTTGCGGGATCTGCTTTTACCCCTTTCGATGAGATGATATGTCCTAAATACTGCACCTGAGTGGCAAACAAGTTACACTTAGTGGGCTTGACTTTAAGGTTAGCCTGGCGAAGTTTTATCAAAACTTCGTCCAGGCGGCCTAGATGTTCCTGAAAGGTCCGTCCAAATATAATAATGTCGTCCAAGTACACCAGACAGGTAGTCCACTGAAGATCTGCCAGCACCAGATCCATCAGTCGCTGAAATGTACTTGGACTATTGCAAAGACCAAAACTAAGGACATTGAATTCAAACAGACCCTGGCGAGTGATAAACGCGGTCTTATATTTATCCCCAGGATCCAACTCCACCTGCCAGTAACCACTGGCTAAATCAAGAGTGGAGAACCAGCAAGCTTTATTCAGACTATCAAGGGCATCATCGATCCGTGGCAACGGATACGCATCCTTCCGGGTTACATCGTTTAACTTACGATAATCCACACAAAAGCGGAGGCCGCCGTCACGCTTACGCACCAAAACTACCGGAGCTGCCCATGGACTATGAGAAGGCTGAATTATGTTATTTGCCAACATTTGCTTTACATGGTCAGCAACCTCATGTTGTAAGTGGAGGGGAACACGACGGGGTGGCAACTTCACAGGCTTTGCTTCCCCTGTATCAATCTGGTGCAGTGTCAAGTGTGTTCTCCCCAAATCCCCCTCCCCCTCACTAAACACAGACATATTTCTTCGCAACAGCTCACGAATTTCTATCAAGTCAGATGGAGTAAAATTCTTCTGATGCAACCTAAAATGAGCAATAAGCTTGTCAACAGACCAAGGCTCATTTGGGCCAACCTCATCCTCACCCATGCCCAAATGTTCAGCCTTACAGCCCACCTCAATGTCCGTATGTAAAGTTCCCAACCTCATACCCCCCTTTAATGTGAGGGCATCTTTCGTTACATTAATCACTCGTACCGGCAGTCTACCCCTCTCCACCCTACAGACCACCCGAGCTATCATTACCTCACATTGATTTGATAATGTGTCTGATGGTTCCAACATACCCTCAAAACCAGACACGAAGGAATCATCCACCTTTCCAGCAATGATTGCCTCACTACGTGGGGGAATTACCGTATCTTCAAAGACGACCACGGTCCGGGGTTTATCAATATCTGCCGGGACAATCAGGGGGAACATTTTACCCATAATTCGACACTCATTTTTACCAAAATCCACAATGACACCGTATTTACTCAAAAAGTCAAAACCCAAAAGAATATCCTGGGATGGTACATCAGCTACCAAAAACTCTCCGACTAATGCCAATGAATCAAACTGGCAAACTGTTTGCCATTTTCCCAAAATCCCCATCAACCCTCCATTAGCTGCAGACACATCACCATGATATCCAGACAGTTCTGTTCCCCCTTTAGTAATTTCAAGCCAACGTTGTTTTGGTATAACTGATAATGTTGCCCCACTATCTACCAAGAGAAGGGAGTCTGACGCACCTATTTTGGCTCCGATGTATCCAGAGCCACCCTGGTTGCTTGCAGAGGCCGCATATGTACCAACTCGCCAGGGGGCAGGCAGCGGGCCTACAGTACCTGCCCCCTGTAGTTTCCCTGCGAGTATGGGCAGTCTCGTTTTATGTGTCTGGTACACCCACACTCCCAGCAACCACCCCCTGCCCCTCTGGCTCGATCAACAGCCCCTTGCAAACCACTATTCCTGGACTCCCGTACGGGTTCCCTGGAAAATTGAGAAGGAGTAGGGTTTACCATAGCCTGTTGAATGTTACTCACTGTTATACGAAGAGTTTTTACTTCCTGCCTCAATTCCTCCACCATTCCTAACATCATTTGCATTTGTTCATCACTTTTAGATTTATTCTCTACCACTCCCCTTACTTTTGCATCAGGCATCAGATGGGTTTGCTCCATATTCCTAAGAAGCTCTAATTCAGAAGCAAGATCAATTGCATCTTCTAGGGTATCAGGTTTTGCTCTGCGCAGGCTAATACGAAAGTCACCAGATGCAAAATGTGTAAGAAACTGATCTCTTGCCAACATATCACGAGTGCAATTATCGGCTGTGGGGTAAGCTTTAGTGGCAAGACGCCGTAAGGCATTTCCAAATTCTCTTGCGGTCTCATTATGCATACGCCTGCGAGCTGTAAATGTAGCCCTACTCCAATCGCTACTGTCACAGGGCTCAAAACATCTAGCCATAGCAGCTTTTAGCAGCACATAATTTCCTTTAGCCTCACTGGACAAACCACTATAAATATCTCTTGCACGCCCAGAGAGCAGAAGAGACATAAATTTAAGTTTTAAGGGTTCATCCCAATTATTTACATCAGCTGCCAGATCAAATTGCTCTGACCAATCAGACCACTCTCGGCCTACACCAGTAAATGTCTCAGGCATAAACACTGGCCGCGCAGTAGCTCTTAATGTTCCCACATCCCTTACGTGGTCTCCACCTTCGGGCACAACATTATCCTCCCCCTGTAGCATCTTTGCAACAGTGTCTAGGTTTAATAGGGTTCAAAAAAAAAAAAAAAAAAAAAAAAAAAAAAAAGATACAGATAAATCTCACCGCTGCCACCAGTGTAATAAACCTAAATCAGGGGCTAATGCTGTGGCTAGAGAAATCTACTCTATAAAGCAAGCAGCACCACGGGATTAGAAACAATAATCTTTATTTAACATAATTCATTCAGTTACCAAACATTTCAGAGACTGGGTCAGGTTCTAAATGTCCCAAATACCCATGTTAAGTAGCCTGGGCGAACAACACCACAATGGAGCATGCTACACAGAGGAAACCGCCAATAAATAGACAATCTAAAAGCTAGTATACACGCAATAAATAGGCAAAAGCTATAAAACACCTCACCACCGCAAGACACGGCACACATTCACAAGGCCCGTGCTCATCACACCCAAGACGCCATCGGACTGCAACATGCGAACTTAGTTCATTCTAACCCTCCCGCCCATCATGATATGGTTATACTGCTAGATTTAAAATCACAAACACACACACATATAAAGTTTGGTACTTAACTCTCCCGGGAGACGAGACCCTCCCCCAGGGTCTAGGCTTTGGCGCTGTTTGGTCAAGGGGAAAAAAACAAACACCAATCCAGCGCTCGTGAGGTCTCCGAGCAATAGCGAAACGGAGCACCCCTCTTCTGAAAAGCTGCGGCGCCCAACGCACTCCTATACCCGGCCTTATCTACAGTTTAGCCCGCTACACTATCTTCGCCGCCGGCAGCCCTAAACAGCGTGCGAACGGCACCCACCCCCCAACCTTGAGTGCAGCTCGGCGTTAGTAAAAACACACCGCTTCTCAGAACCCCGCACGCTTCGCTGTACCCCTCTTTTTATCACTCTCTTCCTTCACGCTCATCAATGGTCAGGTGCGACAATCATGTAACTCAACCCACTCTTCCCTCAAATCCCTCCCCCCCCCACACACACACAACAGTCATAACAGTACACTTTTCCCACATCACTTCATTACACTATACTAAACATGTGACATGAAGTGCAAGTGACAATAACAGGACAAGACATTACTCACCGTGTTTGTTGAGTGATTCTTACTCACCTGAGCTTTTTATGAACTCAAAGGCGCGGACGCGCGAGAGAATAATAAATAAATAAAATAGCTGAGCGCACGGGTGGCGCGTTAACAGGCTGGCGAATTACTAGCGTTTTGTGCTAGTAGTACTAATAACAAAAGCTAGCGATGTCAGGTTAATCTGAGATGTTGGGTAAAATGTAGTAGTATTAACAACTAGAAATGGTAGTAAAATGATGGTTCAAAACAAAGAAATATATGGCTAAGACGGAGCTTATCGCACCGAATCAAACAAACACACTCACAGCAGGCAGCGAGGCAGACAGGAGCAATCGATCGAGAACTGAACTGAGCTGGACGATGACATCACTGTTTTCCGCAGAGCTGCTTGATAATGAAAATGAACTCTTTTTATAATTGATATACTTTATACAGTTATTGAACAGAACTGAATCAACACTTAACTGAATTCAGCTGAACAATGACACTATTTTCTTTTTAGAGCAGCTTTACAGCCAAATTGAACTGTTTGCATCATTGATCATTGTCCTGTTTAACCCTGTAAAGCTGCTTTGAAACAGTCATTACTGTATATAGCGCTATATATTTAATGGTGACTTGACATTTGCAAAAGGAATTTATTTAGTGTTAAAGAGAGTGAAAGATAGTTTGTGTGTGAAAGAGTGATGTTTTTCTTTTAATCATATACAGTAAATATAATTTACTTATTATTTTGTAGTTTAAAAATTGTGTTGTAAATAAATGTTAATAGTGTATTTGTTCATTGTTAATACATGCTTATATTAAAGTGTATTTGTTAATTTTATAATAAAAACCCTTATCTTTTTAAATGGTTGAATTTGTGTTTCACTGCCAGTTTCCCGGGGACCCAGCCGACTCTCAGCCAGTTCTGTCTTACAGTGCCTGGGCCAGAGGAAGTTGTTTGAGTCCGTTTTCAGTGTATTGCGCCAGTTTTGGGCCGGGGACCCAGCCAGAACTGGGCCAGAATTCAAGCAAGGATGAGGCCCAGAGGTGGGCCAGACAAATTTTGCTATGTGGGGTTCCTGTGTTTAATGTTGATCACATTATATGAAGATCCACACGATTGCGAATGTGACATTGATTTTATACAACAGTTCAACAAACGAAATATTAATATTAAGTGATGTTCATTTTCAACACAGTTGTCAGTATTTTTTACAATAAATTAATAGCTCCAATGAAAGCCACAGCAGAACTGCAGCACACAGCAATGATTGTGAACAAATCTTTAGAGTCAATGATTCAATGATTAATTCATAAATACAGCCACTTGCTTCGTTACTGAATGAATGACACGATGACTCATCACCTACTGGCGGTTTTAATTTAATATTTAAAAGCATCACTTCGTTTTTACCATCATTTACCATCTATTTAACATTTTTTTTATTCAAAGCATTATTTATTTTATAAAGGTATTTGTAAAGGTAAAAATGCACTTGAAAAAAACGATTTAAGGGGGCAAATATTGTCCCTTACTGAAAAAGGTGTGACTGAAGAGTGGGGGTGCGCAGAAGGATATTAAAGCCTCTTCGGGTACAACTCTAAAAAGTTTAAGAACCACTGGGACTGGGTTAAGGAATAGAACAAAATAAACATCAAAGCACAATACACATACCAAGGGTAGAAAGTAGGCCTAATACTCCCATGGTTACCAGACTATTGAAACCGGCTGAATATGACAGCCCCACCTAAGATATTTTTCACCAGCCGCCACTGTCTGGGACCCTATACATATCCCACAGCTGTACAATTTTCACACCCTATACTAAATTTACCCTATACAATACTCATCTGGATTGAAGCAGCAAACATTCAGTGTAAGAGTTAAAAAATGACATAACATTATTTAATATTTGAATCACAGCTTGACATCAACAACCCAAATTTTACCTCAAACTTGCGACTAGTTAACTTTCTAAAGAAGGCGCAATCGCTATTCAGGTCGACATTAACACACTGACAAAATTGTATTCAGAAATTAAAATTTTATTTACACCACTTTTTAATGTGTAAAGGTGTTCACGAGATACCAACCTTTTGCGAACTTGCTTTCAACGAACACTCGTTTTCATGGAAACGCGGTGTGCACGGAGGGGAGGGGCTGTGTGTGTGTGTGCGCGTGTATGTGAGAGAGATGCTAACCCAGGTTAAGCCAACACTGAATAAATATTGATTTTCCCTCTGAGTCATGGTTGATATTGAAATTTCAATGCAAAATAAATGTTGAATCACAAATGTTGAATTAATGTTGATGGCAACAACATTGGAAAAACATTGATCTATAGTTATATTTATGATTGATTAAGCATTGATATTTGCAGGGTTCGCAAGTCTCACACATTGGCCGTGAGACACAAGCAATTCAACCAGTTCACACGCTCACACTTTGTATTTCTCACGCTGAAAAAGCAATGCCAAACAAGTTGCCCTGCAAGCTTTATATATAAAAACTGCATGGCCTCCAGTCCTCCCCAAACGAGACCAGGAACAGAGGGAGAAGCTTCGCCAGAGATTGGAAAGAGACTTTTTTGTCTTTTACAGTTCCTCCATGCACGTCGCTGGCTGTGCTCCCTCCTCCATCGGCTGTTGCTGAGGCGGCCCTTAAGCGGGTGCCAAGGGCCACATCCTGGAGAAGGAAGAAGAGGGAAGATTTAAAGGCCTTAAAGCAGGGCAAAGCCACCGCTCGGAGAAGGGATCCAAGAGGGTATTCCCTGCAGTCTGTGTGGGAAGCCCAAGCGACTGGAGTTTGGGCACAGCTTCTTCCGCGGAAAAGGCTTTTGTGCCACTTCTGCTGGCAAGACAGTCTCGCAATGGCTGTCTGAGCAGAAAAGAATTGCAGCTGCGGACAATGTGGCCGATGTGCCCAGGACAATGGCCTGGAGGAGGAAAAAAAAGAAGAGGCCATTTCCCTAGGCCTGCCCCAGAAAGGCCAAAAAAAGTACACGCCGATTACTAGCAGTCTGTGCCAGCAACATAAAACGAAGGAGTTTGGGCACTCGAGGTATGGCGGAAAAGCCTTTTGTAGCTCTCACGAAGGTAAAAGTGTGGAACTTTGGCTGGCAGAGCAACGGGCACTTGCTCCTACTTAGTAAATGTCTTTAATTTATCTTTTATCATCTTTGCTTTGTTTTTGTTAACTATTTGTTCTGTTGAAGTTTTATTTTAATATTTGTATTTGGTATTTTGATTGCATTTATATATTTTTTATCCTTTACTTATCTATTTAATAAATATTTTATTACCTTTGTTAACTTTTTTGTACTCTTTCTACTGTTAATCTGTTTTGTTTTAATATTTGCATTTTGTTTAGTTATATTTTTATAGTTCTAGTGTGAACTATTTAATAAATAAAAAACAAACAAAGTTTGACTCTGAGATGTATTTAGGGAAACATGAGAATGCTAATGAATAAATAAAATGAATAAAAATCTTCACAAATAAAAAAAAGGGTAAGGCAATTAACATGACCTTAATGAAGGCAAAAATGTTCTAAAATAAAGAAAAGTCATTTAGGACCGTTAACATGGCCTTTGTGAAGGCAGATTAACATTCTAAAATAAAGAAGTCTTTTATGACTGTTTAATGACCATTATGAGAGCAAATAAGTGTTCTAAAATAAAGAACAAGCATTTAAGACTATTAATATGACCTTCGTGAAGGCAGATAAGTATTCTGAAATAAAGAAGGACTGTTTCATGGTTTTTATGAGGGCAAATAAATGTGCAAAAGTAAAAAACAATAATTTAGGGAAATTTACATGACTCATGAAGGCAGATAAACCTTAAATAAGGTTTTGATATATATTAACATGGCCTTTATGAGGGCAAATAAATGTTCTCAAAAATAAATAATAATTAAGGACAATTTATATGACCGTTACGTAGGCAGATAAACCTTTTGAAATAAAGAACAATCATATTGGAATAATTACATGCTTTTTATTAAATGCGAATAAATATTACTTAATAGAAATAAACAAAGGACATTTACAATATTTAAAAATAAATAGTTATTTACAACGAAGGATATTTACAAATAAATAGTTCTGAAGGATATTTACAAATAAAGTTATTTTACAACAAAGGATATTTACAAATAAATATTTATTTACAATGAAGGATATTTTCAAATAAATAGTTCTGAAGGATATTTACAAATAAAGTTATTTTACAACAAAGGATATTTACAAATAAATATTTATTTACAACGAAGGATATTTACAAATAAATAGTTATTTACAATGAAGGATTTTTTTTCATTTCTCTTCTTGTGCAGCCAATCTTCCACAGTCTTTCCCTCTGCTGTGGCACAGAAGAAGAAGCTGCCCACCCTGGTGTGCCCAAACTCTCTTTTTCTGGGCTTCCCACATCGACTGCATGTGTAATGTTTTCATACATGTTGCTGTGGAGGTGGCAGCCCTTGCTTCTGAGCTAAAAACTGTTCTGCCTTCCTCTTCCTCCACAAAGTTGTTTTGCTCAAGGATGTTCCTGCCGGTGGAGCAGAGAAAGCGGGTGCTGATGCGGGGGGAGGATGGCGCTGCCCACGTCGTCTGGCCTGACCTCACAGGTCAGGGTTTACGGTAAAGGGGAAAGGTGGAAGTGCTGATTGAGGTGCAGCGGGCACTGACGTCTTCTGCTTGGCTACAGGAAGCAGGGTGTGAGACACCACGCTGATCTGAGGTAAGAGCACACTCAGAGCCAGCATATCTGCTTCCTGTAGTTGTTGTACCTGTTTAAAATGGCACAATTAATAGGATGAACAGAATATGAGGATTGTAAAATTCCTTTTAGCTGGCTTTAAAAAGAAACTACTTACCAGACAGAAAGTGTCCGCTGATTGACCTCAAACAGCTGAATCCTTGCCCGTCCCCTCAGTGTTGGGCAGTTCCCCATCAGCCTCCGTATGGCCTGGTAGTCATGTAGAACGGCAGCCCAGCGGTTCAATGAAACGCCCCACTTCACCTTCCCTGCTGGATGAATGGAGCAAAGCTCCAGACATACTGCCTCTACAATTCGACTAATATTGGGCCATTGCGCAGGACCCGACCCCTGCCCCAGCACACACCTGTAAAATAAAATAGGGAATTATAAAAGCTTATATTCAATTATATAATTAAAGTTCTGTGTGCAAAATATTTAACTTACCGCTTCAGGCTCTCCTTTCCATGGCAGGTGGAGGTTTTGGAGTGGGTGGCCTTGAACCTGCCTTGTAAGAGTCTCTCCTTGTGTCTCGGCGGATAGGAAACACCCTTTTTGTCACTGTCCGGCAGTCTGTCCCACAGCCGAACTATGTCAGTGGCTTCCCTATCTGAGACACAAGGCTTTTCTCTGAGCTCGACAAGGTACCTGGCCAGGTCCACCACTCTATCAAAACCTGGTGTCCCGTCTGGTCCTCTTCCTTGGTGGACACTAAAGAAAGAGGGGAGATGGTGTGGTCCTGCTCCTCTGCCTCATCCCCAAATCCCTCATCTTCTGCATCCCCCAAGTCCCCCAGGACCGCTGCTAGCACAGGTACTCCACCCCGATGAGCTCGCCTGACAAAACAAAAATAAATAGAAAACAAGGTTTCAAAACAGACACCTGTGCATTACAAAGAAAACAACAAAGCATGGCATTATAGACACATACCTGTGTACTGTCCTGGCTTTGAATAGTCTTGTACAAGACTACAGCCAAGAAGACGCTGACTGAGCTCATTGAGGCTGTGCTGGAGCGAGGCACTGTAGCAGCGCAGCGACGACGGGGCCTCGTCCATGACAGTAGCAGCAGCAGCACCATCCTCGTTCCACCGCTCCAAACCCTCAAGAAGATAAGCCTGGAAATTTTCCAGGTTAGTGCTTGTTCCTGATTAAAAAATAAATAAATGAACACTAATTTATAATTACAAAATAGATTAAACAGACCATCACAAAAAAAAAACACATTGAGGTGATTGTTTGTAATCTTACCGGGTATGAAGCGGTTGAGGTGGAAGGACTCCAGGGAAGTGGAACACCGAGCGCAGCGGTAGACAGGAAGTATGAGCCCTGCCTTTGTCATACTTCCTGTCTGGGTGTACAGCTGCACACCAGGGGGGTCCTGGATGCAGGGAAGATGGCGTCTTTGAGTGTCCCAGATGACGTCCATCCTCTCCCTGTCCACCAAGGGGATGCCCATGGTTTCCCTGGCGTCCTTGAAGGCCTCCAGCAACTCACCGATCAGCTGCTCTGTCTCCTCCATGCCACGTGTGCAGCGTCGACAACTGTCTTGAGGTGAGCCTGCTGGTTAGCTGGTCATCAGTGAGGCCTCTGATGCCCTGTTGTTGCTCCAGCTCCCTCATTTTCGCCTCCCTCAGCAGAGCCCCATCTCCCTCGTCCCAGACAAAAATGCAGGCGGAGAGCTTCACCATGAACAGACCGTAGAGCGGGTGGCTGTCAGTGTGCAGACCTGCGGCGAAGCGCCGCATGAAGTGCCACACATCGAGACGTACCACCACATCGCTCCAGATGCTGAACATGGCACCTCTGCCCTGGAGGTGCCCACAGAAGAGCAGCAGTCTCTGTCCACATAAAGGAGTGTGGGGGGAGTGACTCCAGCTGCCTCGTACCTTTTCACCAGGCCTGTGGTCATGGGCAGCAGTCCCTGACCCTCATGTGAGGGGAGCACAGACATGAGGACCTGTCCGTGCTCATTGCCCACATTGGTGACCCAGGCTGCGGTTCCAGCTGCAGCTCCCGCCAGTTTTTTGTTTTTTGCCCACCTATTGTTGAAAAACAGATAATTCAGTACAGATAACCTAAAAAATATTTATATACACCTGTACATACACATTTGGGTATATCTAATATTTGATTCGATAAGAATAGTTTTTTCATGACTCACCGGTAAGTGAGGATGGCTGGGAACATCCTGCTGTGAGCCAGATCCAGCTGGTCCAGGATATCATAGGACCACGCGGCCAGCTTCTTGTGGCAGCACTGACACTCCAGGTATTCTGTTGCCAGAAAATACCAGCCGTGTAAATTCAGCACCCGCCTCACTGTCTTGTATAGCCCACATGATGTCAGTCGGTGACCAGACCTTCTGCAGTCTGGCGAGCTGCAAATCAGCTTGTAGGACCACATCCTGTAAGGCATCCACAAACACAGCGGCCAGGTGAAGAAAACGTCCGGCGACGCTGGAGGCTGATGATACTGCAGACATGGCTGTGGAGGGTACCACCACATCTGCAGGTTCTCTGTCAGCGCTTCCCTTCCACCCTGGCGTCGGAAGAGGGAGCGGCCGATCCACTCGTGTTGTTCTTTTGGAAGGGAGTGCTTCCAGGCCTCAGGGAGAACAACCTATACACACACAAAAAATATGTTATATATGAATAAAAACAAGATGAGTATAATACATATATTATTATTAATATATATATAATATAATGTATATTATATATATTGTAGCGACTGAGACAAATCAGACACAATTATTTGCCAAAGGCACACACAAATCTTTAAAACTTCCATCTGAGAGCAGGGTCCCAACCCCCCAGGCGGGGCGAAAGGGGCCTGGTTGCCATGGCCGCGATCAGATAGGATGTTTTATGACTCTCAGGAATGCTAACAAGTAACTAACTCTGCCACAGATATCAGAACAAACTCTCCTGCATTCATTTATTGATGAACTGACTGACATGAAATGAACAGGCATTCCAGAACATTTTGAGAATGATTTACTGTTGTGTGTTTTGTCTTTTAATAATTCTGTTGATACTATGATCTCTTTGATACTATTACAGGACCAACTGTCTATGTAACCATGTTTGGCCTCGATAAATTGGTACTTTGAAGATCGAAATGATTGTGTACATGATATGCCAATAGCTGTGCAACACATTAGAATTACTAAGAATCTTCCTTAGTAGTGTCATTAAACACTAATCCAGCATGCCAGTCCGAGTGAGCACGCTTAAGACAAATAGTCTAGATGGAAATAGGGGTCCACGCGCACCCCCCGGCTTTTTTTATGCCACCTGATTTTTTCAAATCTTTAAAGTGTCTATTTTCAGAATCTGCCAGGTACCAAGCTGAAATAATGTCCAAAATGCTTTATTTTTAACCCTTTGCTGCACCCGACTGGAACCCGAAAAATCCAAAAATTATATCAAAGTGGCATAACATTTGAAGTAAACAACATAGAGAGACAAATTAACACATTTTCCCATACAATTCTGACCCCAGTAATTGAATGGAATGGTTATTTTTGACATTTGAAAACATATTGACCCTATTTCTGGACAAAAATAGCAAAAAATGTCCAAAAATGTCTAGAGGATCAACTATATTTTCGTTTTCTCAAGCGCATAGGGTGATTTTTTTTTTCACACTGTTATTTCTTTATCATTCAGGTGTCTATTTTAAAATTAAATTGGGTACCAAGCTGAAATAATGTCCAAAATGCTTTATTTTCAAACCTTTGCACCAAACCCGAAAAATCGAATGTGATATAAAGTGCCGTAACTTTTGATGTAAACAACTCACAGAGACAAATGGACACATTTTTCCTTACAATTCTGACCCGGGGAAATTGTTATTTGTTATATTTTACAACATCTTGACCATCTATGGTCAAAAACAGCAAAAAAAAAAGCTAATTTGACACCATTTTTATTATACTAATAGCAGCCTAAAATGGGGTTTATTTTAACCTTTTACTGCACCTATCCTGAACCTGAAGAAATTGAAAATAGCTTTACTTTTGAAGTAAACAAAACAAAGCCAATTAACTTAAAAAGTTTGGGAATGTTGGGGCTTTGCAGTTGGCAGTTGGTGGCTGTCGGTTGGTACCTGCAGATCGCCATCTCCCACTGCTTTCTCTTTTGATAATTTATTTCTAATAATTTAAAACGCAGTGCAGCTGCACAGCGAACACAGCAGAGCGTCTAGCTCGCCCTTTGGCTGTGCTGCAGCAACTGCACAAACTATGGCCAAGCTTCTCTGACGTGATGGGCGCCAAGTCATCTGATTGGGTCGCACGTCAGAGCGCGCCTAAATGGGCATGGCTTTCGTCTATAAAGGAATCCCATTCTGGCCAAATAGCAGATTTTATCTCCTTCAGCGACTCTTCACGACTCTGACCTCCTCTGAAGCTTTTGCCGTCGAAACAAGCAATAACAGCTAGAGCAAGCCTTGCATACAGCAGACAACGCCTTCAACTCACCTCGAAGCCGAATTCTCTTCTGTAGCTGCTCTCCTGAGGCCATCCGGCGAGAAAAATGCTATATCCTTTTACTGCTACTGTTGTGTTCGCTGCTGCGACAGTCAGTTCTAAAAGAGTCAAATTTAGCGAACGTTGTTTCAAATGCCTCGCCCCTCGTGCACCTCATGCGGAGCACGCATACACAAGGAAGATTGGCACTCGGAGTGCGCCACGTGCCTGGGACCCACCCACACTGAAGCTGCACTCTCTGCCGCAGGTTGCTCTCACTGCAAGAGCCTGCCCATCTCAACACTGCGGACGCGGCTAGCTCTCTTTCGAGACGGCGACACTGTCGCTTTCTCACTTTCTCACTCACTTTCTACTTCGCCGGTCCTGTTCACTCAAGCAGACCAATGCCCCCTCTCCCTTCAAGCGACAGGTCTCGTCTCCTTCAGCAGATCGCACGAAAAACACGATGACAGCCTTTCCATCGCTGCGCTTGAGGAAGAGTATCTCCACGATTGGCTCATTATGTGTCAGTCGAAGACCGAATTATTGACAGACTATTGACAGGCTCCTCAGCTATTTGGAATGCCTGGGGCTCATGGTAAATTTTTCCAAGAGCAAACAGTTACCCAACCAGAACGTAATTTTAATGGGCACAGTTATCGACTCTACAATAATGAGAGAGAGCGGCTCACACCAGAGTACGCTCTCTCTATAAAGGGTCCTTCAGGGTAGGTGCGTGCATGCCCCTCAGGAAGTTTCAGAGGCTTCTCGGTCTCATGGCCGCTGCTTCGTCAGTACTCCAGCTAGGGTCCAATCTTATTAGTCTACCTATTACTGTCCATTAGCACAATTGTCCTGGGACTTATGTTCGGAGCGACCCTTATACTCCAGCCCCTTATTCATGAAACCCGACTCACGTCTGGTTACTGTCACTATGTTGGGGTTTGTTATGGCTTGTTTCTGTGAACCTCGGGGTGCTTCCCTAGGATCCAGTTGTATGCAGCCACTTGCTAATAGTGTGGCATTTTACATTGCGTCCCCACTGCGTATTAGCTATGTAATACGAAGTGACGAAGTTTATAGACTTAGGCCACGCCCATGTTGGCGCGCTCTGACGTGCGACCCAATCAGATGACTTGGCGCCCATCACGTCAGAGGCGCTTGGTCATAGGTTGTGCAGTTGCTTCAGCACAGCCAATGGGCGAGCTAGACGCTCTGCTGTGTTCGCTGTGCAGCTGCACTGCGTTTTAAATTATTAGCTTTAAAATTCTCGAGGAAAGGAGTTTGCCACTGCGTATTAGCTATGCAATATGAAGTGACCGTTCTCGAAAGGGAACCTTGATTTTCCAACCTGATATAGGCGGGCCAGAGGCGAGCTAAACAGGTGACGACAGTGCTCTGACCAGGGGGGCAGGGTTTTCTATTATTTTGAAGGTACCCCCGGGTGCCGCCATTTGCTAGCGGACCCCCACCTGCTGTTAGCATCCCATTGACTCCCATTCATTTTGGCGTCATTTTGACAGCGAATAACTTCACATCTGAGGCGTTTAAAGACTCCATTTGTCCATTATTTATTTCTAAAGAAACACGAAAATGTATAAAAGGCTTCATTACCTTGTAGCTTATGTTATGGCCCCGTAGAAGCAATTTTTGTAAAAATAGGCTAACGATTGCGTCATAACCACGCGACTCTCTGTCGCACAGTAAAGAGATTACTGTATGGACAGATGGAGAAGCTCGCGGGCAATCGGGGGGACGTGGAGGCAAAGTGACAAAATAATTAATCAGAATACTTATCAAAAGGTTTCTCCTGCTCCTAGCTCATGGACACCTCCTACTCCGTCTCTGCAAGTTTCGGAAGGGAATGATTCAGATTTCTCTCGGCACAGCTACTAGAAGTCAGACGGGTTGCTCACGTCACATCTACATCGTCAAGCTCAGTTTGAGTCTGCGCAGTACGCTCAGCCATCAGGAAGTGAGAGCTTCTAATTGACTTCACTTTGTCTCAGTTGAATCCAATGGGGTCGCTGTGTCCATTTCTTTTACTGTCTATGGCTGTGACGTCGAAGTCATTAGTAAACATTGCAAGATGGATGAATACCAGTTGTTTGAAACAGCTTTGGCCGCTACAATGAACGAGTAAGACTTGGCTTTTTATCTAAAAGAGGAACAGAAGACGGCGCTTGAATCGTTCCTTTGCAAGAAGGATGTTATTGCTGTTTTGCCGACCGGATACGGTAAGACTATAATCTACCAGTTAGCTCCGCTGTTAGCGTATGGGGTTTATTGTTGTGACTGGTAGTAGTGTTATCCAATTGCGTGCAGTGAGATTTTCAAATGCACGCTTGGTGCCGCCCCTCGAGCTGGCCGATTTTCATTAGTCGACACCAGACCATTAATCTTTTAGATTTAGGTCTGGATTTCCAGGCTATCCTTCAGATTGAATTGACAGAGATTTGACATGGCGCAAAGAGTCCTTTTTCAATGATGATTCTCCAGATGTAGAAGCCTTTGGCACTTGTAAAACAATCTATTTTCCCTGTAAAGCTTTTATAGCAGTATTGGTGAAAGCCAATTGTATTCAAAGGCAAGTCCTCTAATGTTAATGGAATCTGTTCACAAATATCCATCATGCGGTATGGTGAACTGGCTCCTTAACAGAGTCTCATACCTCGGATACTGTGTAGATATGACAGCTTCTTGCTTTCCGAAAGCCTGTGATTATAGTAAAAACTGTTGAAAAATGAATTATGACTTAGTTATGACTTCAAAGGTATATCTTAATTATAGTTTCAAATACGTACTGAAATTGTTCCAAAAGAGAAAGCAGTGGGAGATGGCGATCTGCAGGTACCAACCGACAGCCACCAACTGCCAACTGCAAAGCCCCAACATTCCCAAACTTTTTAAGTTAATTGGCTTCGTTTTGTGTACTTCAAAAGTAAAGCTATTTTCAATTTCTTCAGGTTCAGGATAGGTGCAGTAAAAGGTTAAAATAAACCCCATTTTAGGCTGCTATTAGTATAATATAAATGGTGTCAAATTAGCTTTTTTTTTTTGCTGTTTTTGACCATAGATGGTCAAGATGTTGTAAAATATAACAAATAACAATTTCCCCAGGTCAGAATTGTAAGGAAAAATGTGTCCATTTGTCTCTGTGAGTTGTTTACATCAAAAGTTATGGCACTTTATATCACATTAGATTTTTCGGGTTTGGTGCAAAGGTTTGAAAATAAAGCATTTTGGACATTATTTCAGCTTGGTACCCAATTTAATTTTAAAATAGACACCTGAATGATAAAGAAATAACAGTTTGTGAAAAAAAAAATCACCCTATGCGCTTGAGAAAATGAAAATATAGGTTATCCTCTAGACATTTTTGGCCATTTTTTGCTATTTTTGTCCAGAAATAGGGTCAATATGTTTTCAAATGTCAAAAATAACCATTCCATTCAATTCCTGGGGTCAGAATTGTATGGGAAAATATGTTCATTTGAGTCTGTATGTTGTTTACTTCAAATGTTATGCCACTTTCTATATAATTTTTTGATTTTTCGGGTTCCGGTCGGGTGCAGCAAAGGGTTAAAAATGAAGCCTTTGGGACATTAATTCAGCTTGGTACCTGGCAGATTCTGAAAATAGACACTTTAAAGATTTGAAAAAATCAGGTGGCATAAAAAAAGCCGGGGGGTGCGTGTGGACCCCTATTTCCATCTAGACTAAAAGGCTTGTAAATCCTGGTGACAGAAGAAACTCCCGCCAGACAGTCCACCCTTCTCATTGGTACAGCAAACCCAGAGAGGGGTGGCCATTCTCAGGCTTTATTAGAGACTGACCACAGTGACCGCCCTCTCTTCTCAACGCTTCTCATCCGACAACAAGGCAGCTTCTGCTGTTACTGGGGGAGGGGCTGGACCCCATCCCCCCCACTTGGGCCCAGCTCCCTGGGCCCAAACAGGCCTGAGCAATGCCTGCCATGCTTTCATACTCCAAAAAGGGAGTCAGACTTTTCTTCAATCTAGAAAACAACTGCAACTTTACCATCACTGACTCAACGATCCACTCCTGGTCTTCAAGCCAGGACAGCAGGCTTCGACTCACAACAGCCATGTGCTCGAAGCCACCATGCTTTTCTTCAAGGCCATAGACCCATCAACGAATCCAATCTTCATCCACTCAAAGAATTTTCCACGATTGCAACTACCATGCAAGTATTCTTTGATGAGATTGCTATGAAATAAGCTGATGGTTTTTTTTCATTTCTTTCCATACTGAAATCGTATTCCATAGTTCTATTTCCTGTTTCCGGTTCCACATAACTCACCCCTTTACCTATGCATGTATGTATGGATGTATGAATGTATTTATGTTTGTTTAGTGTTAGTTATGTTTGTGATTTAGTTAATAAAACTTGTTCACAATTATGAATTTGGTTTCTGATCCTCTGTTTGCATACAAAGTCCCTTTTACGATTTTGATCTTGCTACATGCTAATTGCTGTACATAAGGAATAATTATTTTTCAGTGACCATGAACAATACATTTTTTCCTTAGAATAAATGAATAATCAAAGAGTTCGTCGGAACTGATTAATTGATTGTAACATTAATTTGGCTTACCTCAAAGTTAATCTAATTAACTGACCCAAATATTAATAATTAATCATAATTGGTAATTATGGATTATTATTAATATTTCCCCTTTGAGCTAATATTATTACAATATGTAAACTTCTTGTGTGAAAACTGTACCTCAGAAGCCGCTGTGACACCAGCCTTTGCTCCAAGCGAGGTGAGTGGATCGGCATTGAAGGTGGTGGTGGTGATGGTGGTGGTGGAAGTACTGTGAAGAACACATCATTTAAATTTTGTAATTAGTACTAATGATTTAATAATTTGAATACATTTGTGGTTATATAACAATGCTATATGATGTTAGTAAATGTATTACTGATCACATATGATCAGGGGTCTCATTTATAAAGCGTGTACGCACAAAACGGGGCTGGAAACGTACGTACGCCAGTTCCCACGCAAAGGTTGTGATCTATAAAAAACAAACTTGACGGGAGAATGTGCGCACCTTTAAGCAAACTTTGAGCCGTGCGTACGCACATTCTGGAGACAAAGGGAATTGGCGACACAGATGGTGAGGCCGTGAACTGAAGTTAGATTGTAGAAAATAAATGTGAGAAGAACGATTATAAGAAATAATGACATTTAATTTTCATTCCATTTCATACATTATATCCACATTATCATGAAGATTAAATCCAAAAGTGTTATTTGTGCCAATTGTTTTAGGCTATATACATCTAGTAAAATCCAAACGTAATTCAAAATGTATTAAAAAAAATAAAATAAAAAAAATCAGCGCTGCCTTACAGTCACATTGTCCGGAGCGCAGGAGGACATGGCGCGACTACATGTGATTCAGAATAGCATGAAATACCCTTTTATTAGAGAACTGCAGAACACAGTGTAAAAAGGAAATATTTTCCTTAATGTACATACCCTATATCATAAAGTGTCAAAGTCTGCAAATACAGTCATGAAGCACAATCGCTACTCATCATCGGTCCTAACTATTACAGTGTTCATTACAAAACCGTCAAGAAGCATGTGTTCACTATAACATTTTCGTCTTAAATTTTCGCCCACAAATTAATTATGTGATTTTGTCAAGGTGTTAATGATCAGTCTATTTGCTAGAAACTAGGGATGGGACGATTACCGGTTTCACTATAAACCACGATAAAATGTACTGATGGTTAGTATTATCGTTCAAATTTTAATTATCATTAAAACCGTGTTTGATTATCGCAATTTTAATAACTCACTGTAAATCCTGTCCAGCCAGCAACAGTCTGACGCAGCGTGCAATGTTTTTTTTGTTTGTTTTTTTTTTTTCTCGAGAAGGAATGGCGGAAGGCAGTGACCGTGCTCGGGAGATTTTTCCCTTTTAAGAGTACTAAATCTGAGGTGTGGTCATATTTTGGCTTTTACAAAAGTCCTGAGTGAAACTTAATCGAGGATGCATGCTCACTACAATAGAGCTCGGGATCGTTGCGTCACGCCGCAATGCATTGTGGGAATCACGGTACGGAAGTAGATGTACTGTATAGTAGCGTATATTAGGCAGTAGGTAACGTTGATCATTTGGTCATTAATTTAGGTTATTTTTTGGCAAATGGTTCAGTATTGCTGTATTGTGAACTGCTGTAATCGGTCTCATGATCGACAGGGGAAACGCCTCATAAATCATAATAGTTTTCCCTATTTTCGTTGAATGGCTTGGGTCGCCGCTGGTCGTCAACCGGACGAAAACAGTGGATTATTGCACGTATGATAAATTACTCCTGAAGTGTAACAAACCCGCATAGACAAGCTTCATAGCTCACAGAATCTGACAAGTGTGTGTGTGTGTGTGTGTGTCACCACTGATGCTTAGTTCACGGTGCGAACGATTGTTTTCTCCGCGTTTACCTTGTAGATATGCAGATCTTGCACTCATCCATTTGTGAACTGCAAGTGAGCCTCCAGTGACAAGTTTCTACTTTTCTAAAAGTGTCTACTTTTAAACAAACAATTCAAAACGAAAGAAAACAGACAGCTCTCTGCTTATGTAAGTTAATCAGTATGCAATTTGCATTTCTCTCTGGCGCGTACAGCGAAGATCGCCAATCAGCATCGTCAACCTCATCTTTGCAGCCGACTGTGACAAAAAAAAACCCATTTGTTTATTAAACAATTAAAATGTGTGTGTGAATGTTGTTGCCGAGGGCACAGGAAATTGTAAATCCGGCTCTGGATCGGAGGTGTAAGCGCTCACTCCACAGACCAGGTAGGAAAATATCAGGGAAACTGAGGCTTGGTATTAGCCTACTCCAGACTTTATTCATAGGGATCGATTCGCCTATAATCTAATTTTTTTTTAAGTAGCGTTGTTTGGCTTCATTATTAAGTTTGTCAGTATACATTATAGCCAACTTTTTTTGTCACGGCCCATAACTTTTTCTCTTTCTTTCTCGGTGCCGGTGGAGACCGGTCGGCTACGTTATTACTTTATTCCGAACGCTTCTGCGTTGCCTCTAAAATGGCCGCCGTTACCCACAATGCATCATTCCATAACGTCTACGCCCGAGCTCTATAGGGGAGAAACACTTCAAATCTGCCGAGTCGTCTTGTGTGACCATCACCCACTGTTTATAGCGAACGAAAGGCAAGTTAACTTTGACTTCAATACCAAAACTACGTCTGGGAAATAATTAGGCACAAAATGTTGCTTTGAGTTGAAATATTTTATCTCAATCACTTGAAATAAACGTGAAGCTTCCGCGAAGAAAAGTTCGCAGCAAGTGGCTTTGAGCCAAAGACGAACGATCAAGTTCAAACAAGACTATCTACACACATTCTATCTACTATCTACATTTTTTTTTATCACACAATTACGGGGACATATTAAAATGAGATTGTTTTAAATCTTACCTGTTTATAAATCAATTTTGAAAACAATCGTCAACGGAGACGCAAGACTGCAAGTTGTATTTGAATGAAATGAGAGAGCGCGTCCGTTGGATGTGCGCCGTTATAATGCGTTGCTATTGACGACGGTCATTATAAGGAAGGAAATGCCACAGAATATAATCTTGCTTAAAAAAGTGCATAGAGCTGCTGTTTTATTTGTTGTTTGTTGATTTTCAAATATTAAACTGTTTTTAGTGTGAGCATCAGTTCTTTTGGAACACTCGTTTTAACAAAACTGTGATAATATTGATAATCACGGTAATTTTGGTCACTATAATCGTGATATGAAATTTTCATACCGTCCCATCCCTACTAGAAACATATAAATCCTCCGGTGACCCGGGTATGTAATGCTTCATGATGGCACTGTTGGCACTGTTGGAGGATTACGCCAATGGCAGAATAAGGAGAGAACGAGTTTTCAGGGACCATGATGATTTCCTGGCCCATGATGATGACTGGCTAATAAGCCGATTTAGACTCCCTAGAGCTGTGCTCTTGGATATATGTGCTGAATTGGGTCCAGTATTAGAGAGGGCAACACGCCGGAACCATGCCATCCCAGTCCAAATACAAGTCCTCACCTCTCTGGGGTTCTTGGCAACCGGCTGTTTCCAGCGGGAATTGGCAGACAGGTAAATTATTTATATTAAAAAAAATATAAGTAATCCTCAAATTTGTCTCTAAGACCTTAGGTATATGAAATAATTCTATTGGAATCTATCATCTCACCCTATAGGTCTGGTATATCACAGCCGTCCCTGAGTGCCATAATATCTGTCGTTTTGAATGGTATACTTAATATGGTTAGTCAATACATCAGGTTCCCCTACACTGCGAGGAACAGGCCGAAATTAAAATGCAATTTGCAGCAATGTCTGGTTTCCCAAATGTAATCGGCGCAATTGACTGCACTCATGTTGCTATAATGGCACCATCTGAAAATGAATTTGCTTATGTTAATAGAAAGCATGTGCATTCTATTAATGTGCAAATCATATGTGACTCCAACATGACCCTCACAAACATTGTGGCACGCTGGCCTGGTTTAACACGATTCATTTATCTTGACACATATCAGTGTAGGGAACAGACTAAATGCAGGTGCAGTACGTGATGGCTGGCTTCTTGGTGAGTTTAACAATATTAAAAAGTAGAAACTGTAACAATTTTGTTTTTAATATAATTATAACCTGCAGGCGACAGTGGCTACCCACTGAGACGCTGGCTCCTCACCCCATTTTTAAACCCGCAGAGGAAACGAGAATTATAACGAGGTCCACTCTCGTGCCCGCACAGTTGTGGAGTGTGCCATCGGCATCCTGAAATGCAGATGGCGTGCTCTGGATGCCTCGGGTGGCAGACTTTTATACCATCCAGCAAAAGTGTGCAAGATTGTCAGGGCGTGTGTTGTTTTGCACAATATAGCACTGAGGCACGGTATTCCTCTCCCTCCTGATCTCCCTCTACCCCCCTGATCTCACTCTACCCCAGCATTACGACCCCGAGCCACAGCCCCCTGGCCGACAAGAGGGATATCAACGAGGTGCAAGAATCCGTGAGGATGTCATGCGGCGTTTGTAAAGAAAGACAAAACTCAAGGTTCATATTTTAACTGCATCTTTTAATGATTGTGCAATTTCTTGCATCACTTCTCTCATCTGCCATAGCTCATCTGCAACCCTATTGACAGCGTTTATTGTCTCTCGCTGTTACTCCAGGACTGCGTCAGTGAGTACCCGACCACTTTTGGACGTGCCAGACGCAGAAGGGGCACTGCTTTGAGCCGGACGCTGTGCATCTGCATCTGAGAACCCCTCACCCTGAACCTCTTGTTCACCCACAGCTTCAGACTCCGGAAGGACTGGAGGACAAACAATTGGCAACAATTATCCATTTATCACCCCACACACTCAAATGCGGCTTCATTGGCACCATTTATTTTCAAGCATGTTAATGGCATATTTTTATGAATGAAGACCAGTATCACTGATATAGCTACTTATGTCTCGATGAAAATTAATTTTTCCAAATTTGAAACATTTATTAGGCTTAAAAAAATAATATAACAACTTTTAACTTAAGTGAACTTAAAACAATCCTCACTCAAACCCATAATAAATGTCATATTTACCTGTACCTTACCTGTCTAACCGATGTGAATTATATAGAAATTGAATACGTTTATAAAACTACGGTGGGGACATGTTCGGGGACATGTTCGGTTCACTTATTTATGTCGTGGCCACGTGATATTAAGTCGTGGGAACATCATAATATCTCGTGGGAACGACATAATATCTCGTGGGAACGTCATATTAAGTCGTGGCCACGAGATCATTTTGTTGAGGTAACGACAAAATTATGTCTTGGCGTGGCCTGGAGATCATATGTTGAGGGAAAGATATATTTTTCTCGTGGCCACGACTTCATGAGAACGACATCTGACGGCCACGAGTTTTATTACATGTGGGAATAATCGAATCTTCACACCAGACGTACACTGGTACAATCCTCCTTTTACCCCGGTCATAATTGAAGTTTATCATAATTTGTTTTAGTTCATTGTCTTAAACAGGACTTTATTCGTGACCTGACATGGATTCGCACGACCTTTTGGATTTTCTTAAGCCATCGCAACATAGAGGAGGACTACATTGCCAAAATTGAACGAGACAAGGTAAAGATTTGTCATTTGATTGTTTCTAAACATGTAAATTTACCATCTAAGGGGTCAGTTTTATTTGTTATGTAGCCTATGTTGAGTTTGATAAATAGCTGCACTATATAGGCTAATCGTTATGTCCCATTGTGACTTTGTCAGATTTGATAGAAAGGCGAATTTCAAAACTCATTATTTTTATCATTATTTTTGTCTTACAATAATTGAAATTGTCAGTGAAATACGGGGATAAAAGTTTATAGTTCAGACATAACACTGATGTCTATGGTAGCGATTAAAATAGAGAAAATCACCATTTGAAAGTAACTTTTTCAAATAAAGATTGTAGTTTTCAATAACGACACAAGGTGGCGAAAAGTGCCTGTTAAATCTTTCATTCAAGAGATTTGTTCAAAAACGCTGTTTCATCCAGTAACGAAACAAGTGTAGTCCGTGAGCGGAGGCGGGAGAAACAAATTGCACCAATTCACCCGAAGATACATTTTGCCATAGCGCAATATTTTATATCCTGTCAAAACATACATTAATCATTGCCATTGCATTTGTATTTTTCAAAGATGTCCCCCTACCCCTGTTATCAAGGCATCAAAATGTGCAACAAACACTTAAAACACAACAAAAAACACATTTCATAAGCTGGAGTGTGTACTCTTGTGTACACACACACACACACACACACACACACACACACACACACACACACACGCACACGCGCGTTTTTGTGAAAATCTGGTACGTATGAAAAATACGTCACATATGGGGACATGCCTTTCCAAAGCTGCTAGAGCCAAGCTGAAAACAGTTTTAGGCAGCCAATGTCCTTGTTATGACAGTCATCTGGAGAGATTTTAATTTAAAGCATATTTTTGCACAACCTGATTTTTTACCTACATATGAGGACAAATATTAATTTCATCACCTTTCAGGACATATAAAACACACATACACTGATGTCTAAATCACACCTACATATTGGGACCATGGTGAACACTAAGCCCTGAGCTACACACACATACACTGATGTCTAAATCACACCTACATATTGGGACCATGGTGAAGTGTGAGTCCTAAACTAATCTCCTAATAAAACATGGTTACCTTGTTTGAGATGGGCATCGTCCAGGTCTACCATGGAGGGGGATTTAGGTGTACCCACATGTGCGTTCTGGGAGCCTATAATGAAGCATTTCAATAATCAATTATTCAAGTCTTTACCTGAATAATATTGTACTACTTTGCAAGGCTATGACAATTCTCTTAAAGGAGAACTCCGGTCAATTTTAACATTGAGCTCATTTTTTTTGTACATTTGGAGTGCTGTCAATACAGAGAACAACGACAAAAATCGGTGTTGCCTACACCGAGTTATTCTATTTTTAAAATTTGCACCCTGTTGACTTCAATAGGGCAAGTAGTAAACCTGCTTTTAGCCTCTTAACATCCTTGATGTGTCATTACAAGTGCACAGGTCATGTGAGTGATTCCTTCTGAGTGAACACGAGTGGATCTGACTGCAGTAGATGTAAAATATATATATAAAAATTATGTTATTTAAGCCAGCGCAAATACCTGTTTACATCCTGTTTTTCGGTTGAAGTCCAAAGTAGTCGATTGCCGAGTTCACGCGCATAGGTTTAGTTACCAATGATCACGCGCGTGAACTCGGCAATCGACTACTTTGGACTTCAACCGAAAAACAGGATGTAAACACAGGTATTTGCGCTGGCTTAAATAACATCATTTTTATACATATCTTTTACATCTACTGCACATATCTTTTACAACTACTACAGTCAGATCCACTCGTGTTCACTCAGAAGGAATCACTCACATTTTCTGTGCACTTGTAATGACACATCAAGGATGTTAAGAGCCTAAAAGCAGGTTTAAACATTGCCCCATTGAAGTCAACAGGGTGCAAATTTTAAAAATAGAATAACTCGGTGTAGGCAACACCGATTTTTGTCGTTGTTCTCTGTACTGACAGCACTCCAAATGTACAATAAAATGAGCTCAATGTTAAAATTGACCGGAGTTCTCCTTTAATATTGCACTCCAGTATCTTTACAACAAATGTGGTATTCTTATAACTTTAACTTAAAAGCAGATTAGCAGAGGCCAATACTTTAGTCAAGTAAGTTACTATATGTTTTCTTATACCCTTTTTCTTTGAAGATACTTGGAGTCCCTCGTCTTGCAGGTTTCCTGCTGATAGTGGAAAAAACGAGCAACAATCTAAAGCAGTGTCTCATGCAATCGCTGAAATGTACACTTCCTATCCAGCGTAATTTTCCAGAGTAATGAAGTAAAGGCAGAGCTGAAGGAATAATAATGTATAGAATTGGAAAAAAACGCATGTACCATTCACATGATCCTCATACTCATGAATTCTGCAGCTTGAAGTTTGCGGTTCTGCCTCATCACTGGAACTGTTGCTGGACACATCCATTTCATCTGATTAAGACAAAAGCATAAAGCTGCTGAATGCCAAAATCACACCATTTCTACTTCATTTTCTATCGATGTGGCCTATCACAAAAATCTGTGAAGCTAAACTTCTAGTACATTACTTCCGTATTAAATTACCTGCCAATGTTTGATATTTTAGCAAATATTGACAACACTCCCAATACTCTACAGAATTTACATTATTGTGAAATACAAATAATCATGATTACCAATTGTTAAAATGCATATTAGACAATTATATTTACCTTGTGGATCTATTGTTATACCATCTAATCCTTTACCCTGGAGTTTGGGCAGTTTCCCTTTTTCCATTGCAATGAGGAGTTTACTAATTTTTGCAAGCTGTAGAGTGCTTTCAGGGAGGCGGTAGAACTCCCGATGAACTCGGATCAACTGGCCAACATTCTTGGCCATGATATCAATCTCATTGTCTTTAAGGTTTAATACTGTGGACAATGTAGCTACTTGCTTACGCAGCTTTGTTGAGCAGAGGGCATCTGGATGCTTTGCTCCACTGGCTTGGGCGTACTGGCGAATACAGTCTGCACCATGATAATGAGACAGAGCACCTGGACGAGCAAACAAATGCTGGTTCTCAACAGGATCTTGACACTTTTCTCTCATGTTTACAAGGAGATCCATGGCCACTACCATATTAGGGCTCAGCAACACTGGTACCTTCCTCACCCTCTTACCACGTATTTCCACCCTTTGGAAGTACCCACAAAGCTTTTTCTCAAAGTCACTAAGTCCCACAGCGATATCTTTGTGCATTGGTGCCTGGTCTCTAGACGTGTAAGATTGAACATTCATCTTGGAAACCTCACCCTCTCTTCGTCTATTAAAAATAACAATCTGTGCTAGCATGACTTTACAAAGAGTGGCAAAGTTTTTGCCATTTGGTTTTTCTTGTAGGGCATCCACATACTCCTGCTGTTTTGAGTTCAAAAATGAGTGCAGTGTTTTGACATCCTCTGTAAATGGTAGTACTTGTGGCTTATTCCATTCAGCTTCACCCAGAGTAGTCAGTGCAGCTGCAGACACCACCTCATTCCATTTGCTTTCATACAAACGCCTGAAGTTTCGTGCAGACTCTGCAGCCGTGTCGCGTCCTGACATCAGTGCATTGCATTCCACGGAGTTGGCAATCTTCACCAAGCTGTGTCCAAGCTTCAGTGCCAGTGATGGAATCTTGAAGGAGTTTGTCTCCTCACTGAATCCTGCCACTGCTCTTACTGCTTTTATAACGTGAGGAAAGTTGCAGGGTTGGATGAAGTCCTCCATATTATGAATGGGTGTCAGTGATCTGGCGGTGATGAGCAACCTTGCTACTTCCCTCATTTTCTGCCTAATGTAGTCATTTCTTCCTGAATGCAACTTCAGCCTGTTGTACATCTGCTCCCCTAAAAGAAGAATGTATCGATCATTTCTGACAACATTTGAAACTTCATCATTCACCATCTCACAAGCAATGGTCCATAAACTTTTGCTAACATCCACTGGTGGAGGAAGGTTCAAGCTGTTGATTGACTGAACTCTCTTCTGCCCAATTGTGCGGCTTTCATATTTGGGGTTCTGGGCGCATGTTCGGATGTGTCTCCATAGTGTCTTTCTGTTGTATAACCTTGACAGTGGATACAGTGAGTGAAGTCATAGGTGGATTTTACTTCTTTGGGGCGTCTGCAAGCAACCATTTCCCCATTTCCGGTTTTTGAAACTGCAGCATTATGTGCAAAGTTTCCTCTACTTTTCAAAAGGCGTAATCTCACTCTTCTTTCCTTTGACCTTTTATCGAAGCTGAATGCCTTAGCTACCTCAAACTCATTGCGATGAACAAACTCCAAGTGCCATGCGATTTTAGAGTATGGCTTCTGAAAATAGGAGCAATATTGTTTCTTCTTGTATCTATTTTTTTGCACTTTAGTAGGCATCGGTGTCACAGATGTGGAACTGTGATAGGATAAGCTTGTACTCGTGTCTGTTGTACTCTTAATCTCTACAGAACCTCCCTTCACTGGCTCAGCATGACAGATATTTAGTTTTTTACTTTCACAGCGGTTGTCTGATGAGCTACCATCTGTATCAGGTACATAGTCTTTGTCACTGAAGTCAGAAAAGGAGGATTCAAAGTACAAGTCAAAACAGTGTAAAGGTCATGTAGGGATGATTGGCTGTGCTGTGTTGAGATCAATGATTGGTGTTGATATGGGCAACCAATGGTTGTCTCAGTTTGGTTAATGCTTTTGCCATCAGTCCATGTGACAAGGTTTTAGGTGCAAGAGATCTAACCTGAGAATGGTTCTCCATCGTGTTAGAAGCTGTGGATGAATGGTCACTGTTGCGGTCGGTGCACTGGTCATAATTTGAAGGCCTGGGTTCAGACAAATGACTCCCAATCTGATTAAATAAGAACATAAACTTTAGATCAGGGCAGAAACAACCAGTTACAAAGATAATCAACAGCAAATTGATCTGTAACTCTCTTTACAGTCATTGTTGTTACATGTGTGAAAGCATACAAAACATAGTCCATTTGATTCCACAAATGAAGCCTCATGAATCACTGAGGCTTTTCCCTGACTGTTCCGGGAAAAGATTCAAAGCTTCGAGTGTCGAAAACTGATAGAGAACAGCGCCATCTGCTGCTTATTTAAAATAAAGCAGCCAGAAGCCTGTGTTAGAAGCTCTGGCAGATGAAGCAACCACAACACACTCCATAGTTTCAATGTTATGTGTACAAATAAAAGCCTTACATGTTTGGGTTTGATTTGTTAATTAATAAATTAATTTTCCCATTAAAGTGTGACAATAAAATATAATATAAGCTTATATGATTCAACAAGATTTAATGTAGGCGTACTCTCTCTCTCTCTCTACACACACACACACACACACAAAATGAATAAGAACATTGTCTGATAGGATCATCTGTTATTAAATGTGCTTATGACACTTGTAACTGATAGTGCTTATGTAACTGTAGAAATGACAGAAAGGTGATCAAATTTTTTATTATTTTTATTATTTGTATTATTTTTGGCTATTGCCATTGCTCTAAATACAAACCCTTCACCAAACACCCTATCCCTTCTCCCCTAATCCCACCCTAAACCCAAATACCAACACCAAATTACCTAAAATCACCAAAAAGTGCAAAGATTTTACAAAAACAAAAAGACACAAAAACAACAAAAAATAATTAAGTAGTGGAAAATAAAATTTTGCTTATTTAAATGTAATATATTGATTAACTTTCAAAGTACAGCACTCTCCTCACAAACCCATCAACCAGACTGAGGCAACAATGACTCGTTAAATAAGATCTGGAGTTCGAGCCTTCTGACAACCAAAGCGAAACGCGCACGTGATTGGAAAGAAAGTGCACTGGAAAGTGCACTGGTCACACCACGATACAGGGCTTCACTAGAAATTGTGTCGCTTGTGTGATACGCGCATCGAAGCTTCAGTGTCATATGTAACATCACTTTCACACCGCTTGCAAACATCTTTTTTCATGCAACAGCAAAAATGAACAAATATTTAAATAAACCAGAAAGCAGTGAATCTGACAACTGCATTTATGCTTACATTCATGCAGTTTCCAGAGTGCAACTGTCTAGAACAAACTCAAAGTTTTTTAATGCAACTTTGCAAACAGGTCGCAGTGAATATCACCAAGCTGTCATCTTTGCATCCGAAAAACATCAAACTTGGGACAACTTTAGTATTAAATCGGACAGCAGTTCAACTGTCAAACACAATCACATGGGTTAATGAGCTGATGAGTTGAATCAGGTGTGTTTGATTAGGGAGACAACGAAAACATGCAGTGTTAGTGGTCCTCCAGGTCAGGACAGGTTTGAGAACCACTGCTGTAGAAGAAGCAAAATCTCTGGGATCACAACAGTTGGTAAGCTGTTTTTTCAACCCTCTCACTGTGTAAATACAGGGTTGTTTACTTGTTTTAGTAATGTCCTAGAGCAGCGGTCCCCAACCTTTTTTTGCGCCACGGACCGGTTTAATATCAGACAATATTTTCACGGACCGGCCTTTAAGGTGTAGCGGATAAATACAAAAAAATAAAATGATACGACCGACATAAACACTCGGGTATTTTTTAAATATAATAATAATAAACGTGAATCCAATGTGTAGGCTTACTTGCAATTTTATTAGCAGTGTACTCGTAACATCACACCTATTGAGAAACTGAGAAAGCCTGAACACAAACAAAATACCCTCCAAAGGAAAAAAAGAAATGTTTTCGGTGCTGATGCGATGTAAGGGTGGCACTGCCAATAAAGCACCTAAAAGCTGTCACAAAGAACCGGCAAAATTAATGATTATGAATATGTAAAATGTAGCAGGAGACATTTTAATTGTTTAATAATAAACAGGTGTTTTCTGTGCAAAGACGAAGTTGACTCGATCTTCGCAGTAGGCCTAGTGAACGCGCCAGAGAGAAATGCACATTTCATACGAATTAGCCTACATAAACAGAGAACAGTCAGTTTTCTTTCGTTTTGAATTGTTCTGTTTAAAAGTAGACATTTCATGCTTTCTATATCTCAGGTCTGTGAGGCAAGTAGGCTACCTTATTACTGAGTTGAGATCAGCTCCAGTTCACGCCAGTGATGGGAAGTTCGGATCATTTTACTGACTCTCTCGTTCATCAAAATGAACGAATCTTTATTTGAGTCATTTCGTTCATTTAAGTGGCTTTAAATGTTATATTTTAACAGCCAAATTCCCCGAAAACATCCACCTACGCAATCTCGATCATATTTTGAATGAAGAAATCATTATAATGCAGCCAAAGATAATTTACAGGGAACATAAATATTTAATTTACCTTCCGAGTCTTTGGTTCATTTGTCGTGTGACGCACGCAATGAACGGATCGTTCACGAACGACACATCACTAGTTCACGCGCCTGCGCCTCCGTGTCGTGATTAAATATTTTCTACTATATTTGCTTCTTACTTATTAAATCCATTAAAATTAAGCTACAATTAATATAAAATAAAATTAAATTTAAAGACAGGCTTTTTGCTTTCTGTTTGAGGTCTCTGTGAAGGTTTTAAAGCAGTCTTTTAGTGCTGCTTTCAGAGCGCTCCCGTCCGTAACATTATTATTATTATTATTATTTTTTTTTTGTGTGTGTGAAATAGGCTACATTTCTAAATAAATGCGACTTATAGTCCAGTGCGACTTAGGCTATATATGTTTTTTCTTCTTCATGACGCATTTTTCGACTGATGCGACTAATTATACTCAGGAGCGATTTATAGTCCGGAAAATACGTTAAGTTATATATTCTTTCTGTGCGGCCCGGTAACAAATGTCCCACGGACCGGTACCGGTCCGCGGCCCGGGGGTTGGGTACCTCTGCTCTAGAAAGTAGTACAATCACGTATTAACCTTCTGTAGATTGTGCAAAATTGTTTTATGAGGAGAAAAAAGTTTTAAAGTTGCCTGACATTCTAAAAAAATGCTCAAATGTGTGATTTTTCAGATGCACAGGCAAAGATTACTTTGCTCCCCAGTTATCTTTGCTAGACGCTATATACAAACATGATTAATGCATTTAAAATTGGTTAATGTGTGGAAAGGCTTCTTCTTCTTCTTATTATTATTATTATTATTACAGCAGCAGTTGTATACATTTCCCTTGTAATCAATAAATCACCTAGAATTATTACAAAAAGGAGCTTTAAATTGTTTGATACTCAAGGGTTTCTGCATGAGTTATTTGCATCTGACTGGGATAGATTGTTTTTAATACCTGATGTGACTATTGCATGGCAGTATTTTCACATTTTATTTTTGAAGATTGTGAATAGGCATGCACCTGTAAGGATATTCAGAGTAAAAGGCCGTGATAATCCATTGTTCTCAAATGAATTATCTGAACTTCTTCATGAAAGAAACTTGGCTTTGGCCACAGCAAGGAAATCGGATAGAGAAAGAGATTGTTTAGCATTTAGAAAGTTGAGAAACAAATGTACAGCTCTTATACGTAGATCAAAGTCTGAATACTATCTAAATGAAACCTCACAAAATCTAAATAATCCTATAAAATTTTGGAAAACCATCAAATCACTTTCTCCCTCCACGTTATCTAATGATTTTCCTGATCAAATTTTAGTAAAAGATAGTCTTATTACTAACAGGACGGATATGGTAAAAAGCTTTAATAAGCATTTAATTTCTTCAGGTTCTATTTTTAATGAAATTTCAGTGAGTGATATACCAAATCCATCTCCTCTTCTGAGAGAAGATAGCCCTACTTTTAGCTTTTCTCCAATCTTAAGAAGTGAAGTTTTAAAGGCCTTTAAAAACCTGGACATTAAGAAGTCTGCAGGGCCTGATGAAGTTGAGCCATATTTTTTGAAAGTAGCTGCTGAGATCATTGCGGGCCAACTAGCTTATATTTTCAATTTATCATTAGAACAGAATGTTGTCCCTGATGTCTGGAAATCTGCTCTGGTTGTACCCCTCTTGAAAGGTGGTGATCCAACCAACTTAAATAATTATAGACCAATTTCTAAGTTATCAGTTATAGCCAAAATGTTAGAATCTATTGTCAGTGAACAGCTAAAGGAATTTTTGGTTAGTAATAGCATTTTGTCTAGGTTTCAGTCCGGTTTCAGACAGAGTCATAGTACGGTAACTGCCACTATGAAAGTTCTAAACGATATTACCTGCGCCCTAGATAATGGAAGATCATGTGTTGCAGTGTTTATTGATTTAACTAAAGCTTTTTATAATGTCAATCATGGTATTCTTCTATCACGTTTACACAGTATCGGTCTTTCTGAAACCGCATTAGGTTGGATTAGGAACTACTTAAAGAATAGGTGCCAAAGGGTGCAAATTAAGGGGTCTCTTTCTGATAGGCTCAGTATTGAATCTGGTGTGCCACAGGGGTCCATTTTGGGTCCCCTGTTATTTACACTATATATTAACAATCTTGGTGATAACCTATCAAATGCAAGTATTCCTTTATATGCAGACGACACCATCATTTATTGTTTTGCATCCTCCATTGATAGTTGCATTTCAAAGTTGCAGGAAGCATTTGTAATAGTTCAGCGCAACCTCCTTTCTTTAAAACTAGTTCTGAATGATAAGAAAACAAAATGCATGGTCTTTTCTAGGAAACATAAGCGTGAATCTTCTCCACCACCTCTTTACACTCTGCAGGGTAAATCTATAGAACTGGTCTCCTCCTACAGATATCTAGGCTTTGTGTTGGAGGAGGACTTATCATTCAAGTTACATGTTAAACTATTGCTATCTAAGTTAAGGCTACAGCTGGGTTTTATTTTCGGAATAGTGTCTGTTTTTCACAGTCAGCCAAGAGAAAGTTGGTGGAAGCTACCTTCTTACCTGTCTTAGTGGTATTTCTGTAAAAAACATCTCCATAATCTAAGGTTCTTTTACAATCATTAGACTCTGTTTATCACTCTGCTCTAAGATTTATAACTCGTACAAATTATTATACTCATCACTGTGCACTGTATGAAATGGTTGGTTGGCCTTCACTTCACTTAAGTACTAATTGTTGGTGATTTCAATATACATGTAGATAACGAAAAAGATGCATTGGGATTGGCATTTAATTGGCATTCGCCCTTGTGAGCGAGCTGTCATCATAGTCCTCCGTGATACGCTGGAGCGCTGTCTATGAGCAGAGTGGCGTCTAATTGATTTGACCCCGTAAGAACTTCGTTCATCTTTGGAACACAAATTAAGATATTTTTGATGAAATCTGACAGCTGGGTCACTCCTCCATAGGCTTCTAAGGGACTGAAACTTGCTGGCCCAGAAAAGTTATTAAAGTCCCACTCCGATCATATTTTGAGCTATTTTTAAACATTCTCAGTGGTCTTTAAATGATGATTATGCCATTTTTAGCCAAAATCACAAAACCTGTGCCGTTTTCTGGGACTTTGCTTCAGCAGAGCGGCAGTAGCTCATTAGCAATTCGCCTCTGCGTTGTGGGCGGAGCCGTTGGCACGGAGACGACCCTCCCCCTCCTCGTTGCTGAGAGCTCTCTCTCCCTCCCGCTAGCTGTCACCTAGCTATTATTATTATCCGAAATTAATCAAAGTTATCACCGATCACCAATCATATTTTCACTCTGAGACGTCGCGGTAAAAAACAGCTCGACTTCGCTTCGATATTTCATCCCTCCCACAGTGATCAATCAGGACATATTTAGTATCAGTGGATTGATCGGAATTTCGAGAATTATTATGACGCTACTGTCACCGCTCTATCTGAAAAACTGACTGACTCTCTCACGAGTGATGAAACGACTGCGACAGGCTAAACTCGTCGCCACCCTGCGTGTGCTAGTCTAACGTTACTTGAACGAGCGCGGAATTTAGATGACGATTGATAGACGGTGAACAGTGACTTATTTGTTACAGCATGTGTTCCAATTTCAGCGCCACTATCGGAGCTCGGTTCACAATGCCATGCAACGGCTTTTGTGTGTGTGTATCTGTAACATTCACATATTCAAAACACAACTTAAAAAAAGCCCCTGTACAACGCATTACATTACATTACATTATAATCTACATCGCTTTAACACAGATGAAGCTAAGTTAACAGAGAATTGCCACATAATGCAGCACTGACTTTTTTGCCAGGTAGATAACGTTAGCTGATGTAACGAGCAAACAGGCGGGATCGTTGAATTGGCTCCTGACAGAAAAGCGCCACTTTGGCCGCACTGTGCTAGCAAACAGGCGGGATCGTTGAACTAGCTCCCGACAGAAAAAAAAAAAAAAACTTACCGGTAAAGACACAGGCTGTCCAGTTGATGATGTCTCGATGGAAGGCACTGCATCAGGCTTCAAAAATAATTTAGTGACGAAGCCCATTTTTTTCTCCTGCCAGTTGGTGAAACATTCTTCAGTGAAGTGCAGACCGCAAACCGATGTGTTATTTTTAACATTACCGTGACCACCAAGGAACGTAATCCATCTATCTCTTACAGCAACATGTTTGGGTAAAGCATGAAAGCTAATACCACTAAGTTATCTCTCCTCTTAGCATTGCAACCCGCTACCGCACATACGTGTTGATCCGCCATCGTCTTCTCTACTCCTCAGAACCTGAGCGGGCGCGGGCGTGGTATGAGCTTGTGGCCCCGCCCAGTGGAGTTACTACGTCCCAACTCCAGTCTATTTTAAACGGCATTTTTGCGTCTGCTACTGATTCAGACATTTGAATGCAGAAATACTCAGAAATACAACTTTGAGCTTATTTTTCTCAAGATGTGTCCTCTAACATGAGAAAAATGCTACAAGAACATGTTAACACCTAGAAAAACATGATTTTCATCGGAGTGGGTCTTTAAAGACATCGTTAATATAGTCCAAGTGACTACAGTGGCTCATTCTTAAAGGGTTACTTCAGGATTTAGCATTAAGCTTTGTATTAGTAGAAAACCTGTAGTATTTTCGAATTACCATGCTTTCCACCCTCATATCCCCCTGAGACAAGAGATTTATGTATTTTTTTGTCTGGAAAAAAATCCTCCGATGACGCAAAAATCGTCATTTTGCGTCATCGGAGGATTTTCTGGCCAGAGGCTAAAGACTACAGGCAGTAGATGGAGCTGTTCCGCATGTTTTCAGCCCGCCCATAGGAGGAGGGATCTCACTCACAGAATGTACACAGTGTCAGCCGTCTTTCTTTGGAAGCTAAGCTAGCAGGCTCTTGTTCTGTGGAGAAAGCTGAATAGTAGGAGAAAGCTGAGTAAGTAGGGGTTACCATCTTCCTTTTCCCGGACTTGTCCGGCGGGCGAGATCGTTCAAAATGTCCGGGATTCAGCTTTTGCTTTCTGCGGTCGCCATTCATTGTTTACATGCACACCTTTCAATCTAACTGAATTCATTCCGATTGGTGAATTTGAATGTAGTATTTACATGAACGCTAAACAAGTGATCGGTTGATGTGCGTTTTACCATTGCTAAGAAAAATTCCCGCTCCTCCGTGAGAGATGTGAGAACCGGCGCGTCTCAGTGATCACGCCACCGGCCTCGCGCTGTTCTCCCGCGGCCGTCAGCCTCGTCCTGCTCGCCACAGTAAACATAATGAATGGCGACTGTAGAACGCAAAAGCTAAATCCCGGACATTTTGGACGATCTCTAAATCCCTCGCAAACTCATCACGTAGGCTAGCTTTGTTGTTTTCAAATGCGCACTCTTACCGGTAGGCGTGGCCTACTAAGGCAGCGAAGCAAGTGCATTCTGGGAGTTGTTGTCTTTCATCCACATAAGCCAAAAATACTTTTTCTGGCTTTTCTCAGTCTAGAAAGCTCCAAATTAAAAAATTTCTTCACATTTCTTCTACTTAAATGACCTATTTTAAATACACATTCATCTTCCCAGAGGTGAAGTATCCCTTTAAGTATATCAAGCGACGAGAATACTTTTTGTGGGCAAAAAAAAACAAAAAAAAACGACTTTATTCCACTATTCATTTCCTTCTCTCTGGGCCTCGAGTTGGTTCACATAGTGTTTTTTGCGCAGCGCGTCGGTGTTGTACGTCACACACATGACCAGCGTTGGCCAATAGTGAGCCTACGTGGTGACGTGTAGCAAAAACACTACGTGAACCAACTCGGTAGATGTGTATAGACACTGTTTATAATATCTTCTGTAAATATAAGCTCTATCTGCATATGTGTATAAACCTGACATGTGAATGAAGTTGAGGTTTAGGTTAATCAGTGGCTTGGGTTGAATTGTATCACATCACAGCTGGGTGAAAACACTGGAGCTTGGAGCGATGATCATGACATCACTGTGAATTTTTCACTACGTCCTGCAGCGATCACTAAGTAATTTCACAATGAACTTGTCAACAAAACACATTATCGTATGCTAGAAAAGTAACGACCACGAACTGCACTGAGAAACAAGAGAGAACTTTAACAGACTGTACATTTCAGGTGAACAAGCCTGCAAGAGTGCCTTGAACAGCAACTGCAGACTGTGCTGCGTACCAGCCAATGTACCCAGGGTAAAGGTGACTGCTATTAATCTTCTGTTACCAAGCATAATTCCAACTAAATTAATGTTTTCCCCACCTGCAGTTTATGATGTTCTATTGGATGTTTATAAAATGCATTTCAAAACTACATGGTATAATTCAGTTAAGTTAATGTTTTTTTTTTGTTTTTATTGTTCTTTTGTCATTTTCTACATCATCTGATACAGTAAAAAAGTACATTGGTTTAGAGGAAAACTGTTTTCAAAATTGTAATGCTGTCAAGTGATCTTTTGAATAGAATAATCTAATTTTACAATGAATGAAATGATGAGCTAAATCAGAAGTCTTCAATCCTGCTTCTGGAGGGCCACTATCCTGCAGAGTTTAGTTCCAACCTGCTTCAGCACATCTCCCTTTGTATTTTCAAGCGATCCTGAAGAGATTGATGAACTGATTCAGGTGTGTTTGATTAGGGTTGGAACTAAACTCTGTAGGACAGTGGCCCTCCAGGAGCAGGATTGAAGACCTCTGAGCCCAATGATCTCCGCTGGCGTGGTCATCTGTGGTTACTGCACAATCTTATAGCACAATGCCATCTTTTTGATCTCAATGCTACTGTTTTTCCTTAATAATGCTAATATTTGACTGTCTAGACTAGAGTGTTTCGGAAGACACTGACTGATGCTTTGCAACATTTAAAATCTATACTTAAACTTACAAATGTTCTGTAGAAAGTCCCATGATGAAGTACTGAAACCTGGCAAAATCTGCTCATATACACTTTCTATACTTGTACAACAAATTATTAAAACAGGTTAATTTTTTTTAAATGGTGTTATATATTTGGAAGACTTAAGTGACATTAGGTCTCATCTTGCGCTAAGCAGAGGTGTAGGCAGGTCATTGTTTTTTTCATGGTAAATGGTGCTCTAATGTATCAGTCTTTATAACTTTCCTCAAAGTAAACAACCGTAAAGCTAATATCGAGAGGCGCAGCAGTGTTTTGTTTGCTAGGTTAATCCACAGGACCAAACGAGAATTTTTTTCATTTTCACGGTGACAGTGCATCATCCCTGTCAAATTGAAAAATAAAATGCAATTGGTGATTTCACATTTCATTTCCACTACAGTCTCGAGGCAAGACTGCCAATATTAAAATGAAAAGCCAAACGTGAAAAAGAAACTACAAATACAGTTTTTACAATGCTCTTTATTAACGCTCACGCAATAATAGTGACACAATTCAAATTCAAATGTAAATTTAAGTTTTCATTTTAATTCCTCTTTTATTTCAGTTTTCATTTTCAAAGACAACCTGCATGCAAATTTTATGTTAATGAGTGGGTGTGGCTTATTCAAGTAACGGCGCTAGAGTCACGCCTTCTGTAAAGCGAAGTGTGCACGAGTTCAATGTGTGAAGCGAAATTATTTAAATGTAATTATATTGTAATCGAGACGACGAGATATGGCGAAATCTGTTAGTGAGATTTTGCGGCAAGTTGCCGCAGCATTAGAACGTGGAAACAACCAGCCTGACCATAATGATGTTAGACTAGACCATAATCGATGAGGTTCATTCATGTATTAGGCTGTTTTGGAAATTCAACTATTTGGGTGTACAAAAGTCTTATATCTAATATTTATTTATGAAATATTTATTAAACTGCATTAACCAATGCAAAATCTCACAATGCGAAAGCCACATGATGATAGACACCAGTGGCCGCGTCTACTGATCTGCTCGGTCTGCGTGGCAGCCTGCAGTTTCAAAAATTGAAGATTCACCGTGTAGAGGTAAGGAATACGGCTCTCATTTACTATTAAAAACGGTCGATATTTACCAGATGCTACGTTCTTTCACAGAAGTCTTCGCGATGTACGTTTGCTATCTGGGCATACATTTTGAGACCCTTGAAAACGGAGACTGACCCCGTCAGCCAAGTCCGAAGCAAGACACACGCAAGTGCAACGCGTTATGGCAACGAAGTCTCAGACTGACAGATACATAAAAATAAAGGTGAATTTAGGCTACTATAGTTTTGCACACGTTGTCATGTTTTTTTTTATAATCAAATTGATTTTATTTTATTGACCACAATATTATCACTAATATTTGTTTAAAAGGGGCACTATTGATTAATTTTGGCAAAAATAAATAAATTCACAGCTAACCGTGGATTATCCCTTACATATAAGTTTATAAAGATATATATATATGTCAAACCAATAGCAGTTATCTTTGCAAGTTTCTGCACTGACAAAAACATTCGAAAAATAACCTTGGTCGCTCACTTGTGACGTCACAGAAAGGTGACGTCACAGAAGGTTTTGGTTCAGTTTTCTAGCAGCACAAGCTATCTGAACAGTGGCCGTTTCTCAATATGCGTTCTTGTCTGTACTTGTGTTCTTGTGGACTTGTGAAACGTCATCAGTCGCTGCCCAAGTACTGTTCCAATTCAAAGTTCACATCTAGCCAAGTCCAGTTCAAATCCTCGGATGTGTTCTTGATCCGCCCCTTTTACCGAGGATGCATCAAGAGGTGACTTGTGCGGACTTGAGACAGCCAGGTATCCCAGAATGCATATCGCACCAACCAGGAAGCGTCAATAGCAGAGGAGAAAACCTGCGTAATATCAAAATACTACTGTTATTGTGTCACAAAATGTAATTTTAAGAGTGTTTCAGGCGAGAATGTAGTTGTTTAAAGATCAAAACAGTGGTTTATTTATAAAGATAGCGCCTATTTGAAAAATGCATCTGACGTTTTCGGAGTTGTGAGATCCAGGCGAACACCGAGCGTTCAACGCTCATTAACCCGACTGGAACAGCTTTTCATCGGCTAGTCCTTCTGATGTTTGCCGCTGGCTCTGATGTCTCTAGTCTATTGGTTGAACGTGAAATATAATTCGTCTTGTGAATGGGTCGATCTTTGGTCTCAATCTATAGTTTGTTCCATGTCAAATCGTTTTGTCAAAGTGAAGTTTCCCCATTTAATATATTTAGGCTATTTAACTTTAACTTTGTAGCCTATTAGAGAGCTGACTTATGTTTGACTGAATTGTTTGCTTTATTTCTCATTGTATAGCTTCTTTTTAGGCTACTTATACTTTTATACTGGATATTATTGATCATTAAAACTGTCATTTAACAAAAAGAGACAGGGTTGTGTAATTTTATTTTATAAATTTTTAAATATCGGCTATAGAATATTTTTTATATTTATTTTTGTACATTCTCTTCACTGTACATGTATAATAAAATAAAATTACACAACCCTGTCTCTTTGTTAAATGTCCGTTTCAATGATCAGTATGTTTCATATTTTTAAAATGAAAACAAAAATAAGCAGGGTTGTGTTTTATATTTCGTGTTGTTATATGCAGCGAAGATAATCAATGCGTTTGCCTAAACCACATTTATGTGGCCATTAATATGTTAAAGATTTTTTTAAATGAAAAGAGGCAGAGTGGTGTTTTATAACATATTTCGTTTAATTGTTGACGAAAAGAGGCAGAGTTGTATTTTATACCATATTTCGTTTTATTGTTGCCTAAAATATACATAAAGAGAGATGACCGGAGTAGCCAGAGCGAGCTGAGTGAATCAGAGCGATCAAGAACGCACTGTTCCATTTGCAGAATAACCGGACTTACGTCCTCTCGTCCTCGGGAGTTCGTTCTCCTGAGTCGAACTTAGCAAGTCCGAACTACCAAGGACGCAAGTCCAAAGTTTGCGTACTTGGTATTGAGAAACGGCTAGTATTTCAAACAGAGCTGCCAACTCTCACGCATTTAGCCACCGTGAGACTCACGCAATTGACACTTTTCACACGCTCTCACGCCACACATCCATTTTCTCATGCACAGAAAAATCGCGGAGCAAAGAGGACATGGAGACCAGAGTAGACAGAGCAGGTTAGTTATGATATAAAAAAAATCTCAGCTCTCAGATTCTGTCAATTTTATTACGAAATTCAAACAATAAATACCGTTTTGGCGTTTGTAAATGTGATATGACAGTGAACCGATCATCTCTAACTAATAGTAAATAAACACAAATGAACAATGTTGAAAGAAACAGTACAACTTACCGAAATGTATATTCATCATACATAATATCGATCAATCAGTGTTTTTCTACTGCGGAAAGGGTCAATAAAACAGCTGGAGAACAATAACATAACGTTTACCTCAGGAAAGCCATTTAATGACCATAGCATAGGCTATAGCACGCAAGTTAGTTGGATAGAAAAAAAATAGCTATAGAGAGTATTTTGCTAAATATGTGTACTATAGTATATTTATTATATGTTTACTTATATCATTAAATAAAGTTGTTGTTATAATAAAAAAAAAAAAAAAAAATAGGGCTGTCTATCTGTTTTTTTTTTTTCCTTGAGAAAAATTAACGCTTATGTAACCCAGGTTATCAACAGCATTAACACGTGATTAAATGAAGTGAACATTTATTATGTTAAGTATTTAGTATTTATTATATGAAATATTTTCACTTATACGTTTTCACTTATAGTGGTACACTTATTTTCATGAGTATCAAAATAGCCGAATAAAATAATTTTTGTTTGGAAGACTGACCAATGAGGATTGAGAATGTTGAAAAGTGCATTTTTTTCAGTTTCCGGATTTAGCACGTGGTTGGAGATTGCGCTCACTCTGATCAGCAGCGCAGACGAGAGCAGACGTGATTTGGACCTCTCCAGAGAGAATTGAGTATTTGTTTGATATAATTCGAAAAAAAAAAAAATATTAAGATTGAAGTTATATGTATCCGGAGACGATGTAGCAAGAGGAGAAGTGAAGTTTGATGTGAAAGACTAAGAAGAAGGGACTGTCGTGTTGATTTATAATGTGTGACGCAGTTGCGGAGAAGCAGCTTTGCGCGTTCAAATATCAAAGAGTTGTTTGAGAAAACTCAATAACGATCAAAAAGATCTATAATTAGAATTTATTTTTACAAGGGAGTTGAGCAAAGGAATGAGTTGTAAAAGAGTTCTTAAGACCTAAAAGGATTATATGTTCAAGTTAATCGGGTCTTAGTGAGTTACCCTACACTTTATTTCATGTAATAAAATGTGAAATGTTGTTGAAATGCTCATACAAGTGATGAAGTATTGATAAACTAAAAAAAAACTGTTTAAGTTATTTTATTAGTGATGTATTTTTCTTTACGACCACAATTGGTGAACGAATGCTTGCACGTTGCATGTAATTTGAGTTTTTTTTGTTGTTGTTTTTCAACGATGGTAAATGTGCCACACGGACCTAACAGCAAGTCGTGATTTTGTGAAACTGAGTATCGTTGCCGATTTGGATGGTAGGAAATTGAACTAACAGCACTTAGTCTTTTCACTGTTCATTCGCAAGGATTTCAGTCAAGGAGAGACTGAGTAACCCGTTTAACGTTTTCAGCCATATTCACAAGGTCGTGAATTTAACTTGAGAGACTGTGAGACCAAACTTGTTTTGAAAACAGGTTAAATCCCTGTGAAGAGAATTTAATGTGAATTTTTGAATTTTTTTCTCTTTTTGTATTAACTGTGTTGATTGATCGAATGTGATTGCTTTTAGGCTATTTATTTTATTTTACTTTTTTAGATTTTGTTTTGAAGCAAGGTATCAAACGAGGAATTTAACTCTAATTGATTATATTCTAACTTGAGATTTTCAGCCATAAGGTGAATTCAGCATTATTGGTGGTAACTAAATTTGAATTTATTTATTTTTTTTCTTAATAGAAACAATCAAATTCGAGTGAAACCTAAAAGGGAATTAATGTATTAATTTACATAAACAGTGTTTAAAAGACGTGATTATACTTAACTTTTGAGTCATTTAGGGTATAGGGTAAAAAGAGGTGTTTAAAGAATTTTTATTTTTTGTTTGAAGAAGTGCAAATTGTATGTGTGTGTATATATATATATATATATATATATATATATACATATACATATATACACATACATACATACATACATACATACATATACATACATATATTCTTTCCTGTATTTTTTTTCTCTCTCTCTTATACATTCCAGTTATTGAGTATTTTTTCCCCCATCACAAACATAATACAATCAGTTAAATATTCTACCTTGTGTGAGTGACTCATTGTTGTGACATCCTTATTCTCTGCAGGCGAATTTAGTCTTCTGATCTGACTGGTCCATACTCAGACATTGTGTCTGTACCAAATTGAGTGAAGGGTTACACCTATCTTGTGTACCTAATATTTATCCAAATGAGTCAATATTAAATTAAATCACAAGAATTGAATTGAAATCATGAAATTTGTTTCAGGCAATAATAAAAAAAAAAAGAGTAGCTTACCAGAAATTGTACCATATAACCATTGTAACATGTTTTGATGTAACGTTAACTAAAACGTTTTGACAATCACAATACACTTTTTGTTATGCTAGATTTTATTTTTTTTTTTACATCCCCCCCAATGGTCTATTATGATAGTGTGATCATTGTTTTAACATGTAGGAGGCACTGCGAGCTGATATCGCATTAGCCTCTTGTGCTTTCACTGCTTGATGTGTGCAATTATAGGTAGGCTATGTTTCCCAAATGAGTTTTTGTCTCATATTTATATCATATGTTGTTCATAGGCCTACAATATCACACCAGCAAGACTTCCGTTTTCCCGTGCACAATTGCAAATATGATTATTTTATATAACAGTTAAATGAACAATAAATACCATTGTGAGTTCAGGTTTATAAACAATATTGTCAATATTGTTTGTTTTCCCTTTATTTTGCTGACGAGAATTTCAAAATGAAGCCATAGCAGAATCTCAATGCAACAGACAGCGATGATTTTTATCTGCGTTTTGAACGAATCAATTTAATGATTCAATGAACAATCACTTGCTGCTTTCCCGAATGAATCAGCCGTTTGAGCAAATCGGTTGAATGAATGACTCCCTCAACTCACTTATTAATACAGTGACTTGCCGCCACCTACTGGCAGTTTTAGTTTAACATTTAGAGTACCTTTTAATTAGAACATTAAAATTAGAAATCAGTTCATATTTAACAATCTCATAGCTTTTTTATGCAATTGTAAATGTAGTGTAAATATATTAATGCCAGATCTGATGACAACTTCTGTGTCACCTCTGCACTGCAAAGATGGATTTTGATTTAATGATTTAATTTGGCTGGTAACAGTGGTATTGTGTATTATTCCAATAGAATTTAATTTGAATGTTAGAATTTGACATAAAAGGTGATGCATGCATCTACAAATGCCCATATAGGTGAAATGCCCCTGGAAATCAATTTAAGATGGCAAATATTAACCCTTAAAGGGATAGTTTGGCCAAATATGATATTAAACCCATGATTTACTCACCCTCAAGCATTTTCGAGATGCATATGTCAATCATTTTTCAGACGAACACATTTTCAGTTATTTTAGAAAATGTCTTAGATCTTTCAGTGGTTATAATGTCAAGTTATGGGGTCCACCTCCTTCAAGTCCCAAAAATGTTCATGCATCCTTCACAAAATTCATTTTAATAGAATAATAATACAAAAACTACAAAAAAGAATTAACACAATGATATAATTTTATTATTTTTACTTATAAATTTAAGCACAATAAATAGAGCACATAATACATGAAAGCTGTATTCCTTTCAGGGTTATCTGGTTTTGGTTTATTTTTAGGCCCTGTCCCAAATGGCGCACTTCATGCGGACTTTCGGTCTCGTGGACTTGAATTGCGCGTGCTCGCTGAGTCTACGAGTCCGTAGACTGTCCCATTCAGCATTTTACCGCTCTGAAGTGTGCTCAGCAGCGCCCCCTTTGTACCCTTGAAGCGGTCTTCCGCGAAGCCCGCATAGAAGCAGGCTCCACGCACTTTAACTACCCAGGTATCCTTGCGAAAGGCCAATCACACAACGGATGGGAGGAGATTTCACTCACGGATAATTGTTGACATGGCTGAGAAGAAAATATTACAGTTTTTATGACCTAAATGTACATTTTACCAGTTGTTCCCTACAGTTTATACAAACATTATGGTCATCGACCAGTGGTTGATGTCTCAAACATAATAATAGTGCGTTGAATAATACGATCACATTATGATTCATTAAATAAATAGAACCGAATATCAGGGCTTTACTGAGTCATATGTAAACATAGTATGAATATTGAAACCTGTAAATTCATCTGAAACTCATGCACATTTTCATTGTTTTAAAATTGCAATCTTAGTTCAAATGTAACATTATGTATTATGTACAACTGTATACATCATTTAAATAAGCATGATATATCTATTGTCTAATGCCCAGGTGATATGCACAATATCAAAATATAGAACTGTAAAATTAGGCTGTGTAGTGGACGTGGAGATGAGACGCTGGAGCGCAAAAAATGTGCAAAAAATGACATTCTCCTGTCCAACAACAACCAGACCTGTAATATTTCTGTCAGTAAGGTTATTTTTCACTCTGATGTCTCTGAAAATAAAAAGCTAGATGATATATTAAACTTTTTCTGTACGATGGGTAAATATCATATTCACAAAGCAATATACCTTAAATTCAAACCTAGTTGCAAATTTTTTGCTTATGATTTACAGTTATTCTTCACTTCAAAAAATCCCCTCCAATAAAAGAGCTTCGAAAATATCCTGTATTATAGAACAAGTTTTATATAAATTGTAAAAATATTTTATTTACTGTTATTATTTACTTTCATTTTCTCTGTATCCCCACATGTTCATGTTCATTGTTTTGTATTATTTCCATTGTAATGATATATATTGTAATGCAAAAAAAAAAAAAAAACCAGGCCGTATTTCCGGCGTGACGATCGAGTCTGTCCCAAAAATACCTCTCAATGCGCCCTCGTGGACTCGCGCCAAGGGCCCTATAGGTCTGCACTACATGACGTCACCAAAGTGTGGACTCTGAGGAAGTCCACAAGTCCGGAGTGTGCCATTTGGGACAGGGCCTTGGTTTTCTCCACATGGACTCTGCTTGTGTTTTCACCTTGGTTAGCTTGTCTTCATGGTTGTTAATTTGATTCATTACTCAGTTCAGGTGTGTGTTGTGTTCAGGTGTTCATGTCTCATTATCCTCTAACTACTTAAGTTCAGATCAGTTTGTGTTTCGTGTTGGGTCTCGTCTATGTGTAGTTGTGTTTGGATTACTCTGTTGGAGCATTAAAGCCTAACTTTAGTCGTCGATTCTTTGGTGCTTTTGTTTTCCGTCTTGTTTGGGGGTTTTTTTTTTTTTTGGTTCATCATGGACTTCCCTGCTGTCATGCTGCTTTGCCTTGAACAGGGAGACAGCTCCCTCGAGGAACGGGCAGTGCCGTCCTCCTGCTTGGGGCCGGTGAATGCTTCGGAAGCAGACTAAAGCCTCTGTTATACTCCAGTTTGGACGCGTACCCGACAGCTGCGCACAGCTCGGACGCGGACTACTTGTATTTATACTTTCTGCTGAGGTCCGCTCGGTAAACGCGTTCAACGCATGCGCAGTAGATCGGTCTGGCCAGTATAATCGATAATATTTTAAATATTTATAGTTTATATTTGCATTTATGTCAAAACCTAGACACTTTCAAACATCACAATGGCATTTATTAATATGTATTCGTGTCAAAATGACATATAAACATCTTTTCCTATTCTATTTTGCCTGGAAACGCTTCCAACAGGCTTGCGTGAAAAATAGGCATTGGTTCTATTTCTAGCATGGACGCGTTTTCCGTTTTTTTTTTTTTTTTTTTTTAATTCGGGTCCATGTTATTTCCATCTCTTTCGCGGTTTTAACTTAATGAACGCGCGCCCTTGGTCCACGCGGTCACAAAAAAATGGGAGGCACGAGCCTCCGCGCGCACCCCCGATGACGATTTTTACGTCTTGCGGACCCTAGCGCTGTCGCGGTCGCGGAAAGTATAACAGAGGCTTAAGGAAACCACATGGATGACGCTCCACTTCAGTAGCACCTATACACCAAACTTTTGTACTTGTACCTAGTTATAGTTATATTATGTTATATTATGAAGACATTTACAGAGGGATTTGTAAATATATTATTCCTAGCCTAATTTATATAACATTTTATTCCAAATAACATGGCGAAAATCATTTTTTTAAGGCTATTGACAGTATTTTTTGATTTACAGGATAACAAAAGTAGATATCCATAAATCCCTAATGGATCTAATATGTGAACACAATGAAAAAAAATCATTTTTAACCTGGCTTTACCCAATACTCGTTGTTTTAAATCTATGCAAATTAGTGCATATTTGATTAGATATTGCCTAATTTGCATATTTAAACATTAAATTACAGAAAACTTGTAATACATTTTGTTTCTCATCTTAATGTAGGTAATCAACTGTGAAAGTTTCATGGTGATATCTGCTAGTTAAATTTTTTTACCCTATTCACCTGTAGTGTCTCGCCTTAATTTGCATAAAAAAAATGAAATCTCAGACAACTTGCAATGGTGTTTTTCTTAGTTATTATGTAATACGGAATACATCACATATCATATATACACTGGGAACATTTAAGAGTGATATTGATTGAATATGTATGTCGGCCTTAAAATTTTTTGGCAATTTTGGCGGCCATTTTGATATGCAAATTAGAAGGTAAAAAACTCAATTTCGCTTGGGAACCAGTTTTTTTTAACTCAGCACCCTTGAAATATGTAAGGTTTGCCAGTTCCCAACTTGTACCCATAAATGCTCCTCACTTCTTATAGAAGGCCATTTTTCTGAAATCCGTCTAGTCTATTTGCGGTAGCCGCCCCGAAATTATGGAACAGTTTACAATTTATATATCAGGGACCTTCCTACACTCGGGTCAGTTTAAAAGCCATCTGAAAACATATTTTTTTTTATGATAGCGTAGCTGTTTTTTGACTGTTTTATTCTACTGCTTTTCTCTACTTATTATTTTACTGCTTGTACTATGGCCAACCTTGTTGTTTTATTAAGTGCTTTATAAATAAATTTGAATTTGTGTGTGTCCACATGATGTGTGTTATGGTGATGTGTTAGTAAATGAGTGGAGGGAAGAGGAAAGGAATCCCCCTTCCCAATACTTTCTCTATTTTACACACACACACACACACACACACACACACACACACTTCCATCATGGGCAGACATCCATCATGTGTCAGAAGTGCAAAGTGAGGCTTTGCCTGTTCACTGGACAAAATGCTCGCAACTGTTTTCTCAGCTTCCATTGCCCATAGAATATATCTGGTGTGGGGCACCACAGGGAAGATGGTAGAATTAAAAAAACAAAAAACAGGAAAAGGGTGTTTTAAAAATCGGCACATGAACTGTTTAAAAAGTTATGAAATGTTAAATTTATATCCTACATAGGCAATGCATCTTGGGAGAAAAATGTTTTAAAAGTTGTCATATAAACTATAATAAAAATGAATACATGGCAAAATATTACCCTAAATGAGCAATGTATCTCGGGAGATACAGAGTGCAACTTAGAAAATAATGGTCATATTTTGGAAAAAATGCATGAACTGTCATTTTAGTCTAGATACATACAAAATAGCAATGAATCATTTTTCCATTAAATTTATTCATTAAAAAAAGGGTTAAAATTAAACATGTAAATGTAATCTACAGAATATATTATACACCTCTGAAACGTTTTAGAATGAAACTGATTCCCTCCCCTGTGTGTGACAAATGTAGCACTGGGGCAATCGGCAGCTTTCTCCATGTATTCTGGGAATGTCCTTCAATCCTCAACTTCTGGGTTGATGTCTCTTCTGTATTATCACAACTTTTGGAACTGACAATTAATCCTGATCCATGTCTTTTCCTTCTTAACGATGTATCCTCTGCTGCCCTTACGTTAATTCAAAAACGGACTCTCTTCTCAGGATTAATAGCTGCCAAGAAAACCATAATTAGTTCTTGGTTTCCTCCTCATTCTTTATCAAAACAGCAGTGGTTGTCTTATGTTATAGATATTGTCCGTCTGGAGCGATCCACTGCCTTAATTAATAGGGCAAAGATTAAAACTATTATGCACTGGAGCCAAGCTCATGACCGCTTGATTTCTATTCTCAAAACCTAAATGATCTAAGCAGGGATTAAAGTTCTCCGTCGCTACGACGGATTTCCGTTAATTGCAGCAAGTCCATGACGGATTTCCGTCATTGCGGGTTCCAGTCTGTCTTTAAAGTCTTAAATTCACTTTTCATAATTTTAAGGCCGTAAATAGGCTTTCATTTCTCAAATAGTGTAATAAATATCTTAATTTTAGTTTGAATAGGTCTTAAATTAAGGAAAGACGAGGTGTATTCACCCTGCTGAGGGGGATGTGATCAAAGCCTGGAGTGGAGCAAAAGCACGTTCCTCTCTCCACTCTAAGCACTCTGTAATCACTTCGCTCATAGTCCACTCCGGGTTTTCAATTACCGCTCACGGAAAGTGCATGTCAGCTACAGCTGAGCGCTGAGGTAGAACTATATTTCAGTGACACACTTATAATGCAGGTAGGGCTGGGCGATATCGATATAAAAAATATATCGATATATTTTTTAAATGCGATATGGAATTAGACCATATCACATCGATATAGTTCAAATTTGCGCTGTGATCCTTGCTCCCCGCGCCTCCGCTCCTCCTTTTCCACACTGCGTGCGTGTTTAGAGCATGTTATGTTATGAGAGGCGAATCATGACTACTTCAGAAAACCCAGCACAATAGGAACTACCAGGCAGGCAGTGACATAAGTGTACGCTGAAATAAAGTTTTTCACCTCAGAAAAACGGACTTTCTTGTCCTGTCAGTCGTTATCCTGTTCTCGTAGCGCACACTCAATTGCACGCGCAAATTCAGCGGCGCGCGCTGTATTGCTTCACTGATCAAGTGCAAAAGAAACTACGAGCATGCAACGCCGTTACGTTGTAAATTACACGAAATAAAAGTAATGCAGGTATGATTCTCATTCTATTCACCAGTTTCCATGTTTCATTAACAGTTATTGTTAATATTGTGTATTCACCATGGTAACTGTCGTTTCCATATAACCCCAAAATGCCACTATTTTTCTTTGTGTTATTTTTTATATTTTTAAATGACTGTAGTGGCTCATACCAACATTGTATTAACAAAAACTAGTTTGGGACTGCTATTTAATAGCTTTAGCCTAGGCCTAATGTTTACAGTGCTATGCATAAGTTTAGACACCCATGCTAAAGTTGACTAAAAAGAGGAATAAAAAAATCATCTTTTGGAAACTGAACTTAATGCCTTAATTTGAAAAATTAGGAAAAATCCAACCTTAAAGGACACCAATTTTCTTTGTGAATAAATAATGTATCGTAAATAAATAAATGTTCTTCCTTAAAATACAGGGTGCATAAGTTTGGACACGCCTATGTTAAATTCCCATAGAGGCAGGCAGATTTTTATTTTTAAAGGCCAGTTACTTCATGGATCCAGGATACTATGCATCCTGATAAAGTTCCCTTGGCCTTTGGAATTAAAATAGCCCCACATCATCACATAGCCTTCACCATACCTAGAGATTGGCATGGTTGTATTTCAGTTAGCCTAATAGCTAGTTTGATTTGCATTGAGAGATGATCTTATGGAAAGTATCTCTAGGTATGGTGAAGGCTATGTGATGATGTGGGGCTATTTTAATTCCAAAGGCCAAGGGAACTTTATCAGGATTCATAGTATCCTAAAAAATAAATAAAATAAATACTTAAAAATAAAAATCTGCCTGCCTCTATGGGAATTTAACATAGGGGTGAAGAACATTTATTTATTTATTTACGATACATTATTCATTCACAAAGAAAATTGGTGTCCTTAAAGGTTGGATTTTTCCTAATTTTTTAAATTAAGGCATTAAAGGTATAGCGGAGGATCTTTTTACTTCCGGGTGGATACCCTATACTATTGGTCCTCCTAATTGTCAATCATTCTGGTGAATCAATCAAACTTTTCAAAAAGTGGAGAGGGCGGGACTTATCTAAAATTCGGAAAGATCCTCCGCTATACCTTTAAGTTCAATTTCCAAAAGATGATTTTTTATTCCTCTTTTTAGTCAACTTTAGCATGGGTGTCTAAACTTATGCATAGCACTGTATTTATTAGTACTAGTCTTTACTATTAGTCATATTCTTGCAATTTATGTTAAGTAAAGGGGAAAAGTAACTTACTTGTGTGTTAACAAATTTTGTGTAAACGTGTTATAATTTGCATATATATATATATGCAAATTATTAATTATATTAGTATGTTCCATGCCTGGTTTTCATAGATTAAAATATAGCTTTTAAAATACGCCTACTGGCAATATTAAAGCGGTTTAAAATGTCTCCCCTTAAAACGCTATTGGTCTCGACTATTTAAAAAGTTAAAGGAATATGACTTGGCCTAAAAAAAAAATTTCAGTCAGAAGAATTTTTTTCACTTTAATCCCTGTCTAAGTTTGTTTTTCTTTTAATTTTATTGAGGCCTCAATTATCTTTATTTCAATAGACATTTTCTTCCTGTAAATCATTTATCTCTGACTATGCATAGAGTTCAATTTTTGTTTTGCATTATTATTATTTTATTAGTCCTTTTGTATGTCTATATGTTTCTCATCTGTTTTATATTTGTTATCAGTTATGTTTTCCATATTGAAGTAATTTAGTGAAAATTTGTCAGTTTGAATGCTGATAACTTTGTTTGCAAGAAAATCAATAAAGTATTGGTCACAAAATTAAAAATGTAAATTATTTTTATTCATCTCAATCCATCCAGGCCCACCCACATAAATTAGCCGCTTCATCATCTGTATAGTGACTTTAGGCAGACTAAAGAAGGGGGGGGGGGAAGAGCAGAGATTAAAATGGATGTAGTATACTTTGTTTACGACACATTTAATTAGCACATAAATTGCTTAAAGAACACTTAAATCACAGGGACGTCTATCGTTTTGTACAATTGCTGCCCCTGAGGGTTGTTCCATAAAAGACGCTTAGAAAAGCGGGGATTAAACTCCAAAACCGGATTTGAATGAGCCTAACATATAAGTTGGGGCTAAAGTGGTTCCATAAAAGGTAATTGAAGTTCACGCAATCTCACTAATTTGATCCAAGTTTATCAAGTCTAGATAATTGCGTGTGGACGTGTTTTTGAAGCAGCCCTAGAGGTCGATCGTGGATCAAATCGATCCACCATCAAACATCCTATATTTTGTGCTGTTTTATGCGTTTGTGATATGTAGAATTTAGTTTCTAAAGTACATTATGGAGAGGATAACATGAAATTAAGAGCAAATTTTGAAAAGATATGTGCAACTCTAAAATCAAAGAATATTCCATAAAATAAAGGAATATATATTAGCCTACATTAACTACATTTTTATACAACCCTCCCTCCCTTTTATTTCTAGTTATTTTATTTATTTACTTATTTAATATTGATTATTTGATATTCAAATAATATTACTTGAATAACTATTAGGAATTGTGTGTCATTATAAGAGTTTGATATAAATATGTGAATGTTAAATTTTTATTAATATTTATTTATTGTTTTTTGTCTTTTCCCCCTTAAATCATATCTAAAAGTGTCTAACTATGTACTTTTTGTTTATTGCTCTAATCATGTGTTTTTTAGGCTGTGTTGGTGGGTATTATCACAAAAGAAAAAAAAAGTAGAAGGAAAAATAAATAATAAATGAATATTTATTGGGGGAAAATATGATGTCTTTAAAGGAACTGTCCATTTGTATAATTGTGTTAAATGTGTTTGAATTGAAAGCCACAATAAAGTACATAATTATATATATATATATATATATATATATATATATATATATATATATATATATATATATATATATATATATATATATATATTAGGGGTGTGCAAAGCAGCTGGTATTTGTATCTGTATTTGTATTTGTTGAGGGGGGAAAAGTATTTGTATTCGAGTAATTTACGTTACAGTGTAAGTATTCTTTAATTATATCTATTATAATAATTATGGATATGCAATATGTAAAATATTTTTTTCAAAACGGCATTCATATTTAATTTTAAAGGGGCTTTTTAAACCTGCTAAGAGTTATCCAGCCAAGAATAAGCCTAGAACTGCTTTTCTGACGGACTGATATAAATTACATAATGACGGCTTTTTATTTCATTTCTCATCTCCATAAATATATCTAAAGCTAATGCAAGGGCTAGAAATCAATTAATTCTTTGCTGATACTTCCTCGTCATCATGGAGAGCGCAGTTCGCACATGAGTTCGCACCATAGACTGTAAAAAATAGGTTCGCACCTCTTTCTCCTTTCCACAAGCGTTGTTCTCTCGTGGCGTCTGTCGTTACTATGCAACCGTGAACATAGGCGTGCCTGGAAAAACGAGCGCGCCGCTCTCTTCTATTATAAGCGCGCTTGCCGCGCGCCTACATTTGAAGTCTGCACGCGCAAAAAAAACGCGCTATGTAAACGGCCCCTTATGACAACGTGACATTAGCCTAATCCAAAATATTTCCATATGTGGCTCTTTCCTCCTTTCTTATAAACAAGTGGATTTACAGCCACCGCATCAGCAGCGCCGCCGGTCGCCATGTCTCATGAGGAAATGCAGCTTTTTGATATAAAGTTTTTCTTGTTCCCGAATACAAATATTTTTTAAAGTATTTGTTCGAAATAAGTATTTGTAAAAAACACATTATTTGTGCCTTTCCGAATACCGTATTCGGGTTCGGCTCCACCCCTAATATATATATATATATATATATATATATATATATATATATATATATATATATATATATATATATATATATATATATTGTAACAATAACGACTCGGGGTAAATGCGAATTAGCTCAAGGATATAGGGAATTTTAGAAATATTAATAATCATAACTCAGGGTCATAATTCATAAATCGCATATGTATTTACTTTATCAATTATCGGAAATACCTCGTTCTGTAACTGGTCTCGTCATCAGTTATTCGTCCCGCGAATAAATGTAAGACTATCACAGTTAAGAAGGAGTATCCCTGTTTACAAACTCCAAGAAAGTTTATCTTCTGGCCACGAACATAAAACCTTTTGGGTTTATAAATTAAAACTAGGCCTACTCAAAGTAGTCTATATAGAGCGTGTAGCTTAGATCTTTGATTTCATTGACTTATAAGGTGGTTTTTCAAACACAGAGACAGTGAAAAGTATTAATGAATTTTAATAAATGTAAGACTAGAGATTATATGGGCTACGAATATAAACGTACGTAAAAATGCAAACAATAAACACAAACAAACATTTAACCGAACAAGAACAGAAAACAATAACGTGGTCAGAATACATGAAAGAAAGAAAGAAAGAAATAGAGAGAAGGGAAAAGCTAGTAATTGTTACATACAGAAACCTAAGTTCACGAGACCCCTGGAACAGCTTTTATAGGAATCAATATAGCCTACTTGCAAGATTCTGTGCTCTTTCGGGTGAGGCTGAGGCAGGAAGCGAGGATGGTGTCCTGTTTCTGCTGCGTCTTCCGGTGTCGTGGGAAGCTTAAAAAGGCTCACTGAATGTAACGTTACCGAGAAAGTTCAGATTCATCTCCCGGGAAGGGAGAGGTTGCAAATCTTGGTTGCAAAGGACGCAGCTACGACTCGAACATGTGTTCGTTCGATAGAGAAGGCTAGGGCCTTCTTCAGATGTTCCTTGGAGAAGCGCTGCGCCGAGGAGGAAGGGCGACAGCAGGAGATGAGAGAAGAATAGAGCGAAGATGAGGGGGTTTCTTCCTTTTATCAGACATCTGTTTACGCCCTCTTCCCAAGGCCACAGCGAATCAGATCATCTTATCGAAGGCGGGAAGAATTCTCTTTGTGTGTTAATGCAGCCCGACCCACGTGTGGAATCACGAGGGGGCAAAATATGGTATTATGCTCGGGGAATTAAAAACGCATGGAACCATAACGTTTATCACAGTCCCGTCTTGCGAAGGGGATTAAAACAACACCAAAAACGAATAGTGACGAAGATAGCAACATAGAGATACATTCATATGCATCATTATACACAAATAACTTTGGATTAAACATTACAATAAAATTGTCAGTGTTTCCATTATGGCCAGTGACAACACTTGCGAAACACAGGAATACGTATCAAACTTTTGAAAAGTTTTCTCTGAAATGTTCCATGAAAAGTTCCATGTGTGTTAAGGTGTTGGAATGTTGGCTTGCAAGAGGAACTGGATGAGATGCAGCTTTGGGGTCATAAGTTTATGACCATGTCAAGGTCGGTTTACATGACACTATTGAGGAACTTCTTTCAGTGAACATTTTAGAATTACATACCAGTTCGTATCTAACTTGTGTTGTCTGTTGTTTCTCACCACAACCCACTACCTCCTTTACGAATTTTAAAATCTTCTGCTAAATCTATTTGCATCAACAGCTATTCATTTAATTAATTAACTGTTAAATTTTTAGACACCTGTTACATGTGTATTTATTTTTGGACTCATAATGGTTAATAAAGTCCAATAATGGTATGAGAGAGTGTCGGTGGTAATATTGTGTTCTTGTCGGTCAGTGTTAGAGGATCTGTGTAACAGCTGAGGCTTAGCCTGACAGTTAGCCTCCCCTGGACCAGGCTAGTTTCCCAGCATAAGTTGCCAGGGTAACTGAGTTTGAACTATTTTAAGTTTGCTTTATGAAACAGAATCAACCGACAATAAGTCTGACTAACCGAAATAAGCTTGTATTCTAATCTTGTTTATGGAACAACCCTCTGGAGTGAAAGAGCATGTAATAGTGTGATACTCACTAAAAAAGATGAGGAGTATGATTCCAAAGACAATCAAAATGAATATAATGCAGATAGCCCACTTCTGCAAAATCAACAAACAAGTATACATTGTCATTTGGTGCCTATGATGGCGCTTTCAGATCACTTATACATTATTTATGTTTTATTTTTTGTTTGTTTGTTGAAAAAAAAATACTGTATGTTTCCTATATTTTTAACTTTAAATGTAAGTACGTTTTGGAATAACAAAAATAAATTTCACTGTATTTTAACCATCGGCTGCATATTAGTTTCTCTGTTTTTGAGTATGAATATTTTGAGCTTATGGAAAACAGGAAAAGTAATTCTCTGACTATATTATTTTGAATAATTATGTATTATATTTTAAATATATGTATTTGTTAATAATTATACTTTTTAAATGATTAATTATTACTGATATTTATTTGTTTGCATGGTATGAGTGCTGAACTCCCTTGTTTTACCTTAAAATTCCTCCATCTCTGCCGTAGGGCTGCCAGTGGTCCCGGTTGCCTTTCTACAGGAGGTGAGCTCCTGATAAATGATGAAAAAATAAGAATAATTTTAGTTTCTGTTTATTTTGTAAAAGTCTTGGATGGTTTGCTGAATCGTTTTCGAGTTTACGACCCCACTGGCAACTACAAGTCAATTTCTGAAAATACTTGGGACTTGGGAAAATGGACTGTTGAGTACCCAGAACAGTGGAGGCTGGCTGACTCTAACAACTGTGGGGTTTTGGTTTGTACAGTAAGTTAAATAAATGCTATTATTTATTTATTTTATTTTATTTTTATCTACATTATTTTAACAACTTTTATTGTTTATGTAATATGTTTATTTGCATTAGATGGCAGAAATGGAGGTGAGGGACAAATGGACCTCTATGAAAAACGAAGTGATACAGGGAGAAGATCTGTGGCATCTGAGAAGATATCACGCATCATCAATGGCAGCATACAGATGTGGCCTTTAGAAACGCGCGTTTTCTCCCGCGGCATTCGGCAATTCGTCTCGCAGAATTCTGCAAGTGCTTTCGGGGGGGCCTACTTAAAAAATCCCTCAATGTGTTTCGCTTCACAGAATATCCACCAGGTGGCGCATAAAAAAACAACTTTACATTAGATTTTTTATTTTACTTCAAATTACGTCATGATTGTGAGAAAACATCCACAATAAAATATAAATTATAAATAGTAATAGACACAAATATTTACAGTAGGCTACTGTATTATACAGACATTTGAAAATATTTGTAAATGCAAAAGGTTCATAAAGTTGTCTTAAGACAAGGGGTATTGGACAACGTTTACGAATTTTTATATGCTTTGTCATTGCTGTGGTTTCCAGGAGATGAGTGCATGCAGAATATTTAACATTGCTTTTATTAAAACAGCAAAGTGACGTTCTTGCCAGCGCATAACTTTTTTTGTACAACTATTAAGATGATTGTGCATGCAATGCGTATTTATATAAGTGCAACAGAGAATTTAGTGTGAGCATAATACACGTGACTCTGCCTGTAAAAACCCAGCAGTATTTGTTTATATATATATACACAAAATCATCCTAACATAATGAAAGGCTTAAATAATGCGACTTACCCAGATTCTTTATTCGTGCAGATATTTCTTGTGTGATTGTTCTTGGGCAGATATTTCTTTTGATGTAATGTTGCAGCACAACACGTAGCATTTATATTTTGGGCGCATCTGATTTGCCATTACATTATTAATAAATATTTTAATTGAACTGTCTTAATGCATTAAGCATAAAGATTTTTCCACGTTAGTCTCATAATGTCCGGGGTTGGCTTGAGGTCTTGCCGACAGTTTGTAAATCTTCTAAATATTCATATTCACAAATTCCATATAAAGGGATCAACAGTTGACTTCTAAAATAAAATAAAAATGACCAGATAAGAGGTATCTGATTGACAGTTTGACAGATGTTGTTTAAAAAAAAAACAAAAAAAAAAACATTACAACATTATGGGGAAGTGGTAATATTTGGTAACAGATAATACAATGGTTATGGACGCGAGCGCTCTGAAAGCGGCATTAAAACTTTCACAGAGACCTCAAACAGAACAGCTGCCTTTCTTTAAATTGAATTTCGTTTTGTATTAATTATTTCTTAATTTTAATCAATGTTTCTTGAACCAATTGCCTGGATTTAAGAAGTAAATATAGCAGACAATCACGACATTGGAGGTGCCGGCGAGTGAACTGGAGTTCTTCTCATAAATGAACCGAAACTCGGCGTATAATGCACATTCAAACTTTCACAGCGTATTTAGACACATTTAGACATATTCATAATCATTACTTTTACCGGTTCTTTGTGGCAAGCTTTATGCGTGCGGTCGTGCGCTTGAGTGCGGCTATATTATAGTAAACGCTCATTACTTAATACATTGCATGCCAGGAAGAGGCTTATGCTATCTAATCTACTAGGCTACAATGTCAGTTGGTTATATCAACATATGTCAAATTAAGTTACGCGATATCAACAAATTCAGTTATAAACATTAATTTGAATTATAACTTAAAGGAGAACTCCGGTCAATTTTAACATTGAGCTCATTTTTTTGTACATTTGGAGTGCTGTCAATACAGAGAACAACGACAAAAATCGGTGTTGCCTACACCGAGTTATTCTATTTTTAAAATTTGCACCCTGTTGACTTCAATGGGGCAATGTTTAAACCTGCTTTTAGCCTCTTAACATCCTTGATGTGTCATTACAAGTGCACAGAAAATGTGAGTGATTCCTTCAGAGTGAACACGGGTGGATCTGACTGCAGTAGATTTAAAAGATATGTATAAAAATTATGTTATTTAAGCCAGCGCAAATACCTGTTTACATCCTGTTTTTCGGTTGAAGTCCAAAGTAGTCGATTGCCGAGTTCACGTGCATAGGTTTAGTTACCAATGATCACGCGCGTGAACTCGGCAATCAACTACTTTGGACTTCAACCGAAAAACAGGATGTAAACAGGTATTTGCGCTGGCTTAAATAACATAATTTTTATACATATCTTTTAAATCTACCGCAGTCAGATCCACTCGTGTTCACTCAGAAGGAATCACTCACATTTTCTGAGCACTTGTAATGACACATCAAGGATGTTAAGAGGCTAAAAGCAGGTTTAAACATTGCCCCATTGAAGTCAACAGGGTGCAAATTTTAAAAATAGAATAACTCGGTGTAGGCAACACCGATTTTTGTCGTTGTTCTCCGTATTGACAGCACTCCAAATGTACAATAAAATGAGCTCAATGTTAAAATTGACCGGAGTTCTCCTTTAAAGCATATGGGGAGCGCGGGGCACAACCTAACGCGGGGTTAGTTGTAACACGCTTGTTTTAAATACTTCTGCACATGCTTGGATGACGGAACTTTGTGTATTTACTAGTTGCCATATCAACACTATATAGAAAAAAAAAATCTGCCATTTTTTTTTTAAGATATCCATAGACATTTATTAAACCATAGCAAAAGTAAATTTTTTACTTAAGTTAATTTTTCATCTCTATTTTTTCTGTTTATTTAAAATAAGACAAATCTGATATTATTGTTATTTAACAGTTGAGATTGTTATTTAATGCTCCGCTAACTAGCAGAAGACACTAGCAGGGTTTAAATCCCAGTTGTGCAGGCGGGGGCATGTTGTAACACTGCGTTACAATGTGCCCCTATTAGAAATATTCTATTATATTCTATACTTGTATTAATTTTAAAAACGTGAGAAAAATGTGAATAAAGACTGAGAGTCAATGTTCAGAAATGACAAATTATTTATTTGTTTTGAACTATGTTGTATAGCTGTGTTCGTAGTCAAAACTCAAAAAATAGTTTATATTTAATTATTAAAAATTGCCATTATTTTATATGAAAATTTTTAATTGTATTTTATTTAGAAAATATTTTAGTTTGTTTTGTATTTTTTTTTTTTATTAGATCAGATAACATTTTAAGCTGTCAAATGGTCATGTTACAATGTGCCCCTGCACATGTGGGGCATGTTGTCACATTTCAGTTCCATTCTTTCGGGGTATATCAAGAAAAAAGTATATACTGTATTGAGAAAACAAAAACACATAATTGTACTAGACGTGGGAAATGAATGTGGGAAAAAATAAATACTCTGAACCATAAGAAGATTTACACAAACTGAGTAAACTGAAGTCAAAAAGCGTTACTTTGTGCCCCGCTCTCCCCCTATAGTAGATTTGCTTAAATAGCATTTAAACAAAGGAACTGCAAGGGATTAAAACCCCGTCCACACGCTGGTGAAAACAGGAAAAAACGGTTTTCTTTTGATTCCCTGAGAGGAGATCGATTAGCATTGGGGGTTGAATCGGCAGACCTGGGGGGTGGGTGTAATTTCTTGACTCTGTGTCAATCAGTAGCAGCTATGAACAAGCAGCTAAAACAAAGACTGTGCAATTAATTACATTTTGGAAATAACTTCCTTCATGTCGTTTTATTTATACACTGTAAAAAAATTGTTTTTTTTAATTTGTCAGTAAAGTAGCCTATTAAATATGTTTTACAAACAATTGGTTTACAAACTCTTGGAGGTTTGTGGTTACCATCATTCAAAAGAGTGAAGCTTGTGTTTAGACTTGTGTTTTACGTGATTTAATCAGGAAGATTACATTGGTTTCTGTCCACACGAGACGCATTTAAGATGATTTAATCAGGAAATGCGCGATATAACTTGCATTGCTCGTGAACTGAGCTCGTCTCATAAATGAACCGAAACTCAGAAATCTAGAAAGCTTGAAATGTCCGCTTTTAAACAAAACAATTCAAAACGAAAAGAAACGAGAATGAGAACGAGAAAAGAAATGAGCGGGTGCCTGCGGTCACCCGCGGTTACGAGTCATCCACTCGCTCGACTCAAATCGCCCCCGCTCGCTCCAAAAAAGGAAAAAAATAAAAATCTACATGTATATCACTTTTAGCTTAGACCACAGCCTTACCTCCTAAAGAACTGAACAACAACAACATTTTTTTTCTAATAGAAATGTTTTATTTCAAATTACAAATTAGTAATAAATGGGCCTAATAATATAAATAACAATTATATAAACAAAACCATAGCCTACATAAAAATTTTAAAAGTAAATTTTACAATTTTAAAAGTTTTAAAAAACGAATAAAATTTAAATGGGTTTATCCATTGTAGGCCTACACACAAATTGCTGTAAAATAAAACGAATAAATGGGCCTAATAATATAAATAAAATTTATATAAACAAAAAATATTAAAAAATATAGTAAACGTTTTAAAAATTAACTATTAGGCCAACATTCTTATAACTGAACTTCTGCGCAGCGCGCAGGATTAAAATTTAAAAATGGGCTTGTATCAATTGTTTGAATATTATGCTATATTCAATTTACACTTTGTTACAAGTTACCGTATTCAGTTTGCTAACCTTTTGCTTTCTTCCCAGCGTGTTCACATAGCACACTGCATGTTTTCGAGAGATGTGTCTTTTTAGATTCCAAAATGAATCTTTACTGACTGAAACGATGTCTCCACATTCGTTTTCTTCTACCACATTATAGTTAGTTTCATATTATAGTACACCTGTATGACTTCTTATTTTCCTTTTTGAAGTAGGCTACTTTTTGTACTCCATTATTGAGCCGAGTTTTGACTGAAAATAGAATCCATCTTGCCTCATAAAAGCGTACACGAAAAATAAAATAAAATGAATATTAATTTTTTTTTTTCTGTTGGGTCAGACAATGATTACCAAATTTCTCTCATATTGCTACTCATAACCACTGAAAACGGTCAAAAAAAATCGAACCAAAAGTCAAATTAATATGGACTGAAGTTAAAAGTGGTGGGTACAGAATGACTCATGACGAAATCTGGTGGGTGCGTGCCCACCGTCCCCACCGAAATCGACGCCTATAAGGGAAACATCATAACATAAAAAGTACTGTACAGTAATGCAGAAAAGCGCATTACAACCATGTTAAAGCTATTTAACTGTTTATCTGATAACTGTTATAAGACTCAGTTATCATACATCATGTCTCTTCTACTGTAAGTACACAGAAAAAAAAATAAGACAAATGATGTACGTTTGAGTCGGATTTTTATGAAGAATATGTGACTGTTTATGTAACTGGCAAAAGAAAACATTGTCTTCGTCATACTTCGTCAACTCAGTATGGCCACATGAAACACGACTGCCATCTACAGGTTTTAGTATTTCCTGCGTCCAACCCCTAATCCCCCTTCTGCACGATCCCGCAGAATTTTGGAAGTGCTCGCGGCATTCTTCTCTCTGAGACGCGCATTTTTAAAGGCCACATCTGTATGCTGTTCAGCATATGAAGTATAAAAGATATGTGTAAAATGTGTGTCCTCATTCATATAAATCAATTTAAAAGTTTAATAATTCAAGTAGATCGATGATTTTTAAAATATAGGACAGTCGAGGAGGTGGGAAAAAAAGGAATTGACCGTTCGCAAAACCCCGCCCTCGAAGGGTCCTCGTCCAATCCTAGCTCAGCAACTGTAACTAAGAAGGACCTCCGTCAAACATTGCGATTTCAGCAAGAAGGTGAAACGATGCGCCTATGGCACCTGCAAGTCTGACACCAGGTACCCCAAAAGTTTTGGGTAGAGGGAGGGGTCGTTTTTTTTGCCTTTCCAAAGCCCAAGACCCAAGCGGAAAGATGCCGACAATGGATTAAGCAGTGTGGGAGACCTCACTCACAGCTAAATGCCTCGAAGATTAATAAGCATTCATATGTCTGCTGTAAGTAAAGCTAGCGAGTTAACTTAGCATATCAATTATCAATAAGTAGTTTAAGTACTCTTACAACACTTTGCAGTTTTAATGATGTCCTGTATGAATAAAATGACGGAGTATTTATTTTTATGTTTCCACTGTTCGATCGCGCCCATGCCTCTCTCTCTCTCTCTCTCTCTCTCTCTGACACACACACACACACACATTCCAGCATTGCAATCTTGACATCGGAGCCTGTTCATTATGCTGCGTTCACACTAAACGCGAATAGAGCGTTAAATTCGCGTGTATCGCATCTAGTTCGACACTTGAACATTTTGAATCCATTCGCGCGTCCAAAGCGAATAGGACGCGAGCGAGCGAGTGCAATATGAAATGTTTAAAGACACGTAGAACATATGCGATGATGAAAGGTTAAACTTGAGAGGTGGGGAAACTGTAGGCTAATAACGTTACTTGTTTAGGCTGGTCGTCATCCTTAGCTTATCTAGCATAGCTAACCTGTCATACCTCTGATAGAACAGGTAGAAACTGAATCTTTGTAACCTAAACTAGATTGCAGCCCTTTCTGTCGTGCCCTGAAGGATATGTCTGCTGCATTACTCCAAAACCAATCACTTATACCAATAGGTATGGAGCTCAACCCAGCCATGGCTATGTGTCTGGTTCTCAATTGTTTGACGGGCGTAGTAACAATAACTAGGGGGCGTGGCTTTTGCGAACGGTCAATTTGTTCTCTTGTCAGTGATACTGAAATTCGGGTACATATAAGACTTTAAAAAATTTAAAATGGCTAGATATTGTTTGCTATACTAAATATTTTTTTCAGTAGTTGTTTCAAGGAATTGTGAAAGGCTAATATAACTGAAACCCATGTGGAACAAATGGTGGCAAATAAAGACTGGGAAAATGACAAAACCTAAGAGCTTTCATCCAGCCTTGTCAGCCTTGTCATGTTGAGGAACTTCTAGGACACATCGACAACATTGTGTTTGAGCAAAAGAAGGACAAAAAGCTTGAACATACTGACCTTTCCATGTTGAGGTTAACTGTTGCATTTGCCTCAAAATTTACAGTACGTTTTGGCTGGGAAGCCATTGCCTGCGACTGCGAAAAAATAAGAATAGTTTTACCACAAAATTAAAGAAAAGTAGAAGATTTAACATTAAACAATGGTAAAAAAACATATTACATGCAAAACAAGACCGCCGTGACACAGGACTGTTTGCAGAGGCTGTGGATTACAGGTAATAATGTTGTAAATAATGTTCAGTTTCTTTGACAGACCAATTGTTTTGCTTCATACGACCTCAATGAATCGTCAGGAGCCACAGGTATTAATTTTGTTTTGCCTGTAATGTTTTTTTTTTTACTCAAACTGACTGTAGCTATTGACTTGCATTATATGAATCATCAAGGACCACATTTTCAGCTAAAAATCTTTACTGTTTAACTTGTAGTTGTGTAGCTGTCAATGGAGGGAAAGAAATCTCAGATTTCATTAAAAAGATCTCAATTAATTTGTGTTCAGAAGATGAATAAAAGTCTTACTGGTTTGGAACGACATGAAAGTGAATAATTAATGACAGAATTTACATTTTTGTGTGAACTATCCCGGTAAGTTTTATATAAACTTTGAGTACTTGTGCAAAAATGATCAAAATAAAAAGAAAAGATGCACAGTGGCACTGTTTTGCATTGTTTCTTTTGTGAATTTGTTTTAATATGCTTAATAAAAAATAAAAAAATGGATCAAAAGTAAAGCCCTTGAATATGTCAAATTTACTGTCCAAATATTTTTTCTTTGAATGCATGTTTACTGTGAAGTAGTGGCTGTGAGTTAGTGCTAACAATAGATTATCAGGTGGTATTTTAGTGTAAAAAAGTACAGTAATTCAACTTTTTATTGCCTAAGCATTTTGTGTTAAAAACTAAAAAATATCAGTGGCATAAGACCATAAGATATAAGATCATGTAAATGAGAAGATTCATGAAATTCTAGATATGTAGAGCGAGCGAGTGTGTTTGTGTACTGTCAACAAAATGAGCTTGCCCTGATCTGGCATGATTCTGGACCAGATCCAGAACAGAGCTTGATCAGGGGCCTCATTTATAAAGCTTGCGTACGCACAAAACGGGGCTGAAAACATGCGTACGCCAGTTCCTGCGCAAAAGGTGGGATTTATAAAGAAAAACTTGACGTGAAAATATGCGCACCTACACGCAAACTCTGACCCATGCGTACGCACATTTTGGAGACGGAGCAGTTTGGCGACACCGATGGTGAGTTAGAGTTAAATGTCTTTTTGGTCACTTTTAGAATTTAGAATTAAAATTAAACATAATACATAAAGATATAATTTCACTCACCAAGCCTGTCACTTGAAGCAAATATCCATTCCTTCTTAAATGTCCGCGCCAGCGTCAGCGAGCGCGTTGGGCCGTTTAGTGAAACTGACGCAGTTTAAATAAATAAAATAATGATTTAAACTATGTTTTACTTCTGATATAAACATTTAGATTAAATATGGCATTCAAATTATGGAGTTAAACACTTAAACATGAAATCATACTGAAAAGTTACAACATTTTTTTATATTCAATCAATAGAAATATTTGTTGTGGATGCGATGCTTTTGAACACTTTTCCTCTGGCATGCTGTGTTTTAATGTTTTAACCACAGAGATAATTGCTTATCATGATAATACCAGATTGTCTCAGAAAATAGTTTCGTGCAAATAATGCCCAAGGCCTATCTGTTTCCATTAAAAATATAAATCAATTAAAAATACAATTCGGCAAGTGGAAAAGACTTTCTCTGAAATGTATTTTACACTATTTGATTTATGTAGGCTATTCAAAAACAAGGCAAGGATAGACAACTACTTGATTTGTATTAATGTAATGTTTCTTGTACCGTTTATATCATTTGCATATGATTATTCATCCACGTGATAACGTTATCACGTGGATGAATAATCATATGCAAATGATATGTAGATGAGGATCTGCATAGTAAAACTAGGCGTTGTAAGCTCCATATATGGTTATTTCGGGGAGGAGACGCATGTACGCACAATCTTCCGCTGACTGGGATTTATAAAGTGAATTCTGCGCAGGTTCTGGCGTACGCACGGTTTTATAAGTCTGAATATTTTTTTGCGTACGCCATTTTTGGCTTTTGTGCGTACGTACACTTTTAGTAAGGTTCCTACGCATTTATAAACGTTGCGTACGCCGCTCTCTACGCAATAATTGGTATTTATAAAAAGCAAACTTGACGGGAAAATGTGCGGTCCTTCACGCAAGCTCTGACCCAGGCATACGCACAAAAACGGGTGAAATGAGAAATGGCGACACCGTCGGCAGATGGAAGAAACACGTGAAAGTGTGTGAAACTTTAGACCGTTGTGTAAAAGAAATGACAATACTGCCTCTCATAAATAACAAAGACTTTACAAAGTTTTAGCCTTCGGGCCGCATTCGGCCCGCACAATTTTTGCTAGCTGGGCAGGCCTCGCTCGCCTATACGCGTCTGCCGGAAAGTCTGGTTTGTTTTCCCCTAAAAAGGGTGGTTACGAAATTGACAGTTAACATTTGAAATGATTTTTCTTTTATAAATACCTGACAATGCCTCATGACTCACATGTAAAACACAAATGTGTAAACACATTTCACATGTAAAATAACATATACTATATATGGTGTAATTTTACTTGCATGTTTGTTGCGTATGTGATGGCAATTATTTTAACGATTTCCTTTCCCGAGATCACTATGGCAACCAGTAACGGCTTGTCAATAGAGCTTAAGTCCCGCCCCTTCCGCACTTGCTTGGACCTAAATAGGCGGTGATGACGTACTTCCGCTAAATTATCAGCCAGCTAAGCCATTTCCGCTACGGCTGAGGTGATTGTTTACAAAGCGATAACGATAGAGATAGCGTAATGTCTAGTAAGAAATCGTTTAAATTTCAGCGAACTAACAACAGTACAGCTGAGCATTGTTGTGTGCCTCTGTGTCAAGCCTCAAGCAAGTCTAACACAGTACTTAGTTTTCACACATTTCCATCTGACGCGGAAATCAGACGAAAATGGCTTGTCGCTATCCGGAGGGACAATTTCACAGTTAGTCCCCATACCCGAGTATGTAGCCGGCATTTTAAAGGAGAACTCCGGTCAATTTTAACATTGAGCTCATTTTTTTGTAAATTTGGACTGCTGTCAGTACAGAGAACAACGACAAAAATCGGTGTTGCCTACACCGTGTTATCCTCTTTTTAAAATTTGCACCCTGTTGACTTCAATGGGGCAGGTTTTAAACCTGCGTTTAGCCTGCTTTAACATCCTTGATTTGTCATTACAAGTGCACAGCCATGTGAGTGAGTTTATTTAGAGTGAACACGGTGAATCTGACTGCAGTAGATGTGAAAGAAATTAATAAAAGATAAATTTCGAGTCCATAGTAATCGATTGTCGAGTTCACGCACATAGTTTTAGTACCTATGATCACGCGCATAAACTCGACAATCGACTACTTTGGACTTCGACCGAAAACAGGATGTAAATGCAGGTATTTTCGCTGGCTGAATTAACATCACTTTTATTAATTTCTTTCACATCTACTGCAGTCAGATTCACAGTGTTCACTCTAAATAAATAAACTCACTCACATGGCTGTGCACTTGTAATGACAAATCAAGGATGTTAAAGCAGGCTAAACGCATGTTTAAAACTTGCCCCATTGAAGTCAACAGGGTGCAAATTTTAAAAAGAGGATAACACGGTGTAGGCAACACCGATTTTTGTCATTGTTCTCTGTACTGACAGCACTCCAATTTACAAAAAAAATGAGCTCAATGTTAAAATTGACTGGAGTTCTCCTTTAAAAAGGAGGACGTTCATGAGCCAGTGTCAGAGACAGGGAGACGGCTATTAATCAAGGGAGCTGTTCCAGCATTGTTTGAGTGGAAAAATTACACCCTTCCCACTTCAAGACCGGGGGTATGGGAGAGGAGAGAGCGGCCGCCGGTGTCGCGGGATGACGCTGCGTGCGAGGAGACTGACATCCTCATGGACCACGACTATGCTTTGGCTCCAGATCCCGCAGTTGTCGATTTAGCCCTTGATGAAAACACGTCTCTCAGAGAGGAGAACCGCAAGCTGAGGGAACAAGTCGAGAAGCTGACAATGAATCAGCGCTTTGGGATTAATCGTTTTTCTGCCTCTGACAAGGACATACGTTTTTTCACAAGGTAAGATGTCCAGATTGTTCTGTAGTACTTTTGCAGCAACAGATATAGGTGTGTGTGTGTGTGTGTGTGTGTGTGTGTGTGTGTGTGTGTGTGTGTGTGTGAACAGATAAAGATCATACCAGGAGAGGGACAAACAGCAGCTGTGTTATCAAATGTTCACACATATTTTAATTTGTCACACTTGTACAATTAATTTAATTTGTACATTTCAATTTAAGTTATGTTATACTATTTTATTATTTTGATGCCTTTATAATAATTCTATGTAGGCTATTCCAAGCTTTGGCAATATTGCATTATGTAGGCTGTAACAACTACGAGAACAAACCAAACACAATTGAAGCTTTTAGGTGATTTTGTTCATACATAATTCCACAAAGAGTCTTCACATAACTCACCCAGGCTCCAGAGAGTCTGTGACCAACGACTTTTATTGGTCAACTTTGATAGTTTTGCAAGATGGACCGGTTGAGATGTGGTACTGCTGACCCCTGCGGCTAACAGACCCCATCTTGGTCCCATGAGAGATGAACAAAGCAGGAACTTTCCATGACCTCCGATTGGAATGTCTAAACTTTACACACCAAAAAGACTGTACCTATCAAAATCCATAAAACTCATTCAAGAACAATTTTCAATGGACTTATAAACCTCATCCTCATCATTCTATGTGTTTCTACGATATATGTGTCCATTTAATATGCTTTAATCCCATATAATTCACGTAATTGTATAACTATTAGGTGTATGAATGAAAGTGTGTACTGTTTCATATCAATGCTATCTTACGAACACAACTAGCAAGATGGCTGGAATTAAATCTGTGCAAAATGTTTCATATTCTGATAATTAGAAATCATGCCTAAACTGTTGCATCTGGTCTTTTAGTTTCATTAGAGAAACCCCCCAGGGAAGACATGATTTATGACTTTGCAAACAAAGCAGCAGTCATGACATATTTGTAGGAGTAGCCTAACAAACCTTTTTTGTTATAAAAAAATCCTTTAAAAAACAGCGCAGAGCGTTGAGAAAAAAAAAGTTAGTTTGTTCAAAATGTTCTGATACAGAAGAGCTCTCCACGAGTGCAGAACAAAGACGGAGACGGCAGACGATGGTTTTAGTAACCATGTAACGTTAACAGACGAGCAGATCAACCCAAATTAAGATCAGATGGGTTAGATTCATTTCCAGTCATCTAGCTCTTTTCCGTATCTCATTTTCTTTCTTTCTTTGTGTTATTCTTTCTTTTCCGATTGAAAGTCTCGGTTTTAAGTTAAGTTTTGCTGCAAAGTTTCGGTCCACGATTCACGGCAACGCACGCTTTCAACTTCAAAGACGCATCAACCATCCGCGACCGCCAGCCACCACGTGACTGGTTCTCGCCCCATCTATCCAGGCACGAGGAGACCATAACCAACGAACGAACCCTGACGCTGACCAAAGGAATTCCCAAAAGGAACGCAAAAGCAAAGACGCAAGTAGACTACCTCCAGACTAAAATCTTGACTGGTGTTTTGATAAATGTAATAACCTGTCTAAGAAACGATAGAAGGGTTAAATTAATGATTGATGGTTCGTTCAGGTCATGTCTTACAAGTGCATATAGAAATTCGGGATTTCCTTCCTCTTACCCTTAAACTCATTCTTTCCAAACTCATTCTTCTTTTTGTATTTCTTTCTTTATTTCTTTATTTTTGTCTGTAACTCGTATGAATGTGTGTGCGCGTGTGTGTGTGTTAGATATTAGCTTTATGTGTTAGTATTAATCAATAAAGTATTGTTTGTATTTGAACAAAGAGATTACTTGTGTTATCTGCTTACAAATTTATTGTCTTGAACTTCGATCAAAAGTTACCTATGCTTTTACCCTATTTCTTAATTTACTGTTAGGGGGTTATTCTTTCTTGGCCAGGAAGATATTATATTTCCTAGAGTTAATAATTGTTCATGCTTTCTGTTCATTGGATGAACTGATAAATGATCATATTATTGATTCTGTTACAGTAAATTCTGAAAATAATTAAATTATTAATTATTGATCATAATTCGTTATGAATAATAATAATTCGCTACAAGGCTACAGTCATGCCAATAAAGTAATTTGAATTGAATTGAGAGAGAGAAAGGCTAATTGAGTTACATATTTGAAATGCTTCCTATTAATTTCATAGTATACACTGATACAAGATTTAAATGCTAATATCTGAATTGTATTTATTTAGATTTGCATCGTATGACCTACTGATGAGATTCTGGGCCTTAATAGAGCCTTCGCTGCCGTCTATGGTCAGTGTGACACAAGCACAGAGAGGCACCTTTACAGAGCCAAGTTCCACTGTAGTAAGTAGTTTTTACATGGACCATACAATACGACTTAACAAAGATCATGGTTAATAGAAGTTGAGAGAAATGTAATGTACATTTAATTTCTTTTGAACAGACTCGTTCCCTGCAGCCCATTGATGAGATGTTCTTGTTTCTCAACTACCTTGCACTGGGCTCAAAACAGCGTGACCTTGCTGACCGGTACGGAGTCCACCAGTCCACAGTCAGTCGGATCATCACAACGTGGAGCAACTTTCTGTACACTGTGCTAGGGTCTGTGAGGATCTGGATACCAGAGGAGAAAATAAGGGCTCATCTGCCAGCTGATTTTAAGGACTATGCAGACACTACAGTGATCCTGGACTGCACAGAGCTGAGGTGCCAGTGCCCTTCATTACCTCTTCTTCAAAGTGAAATGTTCTCAGCATATAAGTCCCACTGTACTCTCAAAGGGCTGCTTGGAGTGGCTCCTCATGGGGCGGTCACATTTATCTCTCCACTGTACGCTGGTTCCATCAGTGACAGACACATCATGCGGGAGTCTGGAATTCTCTCCCTTTTGAGACCTGGGATGGCCATCATGGTCGACCGAGGTTTCCTTGTTGATGACCTTGTGCCCTGCAAGATTTATAGGCCAGCATTTCTCTCTGGAAGATCCCAGATGTCTGCCTGTGAGGTCAGGGAGACCCAAGCAATTGCACGCCTCAGGGTGCATGTTGAGCGCCTCATACATACAAGGAACACAAGTTCTTTGACACCGAGATTCCACTTCGGCTTTTTGGCAACATTAATCAGCTGTATACTGTTGCATGTCTTCTGACGAACTATGAAAAAGAAGCCAGAGTAGCGAGCCACTTGTCTGTAAATAGCTATTTATTTTAATTCAAATTAAAAAAAATTTGTCAATATGTTACAAAAGTTGCAATGTTACAATCATTTTTAAAGCCACTTTGTTATAATTGTTCACTTTTAGCAATGTTTAAAATTGACCAGAGTATGTCTATAGAAATCTAATCAGAATTGACACCAGTACTGAGATGTTTATTTTGTTAACTTTTACAAATGGCCAGAGAATGTATTTGTTTGTTTACCTATACAAATAGTCATACGTAGTCATTTTATAATACCTCATGTTATTTATGAACTGCTGTACATTGTACATACTCTTTGAATAAAGAACTATTGAATTATTTGCATATGTACTTTAGCTCAGTGTTTTTAAGCCATCTGTTATAAAATAATAATACTTTAATGCACAGTGAATTATATTTTAATTTTTTTTATAAATTTAAAATTTATTAAAAAAAAAATCTTAGGAAGAACATGTACATTTGCAATAATCTATTTATTAAATTACATGTTACATCTCATTACATTAGTATACAAATACAACAAGAAACATAGTAATAAATATGTGCACATTAGTATACAAATACAACAGGAAACAGTAATAAATATGTGCACATTAGTATACAAATACAACAGGAAACAGTAATAAATATGTGCACATTAGTATACAAATACAACAAGAAACATAGTAATAAATATGTGCACATTAGTATACAAATACAACAGGAAACAGTAATAAATATGTGCACATTATTATACAAATACAACAGGAAACAGTAATAAATATGTGCACATTAGTATACAAATACAACAGGAAACATAGTAATAAATATGTCCAAATATTTTGCAATGGACTGAACTGATAAGAGCTGCAAGATTAGAACTGCCAGTAAGAGAAATAGAGAAAAGAGAAATGAACAGCATTCTGTAAAAGAAGCGTGACAGGCTATCAGCATCTAATTATCTAGGCAAGCATTGAGATAACATTAAAAAAAGAAAATGTCAATTTTTTCTTTCATTCTTTTGGTGACTTGACTGTCTCTGGGAATCCTCTGAATAAACATGTCTTCCTGTGTGTAGACAATATGGGACGATTACCGGTTTCACTATAAACCACGATAAAATGTACTGATGGTTAGTATTATCGTTCAAATTTTAATTATCATTAAAACCGTGTTTGATTATCGCGATTTTAATAACTCACTGTAAATCCTGTCCAGCCAGCAACAGTCTGACGCAGCGCGCAATGTTTTTATTTTTATTTTTTTTCGAGAAGGAATGGCGGAAGGCAGTGACCGTGCTCGGGAGATTTTTCCCTTTTAAGAGTACTAAATCTGAGGTGTGGTCATATTTTGGCTTTTACAAAAGTCCTGAGTGAAACTTAATCGAGGATGCTCACTACAATAGGGGAGAAACACTTCAAATCTGCCATCATCCACTGTTTATAGCGAACGAAAGGCAAGTTAACTTTGACTTCAATACCAAAACTACGTCTGGGAAATAATTGGGCACAAAATGTTGCTTTAAGTTGAAATATTTTATCTCAATCACTTGAAATAAACGTGAAGCTTCCGCGAAGAAAAGTTCGCAGCAAGTGGCTTTGAGTCAAAGACGAAATTCAAACAAGACTATCTACACTTATTACACCGATTTTTTTTTTTTTTTTTATCACACAATTACGGGGACATATTGAAATGAGATTGTTTTAAATCTTACCTGTTTATAAATCAATTTTGAAAACAATCGTCAACGGAGACGCAAGACTGCAAGTTGTATTTGAAAAATGAGAGAGCGCGTCCGTTGGATGTGCGCCGTTATAATGCGTTGCTATTGACGATGGTCATTATAAGGAAGGAAATGCCACAGAATATAATCTTGCTTAAAAAAGTGCATAGAGCTGCTGTTTTATTTGTTGTTTGTTGATTTTCAAATATTAAACTGTTTTTAGTGTGAGCATCAGTTCTTTTGGAACACTTTCATCTCGTTTTAACAAAACTGTGATAATATTGATAATCACGGTAATTTTGGTCACTATAATCGTGATATGAAATTTTCATACCGTCCCATCCCTAGTAGACAACAAAGTCACACCAGTCCAAACCAGAAACCAACATCTGGCCCTGGATCTACCAAAAGTATGGATGAGATTTCCTTAATGTGTGTGTGCCCTCACTGATCTTAATATATGGGCAGTCAACATAGCTTGCTACATTGGGGCATTTAATTTCAACAAGGCCAAACACTGTCTGCCCCTTTGGATCATACACGATGCCATCAGGTGATGACCCCATCCAGGGTGCATCAGGGTGGATAAGGAAGCCACAGGGATAGTGGTTAACCTCCCTTACTCTGCAGTACTCCTCTACTGCTGCAGGTTCCATGTCAAGCCCCCTCCTCATGTCTGCAGTCTGATGGCTAGGTCTCAGAAATCTTTTGGCAAGATTTTCAGCAGAGCTCTGTGCCCTGGTGTGACAGACCTCTCTAAATTTGGAGGAGGTGATGCGGGGCCGCTTTAGTTGGTGCCACTCAATGCAGGAACTCTGTTCTTTTGTGCTGTTGGCAATTTTGTGTGCAATCTCTAATGTTGTTTCCAGGGACATCATGTGGTGCTGCTGATGTTCAGTGCAGACAAAAGAGCAGGTAGAGGGTCCCAGTCTGTAACCCTGAAGTGGCAGTTGTGGGGGAGAAGGAGCATCTGTGTGTGGACAGGTGTTTGGTACTCTCTTTGCTGGCATGTGATAGGACAACACACTTCCTTCTTGCACTTTTCCAAATACAGAGTCAACCAGAGGAACATTAATGTTCATAGCCAATGTTGTTATCATTGGAGCCGCATCACTTGGAAGATCATGGTAGACTTCATCCACCCTGAGTGTGGAAAGTTCAGGCAGAGCTGAACTGACACCCTTATACAAGTTGCTCCTATGGAAAAGACAAAATATATATATTTTTAAATGAGCCATAAAGTAAGTTACACATAAGTTGAACAAACAAAATAAATAAATAAAAATGTTTGGACTTTCTTGCTTGAACAACTGACAGTATAAATACTAACAATGAATATTAACATACACTGTATCATATGATCAGATGACTACTTTATCTGAGGTCCCACTGATTACTACAGAAAATGTATAATGTATTTATGTTCTTGAACAAATCCTATGCAGCGCTGGCTGCCAATGATTTCCTGTTGAAGCGCGTTGATGTGCGCGGTCTCGCTCTCCTCTGGTCAATGTGTGCGCGGGCGAGCTTTTCCGAGAGAAATGCTCATATAAGGAGTTCCACTCTCATCTACGTCATTAGAACCACGATCGAAAAAAAACAGCCGAAACTTGTACCAGCCCAGAAGTAAGATTTTCGGCACAGAAATTCTCCGTTATTCGTCCAAAATATATTTTTTTAAACTTTCCCCATGTTTAGCATGAGAATCCATCTCATGCTAAACATGAGATGGTCAGATAAATCCCATCACATAGAGCCTCTTTCACCTAGCTATCATCATATAGAGACTGTGTCTGTTCCCCGAATTTGGAAATCCAAAAAACGTTTAAACCCAACTAAGGTTAAAAATTTAATTGATGTTCAACAAATAAAAAACAGCTATATTACAGATGAGCAAATGCTAAAGCTTGGGTTGCTGAATATTCGATCGCTTACTTCAAAAGCACTCGTTGTTAACGATATGATTTCAGATAATAACCTAGATGTGCTGTGTTTGACAGAAACCTGGCTAAAACCAAACGATTACATTACTTTAAATGAGTCCACCCCGCAAGATTACTGTTATAAACATGAACCTCGTCTGAAACGCAAAGAGGGTGGTGTTGCTGTAATTTATAGTAATAGTTTCAAAACCACTAAGAAATCAAGTTTTAAATATAATTCTTTTGAAGCATTGGTGCTTAATGTAAAAATATATAGTGTAAACGATAAATCACGTTTGAGATTTGTGCTGGCTACTGTATACAGGCCACCAGGGCACCATACAGACTTTATCAAAGAATTTGCGGACTTTCTATCAGAATTAATATTGACTGCAGATAAAGTACTAATTGTTGGTGATTTTAATATACACATCGATAATGAAAAAGATGCATTGGGATTGGCATTTAAAGGCATTGTAAATTCAATTGGAGTTAGACAACACGTGTCAGGACCTACTCATCGTCGTAATCATACTCTAGATCTAATATTATCACACGGAATAGATGTGGATGCCGTTGAAATTCTGCAGCAGAGCGATGACATCTCAGATCATTACCTAGTCTTGTGTAATTTGCATTTAGCCAAGGCTGCAAAGCCGACTCCGTGTTACAAATATGTGAGACCTATCACTTCTGCCACTAAAGATTGCTTTATTAATGATCTTCCTGATCAGTTTCATCATCTCAGCATCCCAGATAGCTTAGAAGAACTCGATATTGCGACAGAAACGTTTAACTCTCTCTTTTCCAGCACTTTAGACACAGTTGCTCCGTTACGCTTAAAGAAGATTAAAGAAAATAGTCCAACGCCGTGGTACAACGAGCACACTCGGGCCCTTAAGAGAGCAGCCAGAAAAATGGAGCGCAACTGGAAGAAAACAAAACTAGAGGTATTTCCCATTTCATGGAAGGAGAGCTCAATTACTTACAGAGAGGCTTTAAAAGCTGCTAGATCTGCTTATTTTTCAACCCTATTAGAAGAAAATAAACATAATCCTAGGTATTTATTTGAAACGGTGGCTAAACTAACGAAAAATAAAGCTTCAAGCACCGAAGTTTCCAAGCAACACAGCAGTAATGACTTTATGAACTTCTTCACTTATAAGATTGATAATATCAGGGACAAAATTATAACTATGCAACCGTCTACTACAGTATCGCATCAGGCAGTGCATTGTAGTCTCCCTGAGGAAAAATTTGATTCATTCGTTGTTATAGGAGAGGAAGAATTTACTAAACTCATTAAATCATCTAAATCTACAACATGTATGTTAGACCCTATACCGACTAAGCTACTGAAAGAAATACTTCCAGAGGTCATAGATCCTCTTCTTAACCTCTTAAGTGTCACCGGCCCACCGGTGGGCCCAAAATCATTACATATTTAAAACAGTAATATCCTATAATAAACATAAACTAATATTGACAAACTATATATCATTTGAAAGCTTACAAACTCTAGTTTTCATATTTGGTGAATGATTTTCAAAATAAATTAGAGAGGAGCTGTAATTTATCAATTTGCAACAAGAATATTTTCATATTCCTAAGGCGTGTTCAGACCTTTATTTTGAAATAGCAATGAACATGAAAAATCATGAAAGAATGGTTGAAACCTCAGTTTGTTTTCATGCCAAGAGTTCAAAAGGTATCATCCATTCAATTATTTTAGAAAAAAAGATATTAAAATGTTTTTAATAACACATATGGAAATGGAGGCGCCCTTATATGGGCAGTAATGGAGTCTGGTTGTCACCTAGTGAAAATGTTTGGTACTGCGCCCAAACAAAATCTCACTGAAAGCTCATTTTTTGAGATATCAACCTAAAATTTGAAACACAACTTATTCAGATTTTTGGCTTTGATTTTCTAGCAGTTTTAGAGTCGGCCAGGTTTTAAAAATATATATTTTATATAAAATATGAATAATTAAATTCTTTACATTGTACATTTTCATAAACTCAAACTTCTATAACTTTTTTTTTGTTTCACTTTCTTAATTTATTTCACTTCAACAAAAATCTGCAAAATGTCTTCTTTAAAACAAGACCAATTTTACATCTATACTCCAAAGCATTCTTTAATTACAACCATTTAAAGTCGAAATGTGCATTTTCATGTATATTTAAAAAAAGGGGGGTGACACTTAATTAATATCATTAATTCGTCTTTGTCTCTAGGATATGTACCAAAAAACTTTAAGCTGGCTATGATTAAACCGCTTGTTAAAAAAACGCAACTTGATCCTTCGGAATTAGTCAATTACAGGCCGATCTCGAATCTACCTTTTCTGTCAAAGATATTAGAAAAAGCAGTATCTTCACAACTGTGTTCCTTTCTTGAAAGAAATGATATCTGCGAGGATTTCCAGTCAGGATTTAGACCGTACCATAGTACCGAAACAGCTCTCGTTAGAGTCACAAATGATTTGCTCTTATCATCCGATCGTGGTTGTATCTCGCTATTAGTGTTACTCGATCTTAGTGCTGCATTTGACACCATCGACCACAACGTTCTTTTAAATAGATTAGAACATTATGTTGGCATTACGGGAAATGCACTAGCATGGTTTAAATCATACTTATTTGACCGTTATTAATTTGTAGCAGTAAATGATGAGATGTCTCATCGATCACAAGTTCAGTATGGCGTACCACAAGGCTCAGTACTAGGACCGCTGCTGTTCACTCTGTACATGCTACCCTTAGGAGATATCATTAGGAAACATGGCATTAGCTTTCACTGTTATGCCGATGATACTCAGCTCTATATTTCTTCAAAACCTAACGAAACTTATCAATTCACAAAATTAACGGAATGCATAGCGGATATAAAAAATTGGATGACTTGTAATTTCCTACTTCTAAATTCTGAAAAAAACAGAGTTTCTAATTATTGGACAAAAAAACTTCCTCACGTAATAATCTAGAATACTGTCTAACACTTGATGGCTGCTCTGTTAAGTCTTTGTCGTCGGTTAGGAACCTGGGTGTGCTCTTTGATACCAATGTTTCATTTGAAAGTCACGTGTCTAGTATCTGTAAAACTGCATTTTTCCATCTTAAAAATATATCTAAATTACGTCATATGCTCTCATTGACAAATGCGGAACAATTGGTTCATGCGTTCATGACCTCAAGGCTAGATTATTGTAATGCTCTACTGGGTGGTTGCCCTGCACGCTTAATAAACAAACTACAGCTAGTTCAAAACGCAGCAGCTCGAGTTCTTACCAGAACAAGGAAGTATGACCATATTAGCCCAGTTCTGTCAAAACTGCACTGGCTCCCTATTAAACATCGAATCAATTTTAAAATATTGCTGATTACTAACAAAGCACTGAATGGTTTAGCTCCGCAGTACTTGAGCGAGCTCTTAACGCATTATAGTCCTTCACGTCTATTACGATCTCAAAATTCCGGCCAGTTGAAAATACCTAGAATATCAAAATCGACTGCTGGCGGTAGATCCTTTTCCTATTTAGCACCAAAACTCTGGAACAGTCTTCCTACCATTGTCCGGGAAGCAGACACACTCTGTCAGTTCAAAGTCAGATTAAAGACACATCTCTTTGACCTAGCATTCACATAATACATTATAGACTTCTATAATTTAATGTTATGCTGCATAGATTAGGTCAGCCGGAACCGGGAACACTTACCAAAAATCCTGATGTACTCGTTACATCATGAGAAGAATGGCATCTACGCTAATTTTAGTGTCTGTGTTTATCCCGAGGTTTTCCTGCAGCCTGCCGGATCCAGGCCGTATCCAGATCTGACGAAGGACCTTCGCCTGGACCGATGACAACGCAGTGCTGAAGTGCCAACTAGTCTCTCCCTATGGAGGATCCCTCTACCACTATACAGATAAGGCGTTGTCGGGAAAATTCGTCTCGCGGTCCTACCCCAAAGCAACAAATAAAATATAATTCCTTATCAAAATTTATAAGGAAAGACAAGTATTTTGTTTAGGCTTGGCTTGTAGGGAATTCCAAACCTGCGTATATTCAAACGCACATAACTATAGAACCCATTCTAAATGCGCATGTGACCGCCATCAGCGTTTCTCACAGGTTCGCGTTTAAAGTCTGTGTAGAGAGAATGGTGTCGTCTTAGCGGCCCCTAATTTGATAACAAATGATCATTGTGACAGAAGCAAATCAATTAAAACTAACTTTAGATGGAAATAACTTAACTCTGCTATAAAGCCAAAACAATCTCTGTTACCTTAAATTATACGCTTATCTCTGTAAAGCTGCTTTGAAACAATCTACATTGTTAAAAGCGCTATATAAATGAAGATGACTTGACTTGACTTGACATCTCTTTAACACTGTAAACAACTCTGAATACATGAAACACCATTGTACCCTCCCTTTAACCAGACAAGGTTTAACACCCTGCATTTAAACAAAAAGGTTATCAATAAACACACATATCCATAAATAGAATCAAAGTACCCTGTTAGAAACATAAGTTACCATGGTTCTTGGCTTATGCCACTTCTGTTCAGTATCTGTGCAGCTGTGTGTTGGGGGAACAGAGTTAGCTGGCAAAAGTGCAGTCTGATACAACAGTGCTGCCACATGATTGCACAAAGCTGTACCTGCCACACAGGTACACTGGCAGCTTTGCAGCTGCACAGGACGGGCATCCCTAAGCACAATCTGAAAATACACAAATCTGTTACAATAGGAGACAAAGGTGTACTTTCAGTTTTTAAAAAGGAGAATGCATGAGTAGAGTGAGAATGTTTGACAAAACAAACAAATATGTACCATCAACATATAAAGATGACATGGAAAAAAATAACAGCTAAACAATTTGTAGGAGCTAAGATTGTAGCCAAATTATTATTTCTTATTAATATTATTATTATTTATCTCACTCTACTCATCATCAACAGTGGATACAGAACGTGTGTCAATGCAGTGACAAAACAGAACTCAGTTTCTGTGAATCCCAGTGCTTAGCATACATATTTAAATATCGATAAATATTCCAACACACCAGTATTATTTATGGTGTAGTAAATGAAATATGTCATTAAAATAGATTACATGCGATGATTCACAGAAACTTGATCTGACGAACGGAACCTGTCTCATGAACCAGCCTGCACTGAACCTGCCGGATAACTTTCCCTTACGCTCAAGCTGTGAGGCTTTTGGCTTTTCCTCATTGATCTGTAGCACTCAGCCCTTATGGTTACCTCTCCTGTACTTGAATCCTTGTTTGAAACTGACATTGACAAAGGCGTTAGGAAAATTGGATGTGATTGACACATAATAGTAGACAGTAGATAGTAGACCGACACAAACGTTACACTTGCTGCGCTAGCGTCAGATAGCATGCATGCTACTAAGGACGTGTAAACACAGTAAAACACTACACGTCCAGATCTTACCTTCATAATTGTGGATGTAGCTTGAAACGTAAAGCTTGAAGCCCTTCTCCTTCTTGGTTGTCGATGTATGGGTTAGTGCTTGAATAATTCGACTCAAGTCGTTCACCGTAACACGAGGGACATCTTGAAGCGACCGAGTGAAAAATGCCATAGAGCTGGTAAGTCCCGCCCATCCGTAAAACCCCAAGTGGACCTCTAGGTTGAAAAATCGTCAATGCAAGTGAATGGGAGAAAATAATTATTTTATGATCCCGTTTGAATTGTGCCATGAATGTGAACATATGTTGTCTGTGAATTTTTTATATAATTTTTCATGTTACGAGTTTGACAGTATATTGTATGATTCTTTGGCTAGCAGTTGTGGAAAAGACATAATGAGAAAGACTACATGTCGCCTATGTGATGTCACCCCATAACACATTTCCCTCCACTTGTCAAATCACGGTGCTAATGCTGCGATAATCTATGGAGACAGATCGAGATGCCTGTGTGTTTTGTACTCAAATGTCAACATTCAAACCAAATCGGCTGTTCTTTTTTCAGATTCGCGTCGAAAGCAGCGAAGAGTTGTAGTCCACAAAGTGCTCTCACACAAAGTCTAACCGTATCAAACTTCTACCAGCTAAATTGTAGCATTCTTTACACGAAAAATTATATTAAAAATTCACAGACAACATATGTTCACATTCATGGCAAAATTCAAAAGGGACCAGAAAATAATTATTTTCTCCAATTCACTTGCATTGACGATTTTTCAACCTAGAGGTCCAGTGGGGTTAGCGGAAGGGGCGAGACTTACCAGCTCTATAGTTGCTATTGACGCTACGCGCGCCGGAAGTGGCCTAGCTGGCTGAATTCGAATGCGGAAGAGAGTGTGCATATAGCCTATTGGAGGATAGTGTGTCAGTAATGTATAATAATAAGATTAAACATTTAATTTTCAGTTAAAGGCATTTCATTATTGAATTCAAAGATGTCATTCAATAGCTCAGTTTAATTTAATTAGTATCTGTGTAATCAAATTGATAAGATATGAAGGCAAATTGCCGAATTAAATACTAATTTTTGAATAAAGTTAAATAAGCACAAGTTAATTTACATTTGACCACAGTTAAAATATTTAACGTTACTTGTCTAAGATTTCTCAGTCAGATTATATTAACTTCAAGAATTACGGTGAAAAAACGAGACAACACACACTCATATCAACAACAATACTAGGCCATCTTGGTTAATGTTTCAGAAATGTTAAAATGAGAAGAGTTACCAACCTCTCGAAATTATTTATATAGATCCCGGTGTCGGTCTTTCAGGTGCCGATCACACTAACGCGTTTTTCAGGTTCGAAAACGCGAGGTGCACAGCACTGCCCCGATCACACAGAACAAGCAGTGCGCTCTGCGCTGCGTTTGTTATGTTTCTCGGCAACCACTGAAACAACTGTCCTGTCAGTCAAGTAAACGTCAAATCAGCCTTTTATTAACTTTATTTACTTTCTGTTAACATTGTGGTAGTTACGGTTCGTGAAGTCGTTAAGATCCTGGTAACCCGCGAGAGCACCACAAGTTTATCCTCAATCATCGCACTCTCCGGGCGTTCAAGCAACTAGCTTTCATCACTAAAACGGAAGGCCCGCGAGGCGCATCAAAAATTTGATTAGAAACATGATACATTTTCTGCTTAATTCAGCTAGCTTGCGAGAACAACTACCACCACTTTGCTGGCCAGACAAACTGCTCCAAGTATGCAATCAGAAACAAAGCAAGGTGAACAAGCCATACTTAGATGGTATGCAGGCTAATAGGTTGTCATAAATGTTATTTTCGTTCAGGGCGATGGTTCAGTGACAGCCCGGAGCTAGCTAAATTTAATCTGTCACGTAAGTTAGCGCTAACGTTGATGCTGACACTCACCTCACATCAGACACCAAAAAACAATTATTAAACTACACAGATATCATACCTTTCCATGCAATCTCATATAATCCATGATCCATAGCAATGCACGTCATCTGCAGTATCCACAACAATCCATACGTGTTTGAGACATATTTCCTTCTTGCAGGTGTTCATGTCAGATCTTACACAAATCCATATAGCACTAAGCTAGTTATCGCTAACGTCCGTACAAAGTAGGCTAACCTAAATGGTAAAAGTAATTCCAACTTTTTTTCGGTTGACTCTGTCTATATTATCTCAGAATTAAAAAGCAGTAATCCAAGTCGAGTTCGCTGACTGTGCATCTTGAGCAGTTTGGTGGCCCTTAACCCTTTATCTGTCCCTTTTGTTTATATATTTAAAAAAATTCAGACCAATTTAATTGGTGTTATTTTTTGAACTCTTGGTATGAAAACAAACTAAGCTTTCTACCAATCTTTCATGATTTTTCATGTTTATTGCTATTTCAAAATAAAGGCCTAAACACACCTAATGAATCTTGTTGCAAATTGATAAAATTACTGCTCCTCTGTCATTTATTTTAAAAACATTCACCAAAATATGAAAACTAGAGATTGTAAGCTTTCAAATGATATATATAGTTTGTCAATATTACTTTAGGTTTTTACTAAGATATTATTGTTCTAATTATGGGACAATGACAGTTAAAAGGTTAAATTTGATTGACCAGCTTGGTCACAAAGTGCTGCTCTTTTCACATATCCACAAGTTTCCTACGTCCCATGAGGCATTGCGTCAAAAGTGGGCGCGACTTCCGGTTCGAAGTAAACAAGCGGGAGTTGACACTCATTCATTCATTAGTTGACCGTCATTCAAGATTTAGCGATCCAAACTTAATGATGTGGGAACACAACCTCAACGAAATTAAAAGGGGTGATATAACAGTACCTTTACCATCCGCGGTAGATGGTTGGGAGGATGACGTGAAGAAGTGGCCTCGTATCACGTATGGTAACATTTTTAGCTATTTTGTAGATTCAGTAGCCTGTGATGGTAAGGCGATGAGCAATCTGAAAAGCTCAGAGGCATATCAATATCCAGTGATAAAGTCGGGCGAGTGTTGTTTAAGGACGTCGGAAACGACCTTGCGTATCTAAAAGCTGACATTGAGCCGAGCCAGAGCCTGCACGTAACACATCATAAGGCTTGGGTGCTAGTTTCAGTGACAGGTGAAGTACAGACAGCGGGTTATTCATGTATTGCAGGGCCAGGACGCTCTTGTAGTCATGCAGCAGCACTTTTGTGGAAGGTCAGTAAAGTTAGGACAATTAAGGGCACAAAATGTATTATTGTATTGTGTATTATTGTATATTTTTAATTAATTAATAAATGTACTAAACTGAAATGTTTACTGTGTGTCATTCATGTTCTGTATATGTTGCTTCACAGTAGCCTTGACTTAAAATATTTATTTTAATATTGTTGGATAATAAAATTGAATTCAATTTAGGTTGAGAATGCAGTCAGGCAGGGAAAGACAGGGATGGCATGCACTGATGTGCAAAGGAAGTGGAATTCAGGTGCGAAGAAGAATGTAGGAATGAGGAAGGTGAAGAACATTAATTTTAACCATCACAGGCCATACCACATTTATCCAGGCACATCGACAATGCAAGAATCAACAATGCCTCCCCAACTTTTTAAGAACCACAGAGAGTTCATAGCCCACAGTAATTCATCAGTGATGGCCCCACTGTTTCAGCTCCAGACAAATGGTCTTATTCAGTTAAGTTATAGAGCAGATGTAGACAGCAGCAAGGCAGGCCACAGCAAACATGATCCAACCCACAGTAATACACTCTTTCATACTGAACACAGCACAACACTAACATGTCCAAAATGCACACATTTTTATGAGGCCTACATTAAAGTGTCTCCTACACAAGCAGCTACGCTGATGGAAGAAACCAGGATGCAAAGTGCTTCACAGTCATGGCATGATGCTAGAAAGCTTCGTCTAACAGCCAGCACAGCAAAACGGGTCCCAAAACGAAACACCACAGATCCTCAAAAATTTCTAAATGAGCATCTGTACCCAACATTCACCGGCAATACAGCAACACTGCATGGCAAAGAAAATGAGATAAACGTCATCACACTCATGGAAAGCAGAGGGCATACTGTGGAGAAGAGAGGCCTGGTTGCGCACCCTGACCATCCTTGGTTGGGAGCCAGCCCAGATGGGATCCTTGACTCAGCACAACTCCTTGAGATCAAGTGCCCCTTCAAGAGTTCCATGTCACTGGCAGAATTTCTAGGACGGCCAAATGGTGACATCAAAAGTTTAGGTGATGGACAGTACCTGATTTGTCCTAAAGGAAAGGATGGATACTACCTCCAGGTGATTCTTTAATAATTTAATATATGTTAATATATTGTATATATAATATATAATAATATTGTTTTTAAATAAATGTATTTTCTATATTTAGAAATATACTTTTTAATATGAAAGTAGCTCTATTATTAGACTAACATTGTATTTTAAACTTACAGGTGCTTCTCAATAAGAATGTCGTGGAATAGTTAATTTATTTCAGGAATTCAACTTAAAATGTGAAACTAATTTATTATATAGACTCATTACATGCAAAGTGAGCTATTTCAAGCCTTTATTTGTTATAATTTTGATGATTATGGCTTACAGCTTATGAAACCCCCAAATTCAAATAAATGAACTTTTCCACGACATTCTAATTTATTGAGAAGCACCTGTATGCATTAATTAAACAGATTATTTTTACAAACATGTACTCTTAATCCTTTCAGACACAACTGACCATGATGTGTCTGGGCCTACAAAGCTGCAAGCTAGTCATCTGGACACCAAGTGAGGACATTGAATTGGAGATTCCATTTGATAAGCACTACACAGATGCACAAGTGCAACAGTTGCAGAACTTCTTCTTTGTACACATGCTACCTAGATTGGCTGATGATTTTGCTGACAAGAAAATACATCTCTGTCCAACATACCTGCAGATGTTTAATGCGTAGTTAGGGGAATGTTTACACTGTTCTCAATATTATAATAATATTAATTTATTAATAATCAATACTTATAAAGGCATGGTTACAGTTGTGTGAGGAAAACAAACCACAATTAAAACAAAAAAATACACACTGAATAAAAACATATTACACACTTAGTCATTGGCTTTTGAGTTTATTTATAAGAACAAATTAATGTGTCATTTGCACATTTGGTTAACAATGTTATTCAGAACATTTCATTAAATAAAAATAGTAATACTATACTGTGTAATTACACAAACTTCTCTCTTTTGCAGAATATTACGAGATTGAAAAATATTAAGAATTTAAACAAATTTACACAGCAAAAAGAAAATAGCTATCTATGAAACAACAACTAAAAGAAAAAGTGTTGGTATATCAGTGCAAGTAAAAGTTGTGATCAAACGAACATTCCGTTCCTCTAGCAGATCTCTGATGGTGAAGCCACGGTCCCCCATCACCTCATCTCCAGCACGCAAATGGTCGAGAAACCCAGAGTTCTGTGTGATGAATCTATCGCTACATTTGCCACCGTACGCCTCTGAAATGAACATAACCATACCAGATGGAGCAATTGCTACCAGACAGTATTGTTTGCATAGTAGTGACTATAAGATTCTGTTCTTGAGTCCAGATTTTTGGCCTTCTGCAAGACACTTTCTGTGCAGTCAATGACACAAGTTGTGTTGGGGAAATTGTCCTTAAAAATTTGCGGCAAAGTGGCTTTTATTGTTTCGCGCGGCAGCCATGGAATGAGATCCTGGGTGTGCTCAGCAATCACATCTATCCAAAATGTCAGTGTTTTACTGACCTGACCAGGTGACATTTTGAAGCGTCTAGCTAAATCGGCAATAACAAAGTTCTGTCTAAGCTTCATTAATGTCAAGAGAATTTGGTCCTCTGCTGAAAATGCTGACGATGTGGGGGCAAAACGTTGCAAGCAAGACACAAGGGTTTTGAATTCGAGAAGTGGAATCCCTGTGTACAGCAGACAGTCTGTATCGTCTTTCAAAATAACATCTGCAACAGGCAGTGTCCTCTCAGTGGATGGGGCAGTTGTCATACCACATGTGATGGTAGGTGCTTTGGAGTAGGTGTGGTCCTCCATTGTTGGGTCTGACCACTGTGTCTGGGCATCATGGAAGGTCTGTGAGGTAGGATCTGGGTCCCCAGAAACCTGCATCACATCAGGCTCATCTGCAGGGAATAGGCTACATTAAGTACATATTTAGCTGGTTAGTCCTTCAATGACGATTAAAAAAACACAATTAGGGGGCATTAGAGTCTTGAAAAACATCTAAACTGCGTTTAATACCATCAATATAGATATTCTGTAACATTAAATGTTAACTAATAGAGGAAATTAAATTAGCATCTGTCACTGTGTACCATTGTGCCCTCCAAGCTCGTCACAATAAAAGTTTATGCGAGGCAAAAACATCAGGCTACCTGTCTACCTTCATGGCACAGGTTTTCATATATTAATAATAAGTAATTCAAGAAAAACAAAAGGAAAAAAAAAAACCAAGCTAGTTGACATTACATTAATGTTAAGTTACCTGTTGTTGTTGTTGTTGTTGTTGTTGTGACATGTCGAATCCTAGGTCGGCGTCTCTTCTCCGGTTGCTTCTCGTAACCCAGAAAGAGCGTTGGGTACGGGTTATCCACTGTTGGCTTCTTGTCCACGAAGTGAAACGAGCACACAAACAGGTGTTTTGGGGGTGTTTTTAAGTTTAAGTTCTTCCTCCATATTCTATTTGATTCGTCGTCTTTTGGGAGGGGATGGAAACTGTATAATCGTTCACAGGAACACTCAGATTTAGTTTTAGGCTTATGTTCAAAACACTCACGTTTCAGCCACTGAATTAGTTTAGTATATGTACAACCACGAACAGCACATGTTGTCCCTGAGCTCCGTAACGACATCTCTCATTAATGTTTGCGACTTTAAATAGTAGAAAAATGTACTCAAAAAATACCTAACCTCTCCGCTATGTAACACAAAATACTGTTGATTTACTACTTCCGCCACCTAACCGGAAGTTTCACCCACGTTCTATTTTACAGTAGCGCCCCCCGGAAACAGGTGGATAGGTTTTTTGTAAACATGGGCATTTTGTTTTCTCCAGTATGGAGGGTATGGTTAAACTTCCTTCTTCAGGTGATTTGTTAGGTCCCTATATGCAAAATATAATATAAAATTTGTTGTGTTGGGCAAAAGTATCAACTAAGAAATTTAAATATAAATGAACGTAACTTCTGCCATCTGTGCGTTATGCGTTGTCACAAATTGCAGGTCGTTTGCATCCGACTAGTTAATTATTAAATAATTTAGTAAAAAAAAAAAACTGTGTAAATAGTCTAAAATGTATAACACTGTTGTTATGACTATTGAATTAGATATTTTCTTTGTATACATTTAAAGAGTTAACTTACAGAAGAATAATTACTCCAAAATGTTACCTAATACAGTATAGCATGCACATTTAGACTTCTTTATGCTGCTTTTTCAACTCTTAAATTGCATCTTTTTCATCTTCTCTAAGCCTGGAACCAGTATTTCATCCCTCTGCGACAACTCCGAGATGGCATCAAGGACCCAGCCACAGCTGATCTGCATCGGCAGTCTGAAAAGCCCAACACGACAATACATCATCACTGCAAGGAACGACCAGGTGACCATTCCTGTAAATGATGGCCTGACGTGTGCAGTTGACAAGCTATTCAAGCTTTACTGGGTGTGCAACTTGACATATCCACCACAGCTGAGCTCTGTCTTCACCTTTGAATACATCTATGATGTGACCATCTCAATCAAGAAAGCCAAGGTACTTGAAGTCCTTTCAAAGCTTCAGGCTGCGCATGAAATAACAACATAATGTATACGTGTCCAAAGTGCAGACAATTGATATCTACAGAAGTAAGGAGAGTCATTTGGCATCTCTGTGAAATTCATGCCTTATCAGATGGACAGGACATGATCATTATCTGCAGCCAAGATGGTTGCCCAAGAACGTATCATAACTTCAATTCATTCGCCAAACATCTTCATAGAGACCACCAGTCCACAACAACATTCATAGACAATGTGACATTTCAACCTAATGACCACAGTTTATCAGATGCATATGAGACATCTAGTACTGTGGAAACATCAGACTGTGTTCCAGTTCATACTGCCATTCCTAGTGAAACTGTTGCCTCTTTTGTGGAAAAGATATTCTGTTCATCAAATACAACTTCAATGGATGTAGCAAAAACTATCTCTTGTACGCAAGAGGTGCTAGAGAGGACTGTTGATAATCTTAATAACAGTCAACAACTACATTGTTGAATAATCTGCAGGTACCACTTGGCAGTGAGTCTGTCCCTTCATTAATGGGCGAGTTTGAAGCTGCTAAACTAATGTTTAAAGATGTAGACACACCTTACAAAATGAATAAATACTTTGAAGAGAAATTTGATCTTGTGAAGCCGAAGGAAATCTTTATTGGTCATAGGACAGACACAGCAAGAAAACAGGGACAATTACAACAAGATTTGGCAGCAGACACGTGTAAATATGTGTCAGTAATTGAGACTATTAAATTTCCATTCAGTAATGACCAGATGCAAAAAGTTTACCTTCAGGGTAAGAAGCAAACCGAAGGGAAAATGCACAATTATTGTGATGGGACTCATTTTACATCTCACCCATTGTTTGGAACATGTCCTCAAGCACTCCAAATACAGTTGTATTTTGATGACCTGGAAACAACTAACCCTTCAGGCTCCAAAACTAAAATCCATAAAATGGGTGCTGTGTATTTTAGTTTTAAAAATCTGCCACCGCAATATAGTTCTTCACTTTCAAATATTCACTAATGTCTTTTGTTTAATTCTATGGACAGAGAGGTATATGGATTTGGTAAAATTTTGGAACCACTGCTAGAGGAAGTTAGACTGCTTGAAAGGTCGGGTGTAGAAGTAGACATGCAAGGACAAAGACATCAACTATATGGAACAATCTGTGTTTTGACTTCTGACAATTTAGCTATCCATTCCCTCTGTGGTTATTTGGAAAGCTTTTCAGCCAACAAGTTTTGTCACTTCTGCCTGATTGACAAAACGACTGCGCAGACTGTTTTCGACGAAGATAAAGTAGAAAAGCACACAAGAGAAAACTATGAGCAGCATGTGCTACGTAATGATCCATCTGCAACTTAAAGAGGACTCATGTTTAAACAAGCTGCACTATTTCCATGTCACTGAGAACACATGCGTTGACATTATGCATGATATCCTTGAGGGTGTAGCGCCTTTGGAAATCAGACTAATGTTACGCCACTTCATTTATGAAGAAAGGTTATTTTCTTCAGAACTGTTGAATCATAGAATTTCCAGTTTTGACTATGGGTATGGGAATGAAAAAAATGAGCCCAGTGTTATACTTAATCTAAGAACCTCTGACAATGCAATAAAACAGACGGCATCGCAAATGTGGTGCCTTTTACAGGTATTACCCTTTTTGGTTGGTGATCTTGCTAGTGTAGGAAGTGAACATTGGCACTTATTCATTTTGTTAAGAGAGATATGTAGTATTGTATTTGCACCTGTTGTTACATATGGACTTGCTGTTTTTCTTAAACAGCTCATTATTGAGCATCACACACTATTCAAGAAGCTCTATGACCAAAACTTGATACCCAAACATAATTTTATGACATACTATCCGCGAATGATGGTTATGTTCGGACCTATATCTCAATTGTGGTGTATGAGATTCGAAGCGAAGCATAAACCATTAAAAAGACATGCTAATATCGTTAGAAACTTTAAAAATGTTTCTAAAACACTGAGTTATAAACATCAGGTTCAGCAAATGTATAGCTTCAAGTTAGGTGACCCTTTTTCTGAGAAAATTATTGTTACAGACTCATATCCTGTTACTATTGGCTCTTTGAAGAAAGCAGATGTTGTGCTCGAAAATCTGAAATAAGCCAAAGACTTTGAATATACTTTGAACAGCACTGTCTATGTCACCCATGCTGTTAGTGTGTTCAGCCAAACTTACAGAACTGGCTCTGTAATGCCTCTTAAAGGTGCACTAAGTAACTTTTTTACCTTAACCGAACAGCTTCGGAGTCATTGGAATAGTTATATGACTTTTTTCGGGTTGAATGGTGGTCGTCTCGCATCCCCCCAAGCGCCTGTGAGACGAAAAACCACACTTGCAACTTTGGGCCGGCGGGCCTCAGCGTCAGGAAGTATCGCGTGATATCAGGTCTCGCGATGTAACGAATTGCTTTACGGCACTGCACACAAAGCTAGGAAAGCTTTGTCGGAGGACGAAAGAAAGAGGAAACGGCAGACTGACCGAGCAAGGAGTCAGACTCGAGTAAGTATCGTTCTTGTTGATGGACTAGTAGACATCTTCAGAGGTTAGCTACATAGTGTGCCTTTAAAGCAGATAACAAAGGAGAGCCTTTATTTGGGAGAAATTATTCACATCATACCTCAGACTGATGACATGTCTATCCTGATGTTTGTAAGAATTCTTACAGTGAAGTACTTTGATGAACATTTCTATGCCTATGTTGTACATCAAACTAAAGAGTATGAAATGATCAGTCTGGCCGATACTGCAGATTTCAGGCCTTTGGACATAATGCAGGGTTTTGATACAGATGAGCTATACTTAAACCAAAGATACAAGATTGTTTAGCTAATCCTTCTCAAGAATGTAAATGGTCAGACTGCAGACTGTCATTGTCATCTTTGAAGTTGTGATTAATAACAATCAGCGGTTACACTTTATTTTAAAGGAGACATATCATGCTTTTAAATCGTTCCTTTTTACATATAAATCATACATTTGTAGTCTATATAAAGCAGAACTGCAATGCTTGGGTCTGAATTCCTCATTATTATAGCTCCACAGGCCCCTTTTCTACCCCTTTTCTGATGTGCGTCTGAGAGCAACTCGTTTTGGTGCGGTCTCTTTAAATACAATTGAGACACTTCATACCCCGCCCCCTCTCCAGGTTGCAGAGGTGACACTCGGTTCAACTCCACCCCGTTCGGCCATTTTTGTAGTTTGATAGCAGAGATACGATTATCTAGCGGCACAGAAACTTTTTATTCACACCTTATTAACAAAATGTCAACAACGGAAGACTTGTCCAGCCAGCCTTACATGTTCGAGCCAGAGTCGGAGCCGGAGTGAGATGAAAATGAAGACGACGAACCTGCAGAACAACGTCTTCATATGAATGTATCGCAATGGTGTGTTACTGTATTTACACATGATACTTTGGTCTTCCGACCTTTTACCACCATGTCGATTTATTTTGATTAATATGTGCGAGGGAGAGAGAGCAAGACAGCGTCTAGTTTGGAGACAGTGAAGTCTTGTTTACACTCCGAAGAGAGAGAGTGCGCGCGCGACCGGGTCTCTCTCTCTCTGCTCGTTCTTTCAGTTAAACATGCGCCCTGTCACAAGCGCGGCAGTTCATCTACATTAGACAGTGTAATGAAGCGTGTGGGTTACTACATCCAACAACCGAACATTTTAACTTACCCTCTCGTAACTTCTGCATCCTTTAGCTTGGACTACAAAATTGCAGCGAGAAATAAAAATGGCGGATTGCTCGAAGTGGTGGGCCGGAAGTCAATGTCCTTATTTGGCAGTTCCGCTGCAAATACTGTGACGTAATAGTTCAAAAAACGTCATAGAGAACAGAAAAATCGGAACAGGTTGAAAAATATGACCAAAACAGAATATAAAGATATCAACGAAGCACCTGAAGAGAATGATTTCAACTTTTCTGTACTTCTAAACAAATATACAACAAAATGCATTTAAGGGCTAAAAAAGTGGATTTAGCATGATATGTTCCCTTTAAGGTGTCATTGTTACAGTGTAATTATATATTTCAGTACTGAGTAATATTAAGCAACTACCTGTACTTACTATAGGGTTAGGGTAGGACTAGGATTTGGTTGAGGGTTAGTTGCATGTAATTATGCATAATTTACTGTTATTACTACGGTAAGTACATGTAACATATGTAACAAGGACACCGTAAAAAAAAGTGTTACCCAATCAGCTAATATATTCAAACTGGGTGATGTAATCTCATAGCCTACTGTTAGAGTTTTACTCTAAACGATTTCAAGTCAAGTTCAAGACTAATTATCATTGACAAAAGTTATATTATTATTATCTCAGTGATCTAAACATGTTTCTTATCAAATTAATTCATGCATCTGTGTTTTTTTCTGATATGACTTATATGTTGTTACATGTCATCCATTAGTCATAACTGTGTGATTGATTGTTATATGCAAGTATGGTTTTCATACAGATTAACTATACTTTAAACAAATGTTTCTTATGACATGTATTCATGCATCTGTGTTTTATGATATGACTGTTCTTGTTATGTCATCCATTTGTCATAACTGTGTGATTGTATCTTTTAAAATGTATTCATGGTTCTGATATTACTCTTATCACTGTATATCCTGCTACAGTTAGTGCAGTAGCTTTTGTTGTACTTTGCACTCATTAAATGGCAAATATATTTTGACATTTGACTTTATTTTTTTATGATTATGAGTACTGCGAAGAACACATTATTTTAATTTTGCAATTAGTACTAATGATTTAATAATTTGAATACATTTGTGGTTACATAACAATGCTATATGATGTTAGTAAATGTATAAGTGATCACATATGATCAGGTGAGTGTTTTTTTTTTTTTACACACAAAAGAAAACAAAACAATCACCCTGTGGCTCCACCTCCATGGCTGAAGACAGCAGTTCTTCATCCGTTGGCTCGGAGGGCAGAAAAATTGCAATGTTATTTATAATTCCATTAGAACGTGCATAGAATTACACCACTTATAGATCTAAAAACTCACCGTGTGCTGTGGCTGGCTGGGAATGGGAGCTTTGGGTGAGAGGAGGAGAAGCCAAACGCGAAGGATGTGGGACAGCAGGCTGGGATGTAGAAGATGACTTTTTTTTCCTCTGCTGGTCCCTCAGCAAAATGTATTTTCTCAAGGTATCCATCTTGCTGCCTGTACTGGTGCCGGATGAACTCCACATAGCTACATCAGAAACACAATAGTTTACATGATAAGAGTAAAATAAATACAAAACAGCAATACAATTAACAAGCAAGCAGAAGCACATATTACCTTTTCTTCTCCCTGTCCTTAGCCTCATAGAGCTCCTTGTAGGTGCTCTTCTTGTGGACCCCAAAGCCCACCAGACAGTCACCCTCACACCCAGGTAACATGCCCTCTCTCTGCCTGCGCACCTTGATGGCTTCTGAAACCATCTCAAATGTGCAGGCATATTGGAGAAAGGCATCCTTGTTAGCCATGAGGGCACTTCTGTCCAATCTGCCAGCCTCGCGCTCCCGCTGATGCCCAGACAGGACCATGAGGGAGTAGCCAAGGTCATTCACTAGCATCCATTTGAAGGGTTTCCCTCTGTATTGACCAAACTGGATGGCACTTTGACTTGCCACCAGCAGGTCATCAAATGGATTCCCTCCACCTTGGATGACCCTGACCTTGGCCTCCCCCGGCACAGCCTCAAGGTACTTTGGGACAAAGGGCACCCCTTTAGCCACTTGAGAAAGGTGAACTTTCTCCACAGTGGCTGCCCGCTTAGAAGGCCTAAACATCAGCTCTCCAGCCTCCACACGCAGATTGGGTGTGCTTTTCATTTCCAACAGTAAAGCAATGATCTTATGACAAACAATTCACTGAAAACCCCATGCACAAAATAAATATTCATGGAAAAATGTACATTATCTACATCAATCGGTATCATTAGTGCAAATTTTTTTCTTTTTAGTTATATATTTTTTATTATTTTTAACGAATTTCGTTTTCTTTTTTCATAGTTGTTAATTATTCGGATCATAAAACTGACATAAAGTGAGTAAAGAGTCAAACGAATGCTCATCAGAAGAATTCTGCATGCATTATATTTTTAAAAAAAGAAGTGGATTTACTGGGTGTCGATAAAAATCATGAATGAAACTGTACATTTTATACCGAATAATTTTTTTTAGTTTTAGGTGGCCAAACGTCATCGCAAGTTTATGAACTGCACTTTTTTCCCTCCCGCCTCTTCTGCATGCAGTACACATTGATAAAATGCGTATTATATGCTTATTTTAAATACAGACAATACAGACAAAACATGATATAGGGAAAATATGCTAACTTACGTGCTCAACAAAAAAATGCAAAGAGGGCGAAAAAAAGCAAAAAGGCAACAAAAAAAGACAGCAAAAAGGCAAAAAAATAATCAGTGTACAGAAAATTGTGGCGTTTTTAAAAAAACTTTTGTGTTTAATGTTGTGTTAAATCGAGTAAAACAGCAAGGGAGTGTTATTTCGGGGTAATTTGTGATTCTGACAAGAGTGAATGACGTCCGAGGCTACGGCTGCGCGGGTGCCCAGGCCTCGGCCAATGGTAGCAACGAGCGCATCTGAAACAATTCGTCGGCCGGCCAATGAGGCGAGGGGAGCAGAGGCGGGGCGCGGTGAAACAATTTGTCCGTGAGCGGAGGTGGGAGAAACAAATTGCACCAATTCACCCGAAGATCCGAAGATATTTTATATCCTGTCAAAGCATACATTAATAATTGCCATTGCATTTGTATTTTTCAAAGATGTCCCCCTACCCCAGTTATCAAGGCATCAAAATGTGCAACAAACACTTATTCCATTAGGCTCCATTAGGGCTCCTCCCCTAACTGCATGTGATCTCACTCCAAGCTTTTGATAAAACTTGAGAACCCTTTTGGTTTACCGGACGATTGCCAATGTGTAGAAAAGTCATTAATTTAGAGTTGACCAGGAAACGACCTGTTGTTGAAAAGTCATCGACATATAGTTGACCGGGAAATATGATTGAAAATCCATCGATTTTTGGTTGTCCGGGAGATCAGCGGGTGGTAGATCAACGTACTGCACTGGACCATACGATCAGGTAAGCTTGCATAATGTTCTATATGAATAAATTGTGCCAAATCAAATACTGTTACTCGTTAACATGATGGTTAGTGTAGTAACCAACGCAGTGCTGCAGTCATTGAAATAGATTTTGTTAAACCAATGTCAAAATCTGCCAAAGGTAATATAACTTCGTGCTGATGGTTATCGTGGTTCGCTTCCAACAGGTTACAAAGTTAGCAAAACCTCCGAGACCAGTCTATTTTTGTGATAGCTAGCTCGAAATACATGTCTGTACCATTTGCTAAGTAGGCAGACACATTAGGGGAGGACGTATGTCGTGAAATCTATTAACACAACGTAAGATGCACACAAACGCACCAGGGTTTGATAGAATTAAGTTGAGTGTGAAACCAGACCAACGTTGCAAGGGGCGCCGGGAACAATCACACTCGGGCTCGAAACGCAGCAAACGAGCCCAGTGTGAAAGTACCCTTAGATGTCATTGAAGGCAAAAAAGACTATAGATTTATTTTTTTTCTGTGCATTTCTGTTTTACATGTTATCAGTTATCTCCTTCAGACTAAAATGGATCAGTGAAATTATGTTACTGTCAATACTGGTAAATCCATTTGTAAGAAAAACACAATAAACCACTTAGTGATTTTGCACCAAATGACTAGAATCTAAATACACAGTAATGGCAAACAAAGGGTATAATACGAATAGGAAATCGATGTGCACATACAAACAGTAGTATCACATACAGTGTACTTTTAGATAGATTACTCTGAATATGAACCAAAACAGAAAACTTTACAAAAATTACTGCACCAATGCACTTTCACCAAATGATACGTGCACACATTTATTTACATAGCTAATGCTGACAAAAACAACTCAAGATGGAAAATTGCAAAATGATTAATTTCGTAACTATCTTAAGGAGTTCCCTTGGCACTTTTCCATTTGGCTGTTCATGTTTTAAACTTATGTAGAGAAAATGTATTTTCTCTTCTTTAGATTTTCTTCTCTGTGTTCTGTAAAGCTGTGCAACAATGTGCATATAAATGAATTTGGATTAAAGCATCAGCAAAATGTGTAAAAGTGAAATTGGTTGCACTCTGACAGAACCTATGAGTAAGTAATAATTAACAAAGATAAAAACAGCTCACATTATGGTACTATAAAACAAGTCAATGTCAATGTTCTCATTAGTGCATAACCCACTATCCTAAAATCTAGGGCATTCTTTTACATGATTTACAGTTGTAAATCAGGTTAATAATTACATTTAATGGTTTTAAAACATTTAAATGAATTTTGTGAACTCCATCAGCAACATTTGTGGCATGATATCAATCACAACAGAAATAACTGTCAACTTGTCCTTTAGTTAAAAAATGTTTTAGGCACATACAATCGATGTAAATGGGCCAAGATTAAATTAAACACTGTTTCAATAGTATAGCCACAAGGCTTAAACATTATCTATGTGAACATCACTTCCTAATTTTGTCTGTGTACATTTATATCCAATGTTTCCTCTTTTTGTCATAACATAAAGCTGGTAAACCTGGTAACTGTTGTAAGGTATGCACATGGATACCAGAGAGTCACGTGATCATCTATATCAAAGGTCAGAAATATTTCAGAGGTCGAGATAATCACTGGCACGTGACAATAGCTGATTCAAATAAAGTCACTCAAACTTGCATATGGACATTTATTTTGAGGTAATTATTCCATAGTCACACAGCCTTTTTTATGTTAGGTGCTAATAAATACAATTAAAGTGTGAGATGTTAATCTATCTATCTATCTATCTACAAAATACTAAAAGAACAAAGACATTTTTGAGTCAAAGTTATTTTCTGTTGTGATCAGTGTCACAAATGTTGTGAATAGAGATAAACATCTACTGAACCCGGAACATTCCTTTAACATTACCTTGAACTACTTTTTTTATCTGAAGCAATGTAAATCATGTACAGAAGACAGTAAATCAGGACACTATAAAAGGAACATGAGAGGCTGTGAGGATGACAGAGCAAGAGCTGGAAACAAACATCAGTGAAAAATGAAGGGTTTATTATGTTTACTGCTGCTGTTGGAAACCTTTGTGTCTGTCGTACAGCATCAGGTAGATGGAGGACTCAATGAGAATGAGATCAGTCAACAGCTCAGATCTAAAGACGGAAGACAGAATCCACCTCAAACAGACACTTTGACTTCAACTGACAGCCAACAAAACTGCCATCTGTTCTTCACTGACATCCATGCCGTGCTAAGAGAACTGACCGCCACCGTTACAGAGCAGAAAGCAAACATCAGAGCTTTAGAGACGCAACAGACGTTTATCCTGGAAGAGCTGAACAAGAAAAATGATGGTACCTCAACAAAACATTCACTCTTTTATCAATGATCCTCCAAGTAAAACATCAATTAAATACACTGCATAGTGTTGCATATGTTTAAATGTTAGTATAAAATTGAATTTATACTGTGTAAATTGTGTTATCTATTACAATAAACAGTATAAATGTAATTTAACATAATCATTATTCCTTCACAGAAATATCAAATCTTACTCTGGGTCAAGTGGAGTTGAGAAAGGAAAATAGAGGTGAAACTGCTTGAATTATGTTTGATTCAGTGTATACATTCTCAGTGTAATACAGTAATATATCACAATATTTCTTATGTTTTTCAACAACAGACAGAGAAATAGCCTTTTCAGCTTCACTGATGCAATCTGGCAGTGGACATATTGGTCCTTTTACCTCTGAAATCACACTAACCTACAGGAACGTCTTCACAAACATAGGGAACGCCTACAACCCAATTACAGGTAATGATAAATTAAATGAGTCATAAAACTCAGTTTATAGTAATGAAAACTCTTCTGCTCCATTCAGACCTCTCTGCAGTTGTGTAATGTATATAAGAGAATTAAATTATCTGCTGTCTTTCAAACTATTACACAATGTGTTTGGTAATTAAGTGATCATACAGGAAACATCTGATTCTGTTTCTCTTGTTATTTGATTTAGGTGTTTTCACAGCCCCACTGAAAGGAGCGTACATGTTCAGAATCTCTTTATTTGGTAGCGGTGGAACTACAGCAACTGCATCCATTGTTAAGAATGGAGAGCGTGTGGTTATTGCATACGCTTATCAGCCTCAGCATTGGTTAAACTCTTCAAATGGAGTTGTGTTGCTCCTGGAGGTTGGAGATGTTGTCTATGTGAGACTTTGGTCTGACAGGAGGATATATGATAGCTACAATAACCACAACACTTTCAGTGGTTTCTTACTGTTTCCCTTAAGATAACAGGAGCGTTGCAGAATGTGAGTCCAATAAAACTGAACATTCAGCGTATGATTTAAGATGGAAATTATTTAGAATCATTAACATGATTAAGCAATATTAATGAGGACTAATGTGTGTTTTAAGTTTGCAATAGATTAAATGTATAAAAGTCTGAGATGTCTATACATGTAACTTTGTATAAATAGTTTCAGCAATGAGACAGATGGGACCTACTGTTTGTATATCACATGTGACTCAAAAGTGTTTTATTAAAGCAGTAAATCCAATAATGTTAAATAATATTTTTTTTAAGTATAGTTTTATTTTTACTGATCCTTGATCTGTACCTCTTCATCTTGCAAGAGACATTGTGGCATTTTATTTTCCTTATATTGTCAAGAATATTTCCCCAAGAATGCTTTGCAACACTCATAATATCATGCTTATCAATCAAAATAACTGATTATGTGGTGGCATAATTTTTTATTTATAATTAGGACAGCACATTTACAAGATAAAGTATTGTGTTAGATGCACAATAGTCATACATGACACAAAGAACAAACAAAATGCATAAATCCTGTCTATTATGTGATACATTTTTAGCTTTTAAAACAATCTAAGTACATATTCTTCCACTGTGTAAAGGGGGATGTTCAGTGCAGTGCAGAGCCTTATTATTAGGGCTGGGTATTGACACAAATTTCACAATTCGATTCAACTTCGATTCACAAGCTTGTAATTCGATTCGATTTTGATTCGATTCGATTCAATATTGATTATTTTGGATATCAGGTACATGGTAAATTTTCTCAAGGAAAACAAATCTCTCAAATAATGCTGTAAACTATGGTCAGTTGTAGCCTATAGGCTTCATTAACCTACTATAATATTGAAGGTTAACTGATTTGTAAAACACTTAAATTACACTTATTTATTTTTATAATAATAAAGTTATATGAAAAATAAACATTTAAATGGTGGCCGTCATAAAAACCTGCCAGATTTATTCAAACATGCATTAAATATTGAAGAACATTAAAAATGATAAAAAATTATAATGAATATGTAATATGGTGCATATATTTAGCTAAATACTTCTCTCTAGAGTTAATTTTTCTAGCTGACTAACAAGTTTATGGTCACTGGATATGGTTTTTCTGAGATAAATGTGACGTTACATGGCATTTTTTACAAGCTGATTTACTGACGTCTTTCCACGGTTGAAACAGTTATTGAGCGATTCCATGTGACATGATACGGATTTCGATAAGTTGTACTCTATCTTTTAACACACTTTCAGATGCTCACTCATGTTTCATGCTGCTGCTTCTCTTGAGCTAAACTGCGCCAGAGCAATCTCACGCCACAGCGCCAAAACTATGTTTTTGAATTCCATAAGAAAATGGACGTAATTTGAAATCTGAGACTTTGTTTCATATCAATAGTAACAAAGCACAAAGATTATTGCAATTTATTGGATGGGATGTGCGCTACAACGTTCCAGTCATTCATCAACTGGAAACAGGATGACTAATCGATTCTTGGGATTTAAGAGTCGATATCGGTTCGTAAAAATGAGAATCGAGTAAAATCGAGAAATCTATATTTTTTACCCAGTCCTACTTATTACACTTTCTGAAGTCTTTACAAATCTGAAATCATATTACTTATTCATTTATTTTTCAAACTTGTAGGACTATTATAGATAACTTTTAGAAAATATATGTGACCTACGGGTGTCATATCGTCGCTGTCGGGCGGAATCCTCGTATCTCCAAAACCAATATTTTTCAGGAAATAAAAAAAACTGCATATTTTTTGAGTTATTAAACATTGTATCGTTAAAGTTGGTATTATACCTTATATTGCTATCATATACTGTTGTGTACCAACATTAACACAACATTTCCCCATAATAATGTTTAAATGGAGATACGAGATTTATGACTTGAAAGCAGGGAGATACGAGGTTACGCTGTCATTGATTTGAATGGTACGGACACAGACGTCGCTGCTGTCAGCTGTGTTCATCAAAGTCTGCGGTCGCGTTGAGCCTTTTGACAAGAGATAAGGCTTTAAGAGCTATTCAAAGCTAATGATTGTGGTTACATACATATTCCTAAATTCTATTTTAAACGTTTAAGATCTACGAGTAATGCAATACCAAAATAAAACGTTAAACAGGCTGTCTAATAGGCGGAAATTAATCTGCACGCAAAATCGGCGGTCGCGTTGAGCCTTTTGACGAGAAAAGGCTTCAGTAGTTACAAAAACTAATGACTGTGGTAACATACATCTTCCTAAACTCTATTTTAAAGGTTTAAGAGCTATAAGTAATGAAATACAAAAAACGATGAGGTGACTAGGCTGTAATAGACAGAAATTAGCCTAATCTGCATGCAAACTTACCTTCGTGGCTCATAGGCTTCATTCTGCACATAAGCATTACAGCTATCGATTTTTAACAAAACAGATACTCAAATGTATCTAACCTAACTATTTTCACTCGTTATTGTTTAAAAAACAGACAAGAGTTATCCAAAGATAGGCTTACTTGGCGCCATTAGACAGCCCTTTTTCTCCCATAAATAAAAACTTGCTACCATTTTACATGCACAGTGCCAAGAGAGGCATAGTCTAGAAATAGGCCAAACAGCTGAACAGTAAAATAAAAATAAAAGCTGAGTCAGTAAAATAATAAAACAATAATTTAATAGTGGTATCCAAACCATTCAATTTAATTCAAGTATTATATCAGATACATTTAAAAACTTCAATGCACATGTATAAGTCTATTAATAAGCCTAGTAAAAAGTAGATATTACATAAATACATAAATAATAAATAAAAAGTAGATATTACATAAATACATAAATATTATTGATATCTGATAGCAAAACTATAAAAATATCTGATATCTCAACTGATATCATAGTTTAAAAGATTAACAGTCAATATGACCGCAATGTAACAACGCGCACAGAGCCTCACAGATGCATGCACAGTTTTGCACACAGACAAGGCTTGCTTTACTAAGCCCATTACTGAGTGTATTTGTGTTTGTGAGTAGGGTGAGCCCTTGTCTGTGTGCGTGTATCTGGCTCTGTGTGTGTTGTTACATTGCCATCATATTGCCTGTGTTAAGGGATAGTTCACTTCAAAATGAAAATTCTGTCATATATTCAGCCTCAAGTTGTTTTCAAGAGTTTCTTTCTTCTGCTGAACACAAAGGAAGATATTTAGAAGAATGTCAGTAACCAAACAGTTAACTGGACCCATTGACTTACATAGTAGGAAAAAAAAATACTATGAAAGTCAGTGGGTCCAGTTAACTGTTTGGTTACTGACATTCTTCAAAATATCTTCCTTTGTGTTCAGCAGAAGAAAGAAACTCACCAAGTTTCTTATCAAGTTTCAAGTTTCTAAGCTAGTGAAGCAAATTGTTGTAAAAGCTGTGAAAATCCTTTGGGATGACTTCCTTCAGGTCTTGGAGGTGTTTGAATTTCAGCTCTTTGATCTTCAGGCGGTCTGAATAGAGTGGGGTGACTGTGTGGCTGTCTGAGGTGGAGTTTCGGAGTTGGTGACTTGGATGTGGATGCCAGTCATCAGAGTGGTTGATTTTGAAGTCCATCGTTCCATTGTTGTTGTACCTAATAGCACAAAATATAACACAACATCATAATCACTGTAAGATTTCATAAAATAATATGCAACATCATAATGTCATGCATAAAATTTACATTGGTAATTACCTGATGGCTCTGATATCGTGGACAGTTGGGTCACCAGGCCTTACTCCAGGGCGCAGAGACTTGCAGAGCCTCAGCTTGGTGAAGTCCTGGAAGAAGGTGTGGTCGATGTACTTGACTTCATATGGATGAGGCTTCACACGGGCCTTCTTCATCAGGTTAACATACTCTGCTGGGAGATACACATCCTGGTCCCTCAGACGCCTCTCGATGACGCTGTGAACGGAGTCGCATTCCATCTGAGTATGCCCTTTCTCAAGGTACTTCTGAATGACGACTTTGTTTTTCTTCAAAGAGAACTGAAGAAGTGCATTGCTTAGAACTGCATTCCGGTTCTGATACCCGCAGCCGTCACTCCACAGAATAAATGTGTCAGGCTCAGTGTGTGCAGAGAGGTAGTCGACAATGCATGAAACAAACTCACTGGCAGACAGGGATCCCTCACCTTCATGCCAGACATAACATGTGGCACTGTGTGTCAGCATGTTGTACACAGTAAAATTGTGAACTGCAAGCTTTGTTTTGTAATACAAGGCAGAGGCTTTTAGCTTTGGGCACAAAAGGAGGGCTTGTAAGTCCATACATAAGACCATAGTGTTGTTGCTGGCCATGCTTTTGTCAGACAACTTTTCGGCGCGGGCCTCTTCTTTTTGCAGGAGGTGGTGCTGCCACTCGTCATCAGGTAAGTTGCCGGTCTTGAAAGCACAACAGATGTTGCACTGGTCCTTTTTTGGGTGGTAAAGGCCTAGGTTGAGACGCTTGAACTCATCTGTGAACACTTGCCTTGACAAAGGTGTTACATTCTTCTCTGCTGCAGCGCGACAATACACTGCATACAGATCAGCCATCGACTGAAACACAGGTTCCAGATACTGTTTGGATGTTGTGGATCTGCAGTAGTGTGAGGGCACCTTTGGGAGGTCCTGTAAAAAGCTGTGTATGAATTCATGGCCTGCCACTGAACGACGTGCGTTGCTGTGTGTTTGTCCCTCTGTGTCTGCTTGTGTGTGTCCCTCCTTTGCCCAGTTAAGGGCTGACCACTCGCCTATTCCTAGGGTAGACAAAAACATACCTTTGCAGACGCGTCTTCTCTGCCCGCTGACCCGTAAAAAAAAAAAAAAGGAATTTGATCTTCGAGAATTTTCAGCCCCCCTTCTCCTTTGCACGGGGACCACATCAATTAAACCATGCACATACATCCTCTTCTCCTCCCAGGTCATATGTTGCCAAAACTCATTGAAAATGTTATTCCTCTCAGGCTCGCCGATTGCACTGCAGTGATGTTTAGCTGACTTGGCACATGCTGCTGATGAACATCTAGGCCCGATTGCCCGTGATTCCCTCATTGTTTCCTTCTGCTTCTGTTTTCCAACGTATGACTTCCCAACCATTCTTCTTTTCTTGTTGATCACTTTCTTCCAGGTGTTTTCAGCTCTCAGTCTTTTCCTTGGAGGTGCGCCTTCCTCTGCATTAGAGTCCTCTTCCCTTCCACCATGGAAAACTTCAAAATACACACACAAACCAAACGTGCATGAATGAGTTACATCTTTATACATTGTCAACAGTGTTAACTCTTCAATGAGAAATTGTAGAACAGCATCTAACCTACCCGTGTCAAACTGCACCTGCTCTGGAGCCAGCAGCGAGGCCTCCTCTCCCTCCAGACCACCAGATAAATCTTTTCAAACACATGGTACAATTAGTGTGAATATTTTTTTTTAAACAAATTTCTATTGTTGTGAAATCCATCTGCATAAAAATCATAAATTTTGGCATGTGAAATCATGATTATCTCTCAGAAATTCACTTTACCAGCATGCACCACTGTATCCTCCATCACTGTATCCTCCATCACTGTATCCTCCATCCCTGTATCCACCACCACTGTATCCTCCATTGTTGCTTCCTCTCTCTCTTCACTCTCTCCATCAAAGCTCTCACTCTCTCCATCAGAGCTCTCACTCTCTATTAGAGCCCTTGCCTGATCATATGGCACATTGACCATCTGACAGAGTTCCTTTAAGGACACAGACATGGTTGCTGCAAAAAAAAAAATTAATAAAGGTTAATGATCATTTCCCTAAGTTATACGGCATGTTTACGTATGATAACGAGGCAAGAAGCCAGCTAGCTTGCTTAAAGTCAAGTCACCTTTATTTATATAGCGCTTTTACAATACAGATTGTGATGAACATGACGGCAAAGTAGGGCTGGACGATTTTGGCTAAAATCATAATCGCACAAGTTACCTCGATTATGATTATTGAACGATTATTTAAAAAAAAATTCTTTCTCATATGTCAATGGCAAGGCTTATACTGTAAATATGTTCACAGTTATTTTTTTCTAATGAAAGAGTGCATAATCATATCTTTGTGATTCTAAAATAAGGAAACACACAGATAGCTATTAATGCTTATTTATTAAATATTTCAAACAATTGAATAAAATGCACTGTTTGCACTGTTCATATTCGGTAATGTGATTGTGCTCCAAGTGTTGAAACAGATTGGTGGTATTATTAATAGGATTAAAAAAACGAAATAATCGCCTTGGTAAAATTACGTCGGTTATAGGCTCTGAATTTCGGTTTCGATTACTTTTCGATTAATCATCCAGCCCTACGGCAAAGGCTAGGTTACTTGTTTAACATGACGGCGTGCCTTAACATTGTAAGCTACAATCCTGACATAGTAAGTTACATTAAATGATGTTGTTCCTCAGACGAGCGGCAGAACTAGCGGGGGTCGCGATTATTATTTTCTTTAAAGCCCCACGAAAATCAGGTTAGCTATCTCACCAAACATGACGACAAAACCAATGCATAGTGACTAAGTAAGTCAACGGCAGGCAATTTGTGCATTAAATTCATTATTCTCGTCAGAAACAAAACCATGGAAGATTTCAATCAACAAGATAGCTACCGTCCAATGCTAGAGCTAGCAGAAAGAAAAATCTAGCATCCTCAGAAACGATGCATTAACGTTACACCTTAGCACTACCATTACTTCAAGATCGGGATAAAACTGTTATATATAATATATTTTACCTCAAAGATTTACCTCAGAGGACGTTGCTTGATGAGGATTTCTGGAGACGTTCAATCTTGAGGGCTGAGGAGACAAAATGCCGCGAAGTTTCTGCCGCCCACGAAGTGAAGAAGAGGTGGAGTTACGAGGATTCTCAGACAGTTGAAGTGTCCAATGGAGTTAAGAGATTTGCTCTCAAGCTATTTTCAACACTTTAGATTGGTTAATAATTTGTAAAAATAACAGACCCACGTGGGGACTGACCAATAGCATCGATTTGTGAAAAAATATGAAATTGACTAAATTTGGACATACGAGGTTTCCGCCCGACAGCGACGATATGACAAAGGTATTGACTCTAGGGTGCTCGACTACGCCACCTGGGGCCTTTCACACTAAGATGTACTCTAAGGCTACTCTCACTGGATATGGTTTTTCTGAGGTAAATGTGACGTTACATGGCATTGTTTACAAGCTGATTTACTGACGTCTTTCCACGGTTGAAACACTGATTGAGCGATTCCATGTGACATGATACGGATTTCGATAAGTTGTACTCTATCTTTTAGTACACTTTCAGATGCTCATTCATGTTTATTTCACGCTGTAACTGGTATTATTAAGGCGGAAGAGTAGATCATGCTGCTGCTTCTCTTGAGCTGAGCTGCGCCAGAGCGATCTCGCCACAATGCCAAAATGGTAATTATGTTTTTGAATTTCGTAAGAAAATGGACGTCATTTGAAATCTGAGATTGTTTCATATCAATAGTAACAAAGCACAAAGATTTAAACCGCAATGGTTTATTGGATGGGATGTGTGCTACAACTAAGAATCGAATAAAATCGAGAAATCAATATTTTTTACCCTGTCCTTCTTATTACACAATCTTTACAAATCTGAAATCATATTATTTATTCATTTATTTTTCAAACTTGTACGGCTATTATAGATAACTTTTAGAAAATATATAAAAAATAATTTATACTTATTGGATTATATTAATTTATACCATGACCTGTCTAAATACTCTATTCTGATTGGCTGGAAGGTGTGCAATAAAACAGTTTAATGCAGAGGTAGTTCCAAGTCCGTTTAATCACTGTTCTATATTAAAGGGGTGGTTTACTGCTTTTTTTCTTTGCATGATTGTGTTTATGGGGTGCAATATAACATGTCTTCGGGGTTTTTTTTTTTTTAAAGCCTTATTTTTCATAAATTTCACCTTTATTGTAAGCCGTTTTCTCCTCTGTCATTTGAACGACCAGTTGACTTCCTGATTCTATGAAACCACTCCCTCAGAAACAGGCAATGGGCTCAGATTGGTTAGTTGGGCCGGTGTGTTGTAATTGGCTAAACTGTGCACGTTGTGCGGTTGATGTGGGTTAGTTACGTATAAAACCCGGGAAGTATCTCGTTGTAGTCCCATTCGAGTCGTTTTTGTAGGCATTAAACTTCCTGATTTTTAAAAGATATCTCTGCTTACGTTGAACTTTCAGCGCAGCAACTTTGCAGATACTGTTCATACACCAGCAGCAACAGTACACACTATTTAAAATGAAAAAAGTTAAATCAACCACCCCTTTAACACACTACCTATAAACACTACCTATAAACATAGGTAACCATAGTAACACACAGTTACAGTTGCATACAGAGTGATACTGTCACGGTTCATGAATTCACTGGTTTCTTCGTGTCTCGTGTATTTGTTGTTTAGTGTGTGTGGGTGTGTGTGAGTGGGCGTGGCTGCTCGTTCAGTTGATCAGCACTCCACCTGATCTCATTCCCCTCATCAGCTACCATTAATCATCTCTACTATATAAACTCATCGCATTCTCCTTTCCCTGTCAGATCGTTGGTTTTGGTGTCCTCAGTGTTTTGTCGTCGTCAGCTCTTCCAGTTCCTGTTCCAGTTCCTGATCGTGTCCTGTTCGGTGTTTTCGTGGTGTTCGTCGTGTTGGATGTTCACTTCACTGGATTCACCGTCACCTGTCTTCACCTCCACGCTGACCATCAAGTCCCTGCGCCACCAGCCCACCCGTGTGTTTTTGCTGTGTCTTCTGACCAACAATAAAAGAGTTTACTTGCATATTGCTTCCGCCCCTGAATTATGACAGATACAGCTATTGTAAACATTTCCTATTTACTTGGCTAAATGGATGATTTTCACATGTCATTTAAAGGTACAATATGGATTTTTTTTTTACTGCTAGGGGTCGCTAACCTCTTCAAAACAATAACAAAGGCGTAATGAATGAGCGGAATCATGGAACTTGTCATCATGCTGTAACGAATGAACTCCAAAATGCCGAATTCAAAATGCTCTAGGCCTCATAAAATCTACCCCCTCTCCCCTGTTGTCATCGGCCCTCAACCAGTTCTCTTCAAAGGCTGCTATCACCTCTGCTCTCCTTAATGATCTGAGCAAGAGACTGTGTTTACAAGCCTCAAAGACAGCACAACAGACACTAGCCACTAACCACTATAGAGACAAACTCCAATACACAAAGGTCATTTACTCCATTCTTACCCACAAACTTTCCCAAATGTTTATAGTATTTCTCCTGTTTTTATGCATGTTCCTATGTTTTATTATTTATGACTAGTTATGATTCTTTAGCTATGTTAGAGTAACTTCCAATGTTGATATCCAAAGATGACGTATCACTGCTGTAATGTCTTCAAATCCCCTCTTTCTTGGTATCAAAATAATCCCCTTTTGATTTTATAATCAATGGTGTACAACATTTTTTTATAAATTGCATCATAAATATAGTTGTACCATACTTTTGTGTATAGACTGCACAAATTCTCCATGCCAGCATGAACATGCAAATCGAAATAAGATGGAACAAAGACTTTCTCCAGGTCATCTTAGATTGGTCACCTCAACAAATGGGTGTGAATTAATTGGACCTTTAAGAGTATCTGATTAGTTCAGATCTTGGCTCAATCTCTTTGAGACAACATTCTCGTGTCTTCTTCCGGCAACTTCATTGTCAAGTTAACTTCTTTGGATTCAACGGGGACCACCCCAAGAACTCAAACGAATGCTTCAGCGCACTCCTGGCAAAATCATCAAGAATCTCCTGCATCTGGACTTTTTCAGCAACCAAAGTCAATGCAAGTACCCGTTCGCAGCCTTTAGATGCGTTTGTAAGTTATTGTGCCCCTTTAAGGTGACCCTGATTCTTTGATGTTTCTCGTAGGTTGTGGTTAACTGATTGTAACCTTGCCATTCTCTTTTCTTCTCTCTCGCTTTCTTCACTTTCTTGATTCTGTATACAATCTTTGCTTAGTTTAGTTGTGTGTGTAGCCTACCGTACTTTTGTTTATTAAACCAGTAAATCCATGCTTTATTGTGTCTGTGTTTGCCACATATCGAAGTCACTTAAACATCTTGATCTAGCGATACCTATGTTATTACCCTGCTATAACTTTATTTACTTTAGTTGGAAATGGTTATTATTTCTTGGCCAGGAAGATAATATATTTCCTAGAATAATTGATTATGCTTTCTGTTCATTGGATGAACTGTTTAAATAATTGTACTATTGATTCTGCTACAGTCAATTCTAAAAATAAATAAAATATTTATAATTAATTATAATCCGTTATACTAATATATATATATATATATATATATATATATATATATATATATATATATATATATATATAAAAGCTAATTTGCTACAATGCCGATGGATCTAATAAAGGTTATGAGTGAATACATTAATGTTTTTTTAACATGACTGTGGTATGAAGCAGGGCGAGATTGCTAATGAGAGACAGATATCAGCGCCACATGCGAGTCCCGCTGATATAAAGGAATTTCACATTTACTGTAATTCTACCGAACTACCCGCAAGTGCTGAATTACTACTCACACAGGTCAGTTTATTTGACGTATTAAACGTATTAACAAGTGCTTGTGAGGTAACGCAGTGCTGTTTCACTTGGTCTACACTATCTATATGAGACTAGCTGTCAGGGTTCTGTCACTCCTGTCTAGTTAAATTCCTGATTTTGTGACAGCTCTGACACTCCTGGTTTTTGTCTTGTCTTTGTCTGAGTGCGCGATTTCGAGCGTTCTCGAGCCGTGCACTCACTTGTCTACGTGCCTTGTTACATGTGCGGGGCGTGGTGTTTGGATCCCGGCACATCGGTCTAGTTTGGTTTCGGTTCTGTGTCGGGATTCGGACATCCATGCTCCGTGTGTTTGTCTTCTGTCTGCGTGTTTTTTCTTGTGTTGTGTAGCACACAGCTTGTTTTTCACTAGCTGTGTGCTTTCATGTTGTAATGTTTTGTGTGAACACGTGGCTTGTGAGTTCTCATTGGCTGCGTGTTCATGTCTTGTTAAGTGTGAGCACATGGCTGGTGATTTGTTTTACTGGCCATGTGCTTGTGTTTTTGTCATGTTTGGTGTGAGCACATGGCTTGTCATGTATGTTTCCTTGTGCCATGTGTTCTCCTGTTGATTGTCTAGCCCCTCCCATCTTGTTACCTGATTATTGATTTATTTGCCCCACCTGTCCTCCCTCGTTACCTCCTTGGTTTGTTCTCCCTATTTATTCCCCCTGTGTTTGCAGTCCTATGCTGTTTTGTTGTCGAATGTACCTCTTGTGTCCTGCCTAGATCCTGTTGCCAAGTCCAGTCCAAGTCAAGTCTGTCTTGTTTTCCCCTTCGGGGTAGTTTTTGTTTGTTCCTGTTTTATTTTTTATTATTAAAATAAAGCCCATCAACTCTGCACTTGAGTCCTCGCTTCTTCCCTCACCCACAACCCTGACACTAGCAGTAAGCTAGATCAACATTAGAATAACATAACATACTTATCATATTCAAACATTTCATCATGTTGAGCTATATAACATTGATTCGTTTTATGTACATTTGCTCACCTGTCTAATAAACAGTGTTGGGAACATTACTTTAAAAAAGTAATTAGTTATAGTTACTCACTACTTGTTCCAAAAAGTAACTGAGTTAGTAACTGAATTACTTAATATATTATAATAAAAGTAACTAATTACTAGGGAAAGTAACTATTTGCGTTACTGTAAAAAAAAAAGTTGCTATATGTCAAAGAATTTGGATTTTTTTTAGCAGTTTTCACAAGTCAGTTGAAATGAGTAGAACAGACAGGTGTTTGTACATAACTTTCGATATTTATTGCACGTCGACAGACAGCAAGAGGTTTATCCTGCACTTCAAGCATTATCTTTGTAAGAAAAGAAAACAGTTACACCATATAAAGTGCATTTAACTCTAGCAAATTAATTCAAACTCTCTCAACCAGAGACAACTGGTCAAGTAAACAACCTGTACTTCCAAGTGTTTTGTTCACAACAAAAGTCAACTTTTAAACAACAAAAAAGTGTGTTTAGCTCTGTAGTCTTATTCTTAATGAAATAAATCAAACTCCAAATGTCAGACAACTGGTCTGGTAGACATTCTGTACTTCAAGTATTTTGATGCTTCATTAAATTAGAGTTGCTTACAACAGATGTCGACAAAGTCTTTGCTCCTGTATACATAATGTATACATTACATGCACGTTCTAGGGGTGCAACGGTACACAGACGTCACGGTTCGGTATGAGTTCGGTACAATGGAGGGAAAAGCAAAACAAAAATGCAGAAGGCTTGTGCATGTCTCAGGCTGTACCACCAAAGGAAAATAAATTACTTAAGCCTTGTATTTTTTAAACAAGTTTTATTAATAAAGTAAAGGCATAGAACCAGTTTATTTGTAGTGCACTGACAATAGTTTTATATAATTAGTTTATTAATTAAATTGATAAAAAGACCTTGAGATATGTTTGGTTATTGTACCTGAATGAATTGAAAATTAATTTGCTACATTTCAGATTAATATATTTGTTTTCCTTAAAATTTTAATTAGCAGTTAGGGCTGCAACTAACGATTATTTTGATAATCGATTAATCGGACGATTATTTTTACGATTAATCGATTAATCGGTTTATGTACTTATATTTTAGTTTTAGCCATTTTTTCCCCAAGTAAATTATTAACAAAGGGTCTTTATCATTCAACATAGACTTTTTAGAGATTTTAACCATTTTGCATTGTCATATCCTCATCAAAAACATACTTGGAGTTGTGTTTTATTATGTGTTAGTAATCCTTTGTCGAACTCTTCTGCAATCAAAACACTGACCCATAGGTACTCTAGCAAATTTCACAAAGGAGATTTCAAATGTTTTCACCATGGCAGTCCTTAGGGCTCCTAAAGTAAAGTAGTTTAACATCCCGAACAAAGCTTATTAAGGAATCTTGCAGAACATATTTTCACGAAGAATAAGAATAAAGAATACAGTTGCAGTAAATTGCATTTTATTTTATTCTTTCCTGTAAACACACAGCTTATACCTGGGAAACAGCTTTATAGCTTATGCTGTGAAATCAATCAGAAAGTTGAAAGTAGCTTTTTTTGGTAAATTTATGGTAAACTTTCGTTCCTACCAAACATTAGTTCTGAGTGAAAATAATGAATTGCAGAGTTTAACCATCATAGAGTTAAAGTGTATCATTTGCTTGTGACAAGCAAGGGTGCAGGGATTTGTATTATTTTGAAGTACCCCCGGACGCCGCCATTGGCTAACGGAACCCCACCTCCAGTTAGCATCCCATTGACTCCCATTCATTTTGGCGTCACTTTGACAGCGAATAACTTCACATCTGAGGCGTTTAAAGACTCCATTTGTCCATTATTTATTTCTAAAGAAACACGACAATGTATAAAATGCTCCATTACCTTGTATCTTACGTTATGGCCCTGTAGAAGCAGTTTTTGTAAAAGTAGGCTAACGATTGCGTCACAGCCACGCGACTCTCTGTCGCACAGTAGAGAATTACCGTATGGACAGGAGGAGAAGCTCGCGGGCAATCGGGGGGACGTCGAGGCAAAATGACAAAGTAATTAATCAGAACACCTACAAAAAGTTTCTCTTGCTCCAAGATCATGGACAGCTCCTACTCACGCTCTCCGTCTCTGCGAGTTTCGGAAGGTAATGATTCAGATTGATCTTGGCACAGCTACTAGAAGACAGACGGTTTGCTCACGTCACATCTACGTCGTCGAGCTCAGTTTGAGTCTGCGCAGTACGCTGGACCCCCAGGAAGTAAGATTTTCTAATTGGCTTCACTTTGTCTCCGTTGAATTCAATGGGGTCGCTGTGTCCATTTCTTTTACTGTCTATGGTGACAAGTCCTGTCAGTTTAACAGAGAGCCCCGGCCGCGCGCGCGCGCGCGCACTCACCCGAGCGCTGTCTTGCTCTCTCTCTCTCCCTCGCGCATATTAATCAAAATCAATTGATACGATGGTGTCGGAAAAAAAAAACCTCTCCAGTGATGAAATGTTTTCTTTGTTGACAATTCTTGTGCGATATCCTAAACTGCCGAATGCTGCTTCGTTCGATTAGTTTCATCTTCCGCTTTTTTCTTTTTCTTTCTCGAGCTGCCATCTCGCTGAATGCTGCAGAGACGCTGTGCGGGAAGCACGTGACATAAAACAAGGCCAGCTATTGGCTATTCGCTACTTCTCCTGCTGTACTGGCTGAGTAAAACCTCCGGTGGATCATTACTGCCACACTTTGGTCACCGCAGATTTAAAATATGCACGAAATGAGCCGCATACGGCAAATAAAAGTTATTTAGCAACTAATCGATGACTAAATTAGTTGACAACTATTTTAATAATCGATTTTAATAGATTAAATCGATTAGTTGTTTCAGCTCTATTAGCAGTAACTTAAACACTTTGCAGTTTGAATGTCCTGTATAAACCCTTGCTGACCTCAATGAATTTGAAGTAGTGCTTATATCTCCACCTTGAAAATGACAACTTTAATTTTGAAAGCTCCTGACTCACCATCTCTGCTAGCTGGTGTGTGTGTGTGGTGCGCATGACTCTGCCTTAGCCAATCATAATCGCTTACCTCGTTATTAACCCACCTCCTCACTAGCTGTGCAAGCCAGGGGTGCGTTCAGATTACACAGTTTATTCAATCAATGCATGATTGTATCGCTGCAGCCCGGAGACCTGCAAGTGGGAGGAGCTTATGCCGCAAGTAGGAGGGATTTCACAAATGTGCAAGTGGGAGGAGCTTATGCGGAAATCCCCAAGCTGTCATTGCCGAGGACGGCGGTGAATGAGTATGGCAGGAAGTAAGCGACAGTAATGAAAATAAACGATTAAATATTACGTTCCTCATCATGGTCTGATTTCTTACAGCTTTGTTATTATTGTGTGTGTCCAATACACTCACTGTCAATGATGAAGTCACGTCTTTACACCTTTTACCATACTAAAAGTGATGATGTTTTAAATTCATCAGGCTGTAGGCCTTATTCAAGCATATTTCTGAATATTAGATATATATTCTACAATTCTACAGTATCAAGTAAATGAACATTAAAATGTGATGCAATTGCAAAAAAAAAATGTGATGCAAAAGTGAAGTGAATGTGTAAATACATGAAAAACATTTGGCTAATGTAACAAACAAAACAAAGTTACCATCCATCTTTGCATAATTTTTTTAAATAGCAGACTAATGTTCTTCTGAACGTGTTACACATATATTACATTTAAATCTCAGGGTGGATAAATTATTTTTTTCAATGAATAAAATCATGTACATGTAGTCACTCAGAATTGATTGCAAAAGTGTTTATTTTATTTTATTATTTTTAGTCTATTTTTGTTATTTTTAAGGACACTATATCAACTCATTAGAACTGATCTGCATGCAGTGAAAACTGCAAAATCCAGGGTGGTTTATAGCCTATAGTAGGTTTATAACCTATAGTAGGTTTATAGTTGACATTGAACATTTACAAACATTAAGAATAATTTCTTAGCTCTGTAGGTGCATGCCATGCAATTGAATGGTGTCCAGAACTTTTAAACTCCAAGGAATGACATAAGTAAATTAGATTTTTAGTTTTCCTTTAGACTAACAACTAGTTTATTCATCACCAATTTACACAAAACGTACCAGGTGTGCAGCATTTGTACTCAAACCCACACTCACTCCAAACAAGTGGAGATTGAGTACATCCTCCAGAAGAGCTGTTTGTAGGGAGACGACTTATTTTTCCAGCATGCAACACCTGAGGTGAGAAAAAAATATGAACATAACATTTAACATTATCAATGATGTTCTTGTTATGCGTTTTATTTTTGAATGTCAATATTTACTTTCTATCCATAAGAAGCACAATAACATGCGTTTCACATTTATTTCACTGATTTTTAGGAGTAATACATTTTATAAAATAATTATGATATTAAAACAAAAGTTTCAATTACATTACATTGTGGATTACGCAGAAAAAAGCATAACTACAATGAAAACAAGTTTTAAAAGAATTGCATGCATTGTACAATTAAGTTAGGAGTTGTATTCAAATATCAAATCAATTTACAAAACATTTAAGACATTTACAATTTGAAAATCAATGCAGTCCTAAAACGTACAAAAATTACACTGCCACAATACCTTATTATTGTCACGGCAAACTTAAGAAAACACGAAAGAGACTCAAATGCAGAGGGATGATTTAATAACGAAAAAGACAACGTAAAACAAACACCCACGAGGGGGAAAAAACACAACTAAACCCAAACTCAATAACTTCCAAACTGAACATACCAAATGGGTAACGGAAGAACAGGAGACGTGTACAGGACAACGATCCGACACAGACTGCCAACACAAAGGAACTTATAAAGGGGACAAATCAGGCAGGTAATGAGGGAACAACAGGTGGGGCAAATGAAACCAATCAAGAGATAACAAGGAGGGTGGGGTCAACACAGAGACAGGAACACAAACACCACATGTGCTACACAAGACAGGACAGGCATGTGACATTACCCCCTCCCTACGGAGCGGCTACCAGACGCTCCACTAGGAACGGGAGGAACGGACCAGGGCGGGACTGGAGGGACAGACCAGGGCGGGACTGGAGGGACAGACCAGGGCGGGACTGGAGGGACAGACCAGGGCGGGACTGGAGGGACAGACCAGGGCGGGACTGGAGGGACAGACCAGGGCGGGACTGGAGGGACAGACCAGGGCGGGACTGGAGGGACAGACCAGGGCGGGACTGGAGGGACAGACCAGGGCGGGACTGGAGGGACAGACCAGGGCGGGACTGGAGGGACAGACCAGGGCGGGACTGGAGGGACAGACCAGGGCGGGACTGGCGGGACAGACCAGGGCGGGACTGGCGGGACAGACCAGGGCGGGACTGGCGGGACAGACCAGGGCGGGACTGGCGGGACAGACCAGGGCGGGACTGGCGGGACAGACCAGGGCGGGACTGGCGGGACAGACCCCGGCTCCGGCTCGGGAACAGACGCCGGCTCCGGCTCGGGAACAGACGCCGGCTCCGGCTCGGGAACAGACGCCGGCTCCGGCTCGGGAACAGACCCCGGCTCCGGCTCGGGAACAGACGCCGGCTCCGGCTCGGGAACAGACGCCGGCTCCGGCTCGGGAACAGACGCCGGCTCCGGCTCGGGAACAGACGCCGGCTCCGGCTCGGGAACAGACGCCGGCTCCGGCTCGGGAACAGACGCCGGCTCCGGCTCGGGAACAGACGCCGGCTCCGGCTCGGGAACAGACACAGGCACCACCGGCTCGGGAACAGACACAGGCACCACCGGCTCGGGAACAGCCACAGACACCACCGGCTCAGGAACAGACCCAGGCACCACCGGCTCAGGAACAGACCCAGGCACCACCGGCTCAGGAACAGCCACAGACACCACCGGCTCAGGAACAGACACAGGCTCAGGAACAGACACAGGCACCACCGGCTCAGGAACAGACTCAGGCTCCACCGGCCCAGGAACAGACCCCACCGGCTCAGGTTCAGGCACTGGAACTGGCACCACCGGCTCGGGCACTGGAACTGGCCCGGGCACTGGAACTGGCACCACCGGCTCAGGCACTGGAACAGACTCCACCGGTCCAAGTGTGTGCGCAGCCCACACACACCACATGGCTGTGGTCATAATGGCCAGTGTCGCAGTCACTGAGGGCTCAGGAACAGACGCCTTCGGCTCCAGCTCAGGAACTGGCACCACCGGCTTGGGCACTGGAACTGGCTCGGGCACTGGAACTGGCACCACCGGCTCAGGCACTGGAACTGGCACCACCGGCTCGGGCACTGGAACTGGCTCGGGCACTAGAACTGGCACCACCGGCTCGGGCACTGGAACTGGCACCACCGGCTCGGGCACTGGAACTGGCACCACCGGCTCGGGCACTGGAACTGGCTCGGGCACTGGAACTGGCACCACCGGCTCGGGCACAGGAACTGGCACCACCGGCTCGGGCACTGGAACTGGCACCACCGGCTCGGGCACTGGAACTGGCTCGGGCACTGGAACTGGCACCACCGGCTCGGGCACAGGAACTGGCACCACCGGCTCGGGCACTGGAACTGGCACCACCGGCTCGGGCACTGGAACTGGCTCGGGCACTGGAACTGGCACCACCGGCTCGGGCACTGGAACTGGCACCACCGGCTCGGGCACTGGAACTGGCTCGGGCACTGGAACTGGCACCACCGGCTCGGGCACTGGAACTGGCTCGGGCACTGGAACTGGCACCACCGGCTCGGGCACTGGAACTGGCTCGGGCACTGGAACTGGCACCACCGGCTCGGGCACTGGAACTGGCACCACCGCCTCGACCTCAGGCACTGGAACTGGCACCACCGGCTCAGGCACTGGAACAGGCACCACCGGCTTCGGGACCACCGGAACTGGGACCACCGGCTTCGGGACCACCGGAACTGGGACCACCGTACTCCAGACCACCGTACTCGGGACCACCGGCACTGGGACCACCGGCACTGGAACCACCTGCATAGAACCCACCGGCACAGATACGGAAAGAGTCTTCCTTCTCCTCCTCTGTTTAGAGACCACTGGACTCGGAATCGCCGTACACGGGACCACTGGAACTGGGACCACCAGACTCGGGACCACTGGACTCGGGACCACCGGCACTGGGACCACCGGCCCTGGGACCACATTACCGGACTCTCGCTCCTGCAAATGAGCGAGACCCTCCACCATAGCCACAAAAGTACGGTTATCATAGATCCTTCTGAGCACCCAATCCATGGGCTTATCAAGGGCACAAAAAAAAAGGTCCTTGAGGGCCTCCTCATTCATCCCTAGCCCCTCCGCTGTACTAAGGAATCTGACTGCAAACTTCCTTATGTCAGCTCCCTGCTGGCGGAGCGCCATCAGCGCCTGAACACGATGGATGCGTTCATCCTGTGGGCAAACGACAAGGGAAACAAGTGGATACTGAGAATCCCTCCGCTGAGTCCTTAACATGGTCAGATCGTTCTGTCACGGCAAACTTAAGAAAACACGAAAGAGACTCAAATGCAGAGGGATGATTTAACCTGTTAAGCTGCAACCCCACTTTTGAAAAATCCCAAGAAATGACATACCCAAACTGAAACAGATACAGTTCATGAACCCTTTGTACTAAAAGCACAAGTATGATCTCATTTGAAAGCTGACACCTGGCAGTTTATTGTAATGTAGAATTAATTATTGTCATAATGACAAAAATTGTTATAAATAGCTTCAAAGTTTTGTAAAGTTATTAGAAATTATTTTTTATGAAACATCCTCATGAAAATAAAATTGAAGTTGGCCCTGGAGCAGTCTAGAAATGCACTACAGCTAATGCCACATGTCTAAACATTTTATGTTTAAAATCTTAAGATAATAAGTCCAAAACTCTGTATTTAGTGAAATGTTTTTCAAGACCATGTCATGTGACTTTATTTTGATTTGATGCTAAAATGCTACTGATATTTAGTGTCATCTTCTTACCATCTATGCAGTATATTGTCTTTATTGTTTTGTGGTGCAAACGAGCCCCATTCAGTCTCAGTCTCCCCCTGCACACATTCACACCTCTCCAGCCAGGTTATGGCTCTAAATATGCATTTCTTTTGTCTGCATTAGTTACTAACGACTGGCTATTCACATGCTATTCATATGGTTTCAGTCACTAATTTATTTTCTCAAAGTTCACCCTTACATTCTAAACTGTTTTAAATGCATTTCTTGAATAAAGAAACATTTCAGTAAGCGTTCAAAAATAATAAAAATATAACTTCTAGGTGGCAGGTGCACCTAGGGCTAGCTAGCATGTTAGCTTAGCACACCATCAATACACGACAATTTATGAGATTAAAACCATGTTTGTGCTTATAAACTTACTTTATAAAGCAAATCGAGTATTTTAAATAATTTTCTGTGATCTAATTTGGCTTCAGATAAAAAAATCAGACAGAAAATATACTATTGTATACTGTTCTGCACAATGATAGTCTATATAGATTAGCATTACATTATAAATATAATCTATTATTATGGAAATACCTGGCATGGATTGAAAAACACAGGTAACTCAAATATCATAGCAAACATGTTTATTGTCTTCAAAACGACTGTTTCTCCATGTTACAGCGCGATCTGTTGTTAGCTGTGTGTGTGTTCGAGGCTTCCTGGATTGTCACATGATTATGGCACTTCTTCATGTTCTAATACTGTGCACAGGGCGGCGAGGGCGCCCTCATGCTATTGGTATGAATTGAAAACGCATTAACAGAGTATACAAACGCTCATAATGATTACATCGACGCATTTGGGTATAAATTCAATAAATATTATTCCTGTCTATAGAAATCTGATGTAAACCTATGAGAATATATCAATATTTCTCCAAATCTGCACATTTTTTAGCTAAAAGCCCGGAAGGACGTTGTTTTGTGTATCGCTGTCATGACGACAGCACAGAGTTTTTTTATGAATGAAAGCGGCTGACGCGCATAATTCATATCAAAGGTATCGACTCATTTTTTCATTTCATAACTCCTGACACAAATTAAGAAATAACTGTCGCTATAAGTTTCTCAGAATACAATAGTGGTCAAATTCTGAAACTTGAGTCTTATATCTTTGTAATGATGTATAGTTTGTCAAGGTATAACATTAAATCTGATAGTAACTTTGAACTATTTATAAAAAAAAACGCTTCAGTGCGCCCGCGCTCTGGCAACGGTTAACAGGTTAATAACGAAAAAGACAACGTAAAACAAACACCCACGAGGGGGAAAAAACACAACTAAACCCAAACTCAATAACTTCCAAACTGAACATACCAAATGGGTAACGGAAGAACAGGAGACGTGTACAGGACAACGATCCGACACAGACTGCAAACACAAAGGAACTTATAAAGGGGACAAATCAGGCAGGTAATGAGGGAACAACAGGTGGGGCAAATGAAACCAATCAAGAGATAACAAGGAGGGTGGGGTCAACACAGAGACAGGAACACAAACACCACATGTGCTACACAAGACAGGACAGGCATGTGACAATTATGGTCTTCAGAATCCATAATCTGGAGATCAAATTGTAGAAATGGAATGCAGAAAAGATCTTGTCATGCACGTTACAGATTTTGTAATTTGTGTGCTACTAAAACTACAGAAATTTATTTGGGTACACTTTACCCTTATTCTTTTTTAATACATCAAAACAGTGTACAAACGCCATTATGAAATGGTCTTTTTCAGAACTTATACTGCTTTTTCACAAAAGTAAAAACTGTACAACATGCTTACCCAGGGTTTAAATTGGGATTTATTATGTGGGGGGGCTCTCCCTAGGGGGGTCCGGGGGTATGCCCCCCCGGGATTTTTTTTTTGAAAAATAAACTATTAAATGGCATTTTCTGGAGAGTTTTGTGCAAAAGAAATGGATAAATTGAGTCTTACATAATCTGTGAAAAACTGCAAGGTTAAGAGCATATTTGCATTGTTGTAGTATCAACAGGTATTAGGACATTTAGCATTTACATTACTGTTAATCAGCAGTGGTGGAATGAAACGAAGTACAAATAGCTTACTTCGTTTCTGTAGGCCTAAGTAGAATCAATAATGCATACTTTTGACTTTTACTTCGTTACATTTTGCAGTAATTATTATACTTTCTACTCCACTAGATTTCTACAACGTTTCGTAACATTTTCTGATCAGTTTTTCCCCTGCCAAAACAGGGATTGAAAAAAATGTCCTGTTTTCGGTGCTGATGCGGTGGTGACGCGTTCATGTGAGGGTGGCGCTGCCAATAAAGCACATAAAAGCTGTCACAAAGAACCAGCAAAAGTAATGATTATGAATATGTAAAATATAGCAAGGAGACATTTTAATTGTTTATTAATAAACAAGTGTTTTCTGTGTCAGTGCCCTGCATAGATGAAGTTGACGATGCTATCCTCGCAATCTTCGCAGTAGTGAACGCGCCAGAGAGAAATGCACATTTCGGATTACACAAGCAGCGGTCTGATTTCTTTCGTTTTGAATTGTCATGTTTAAAAGAAGACCTTCCAAGCTTTCTATAGATATATTTATCAGGTCTGTCAGGCAAGTAGGCTCCCTTACGAGAGTCCAGTTCACTCGCCGGCGCGTCCGTGTCGTGATTATATTGTCTATATAGGCTACTAGCCTATATTTAAATGAAATATATGAAACATTGATTAAAATTAAGATACAATTAATACAAAACGAAATTCATTTTAAAGAAAGGCTTTGTGCTTTCTGTTTGAGGTCTCAGTGAAAGTTTTAAACAGTCTTTTAGTGCCGCTTTCAGCGCTCACGTATGTAACATTGTTTTTTCCTCATATGCAAACATGAAAAATAAAATAAAATGAATATGTTATGTTCTGTGGAGAGCCAACCCTTCTTCATCCGGAGGGTAGTTACTGTGGTTTGCAGTGTAATTCACAGAATTACAAAAAAAATATTTCGCCACCTAAAAGTTAAAGATTTTTTGTGTCACGTCTACGGCATGTCATGTGTAGCCTATTTTCCTCATATTAAATATAAAACGCTTGATTACACATTGTATTACCTTGTTATGATATAGTGACCCATACAATGTGCCAAATATATTTTCATTACCTTGTCTTTCAATGCAGGGCACTGTTTATACAACCAACATTGTGCTGAACTTGACAAAATTGATCTGCTGCTGCAGCGGCGGCCAGCAGCTCGTTTTTTTTTTTTTTCAAGGCAGTAACGTTAGAAGGTTCTGGAACTTTTGCGCGCTTCCACATCCCGTGCAACAACGGATCTCCCAGGAACATTCATTATTGCTGCGTACATTTATCCGTGTCGGAGTTCTGAGAAGTAGCCTACCTATGCGCATGGCATGCGCGAGCGGTAAGCGATCATGGTCGACTGACAACGAGATTAAGCAGCTGAACAAGACTACGGCCGTGTCACGATTGTTCTCAGCTCCGCCGAGACTAAATAGACATGCCATTTCAAAATCTTTCATTTATAATCAGAAATATGTTTTCAAAAGCATCACTTTCATCAAATTTTATGTGACATAATTTCCAATAAGCAACTGACTGCAAACGAGCAGGCTTATGTGCCGGGGCTGAGCCCCGGAGAGCCCCGGCCCAATTTAACCACTGAGCTTACCCCTTCATCTCAACAGCACGCTGAGATGTGAAAGCGGTTTTCTTCTTTGTTTTCTGATGGATCGCAACAAAACTTACACATTACCGTCACCAACTGTGGAGCATAAACCCATAGCTACTACAACACAGGTGATACTAAATAAACCAATCAAAATCCTCTGGAAGTTTGTACAGCCCACTTGCGGCTAAAGCTCCACCCACTTGCTGCTAACCCACCCATTTGCAGCTGGCTCCGACCTCCGTTTATACCCTACTCAATTAATGCATAGCAATGCACAAGACATTAGTTGCACAAGTAGCACAAGACAAGAGTTGTTTGTTACGCACAAGACATTTTCATTAGTAGCACAAGACAAGAGTTGTTTGTTTTAATACTAGAACTGGCAGTCATTTTGACCGTTTTTAAGCCATCCGCCTAAAAAGCGCAAAACCCAAAACCCAACACCATCCGTGACAATGTGACACTATATTTCATGCCTCATGTATATTTTTATATGACATGAGGCATGACATATATTGTCACATAAATGAACACATATTTATACATGCAACATGAAGATCAACTGTTAAGCTTGAATTGGTATGCATGTTGAATATATATTTTCAAAATATATTTAAATATATTTAACAGTGTTTCACTTAAATGTGAATATATTGTATTTCTGTATGACACTGACAACGTGCTGACAGACAGGACAGTCCAGTTACTTTTGATATGAAATAAAGTCTCAACGTTCAAATTTGGTAATTTCTTTTAAAGAATTGTAAACAATAAATACGTTTGTGGCTCTTTAATGTGTCGTGAAAGATCGCATAGCCCCTATCAGTTAAAGCAGCTCGTGAACCGATCATCTCTTCCTTCTAGTTCATTTATAGCATCAAATAAACATGAATGTTCAAATAAAATAAACATCAGAAGTAATGTTGTTTCAACAGTGGAAAGACGTCAGTACACTACAATCTGTAATTTTCCGCCGCCAGAGGTCGCATTTTCAAAACAATAGCAAAGACGAAGTGTGATGACGCTATGAAGGAGAGTGAACGATGAGAGATGTTGTTTTCATCATCCAGAGATGTGTGGAATTCACAAATCATATAAATTATATATCAGCTAATAAATTTGTTTATTACCTGTGCGTTTGATTACACTAATTTGTCATCATAATGAATTAGCTGCAAGGACTGTGAAATGTAATGCTATATTAGCCTGTTACTGATATGTGACTATTTGTCAAATGATTTGGTGGGTTAATGCTGCACAGTTTTACACGTTTAAAAGAATCGTACTAAAAGTACATTTGAACGAAACCACTGTATTTGCAAGTAATGGCTAAATATTTTTGTGCAACACATAGGCTACTGTATTTCACTGCATAGACTTGGTCACCAGACTTGATGATAAGTGTTACTGAAGTACAAACAAAGTGCAATATAACTGTGTGTGTACAATAAATAATATATATTTGCGTACCTGTCTAGTAATACACATGCGAGAGCAGAGTCTCTGTCAAGTCCAAGTTTGTGGAGAAGCTTTCTCCATCCTGAAAACACCACACCGATATTGATCTTGTTTTATTCTCTCCATCCTGAAAACACCACACCGATATTGATCTTGTTTTATTCTCTCCATCCTGAAAACACCACACCGATATTGATCTTGTTTTATTCTCTCCATCCTGAAAACACCACGCCGATATTGATCTTGTTTTATTCTCTCCATCCTGAAAACACCACGCCGATATTGATCTTGTTTTATTCTCTCCATTCTGAAAACACCACGCTGATATTGATCGTTTTATTCTCTTCATCCTGAAAACACCATGCCGATATTGATCGTTTTATTCTCTCCATCCTGAAAACACCATGCCGATATTGATCTTGTTTTATTCTCTCCATCCTGAAAACACCACGCTGATATTGATCTTGTTTTATTCTCTCCATCCTGAAAACACCACGCCGATATTGATCATTTTATTCTCTTCATCCTGAAAACACCATGCCGATATTGATCGTTTTATTCTCTCCATCCTGAAAACACCATGCCGATATTGATAGTTTTATTCTCTCCATCCTGAAAACACCATGCCGATATTGATCGTTTTATTCTCTCCATCCTGAAAACACCATGCCGATATTGATCTTGTTTTATTCTCTCCATCCTGAAAACACCATGCTGATATTGATCTTGTTTTATTCTCTCCATCCTGAAAACACCATGCCGATGTTGATCATTTTATTCTCTTCATCCTGAAAACACCATGCCGATATTGATAGTTTTATTCTCTCCATCCTGAAAACACCACGCTGATATTGATCGTTTTATTCTCTCCATCCTGAAAACACCATGCCGATATTGATCTTGTTTTATTCTCTCCATCCTGAAAACACCATGCTGATATTGATCTTGTTTTATTCTCTCCATCCTGAAAACACCATGCCGATATTGATCATTTTATTCTCTCCATCCTGAAAACACCACGCTGATATTGATCTTGTTTTATTCCCTCATCCTGAAAACACCATGCCGATATTGATCTTGTTTTATTCTCTCCATCCTGAAAACACCATGCCGATATTGATCTTGTTTTATTCCCTCCATCCTTAAAACACCATGCTGATATTGATCCTTGTTTTATTTCTCTGTTTCTCCCAAAGCCAGCTTGCCTATGTATGTTTAAGTTTTTTTGGATTTTCTGTACTCGCCAATCTATAATTGTGAACCATGATGACTGAACAACACAAATAAAGTGTAACCATATGAGGGAAGAAAAAAACACAAACAGTTACAGTCCTGGGGCCTGTTTCAGAAAGGAGGTTCAGTGAGGAGCCCAGGCAGTGGTGCCTGGAGAAGTGGGTATACTCTTAATTTATGCCTCAAATTTTTTTTAAGCGCCCCAGGAAAGGATGAACGCTCTGTGTTATAAACAGTGATGTAAGATAGTCTTGCATATAAGTTCACCCCAAAATGGGCCAGTATAGTATTTACACATTATCACTTAACTTTTGCTGCTTGACTTCACAGAAAAAGGATCATTATAAAATTAATATTAGCCACAGAAGAGGTGCAGTTTTTGTAATTAATACTGGCTTTTAATTATTTATTAATACTAAATAATTATGAATTTTGAGTGACTATTCCTTAGTCCATCCACATATGAAAATTGGACGACTATTCAAGGGATCACTGCAACACTGTCTTTACTGGGCGCAGGGCCATACGCAGGGTTTTATAAAAACCGAGGTCCCAAAAATTATTTTGCTAGGGGGGTTCGGGGGCATGCCCCCTTGAGAAAATATAGATTTTCCTGATCTCGACATGTGCATTTTAAGGTGTTTTGAAGGCCAAAATAAATGGACAACAGTAGCTTTAAAAGCATGTCAGTGGGCAGTAGCATGAAGTATTTTATCAGATATTTTTAAACATGAGAATCAGTTTAAATGTCGCAATGAATGATCCACACTACAAAATGGAAATGCAGAATGTTTATGCTTATTGTTGACAATACACAATCACATATTCGAAATGGGAATGGCCTTAAATAAGAAATGGTTCAAGGATTATTTTGCATAGATGTTACATTTCAAACAAACGCCAATGCAATCCTTCTGTGTCCAGACCAGAGGCATATGAGCAATTTATATGAGTATCAAAGATCAGTTTCAGCTACTTTTTCTTTCCTAAATTAATCAATGTTTTTGGACTAATATGTTCATTTAATCAATGGTTCAATTGCTCATTCATAAAGACAGTCACTTGTGCCACCTTCTGGCTTAATGATGCAAGTTGCGCAAACACAGACAAGCGGAGTGATACAAACAGTGAAAAGTCTAGTGCTGATACTGGGGAAATATTCAAATACATTCGAGGTAACGTTATACAAATACATTTATACATTGTATTTATAATAATAATGGCAATATATTTAATATGGTGCTTGTGTTGTTAAATTGAGCTTATAGTTTCCACTGTCTTTGATCAAACTGTTTATTTCTGTCGGTCATTTAAAACTTCGATCGAAAAACAGCTGTTCAGTTTAGCTACTTGTATTATCGTTAACTCAAGCATGAAGCGTCGCGTTGGGATTCGTGCTCGGCTCGCGCTTCTGTGAGTGAACATAAATCCCGCTTGCTTTGATTGGTCTCAAACATTTTGACATTGACGAGCGGGTGTTTGAGTGCTGAATCAGCTCAGATGAGAAGGTCGGTTATCGTCGCGATGGGCAAATCATTGCAGCACCAAATTAGAGTTAATATTAGGCAATTATTTCACAACTTTCATTATATAGACTAAACTAAAAACAATTACTGAGGTCCGGACCTCGGGGACCTCAATGGTGGGTACGACCCTGACTGGGTGTTTTCACACGCACATCAGAGGGGATTTAGAAGTGGGTATACGCAATGCCGACTGAACAAGAAGTGGGTATACGCCGTATACCTGCGTATACCCTGCACTACACCACTGAGCCCAGGGAAGAACCTAAGTGCAATAGGCCTCGGGGGCCAACCCTGCAATTAACCCAAGACTTCCTCATAGGTTTTTCCCTTTTAGTAGAGTATCCCCACCTCATTTGGTCCATAGGTGTCATAATCTTCAAGATTAGGGAAAGAAGGCTATCTTATTTCAGAGACATTGTATTGCTGGAAGGTACCACTGCCAAGGTCAATGGCGCAAAGGACAATACTATTCAGAGCTGGACAAAAATCGCGGACATTCTGTTAGATAAACTGAGATTTTGACATCTTACATCTCCCTCTCTCTGTAATTTTATTATTATTATTTTTATTTTTTATTTTTCTGTTTATATATGGACAGTTTTCATGGCATCTGTCTGTACATAGTTCAATGAGCTTTGATATGTTTCTGGTATGATAACTTAAAATAAAAATATTGATCACAAAAAAAAGATTAGGGAAAGAAACTACTATACGATCACAATAATATTAAAGGTGCTCTAAGTCATGCGAAGCGTTTTTTAGGCCAAAACATTTTTTGTCACATACAGCAAACATCTCCTCACTATCCGCTAGCTGCATGTCCCCTGAACACACTGTAAAAAAAACGCGGTCTCTCTAGACACCACAGGCTCCACAAACGGCAACAAAAACAAACTGGGCTCACCCGCACCACGAAACATAATAAACAGTGTTTCAGCCAATAACCAACAAGAAGTATTGGAGGGTGGGGTTTGGGGGGTTAGTGCGCGTGCACGTGAAGGGGGTGTGGAGGAGAGAGAACAGAGAAGCATGAAGAGGGAAGTTTGAATTATGGCCGACACACGATCAAAGAGACGACGTTCCGATGAACAAATTGCAAAGAAGAGGGACAAGGAACGTGCAAATACCGAATTTACATCGGAAAAACCTTCGAAAGGTGGGAGAACTCCGCCGGCAGAAGGGCTTCCAAGCCGACATTCAGTTGCTCTGTTTTTGCAGAACAGGTAAATCCATTTTTCTTTCTAAACTGACGTTCATGTTCGCCAAACCAACAAAAGGATGTAATTAGCTAGATCTATGCAGTCAGCGTTAACTTTGGTGAATACAACATGTATGTTTCTAGCAGCGATCAATCTCTATTGTAAATGATCAAGCAAATTCACAGTAGGGTGACAATTTGTGTGAATGATTGTTTTCACCCACTGTTTGTAATGAATTTGAATGTTCATTTATAGGCTGTTGACAACTTTGACTAAATTTGTTTACGACGCCGCCGTTGTTTATGCTCACTGGGAAACGCGAAGCTAACGTTATCATGCTATTATTGCGTCCTTGTATGGGAGCTATAATTATAACCTCAGGTGGCGAAACGATTTTAAGATAATGTTTCTCTTTTTCTGCATTATGTTCTGCAATATATAAAAGCATTTATCTAACTTGGTGACATTACACATTGAATGAAATATCAGTAAAACTTAACTTTGTTTGTAGTGACTACTTTGACTTTCCTTTATGCCGGAAGGGAGGGGAGGAGGGAGGAGATGGGATGAGGAGGAGGGAGGGTCTAGCTAGCCTCCGTTTTGTTTGACAACAATTCGAATGTCAACAAGAAGTAACGACTCCCGGGATCGCTTAGAGCACCTTTAAATAAACTATAAATAGTACATGATCTGCCCTGCTGTTTTGTTTTTGTCTCTCTTTTGTTTTGCAGACCTGAATGCTTGAAGGTCCCATTCCTTTCACTACAACCTCCTCTCCATCATCTGGATATGAAGTTTTTTCACAGACATCCTTGAAAGATCATCGCAAGAATACACCTGACGAAAGACTGCACAGACGTTCCTTCTTCATGGCTGAAATCTGCACCTGGGATCCTTTACCATGTGCAAGTTAATCACACCAGTGACTATTATAAGTATCGCGGAAGTGTTGGACTCCAAAAGCAACATCTTCGTGGCATTAATGAATATGTCCAGAAATGCCTTGATTTCTGGGAGAGATGTTTGTATGCCACATCCACCTTCTGTAGGAGCAGGGATTCCATGGGTAGCACACCCCATTTCTGATTGCGGCACCTGTACATTATTTGGCATTCACACTAATGTTATTTTTAACCAGAGCACATGTCACACCATGTTGTATCCCAGGTTCAGTCATGTAACTTGACATCAGCCACACCTGTAATGACTGATCTACTCTTACCAACAACTTTTCGCTGGTGTGTGGAAAACCATTCCCCAACCTCAACCACTTTGGGAAAAATTCCCTGTGCTGCTTGTGGCTTTGTAATTAAGATGGAAACACCACTAAAGACAGAAATTTCATCACCAACAGGGCAGAATATAGAAATATGTATTAGGTAAATTGCAAGAAGGTGATGGCGATTTACTACTAATCAAGGAACCGGCTTTACTGACGAGATGCGCCTAACAATGTCATGCGATATATCGCCCAGCCCTAGGTGATATACACCAAACTTGGTGGTCAAGAACACTTAGAGCATTAATTCCGAGTTATGGTGTTATGCAGGCCCTAAATCAAGTGAGAAGTTTATCTAATGCAGTGCAGAAGCTAGCTAATGATACGGCTTTTGCAATTGGCAACATCTCTTATGCCTCAAACAAAATCATGACACTGCAGAACAGAGTGGGACTAGATTATGTTCTTGTTACAAAAGGGGGAGCATGCACTGTTATTGGTCCTGAATGTTGTACAGGCCTGGTTGACCCCATTGATGACTTAGTCATATTATGTAACTTCATTGATAAATCCTTTTGCATTTTATCTGTGTAAAATTCCTCATGGTTTGAAAACCTCTTGGGCAAGTCAGGATTATGGGTTAGAGAAATAGTAGTGTTGATACAATCACTTGTACTATTTTGCTACATATTTTTCGGTTTTATAAAGTGTTTCATTCAACGAGTGACTGACCTCTCTCGAAAAGAAGTAATTGCGGCTTCAGTAACAAAAAAAGATTATTACCCATAGATTATTAGTTTACCTTATTCTATTCTATTCTATTTATTTTTTATTATTATTATTTTGTATTTTGTGAACTCTCAAAGGGGGAATTGTGGGCCCCCTTGTAAGACACTGTATTAACAATTAACCATTTGTGTTTTTTCTCTTCTAATCAAGTTCTCTCCTCTTCTATACAAGTCAGCTGTAAGTCAGCTGTCTAAATATTGTAATAGTCAGGGGTAACTGCCTGTTTAAGGACTGTCAGTACCTTTAAGGACTGCCCACTGAATATCTATAAGATACCATGTAAAGTTCCCTTAGTCAGACTTGATGACTACAGCTACGGACAGCTTGTGTTCTCAATAAAGAATCCTAATGAAGAAACAACCAAGTTTCCTGGTCTTCGCTTCTGAGTTTCCTAAACGAGTGTGACAGCCTGTTAGATAACTTTTTTTCTTCAATTATCTACAGTCTTCTGCAATGCCCTCCAAATCTCGTGAAGCCTGACAGTGCACTTGGAGAACCAAATAACAGACACAGAGACCAGATTGCTGCTCAGTTGATTCTTAGTTTAATACAGTTGGACAGAGGATACATGTTGTCAATACATACCTGTTTTCTGCTTGCCTCAAAGTTACAGGCAGGAAAACCACAGACAGGAAGCGTAGACAGCGCACAGAATGCAAACTCAAACAGGGTGACAGAAAGCCAAAACATATTTTACACTGGCACAAATATCACACCACGGTAAGTCTTCAGGAATTAATCTTCAGGATTATAATGATATCGAGCTCTAGGGATTCTGCTTTTAGTTTAGATTAATTTACAGACTCTTTACAATCTGAAATATACAGAGGTGGAAAGTAAACATGTAAATGTTCAACACTTTCGCTCTTCTGTAGGCCATTCACAGACGATCAGCTTTAGTGAGAAGATCGATTACGACGAACAGATGTATTTTTGATGGCTACAGAAAATCTATACTCTACAATTAAAGTGTCTGGATTGTGATATTTACAGGAAGAAGCCAGAGTAAATAATCTGATCAATTATTTAATGTTTTTATTTCACCTATGTGAAAATGCTCAATAATAATACTAATACACTAGATTAAAAAGTTCTTGGAGACAAACTTTAAGTTGGCTTGAGAAAGTTTGAACCAGAAAGTTTGAAGAACTTTTAATAACTACTACTGCATTGGGGAAAACTACTAAAACCTTAGTTAAGCAAAATTATCTAGCATACTCTAATGTACTTAAAGTATCAAGAGTAAAACTAGAGGTATGTATTCTGCAGGAGAAAAAAAACTCCTTGTCAGGGTTTTTTATGATAGTTTTGCATTTATATTAAGCTACTACTGCATTACTGCGTATGTTGCATTTTACTTCTGAATATTTTCAAGGTTGTTACATTTAAACTATATACTTTTGTGTAGTTAAATGTAAAATCATATGTGAGGGGAAAAAAAGTACTTCAGTAGGTTACTTCACATTTGTACGTGAATACTTAACAAAATATGCAGTTCCGAAAATTAAAGTAACAAAATGTAGGTCTATTGTCATTATATTAACAAATTGTTGCTAACTACAACTGCGTCCCATATCAAAAGGCGCATCTGAAGCGCTCGGACCGGTCTAGCCTATGGACTGAGGATTGTCCTTGTCGCCTGGCAACTGTGACCGCTGCCGATGATGAGCGGGAGAAATACTGGACTTTTTTATATTCAATTGGGTTTTATTTTTCAAACAGGGCTAAACCGAAAATACATGACCTGGCAGCGCCTGGCAGGGGCTGAAACATCCTCTCCATGTCCTCCAGTAAAATATAAAACATAAAAATGCCAATTGCCAATTCTGGCTCCATAGCTGTTTACTCAATTATATCAAATTAATTATGTGGATGGCAGCTGTCCTCTCTCACCGTTGCTTGGCGCCAGGAGCGGTGATCAAAAACATCTGGTTGCGCAATTAGGAAATCCTACGAAGGCTACATGGTGCGTCCTTTGAAGGATGCAGCCTTCACATTGGGACACAGCTAATGACTCGAACACAGTCCGAAAAGCACAAAAAAACCCGGCCTGCACATAACTGGACAACACACTTAATTCACTCACATTAAATCATGACAACCTTGAAATTATTTTTGATTCAATATCGTTCACTTAACAACTCAACAGATCACAAAATCAGTTGTTAACGTCATACATGTGATATTACGAACATATATCATGCACAAAACAAAATACATTTATTAGTCTATCTTCAAACAAACAAACATTATTCATTATTATATGAATATTGAACTTACCAATTCCCTTGTAAACAACTCAGTTAATGTTGTTTCCTCCATGTGACGCAGCTGATATAAAGTTGATTGAGTCGATCTCAGTCTATAACTCGTTACAAAACTCACTCAAATCAGCAAATCTCATTGTATATTCCTAAACAATTCAGATCTAGGTTAACTAATAACTTCTCTAATATTCTTCTCTTTTCAGGGTTTCTCTGCAGAACAAATCATTTTTCAAGTTCAACCAAATCGTCTCCGTCTTCTCAGTCTAACTTGTGGGCGGAGTTCCCTCACTGAATCAACCTAATTGGTATATCTACCTCTACAGTGCGATTTCATCATTTCCATTGGGTAAGTTTTTTTTCTGTAGTATCCCATATGAAAAAAACCTGCATGCTTCATATACAGCATCCATATATCTTCCTTAAATCGGCCAGAATTACCTTCTGTGTTTCATGTAAGGCCAATACATGTCCTATACAAAATCAGACCGATTATGGCCCATTTCATACTAAATAGCACACATACAAGTTGTCGGGGATTTTTGGGTTATATATATGAATACTGTAAAAAGTCTTATATGAGTTTTACATGACACAAGTATGCAAATGTGTATGGTATTAGTAGAAAATAACTGATATTCATATATAGGGATGTCCCGATACCACTTTTTGCAGAACGAGTCCGATACCGATACTTTAATTTTTTGTACTCGCCGATACCGATACCGTAACCGATACCTGAATTTTCACTGCATTTGTAATTTTTAAATGTATTAGTAGATGAACCAAAAGAATATAAATCATATTAGTTGGCTTAATTTGTTCATCAAATTCAAATGTTCAAATGTTTGTCAAAACCCGTGAAATATCAATTATTTAATCCAATCTTGATACTACAACAAAAACTACCATCCTAAATAATGTGAATTTAAATCAAGTAAGCAGTCAGTGACAAAAAGAAGAACAAACAATCGAATTACAAATAGGACAAATAAATACAATAGAACAAAGAAAATGAAATAAACAGTGTTTTTAGAGTTTTTCAGGTAGATCTAATAGAAATTTGAATAAAGTAATCAAATGTGAAAAAAAGCAGATTCATTAGGCCTACTGTATAAATTATATATAGATAGATATTTTTGTAAAGTTGAAAAGGGTAGCCTATTTAGTCAAGAGCAGTGAGTATTTATTTGTCCTTTGTGTGATTAACATTAAAACACAGCAGCAGGTTTATTAGACTGCTGCCCCTTTAAGACCGAACGCACGGACCGCATTTGAACATGCTACGTTCATTTGAGATATAACCGACTTTGTTTACTATAGGATACTGGCCAAGACGGGCGTTTTTACCTAATTTTGTGTGAATTCGTCAGTACAAGCGCAAGACGTTAAAGACTATGTAATTCAGTATTCGTATTTTCCGAGACGCTGGTTTGCGGGGCGCGCACTTTGGATGTTTGCGTTCATGGAACTTCTTGACCTGCACACGTCCTGTAATAATAGGGAACCACTCGTTATACTTAAACAAGGTAACAGTTCATGTTTTACTTTATTTACATATACGATTTAGTTTTCATCCAAATAACATGTGCTGAGTGAACGATCAGCAATCAAGAGCATTCAACAGAAGTGCGCTCGCTCTCTCTCTCTCTCTCTCTCTCTCTCTCTCTCTCTCTCTCTCTTTCTTTCTCTCTCTCTCTCTCTCTCTCTCTCTCTCTCTCTCTCTCTCTCTCTCTCTCTCTCTCTCTCTCGTCAGTTAACGTTAATAAGCTACATGCCTCGTTTTATTTTCTTTGCCTTTGACAAGCGACTCAACAAACTTTCCACTCTGTTTAGGGATGTGCTGACCAGCTCGCGCGTCTGTGCCGTTGCGCACTTAATCCACTGCGCGTTTTTCTCTTATCAGCTCGCGCACCACAGCTATGTTACTATACACACGCACCTTGTACGAACCCTGTGAAATGAGCCCAAACCGCAGACATTATACTTTCCTATGCCTCAGTTCACCTCCACAAAGCACTCGCGGCGGCCAGTTTCGTTTTGCAAAATGTACGTGGTATCGGTGCGTGGTATCGGCAAATTTTTATGAGTACGAGAACGAGTATATGAGGACAGTATCGGCCCGATCCCCGATGCCAGTATCGGTATCGGGCCATCCCTATTCATATACAAGTTCTAATATTGAATCATATGCTAGTCAAATTAAAGTCATATAGAATTTATACACATTTTGTGTCATTTGTTTATGTGTTTCATACAGATTTCATATTTTGATGACCAACATCTGATTCACTTATATGCAGTTGGCAAATTTTTAAATTGTACAGTGCAGAAGCCGGTTCAAGGATTACTGTCAGAATATCACTGACCTTTATGAGGACTGTTCATTTTTGTACAGGATTTGAAAGAGCACTTGAAAAGCAATGACATTGTAAGACTGTGTATTTACATTAATTGTGAACTGTCTGAGCCTGTTGTTTATGAACAAATCATAACATATTATTGCAAATGAACAAAGTTGAGTCAAATATGTTTCTAGAACAGTGATTAAAATGTTGAAAATTGGCTGGAATATATTTTTGTATATGTGACATGAACTCTGGTGGTGATGCACTCTAAAAACTTTTAATATGATTTACTCAGTTTTTTTGGTGAAACATTTTTACACTTAGAATATTGATTACATTTTTAAGCAGTTAAATCAATTACATACACTGTATTAACTGAGTAAATGTTAGTAAAACTAATTAAATAGATCTGAGTAACTGCATTTGGTACATTAACAAATAAACTTGAGTGGGAGTGGGGGTGGGGGACATTTAAAAACAAATATTTATGAGTAATATTAACTGTGTTTATATGCGAGTAATATTAACTCTTTTATTTCCTCTAAACCTTTGTAAAAATATTCCATACAACCACCAGTATAACTACCTGACATTGGCCTTTATTGTCGATGAGTAGCCTACAGCAATACAGCATATTTTATACTATTTTTAACACGTATACAATATTGCCTACATTTAAACTCTAGTAAAAACTAAAGTAAAAATTAAACATTTAGGCCTAAACATTCAAGTAATTCAAATGTAATGGTCTGTTATCCAATATCCACCGGATCAGCGCTGGTTCCCGTGGCGGAGATTGACTCGCCTCTGCGAGTGAACCTCTAACTTTAAACCGCCGCCCTGGATGCTGCGACGCGACTGACTCCATAACCTGCCAATAAACAAACAGTGCACAGTTCTGAGGACATTTTATCATCCAAATTAGTTATATTCATTATCTTTTAGGAACATAGTCATGTGTTTTTTATGCAAGGCGTTACAATCACGCGAAAAGACAGGCGCGAGTCGACACTCGTTTAACTCGTTTAAAGGATAATTCCGGTATTTAACACTTTGAGTCTATTTTGTAGTTTGTTTTGGATAAACTAGAGTGGTGAACACAGAAATTTTGACAAAGGTTCCTGTCTCGACTTTTTGACTATTTTAGAATCGCCTTTGACCGCTTCAGAATGGAAGTCTATGGGCATGCACAAATATGTCCTTTAAACAACCCTAAACATTAGTTTTCAAAACTGTACAACTCACCGAGTGGTTAGTGGTGTTCGTTGATGTTCCAAAACAAGTAGCGTAGCGAAATACAGTTTCTGTCGTGTTTTATTTTTATTTTATTTTTTGTAAAATTCCATTGTTTTCTGTTGGAGGACTTATTGCTCGTTGATATTACTGTGCTACCGGAAACGGAAAGGGGGCTGTTTACATTTGGTTGTAGTCTTTTTGCTAGGTTCTCCGTCTTTTTTTACTGTCTATGCGCTAGACACCGAGTTCCGTACAGCGTCCTTGTACGGCAAAGTGGTTGTCGCCATCAAGTGGTCGGGAGTGTGCTAACGCTTCAGACTCAAATATCGAGCGGAAGTTTATATGCGGTTGTGAGGTATCTGAAAAAATAGTTCCACTATAGCAAAATAAACGGATTGGAATCATACATTGCGCCGATATATTTGTTTTTAATCATCAACGAACACCACTAACCACTCGGTGAGTTGTACAGTTTTGAAAACGAACGTTAAGGGTTGTTTTAAGGACATGTTAAGGACATGCGTTGTCGAATGCGCATGCGTCGCGTCTGAACGCGTTGTTGTCTTTGGAGCTCTATCGATTTGATTTATAATTCTTGATTTTACTCTTTAAACTTACTTACAACAAACATTTTCTACTTTTCCTCACTGAGAAGCACTACTGCTCAAACCTCATAGTTACAACGCGGTGTCTCAAGCCTGTTAGTGATTCTACGCTGGATACTCTTATAGGTTACTCCCGGGGATCACGGCTGAACGCGTCTTCTCAACACTCACTTACAAACATTTTTCACCTATCGTGCGTCTACTCTACACCCGTACCACTTAAAAGACGGATTATATCTAAGACGCTTGTCAGAAATTAGTATTAATTGATAGCATCACTGGTAGTGTCGTTGCTAACTTACTGTCCATCTGTTAAAATGGCGAATATATCAGATGCAAGTAGTCTACCTTTTGGTGCAGGTGAGGACACATTTGAGCTGCACGCGGTACAGTCTGAGCTGGAAGCTGTTGAGAAACAGATCCACGACCTTTTAGTGAGACAGGCCGAGCTGAGAGACCGGCGTTTGGCTCTTGAAACATCACGCGCTGATGCTCACAAATCAGAGATTAATGTTACTAACCCGCTGACTCCGACCTCGTCTACTCCGTGCGTTACTCGGCATCGGTCCCGAGCACCAAGGTCGCGATCAGCCATGGTCTCGTTCACTCCGGCTCCAACACGCCACCACGAAGCCTGGATATTTCCGCAGTGGAAGACGCGAGTCAGGTCTAGACCAAGACCCTCTCCGACCCTCCCGGTTTTCGAGTTATCCACACAAAACCGCTTCTCCCCTCTTCGCGAAACAGAACGCGATGCTGTGATCATCGGTGATTCCATTGTTCGGCACGTCCATGCTACATCAGGTAAAAATAAGGTGCACAGTCACTGCTTTCCTGGTGCTCGTGTTTCTGAAATCGCTGCTCGCGTTCCCGAGATTCTGAACGATAACGAGCGCGTCGGAACTTTGGTATTGCACGCGGGAGTGAACGACATCAGGCTGCGCCAGACGGAAGTTCTGAAGAAAGACTTCAGGAATCTGATCGATACGGTACGCAGCACATCGCCTGATATAACGATCATTGTGTCAGGACCGCTTCCCACGTACCGTCTAGGACATGACAAGTTTAGTAGATTATTCGCGCTAAATGAATGGTTAACGTCATGGTGCAATGAGCAGAAACTGCTCTTTGTAAATAATTGGAATCTGTTTTGGGAGCGTCCTAGGCTATACCGTGCTGATGGCTTACACCCAAACAGATTCGGATCGGATCTTCTGTCAGATAACATCTCCAAAATGTTAAATACCTTTTGACTAGTAACCAAAAGTCCAAATCATAGTCTCTGCTGCACCAAATTAACTGATATAAATACTAGTGTAGAACATTGCATAGAAACTGTGTCTATTCCTCGTTTAGTGCGATCAAATAATAAATCTACTGCAGGATCTAGGAAAAATCTAATTGTTATTAAAACAGAAAATTTTGCTATTAGTAAACAAAAACAATTTCTAAAGCTAGGTCTTTTAAACATTAGATCACTCACACCTAAGGCAGTTATTGTAAATGAAATAGTCACAGATAATAGCATAGATGTACTTTGCCTTACTGAAACCTGGCTTAAACCAAATGATTATTTCGGTCTAAATGAGTCTACTCCATCAGGATACTCCTATAAGCACGAGCCCCGTCTGATTGGTCGAGGCGGCGGTATTGCAACTATCTATAGAGATATTCTCAATGTTACTCAGAAAACGGGTTATAAGTTTATTTCATTTGAAGTACTTGTACTAAATGTTACGCTCTTAGATGATAGAAAAACATCCCTATTATCTTTAGCCTTGGCTACCGTATATAGACCACCAGGGCCTTACGCTGATTTCCTAAAAGAATTTGCAAATTTTCTCTCAGATCTATTGGTCAATGTCGATAAAATATTAATTGTTGGAGATTTTAACATACACGTAGATAATCGAAATGATACGTTAGGGGCTGCGTTTATAGACTTATTAAACTCCTTTGGGGTTAAGCAAAACGTTACCGGACCAACTCATCGTTTTAATCATACACTCGATTTAATTATATCACATGGAACCGATCCAACCGATATAGATATCATTCCGCAAAGTGATGATGTAACTGACCATTACATGGTAACTTGCATATTACGTACCCCGGTAATATATCATGCTGCGCCGCGTTATCGATTAGGCAGAACAATCCTTCCATCCACCATAGATAATTTTTCAAATTGCTTATCGGATCTGTCTCAGCTGCTGCCTGAACCTAAACAAACAGATGAACTAGACGAACTAACCAGCACTATGAGCACCGTTCTCTCTGGAAAATGGGATATTGTTGCACCTATGAGACTAAAAAAGGTCAGAGAGAAAATTAAAGCACCATGGTACAACAATACTACTCGTGTGCTAAAGAGAGAAACCCGTAATTTAGAGCGTAAATGGAAACAAACTAATTTAGAGGTTTTTAGAATCGCTTGGAAAGACAGTACGTCACGCTATAAAAAGGCCCTAAAAGCGGCCAGGGCTGAGCATCTCCGCAAACAAATAGAAAATAACCAAAACAATCCTAGGTTCTTATTTAACACCGTGGCTAGACTAACAAATAAACAAGCGTCACCTGAACAAAATATTCCGTTACAGTTTAGTAGTAATGATTTCATGAATTTTTTCACTGAGAAAATAGAAAACATCAGATCCACAATTGTAAACGTTCAATCTTCAATCGCGCCTTATAATTCAGCCTCGATTATCACCCCGCAAGAACAATTACAGTGCTTTACAACTATAGAACAAAAAGAGTTAAATAAATTTATCATTTCCTCTAAAACAACAACATGTTTATTAGATCCCATACCAACTAAACTATTGAAAGAAGTGTTACCTATAGTGGAAGATCCTCTCCTCAATATTATTAACTCGTCTTTATCTTTAGGTCATGTTCCAAGAACATTTAAATTGGCAGTTATAAAACCTCTCATTAAGAAACCACAATTAGACCCAAATAACCTAGCAAATTATAGACCCATTTCAAATCTTCCTTTTATGTCCAAAATATTAGAAAAAGTTGTGTCTGCCCAACTGGGCTCTTTCTTGCAAGAAAATGACACCTATGAAAAGTTTCAGTCTGGGTTCAGGCCGCATCATAGCACTGAAACTGCGCTCGTTAAAATCACAAATGATTTACTCTTAGCTTCTGACCAAGGCTGTATCTCAATACTAGTTTTACTTGATCTTAGTGCTGCGTTCGATACTATAGATCACACAATACTCTTAGATCGGCTACAAAACTATACCGGTGTTCAAGGACAAGCATTAAGCTGGTTCAGATCATACCTATCTGACCGCTACCATTTTGTCTATTTAAACGGAGAAAAATCGATCATAACTCCAGTAAACTATGGAGTGCCGCAAGGATCTGTGTTAGGCCCTCTATTATTCTCAATATATATGCTGCCACTTGGAAATATTATAAGGAAACATGGAATTAGTTTCCATTGTTATGCTGATGACACTCAACTATATATTTCATCACGGCCGGATGAAAACGCTAAATTATCCAAATTGACAGAGTGTGTTAAAGATATAAAAGATTGGATGACGCACAATTTTCTTTTATTAAATCCAGATAAGACAGAGGTAATACTTATCGGTTCAAAAAACCGCCCACAAAACCTCTTACAATACAACTTTAACATAGTAGGGTGTCCTGTTACTTTATCCTCTACAGTAAAAGACCTGGGTGTTATATTAGATTGTAACTTGTCTTTTGAAAATCATATTTCATATGTTACAAAAACAGCATTTTTTCACCTTAGAAATATTGCTAAATTACGTAACATGCTATCTGTTTCTGATGCAGAAAAGCTAGTTCATGCATTCATGACCTCGAGACTAGATTACTGTAATGCTTTATTAGCTGGTTGTCCTGCATCCTCAATAAACAAGCTACAGTTAGTCCAAAATGCCGCCGCTAGAGTTCTTACTAGATCAAGAAAGTTTGACCATATAACACCAATTTTATCATCACTACATTGGTTACCTATAAAGTTCCGTATTAATTACAAGGTATTGCTACTGACTTATAAAGCCCTAAACGGCTTAGCTCCAGTTTATTTAACGGATCTTCTATCGCCCTATAATCCATCGCGCTCTTTAAGATCACTAAATTCGAGGCTTCTGGTCATACCTAGGATATCCAGATCCACCAAAGGAGGGAGAGCATTTTCACATTTAGCACCAAAACTCTGGAATAGCCTTCCTGATACTGTTCGTTGCTCCGATTCGCTCTCCCAGTTTAAAACTAGATTAAAGACGCATCTCTTCAGCCAGGCATTCATATAATATTTTAATCTTACAGTTAAATCCGGTCTCTACTTCATAAACGCCAGAGGAGAACTGGCCCCCGACTGAGCCTGGGTTCTCCCAAGGTTTTTTTTTTCTCCATTAGGTCACCTAATGGAGTTTTTCGGTTCCTTGCCACTGTTGCCTTTGGCTTGCTCAGTTGGGGATGCTTAAATTGATTAATCGATTCACCAGTGCTATTGATCTGCATTACCAAACGTGGATGTTTTACACCAGAAACAAACACTGATGTACTATTTTATTTAATACTGTGAAGCTGCTTTGATACAATCTGTATTGTGAAAAGCGCTATATAAATAAAGTTGACTTGACTTGACTTGACATGTTTGTGCATGCCCATAGACTTCCATTTTGAAGCGGTCAAAGGCGATTCTAAAATAGTCAAAAAGTCGAGACAGGAACCATTGTCAAAATTTCTGTGTCCACCACTCTAGTTCATCCAAAATAAACTACAAAATAGACTCAAAGTGTTAAATACCGGAATTATCCTTTAAGGTGAGTAACATTACGTCTCTGTATGTTCTTTCGCATTAAATAAAATGATTTAAAGCACATTAATGATTATACAAATAAAATCAGACATACACACACCTGAATTTCACAGAGGAAATGCACCAATTCTGCGACGCTGAGAAGAGAATAGAACTGTTCTGGAGACTGAAGAGAATTCAAACAAGAACTCACTCAACTGCTGAGTGTCAGAGGGTGGGGGAGGGGTGCATTGTTTTAATTGAGTAAACTTAATCAATTTCTTATGAGGTTAAATATTAATAATAATGATTTTATTTAAGTTATAATTGTGGTTCTTGAAAGAGATTAGTTTAATTATCCATTCTCAAATATTGTGATGGAAATTTCACAAATATATTAGCTAAGTGTATTTGAAATAAATAATTGGTTAGTCAAATACTAAATTATTTTAGTGAAAAACTTAAAACTTAGATACAACTGTAAATTTCAGACAAAATTAATTGTTGGAGTTTTAGTCAATTATTCCGGTATGTTCAACTCAATCAAGTAAATGATATTCAAAGATTTTATTAAGTTAATAAAGTTCATTATTACTGTGATATTTACTAAGCCACTTAATTATTTTTTAGAGTGATAAGGATAAGAATCACTTTGACATTTAGTAAAGTTTTATGTTTGTAGGTTAAGAATAGAACTGTTGTATACCATAGTAGTACTGTGATAAAGTTTAGAGAAATTGTCACACATGAAAATGAAATCTGGTGATGCAGGATTTAAAATGAAAACTATTGATATGTGAAATATGCAACTGTATCTTGTAGAATTCATTCTAATAAATAATTTTGTAATTAAAATGTGTGCTTGTGTGTGTAGTTTAAATGTGTTTCATCTAAGGCTGATTATACAGTATGTAACCATGATTGACTACAGGCATAGGGCTCGACTTAGGACAAGATAAGAACAAGCATGAGTGAAGTACAGCCTTATACTGATTGGTAAACTGCACTGTATTTTATACACGTCTATGCAGGACATTCATATTAAATTAGCATTATTTTCCTATGTTTTTACATCATGAAAATCTATATGGCTTTAGTTGTATGTAGGACATATATGACATAATATGATTAAAAATACATGAATATTATGCAATTTATATATGTGGTTTTTGCAGCATATATGTCCCTTACAATATTTTGTTGGAACATATAAGAATCACAGGTGTTTTTAGCAAACCTTTTCCATATGGGATGCCTTATATTCCATTTAATATAATTTCAAAATTAATGCATTTCATACAATCAAAACAATTTATTTGATCATTTAAGGGATTTTTTTCATTCCTTATTTTTTCTTGGAACTGTGGCTGTTAATTTGGTCCTATTTTGGAATTAGTTTCTAGAATTAGTTCCAGAAGATCTCTGCTTTTCTGATACCGCGTCCTGTAATCACTGAGTGCTGTGGGTTTCTCCATTTAACATAGCAAGTTCTGTGGACTCTGTTGCTTATCATAGATCCTGAGCCATGATACCTTAGACATCTTGTATCATCTCTATGGCCTTGAGCACTCTGGGAACCCAAACCAAATATTCTGGAAAGTGTTTCCCTTGGGAGTCTACATCTCCTTCAACATGTGTGTAACCTTTGTTGCTAACTTTCTGACAATCATCTCCCTTTCAATGTCCGTTCATTTGTCTGGCCATAGATCTGGGTCATCAACCAGGATGTAGATTACTATAGTAATTATAGTAGTATTATATATATAACACTATAGTAATTGTCACAGGTCGGGGTGGAGCGCCAGTGGGCCGCCCACCCCTTCGCTTGCGTGCCGCCCCTGAGAAGCTGGCCGTGGACACGAAGGAGACGGACACAGAATTAAAAATAAATGTTCTTTATTAAACAAATAAGTTTCTTAAAAGTCTCTTCAGCATTCTCTTCTTTTGGAGAGCAGGTTCTTCACTGGACTCAGAGAGTGGAGGAAACGTATCACTCACAGCATTAGCAGGCTCTTCACTAGCATTAGCAGGCCCTTCCAGCATTAGCAGGCTCTTCCAGCATTAACAGGCTCTTCCAGCATTAGCAGGCTCTTCCAGCATTAGCAGGCTCTTCCAGCATTAGCAGGCTCTTCCAGCATTAGCAGGCTCTTCACTAGCCTCAGGCAGAAAGTGGAGAATACGTATAACTCACAGCATTAGCAGGCTCTTCACTAGCCTCAGGCAGAAAGTGGAGAATACGTATAACTCACAGCATTAGCAGGCTCTTCACTAGCATTAGCAGGCCCTTCCAGCATTAGCAGGCTCTTCCAGCATTAACAGGCTCTTCCAGCATTAGCAGGCTCTTCACTAGCATTAGCAGGCCCTTCCAGCATTAGCAGGCTCTTCCTTGGACTCAGGCAGAGAGAGGAATGGATAAGGGTAACTCACAGCATTAACAGGTTCTTCACTGGACTCAGGCAGAGAGAGGAATGGATACGTGTAACTCACAGCGTTAGCAGGTTCTTCGCTGGACCCAGGCAGAGAGAGGAATGGATACGTGTAACTCACAGCGTTAGCAGGTTCTTCACTGGACTTAGAGCAGAGAGAGGAATGAACAGCTGTGATTGCGAGTGAACAGCAGAAATAATTCCCACACTCACATTTCCACCACACACTGTAAGGTTTCACTCATGCTCATTTCCACAATAAAACTGCAATTCAACAGACTCACAGTGTAACCAAGGCTTCCGCCCGCAATCCAGCCGAAGTTTTCTCTGTCTCTCTCATCTGTCTCTCTCGTCTGTCTCTCTCGTTCTCTCTCTCTCGCGGCCTCCCTCCGCATCCGCGGCCGCTCACGTGCTGCGTGCCTCACATCTCGAACTGTGCTCCCCCCTCGTGCCTCGTGCTCCCTGCCTTTTATCCTCCCCCAATGGCAACGCGCTTCACAGTGCACAGCTGGCGGCAATCTCGGCTAACCATCCCGTTCACAGGGATCCCGCACCCGCCCGGAACTAAGCCGGTGCTCTCTTATTTTGGGTCCGGCGGGAAGCAAAACCCGGCGGACATTAGTTCCACCTTGACTCGTCCTAGAATTTTCGTCACCCCGTGACATAATTATAGTAGTAATATAGTATATTACTTATTTACTGAAGAACTTGGTTCTGTAACAAATTATACAACAGAAATAAACGTATTAATGTATACATGCATATATTCCACAAACATAAACAAAGAGTATTCAGTCTACAGGCAGTATGACACCAAAAGCTTAATACAATGTCAATTATGGCACTAAACCGGCTACGCCACCCCGGAAATTGGCCGGGGACGCACAGGTACATCAAGTGCAAAGCACACAGATACGCAGTGGCAGAGACAGATATCAGACAATGATAAAACGTTTCACAATTTTATTCCTAACCACATACAATAAAATACAAAACTAGTATCTTTTAATATATAAACATTAAAATGAATACATCAACCATAGAACATGTTTCACACACAGTTTCACCATTTCAGAATTGGGGGATTTGTCTTGCCTATCCAATAAACACTGCAACTACTCATGCTCTCTCACCACATAAACCACCAAACCACCCGCTGTGAACACTCCAGACCGATAGCCCAACCCCCACCACACACAGAGGACTCTGGCTAGTACTGTGACCCCAATTCTGAATGGAAAGGAAAACAATATGAGACACAAGCAAACACACACACACACACACACACACACACACACACACACACACACACACATTCCACGTAATGGTCTGTCGATTAAACACTTATCACATGCTGCCAGAAGGAATCAGTTTGACGCACAATGATGGCAACCGCTCACTGGCTGATACTCGTTAACTGTTGTCAGCCCAGAGCCATCCTATAAAGTTTAGCCCCAGATTAGATTACAAAAGAACATTCAAAACACACAAAAACAACTTTGAAAAACAAACAAAATTCAAAGAGACATAATATTCACAATGAAACACAATAGTAGTGACAAAACACATAGCTTCTCGCCACTGTACTACTCAAGTCCTAAGGTCAGTACTGGAAACAACTAAATTTAAATGGCTTGTTTAACTAATTGGACACATTGTATTTTTAGTCAGAATGCAACCGAATGCATATTACATTTATTTACCTCAATCAGGGTTTGTATGAACACTATCTTAGTGTTGAAAATAACTCTCTTGGTGTTAATCTATTGACACACCTAGTGTAGTTTCAACACACCTGGTGTAAATGGAGCTTGTGAGGGGGGAAAAAACACACTTTTGCTGTTAATGGTCCAAAACCCAAGGCGCACAGCACAAAGCAGTGTGTTGCTTGGCAACCACCGAAACAGCTGTCCTGTCAGTCAAGTAAACGTCAAATCAGCCTTTTATTATCGTTATTTACTTTCTGTTAACATTGTGTTAGTTACTGTTCATGAAGTCGGTAAGCTTTATCCTCCATCATCGCACTCTCCGGGCATTCAAAGCAACTGTAGCTTTCATCACTAGAACGGAAGGCCCACCTCTCCATTCATTCGATTGGACAGTGGAAAAAAAACGCGATGACGTCGGGTGCTTTTTCCGCTCGGAGCTGCTTTTTCTTCAACTGCAAAAACACAAGGCGCAGTTGGCGGTAAAACGCGAGATGCCTGGGTCGCATAAACAGAACGCAGAACACTCACTGCCATAGGAAAACAATTCAAAAATGGCACCTATCACTGCAAAAAACGCGTAAGGTGTGATCAGGGCCTAAAAGTGTTTTTTTTTATCTTTATCAAGTGTAAAAAAAAGTGACACTACTTAAAGTGTAAATTTAACTCGATTTAGTGTGTACCAATAATAAACACGCAATGTTGTCAGTATGTGTCTCCAAGATTGACAGATGAACAAGCTATACATACCTGCATCAACCTGCTGAAAGCGAAAGTAAAGAGCGAGAGAGAGAGGGAGAGAGAACAAACTCCAAAACACAAGTCACACTTATCACATGGGACGTAACAGCCACCTACGGATCATGAGGTGTTTGGATCTCAACAGTATTGCAGGAAGAAAAATATGTCTTCAAACTAATCAGAAGCATGTCATTTCACCACAAAATTGGTTTTGGTTAAAAATTATTTAATGTTTTACTGTTTATGAACAATAAATAAAGCGATCGGGTTGAAGTGCGCGGTTTCTCTCGATCGATTAGAAAAGGAATAAACCTCCCCTTTCAATCCGATCGAAATTTCATTTGGACCGAGCTCAGTCGGATCGATTAAGGTGTGTATATGAAGGCTTTTCAGTCAGATTGAGCCATCAATCCCATTACTAACGGATTATTTGGTTGCATGTAAATGTAGCCGGAAGGATTTATGCCTTAATGTGTTTTTAAATTTTGAAAGACGGAATTAGATTGCATTTTAAGGAACGTTAAAACAATTAGTAAACTAATGAAATTAGTAACAAGTAAAAATAATTTTAGAATGATAAAGTAGTCATTATTAATCTTCAAAAGTATAAATATCCCCATTGTTCATTGATATTTCCTGCAGCCATGGGATCACAGACCATTGAAGTGGCAGCTCTAGGAAGACCTCTGTATCATGGTATGCTTTATGACTGCCGCAAGGATACCTTCATTCCAGGTGGTGTACAGTACCTACTAAAATGCTTTTTACTCTCTTTTTCATCCAAATGTGAAGCAACAATGTGGTAATTTAGAGATTTAAGAGAAAGGACACAACTATTAAATTAGTAGTCTTATAGATACAAAATCGGCATGTTGACATTGCGTCATCACACGTTAATATTCAACAATATTATTGATCTGCTTGCATTGACATTATTATATGAGAACTGAACTGAGCTGGATGATAACGTCACTTTTTTTCAGAGCGGCTATATATATATATATATTTATATATATATATATATATATATATATATATATATATATATATATATATATATATATATATATATATATATATATATATATAAATGAATTAAATGAATACCATTTTTTTAAAACAAAAATGAACCATCACTGAACTTACTTAAGCTGGACGTTGGCGCTATTTTCTTCTTGAAACAAACTTTGTTGCATTATTTTCCTGTTATTACTGTAAAGCTGCTTTGAAACAATCTGTATTGTAAAAAGTGCTATATAAATAAAGGTGATAAAGGTACTGGTAAAAGCCATTTCTCATTTCAGGTGTCACTCTGTGGGATAAGAAGTCACTGAATGAAGATTTGGACACTCGTCCAAAGCCCATGACAGATTTGAAGTTCAGTAGCTCCGACTCTCTCTCTAGTAAGTCCAGTCTCCTGGATGTGAGTACTTCCCTGAAGGCCAGCTTCTTGGGAGGGCTGGTGGAAGTGGGAGGATCTGCCAAGTTCCTGCGTGACAACAAATCCTCAAACCAACAGTCCAGAGTTACAATGAATTACAGTGAAGCCACAAGATTCGACCAGCTCACTATGAGCCATCTGGGACAGATCACTTACCCTCAGGTCTTTGACCAGAAAACTGCAACTCATGTGGTCACGGCTGTACTGTACGGAGCTCAGGCCGTCATGGTGTTTGAACAGACATTTTCAGAAGACGAAGAAAAGCAGGAGATTGAAGGAGAACTGAATTTCATGGTCAAGAACATACCTAGATTTTCTATTGAGGGGCAAGGAGCTTTTCAAATGACAGATGGTCAGAGGAATAGGGCTGAGAGCATCGCCTGCACATTTTATGGTGACGTCCGCCTTGATCAGAACCCCACCACTTACATGGAGGCCCTAGATGTGTACAAGAAGCTCCCCACTATACTGAAGGAGAATCCACAGAATGCAGTTCCAATAAAAGTCTGGCTCTATCCTCTTTCTCTACTGGATACTAAAGCTGCTCAGTTGGAAAGAGAAATCACCACACGTCTGGTTTCCAACACTGAAGAAATAATAGAGGGGCTGGGAGAAGTAGAGAGGACATGCAACGACTTCTCCAGAAAAACTCTGGTATATGTTTTCAAAGACATCAAAGAGAGGCTCTGTTTATTTCAGGGCTCTCTTAACATTTACAAAATTGTATTCCTAAAAGCAGTGGCCAAGGTCTTGCCTGCTATACGAGGAGGAGAGATGGAGCAAAATTCATTGGAAGACATCCTGAAAATCCACTACAGCTCCCCCTTTAATGCTGACATGCTTAACCAGTGGTTAGATCATGCAACAGCTGAACTTAAAATCTTGAGTTCTCACACCAAGATACTGAAGGGAATCAAAACTGAAGACTCAAACTGTCTCAACGCCATCCTCCTTGATCCTAATATTGATGTTGTGGTGTGCTTGATCTTCACATCTCTGAAGTATGAAGACCCGTATCTTTCAACCCTGAAAGAGTTTCTGGAATCTGACGAGTTTAAAGAGCTAGATGTGGGAATGAAACACAATTCTAGCATGTTAGTATCAAAAGAGTGGCTCAACAATCCTGGTGTCATGTCAAAGATGAGAGAGAACTTAACTCTTTTTATAAGTTTTTCAGAGGCTAATAAAGATGAAAAGAGATATCGATTCATTATTTCTGCCATCTCCGATCCCTCCAGTCCAGGCTCTTCTGTCTATCTGTATGAAACAGGGAATCTGACAGACACACAGTTCCAGCCTGTGTCGAAGCCTCCCCCACCAGAAGTGAAGCAGGTCCTGGAGGACAGTGTGTCACTGAAACTGCAGAAGTCCCCAACTGGAGAAACTGTGCAGTTCAGAGTGGAGTACCAGCAGGTGAAAGCAGATTCTGGCTCTGAGGAAAAGTGGATTATCATAAACACTGCTGATGAAGTCTTTAATCTGACTGGATTGGAGTTTGGAAAGCAGTACTTGATCCGTTACAGGATAGTGGGTAAAGTGGGAGTGAGTGAAGCCAGTGACACTATCGGCCCCATTCAGTCTCCAGGTAAGTGTCATATGCACATTTCTTTGCATTAATTTTTATCTTAAAAAAAAAAAAGATATATATATATATATATATATATATATATGTATGTGTGTGTGTGTATACAGTGGGGAGAACAAGTATTTGATAAGGATTTTGCAGGTTTTCCCACTTACAAAGCATGTAGAAGTCTGCAACTTTTATCATAGGTACTCTTCAAATGTGAGTGACGGAATCTAAAACAAAAATCCAGAAAATCACATTGTATGATTTTAAAGTAATTAATTTGCATTTTATTGCATGACATAAGTATTTGATACATCAGAAAAGCAGAACTAAATATTTGGTACAGAAACCTTTGTTTGCAATTACTGAGATCATACGTTTCCTGTAGTTCTTGACCAGGTTTGCACACACTGCAGCAGGGATTTTGGCCCACTCCTCCATACAGAACTTCTCCAGAACCTTCATGTTTCGGGGCTGTCGCTGGGCAAAACGGACTTTCAGCTCCCTCCAAAGATTTTCTATTGGGTTCAGGACTGGAGACTGGCTAGGCCACTCCAGGACCTTGAGATGCTTCTTACGGAGCCACTCCTTAGTTGCCCTGGCTGTATGTTTCGGGTCGTTGTCATGCTGGAAGACCCAGCCACGACCCATCTTCAATGCTCTTACTGAGGGAAGGACGTTGTTGGCCAAGATCTTGCGATACATGGCCCCATCCATCCTCCCCTCAATACGGTGCAGTCGTCCTGTCCCCTTTGCAGAAAAGCATCCCCAAAGAATGATGTTTCCACCTCCATGCTTCATGGTTGGGATGGTGTTCTTGGGGTTGTACTCATCCTTCTTCTTCCTCCAAACACGGCGAGTGGAGTTTAGACAAAAAAATATATATTTTTGTCTCATTAGACCACATGACCTTCTCCCATTCCTCCTCTGGATCATCCTGATGGTCATTGGCAAACTTCAGACGGGACTGGATATGCACTGGCTTGAGGAGGGGGACCTTGCGTGTGCTGCAGGATTTTAATCCATGATGGCGTAGTGTGTTATTAATGGTTTTCTTTGAGACTGTGGTCCCAGCTCTCTTCAGGTCATTGACCAGGTCCTGCCGTGTAGTTCTGGGCTGATCCCTCACCTTCCTCATGACCATTGATGCCCCACGAGGTGAGATCTTGCATGGTGCCCCAGACCGAGGGAGATTGACCATCATCTTGAACTTCTTCCATTTTCTAATAATTGCACCAACAGTTGTTGCCTTCTCACCAAGCTGCTTGCCTATTGTCCTGTAGCCCATCCCAGCCTTGTGCAGGTCTACAATTTTATCCCTGATGTCCTTACACAGCTCTCTGGTCTTGGCCATTGTGGAGAGGTTGGAGTCTGTTTGATTGAGTGTGTGGACAGGTGTCTTTTATACAGGTAACGAGTTCAAACAGGTGCAGTTAATACAGGTAATGAGTGGAGAACAGGAGGGCTTCTTAAAGAAAAACTAACAGGTCTATGAGAGCAGGAATTCTTACTGGTTGGTAGATGATCAAATACTTATGTCATGCAATAAAATGCAAATTACTTAAAAATCATACAATGTGATTTTCTGGATTTTTGTTTTAGATTCCGTCACTCACAGTTGAAGAGTACCTATGATAAAAATTACAGACTTCTACATGCTTTGTAAGTAGGAAAACCTGCAAAATCGGCAGTCTATCAAATACTTGTTCTCCCCACTGTATAATGGGCAGTTTTTTCCAACAGCAACAACAACGTTTAATTTAGGTTTCATTTAAATACACGTAATACTAGCAACAAATTCAAATACACACTGTCTATGGAAGCGGCATTTAAAACTTCTAATTTGACACCGTGTTACAAGTAACAAAATAGTTTTTATTCTTCTCCCAGTTCACCGGCCACTTACTTTCCTGTCTTTCAGGAGAAGTGGATGAAGCAAACAATTACCGATTACCCATTATCATCTAACATAATCATTATAAAAGTGTTTAAAAGACTAAATACAATCACTAAGACATATTTGAGAATTGGAATATCAGATTTCACAATAAGAAGACAATTGTTCAAGCTAAAAAGCAAGTAGGGTCTACCAAAGTGTAGACAATTTTTGTTATGCAAATAAAAATATATTTTTAAACGTCTCACTTAATTCTATTCAATATTACTGTAGGGCAATTCAGAGTAAAATGTTATGCAATGTTGGTGTGTGTGTGTGTGGATCCTGACTTTGCTTGGGCCCAAAATGGTGAACCCACCCTGATGATAATCACACTCTTCATGTCTGTTGATTTCCACAGTCACTGTTCCCAAGACCAGGAACGACTTCCTACAATGTAAGTCACTAAGAAAACAAGCAGAGAAACTCACTGAGTGTCTTCATGATCTTCCTGTAGAAGCTGAAAGAAAACATGACAGAGGAGTTCTAGATTTGATCATCTAATTGATGATTAAACTGTACTTAGTTTAACTGACACTGATGATTTATTGAACATGAAGAGTTCAGCTACATTACACTCTCTCTCTCTCTCTCTCTCTCTCTCTCTCTCTCTCTCTCTCACACACACACACACACACACACACACACACACACACACACTCTATATAAACAGTAGCTACGTTTAGATGGACACAATCGGAATGAAATCAATACGATTGATGAATCCGAACAAGGTGTTTACATGAATGATAAATAAAGTAATTGGGTTGATGTGCGCGTTTATATGTCACAAGTTTCAAAATGGATCTGATGTTTTAACATGCGCACACTGCACGAATATACAGAGTTTCCCGCTTTTCGCACATAAATATTCTCCTCTATTGGTTCTTTATTTGTTTTAAACAGCAGACGTAATATTAATTCGTCTCTGGTCATAATTTAGAGCATATTAACCGTTTTGCCGTGCTGCTTATTGATCACGCAGGAAAAAGGACGCAGTCCTTTCAGTTTCGGTTTTCAATCCGATCAAGTGTTTACATGTTCTCTCGATCGGATTACAAAAGGGATAAACCACCCATTTCAATCCGATCGAAATTTCATTCGGATCGAGCTCAATCGGATCGATTAAGGTGTTTACATGAAGGTTTTTTAATCCGATTTAGCCGTCAATCCGATTATAAGTGTCCATGTAAACGCAGCTAGTGAACAGGATTGCTGTGTGATTGTGTGTGTGTTGTAGGGATCGACCGATATGGATTTTTTAGTGCCGATGCCGATACCGATTTTTTTTTTCATCAGCCTTAGCCGATGACCAATACGGGCTGCCAATTTTCTTGGGCCGATATTTGGGGCCGATACTGCTTTTGCTCACTCAATTTACATCATAAAAATGACACAATGATGATAACAAATGTTACAAGTCTCAATTTAAAAAAGGAACATTTATTGAACTAAAAAAAAACAATATTTGACAAATATTAAAAACATGTGAGGTAGAACAAGAGTTCAGTGCTGAAAATACTGAAAATAAATATTTAAGCATAATTCAAATTCTGAAAATAAATAAAAATAATTAAATAATTTAAGCATAAATATAATAATTACACTATTGCACACAGTAGCAACAAGCAAGCAGCATAATAAACGTCTGTCGTTGCTAAGCAACCATGAACTGCGCTCTCCATGATGACAAGGAAGTAAGGATTCATTTATTTCTAGCCCTTTACGACTACATATATTTATGGAGATGAGAAATAAAAACCTGCCCAGTCCAGCTATGATCAGCTGTGCGACCAAGCTTTCGATGTTGTCATGGAAAGGTCAGTTGTTTTTTGTCACATGACCTGCGTGCGCTTGCGGCATTCTGAAAAGTTTAGATGTTTTCATCTCACCACAGCATAGGAGCGCCTGGACAAACGAGCGTGCTGCATCGCATGCGTGTCACAACCGCGTTGCTTCTTTTGAGCACACATCCAAACCTTAGCCAGGTGGTCGCTGAATAAAACTCCCACAAATATCACGGAATCACGGAACAACGTCAGTATTATTTAATCCTATGACCAATGTTCGTAACAGCTGCCGTATGCATATGGATAGCCTCAAAACTTAGCTATTAGCAGCTCCCTAAATACAATGTCAAGCAGTTTTATAGATGAGGCATTCGGCATTCGCGTTTTCCATTTGGACCCACAAACTTGCTTAGTTGCACGCACACATAGAGCAACGTGTTTCCACTTTCAAAGTGTATGGCAATATTTCAGCTAAGACAAACAGTTAAAAGATGCTTTTAAAGTTTAAAACTTGCCATTGTCTTGAAGAGGCTTCCAGCACTCTAGTGTGGGAGGGGCAGTGCATGGGCTGCACGTGAACTGCAGCAACACAGAGCTGCCTGCGGACGCCAGTCTGTAAATAATGGCAGGAAAAAACTATCGGCGAACGCAGCAGCCGCGTATCGGCCGATGCCGATGCACGTCAAACCCGCAAATATCGGCCCGATTTATCGGCCGACCGATATATCGGTCGATCACTAGTGTGTTGAACACATGCTGGAATATTTGGGGAAACTCCAGATGATCTGTTGTGATATTAGTATGAAAGTATGAGTTTTGAAAATTTAATCCTTGCTTATGAAAATTGTGACAAAGCAATTTAAAAAAAAAAAAAAACTGTAAAAGATCAGACAGTTTCATAATACCTGATTACCGAAATATTTGAATATAAGAATCCTATCTTTTTTGTTTGGTAACCATGGCGATTTCAGTTTATCATTGGTTGCTTACAATCCTAAATGAACTAGTCAGATCTGAAATGAAGACTCAAGATAGAAAGTTTCTGTAATTCACTGATGTGTTTTCTCTCCATCAGATTCTCATCAGTTCACTCTGGATCTGAACACAGTGAATAAACACCTCCGTCTGTCTAAGAGGAACAGAGAGATTACTGTCACTGACACAGAGCTTCAGCCGTATCCTGATCATCCAGACAGATTTGATGTGTATCCTCAGGTGTTGTGTAGAGAGAGTGTGTGTGGACGCTGTTACTGGGAGATTGAGTGGAGTGGTGATGTGTTAATATCAGTGTCATATAAGAGCATCTGCAGGAAGGAATGGGGTAAAGAGTATGAGTTTGGATGTAATGATCAGTCCTGGAGTTTGTCCTGCTCTTCCTCCAGTTACTCGTTCAGACACAATAACACAGAGACTGAACTCCCAGTAAAGTCCATCAGACGTAGAATAGGAGTGTATGTGGATCACAGTGCAGGAACTCTGTCCTTCTACAGCGTCTCTGACACAATGAGCCTCATCCACACAGTCCAGACCACATTCACTCAACCGCTCTATCCTGGGTTTGGGGTTTATGATGGATCATCAGTGAAACTGTGTTGATGAATCAGAACAGACTGTAGATAGATTCTACCCATAATGCTTTGAGCTGCATGATAAATCAGTATCAGTGAGATGTTATGGAGTCTCTTATTGTCTCTTCATTACATTAATACTGCAGCTGAACTTCTGTCAGTGAAATAAAGAGAAACAGACAATGGTACACAGAGAAGAGAGAGTAAATATGAGACTCAATGAGACTCACTGAAACATGTCTGGATGATACGAGCAAAACTAGACATTCAACTCTAAACTCAGTTTAAGATATTCAGAGATGTTTTATTTGAACTTCACGGATCTGTTCAAAACATGATTCCTCTGCTTTGGGTTATGTCTGTATTATTAAAGATGCTTCTGTTGTAATATATTGTATACTGTACTAAACCTGTTAGTGGGGGTTTCTGTATTGATGTTTATCTTTTTATTATTATCTTTGTTTGTGAAAATTCAATAAATAAATCATAAAACAGAGACATTTAAAGATGATGTCAGAAGACAAAGATGTTAAAGTTAGAAACAATAAAAGAAAGAAATACAGGAACAGAAAGTTAAAGTCGAGGGAATTAAGACACATATTCAAGAGAATGAATCAATATCAGTTTGTTGATCAATTCCCGTGTAAATGAAGGATCTCATGATTCTCTATAGAAACCTGCGTGTGTGTGTGTGTGTGTGTGTGTGTGTGTGTGTGTGTGTGTGTATATTTCAGTCATGTATGTAGTTATTATTTGATTTACAGCATTATTCATGTTATTATTATAGTTGTTGTCAGGGTTGTGTTTAGTTTTGCTGTGTTTTTGTTCATATTTGAGTTTCCTCTTGATCTTAATCTTGTGAAATGTGTTGTTTTCCTTCATTAATGTTGGTCAAAATACTGTAGAAGTGAATCAACATGCACCAATGCTATATTTCTAAATCTCATAATCATTTGTTAACAGACAAGTATTCAATACTTCAATAAAATCATTGTTTCTGCCTTAAAATATTAGGTTGTTTAAATTAATACATTTTTAGCTAACTGTGATTTTGTATATGTACATTTCTGAAATACATAACTTAGACAGTTTCCTCTGATAACAGATCACTGTAGATGTATTTTCTGTAAAGCTGCTTTGAAACAATGTGTATTGTGAAAAGCACTATACAAATAAAAGTGAATTGAATTAAAAAAGTTTTATCTTCTAAATCTGTTACTTCCACATACAGTTTCACATATCTTCAATCATAAACCACATTTTTAAGGTGTAATAATTTCAACAATATGTGTTCAATATCTGTATCTGAAAATACAACAGTGAGGAAAACATTATTGTGAATAAAAGTCTTATCGTGCTTATATTCAGGATTCACCATTAGCTTTTCTTTTACGTTGTTTACTTTTGATATTATTATTACAACTACTATTATTAATATTTTATGTATTATTGTTATTAGTAGTAATAGTGGCATAAGTATTTATTTCTGATTTCTTATTAATTATTACTCTGTTTTAATATATATGATTACTCTGTTTTAATATATATTTCTTTCATTTCATATAAATGCATTTTGAGAAACGCCCTGAAATGAAGAGTTACATTAACACAAATATTATTTAGACAGACAAACACTAAATTCAAACACTGTGTTTCCTTTCAGCAACGAGTAAACACATAAATAACTGTAAATACATTTATATCGAATGCTTTTCTTCTTTTCTTAACAAGTGCAAATGTTAGGGTTAGTAATTTGTAACATAAACTATAAACTGATGGTCGTGTCAGGCGTTGCGGAAATGACATAGTCCAGGCGGAAGTGAAGAGCCGTTGCCATGGGCCGCTCCTGCTGTTGTGATGCTCCTCTTATGAAGAAAAGCTAATTTCACCAGCAACATTCAGCATGAACTGATCACTGCGCGGACTGACAGCTGTGATTGTGAGTTCAATCCGCCATGTTTTATTGATTATATGATCCGTAGTCTGTCAGTTTATAATGAAACGCACGAGCAGCGCCTATAGTTTATCATCCGTGTTGAATAAGAATCTGTTTTAGCACTTTGACATAGAAATCTTCCTCTAAACAATCATGTACATCGACTAGATTATCAAAGATATGTGTTTTAGTGCCAAACAAAGTGTAATTATAGAAATAATTGTAATAAATGAATAATTTTACAATTACAAATAATAAATTAATAACTTATAGAAGTATTAGTAATATTGGTAACACTTTACAACAGGGGTCGGCAAGTAACTTTGGCCGCGGGCCAATATTTTTTTTAGCCAGTAGATGGCGGGCCAGCTACACGGAGTAGGCCTATGGATACAAATTAAATACTCTTAATGTTGTGAATAATAAATTTGTAGCTTACAATATTTTGGCTCTGATTGGCTTCTTTTCAACACAGGGCCTTTAATTCCATGTCACCCACGTCATCACATGATACAATGTTCAATATGTGTTAGCGTGCAGAGTGAAGTTAGCTAAGAGGTAGCTGGGATAAAATGTCTTTGTCCAAAGGTCTTAAGAGGAAAGTTGACGACGAAAATAGAGTCGTTATCAGTGATCTCAATAAGGCTAATTACTTCTTAGCGGTAGACGAGAGCACTGACAACATAGATGTTGCCCAGATGTGTGTCTTTGTCAGGTATTTTGATGGGAAGCAGTTTAGGGAAGATTTGCTGTCTCTTATTCCTTTGGAGGGGAACACCACGGGAGATATTATATTCACTGAACTGTCAAAAGTGTTTGAACGGCATTCATTGTCATTTGAGAAAGTCAACCTACTCGTGACAGACGGGGCCCCTGCTATGGTGGGTAAACACAGAGGTTTGGTGAGCAGGTTGAAGGAGATCGCCCCCCAAATACATGGGCTGCATTGTCTTATCCACCAGAGTGTCCTTTGTGCAAAGCTCAGTGGTGAGCTGAAGGTAGTTATGGATAAAGTGATGCGTGTCATCAATTTTGTCAGGGGTACATCAAGCACCCAGCATCGGCTTTTTCGACAGCTTGTGGCAGATTCAGAAGAGGCCACCCATGACGACCTGCTGCTGCACAATGACGTGCGCTGGCTAAGCAAGGGCAAAGCGTTGGACCGCTTCTATGCGCTACTGGGTGAGGTGAAGGCATTCCTTATATCTAGCAATAGTAAGGCAGCAGCAGATCACCTTGTCTTTCTGGAGGACGAGAAGTTCATGTCCAATGTTGCATTTTTAGCTGACATATTTGGCCATATAAACAATCTTAACATGCAGCTACAGGGAAAAGACAAAACCATCGTGGACATGGTTGAAAAGCTCCAAGCATTCACCGTCAAGCTGGGGTTGTTAGAGTCCGACATATCAACTGGCAGGCTCCTACATTTTAGTACTCTAAAAACACAGGCAAGACGAGTGACGGGACTGATGGTAGACTTCATCAAGCAACTCCGAGCCAACTTCTCTTCTAGGTTGGAGGACTTCTCCGTCCCGAATGAAGTAATTGCTTTTGTGCGTGACCTTCTCACAACCCGACCTAGCGGAGAAATCTCCACCCTGGTCAAAACAATCGTCCCTTCCTTGGATGAGGCTAAATTTGAGATGGAGTTAATTGATTTCCAAACAACCTCTCGGATCAAAGATGCATTCAGATCTGCAGAGTGCCTTTTGGGTGGCATGCTCAGAGGAGTACAGCACAATCAAGAACCTTGCGTTTTATGTGTTGACAATGTTCCCTTCCACCTATACATGCGAGTCTGCCTTCTCATCAATGAATGCAATAAAGACGTATGAGAGGAATCGAATGACGCACAAAAACCTTGAGAACTGCCTGCAGATTTCAGTGACAACTGTAACACCAGACACCCGAAGCATTGTGGCGAAAGAAAGATGCCAGTTTTCACATTAAGTGAGTAGCCTAACCCTATCAATAGCAACTTATATTTAATTGTCAGATTGCATTTTGAATGTCACTAAAATTGTTCTGAAATATTATTCTTAATGTAGTTTCAGGTGGATAGACCTCTGCACCTTAACCTCCCATTTTGTGTCCGTAATCCATGTTCCGTTTTTTTTTAGGTAGCTTTTGTCCGAATAGTTTTGTTTCTGTTCATGTGTGTCGCACCGTGGCCAAAATATGTGCTACAGTTAATCTGTTGTTGCCACACTTAGGCTATGTTCACACTTAGCGTCTTTTTTCAAACTGCCAGCGTCTGTTCTACATTATAACCCTATGGAGTAAACCGTTTTTTCAAAAAAGTCCTGAGCGTTTTTTAGACGCCACCGCCGGCGTCTTTTTCTGCAGCTCAGAGCATCTTTTTAAGTTGAAAAAAGTTCAACTTTTCTGAAAAGAACGCCCTACGTCAAGCGCCTTTTTGACAGCTGACCAATGACAAGCGAGTAGCGAGACCTGTCTTTTCTATAACAACAAGAACAACAAGAAAAAATAGAGACGGTGCCGGTGGATAAACTAATCGTCCTTGTTTCGGAGCACAAGGAGCTGTTTGATATGAGTACACAACTCTATCATAACATTCTCTTTCTCGACATTTTTTGCATCACACAGCACTAGGCTACTGTTGCAGCTGTTGTTATAGCAACAAAAGACGCGCTCGAATGCTATTTGTAACCGAACGCTGCCAGCGTTTTTTTTTTTTGCTAAAAAAAACGCCGTTGTCAACTTTTTCTTGTCAAAAAAGACGCTAAGTGTGAACATAGCCTTACGTGTCTTATTCGTCCAATAATTACCCCCTCTTTTAAATTAGGCTATCCAATCTTTTGTCAAGCAACATTGTCTTTATTTCCAACATTGTCTATATTTAAAAGACAAAAGACGACATTAAAAATTGCTACAAAAATGGTTGTTCTGGTGTTTCTTTGTCTGTTTGTGCCCGCAGTAGGCCTATAATCTATAATATGATGGGTCCGTATATCATTCGTTCAATTGTTTTTTTCAAATTAAAACCAAAAATAAAAAAATGAAAAACAACTTGTCAAAAATAGAAAAAATTAATTACTGGATTAGACAAAGTTTAATTTGGATTTTTAATTTAACACCTTTAGGCATATATCAATGAAATCATTTTAAACAGATCACCCGCTTTATTTCCCGACCTGACGGGTCCACAAAATTTAGATCTCGTTTCCAGAATCTCACATTCAAATGTCTCTAATGCAAAGAGAGAGATTAAGTAGCCTATAACAATTATAAATGCTATACAAAAATTGTGTTCGTGTCAATATAAATATTATTTTAACATTGTAGCCTACTGTCAGCAGAGAAAAAAATGTCACAGAAAAAATCTGTGAAATCCCCGCGCGGCCACGGCTTTTCTCAAGTAGTGGAAGAGTTTTGTGCAGCATTTAGTGCAAATATTTTTTATCAGGTAATACATATTATTTATCAGTGTGTTATAACCGAATAAATAATAATGAAAAAAAGTTCAAAAGTCGGACTGTAAGCGAATGAGAATAGCATGATTGCTATTCACACCCTTATTAAAATGGCTGTAATCTGTTACCACAATAGTACTTGATCTGTTTAAAATGATTTCATTGGTATGTCTGCTAAGGTGTTAAATTAAAATTAAAATTTGTCTAAACCCGTCATTCATTTTTTCTATTTATGATCTGAATGCACAATCAGAAATTTTGGCCCGCGGGCTGCCTGTTGCTGACCCCTGCTTTACAATAAGGTTTCATTAGCGAATAACATTAGCATGAATGAATTCAAAATGAACAGTTCTTCTACAGCATTTATTAATCTTAGTGCATGTTATGTTTAACATTTACTAATACATTTTAAATCAACAGTTGCATCTGTTAACATTATTTATTCATTATTGGACCTGAGCTGACACAAACCTAACAGTTGTATTTTTTATTTACCAAAAGTGATGTTATCTAATGGGATCTTATTGTAAAGCAAAGTATTATTTTTCTTTTTTTTTTCAGCCAAACACCATTAATAATCTCACAGTGATTGAGCTGCTCCTCTTTCATGAGTGCTTTGAGCTGTCGTGGTTCAGTGTCTCTGAGACGGAAGTGACGTGTGTTTCTCAGGAGTGTGTGTGCGTTGGTGAAGGTGTGAAGGTGAAGTGGGAAATCGAGAAATCAGTGCTGATCAATAACTTTGAGAAGAGAGGATGGATCCAGGTGACGGACAGCGACGACTGGAACTTCTACTGGCAAGAACTCAGACACACACACACACACACACACACACACACACACACACACACACACACACACACACACACACACACACACACACACACACACACTCTCACACACACAAACACGAACACCCACAAACACACTAAAACCCCTGAAAGAGGACTTTTTTGCAGAGCTACTTTCTCGTGCCCCCTTTCTGTAGTTCAAGAGAGGTGAGTTTGGCAGCATGGTGGAGCCTTATCTTTAAAAACACAGACACGACCAATGACAACAAGTCAGACTGATGGTTGTCGATGCCAAACTGAGTCTCCTCAATGTGCTCCCCAAGAAGGAAAACATCCTCTATTCCAATCTCCTCCCTCACAACGTGCGTGGCTGTTGACACCTTAGGAGCTTGTATTGTTAAAGCTTGGTGGATCACCCTCTCTGCAGCTCTCAGCACCTTATAATAATAATAAAAATAATACATATTTATATAGCACTTTACACAGTACTCAAATACACTTTACAGAACAGATAAAATAAAAACAAAGTAACCTTAATATACAAAAAGATAAAAAATAAAAAATTAGATTAAAAGATAAAAAAAAAAAACAAGATAATAGAATCAAACCTTCACCGTGCCCTGTAATGGAATCACTAGGCCGCCGTTGTTTTTCAGGGCTAGAAGGTGGTAGCTCTTGTCAAATGAAGCTGGTCTAGCATCTCTGACCAAGCTTGCACGGCACACATCACAGGACAGCTTTCGAAGAATCTGCCTGACTACAAACGCTGCTATGTAGACCTGAGCATTTTCCACCAGACCACCAAACCGAGTGGGGAGATAACTGTGGTCACACACAAGGGCCGAAATGTTGGCGAATGGAGATGGGTGCTCTTCAGCAGTTTCAGCAGAGGACATCTCCACAGCAGACCTTGACACAATGTGATCTTGTGCTGCCACATTGCCTGTCTCACCAGGTGGGACACCACACTGAACCATCAGACGGCGGAAGATTGCCTGGAACTGGCATGCCGATGGATTGTTATTCCAGCCGCCTTGTATGGAAAACAGGCACACAATACATATATTACTCACAAGACAAAGATATTCATTAGGTATATTTTCAGAATTTACTGTAATTAAAAGAACACCAACTCTACCTGACGCTCTGATTGAATTAAATTGGAGCTCCAAGTGATCCTGGCTGAACCTGTAGGTGAGCACATACCTCTGAGCAGTTCAGGAATCATCAGCATCAACGTGTCGATATTGATGACAAATCCAATGATCGACAAGTACCTGCAAAAGAAAAAAGTTGTATTACTCTGAACATGGTGAAAGAAGACACCCCAAGAAAGCACCATGTGAAACAGCTACCAGGGCGGATATTAGGAATGGGATCAGTTTCTTGTTTAACTATATAGTATATTGTAGACAATGGAACAATATCTTGGAACAATGTAATTGCAGAACTGGGAGAACTTAAGAACAACACATGCACTACCTACCAATACCTACCATTTTGCCCTACCCTACATGTACTTGATGTTGTGTAATACATACCATTTAGAAACATCTAGTACCTGAAACACACTGAATACAAGATAATTCCAACAGAAACAAACTGCATTAAAAAAAACATTTAAACAAAAGAACATCATATCAACATACAAACCATCTTTCTGACACCTGCATAAAGTTGATGTTGTGTAATGCATACCGTTTAGAAGCATCTAGGACCTGAAAAACACACAATAAAAAAACAAGACAATTCAGGCACAAACAAAACTGAAGCAGTTAGGAGCATCTTAGGAACGCGACGTATAAGGGAACAACGGAGCATCTTAGGAACGCGATGTTTATGGGAACAGAGTGTCATTGAACTCATGTCATGAACTTAACCCCCTGAGGTCGGATGATGCGCAGGCGCGTCAAATCGGTGTTTACTAAATGTTTCTATTAATATCTCCGCGATTGTGCAGCACACATATATGGTTCTGATTTTGCCGTAATCGATAAGATTCTCAGCTTCAACGTCCTTATTCTCGCGAGATCGTACGTGACTCACACAGAGAGCAAGAGGGAAGACAAGATGACTGTTCACCTTGCGTGATTGGTGGGCTAGCTTGCCTGTCTGCATTTTGTGTAAAACCAACCAATAGATGCGGTTGAAATCCCTAAGTACCCTCCCATCTCCTCACAGTGAGGAAAATACCAAGCTGACATGGAGAGAGAAAGAGTAAAAAAGTCCGCGAAAGAAAAAGACCGCGAAAAAAACATGGCAAAAACATATATAAAGAAGAGGAAAAGTAAGAAGAAGACGAGGAGAGATAATGGCAAAGACACTGATATTGAAAGACGTACTTGCGGCGGTTTTGGAGAGCAGCGACGAGGATGAACGAGTTTCCGAGCCTGATGGATTTTCTTCTGATGTAGATGATGAGGATTATGATCACAGAAGAGATCCAGTTGAAGACGGGTAAGCATACTTATTTTATAAAAACCTTGTTCGCATGATGCACTTTGTGCTAGGCTAACTGTGACCATCTTGGCTAAAATAAGCTGCGCTGCTTTGTGTAAATTATCTGAACTTGCGCCTTTAGCAAAGTGTTTACTTTATGTAAAAGTTATTTTCTTGTGTAAAACTGGGGTAAGTTACACTTAAAAATAGTAACGATGTAGGGGGTTCTTAGTGTTCTCCTTTTGATAACTAATGTAATATTTCTTCACCTCAATTCACAATTTGAATAACATTATCTCTTGTAGTGATGCATCGATATGTTTTTATACTTGTATAGATGTGGCTTGATCTTTCATATCATTTTATTTATTTTTGTTTAGTAGGCCTATATTTATACTGAATATAAAATTGTAAATCTCTGTAGAGTTTTGAAATGGAAGAGACAGTATTCACACATCTCATTCAGGTATGTGATTTTTTTTTTTTTTTTTTTTTTTGCTGTGATTTGGGGTGGACAGGACAGCTAGCACATGTGATAAATTGGAATAGATAAAAAGAAGATTAGCTGAAGGATATGTCAAATCCTCACACATCCTCCACATTCTTGTTAGGTGTGTGTGTGTGTGTGTGTGTGTGTGTGTGTGTGTGTGTGTGTGTGTGTGTGGAATCTGGAATGAAGATGAGAGGTGTAAACTTTATTTCAATGAAATTGATAATGCAAGTCCTAACTTATTTGTTTATGTTTTTTTTCAGAGAGGATTCGCAGCTACCAGGGCCCACTGTAACACAGGCAGCCTCACCTGTGCCTGCCATCAGGTCACCACCAGCCCCTACACCGCAGTCATCATCGCCACCCCGGCCAGCCAAGAGGTCCCGTACCCCCCAGCATCAACCAGCACCCCCACCTACACAGCAACCATCATCATCAGCCCGCCCGGCCAAGAGGTCCCGTACCCCCCAGCATCAACCAGCACCCCCACCTACACAGCAACCATCATCATCAACCCGCCCAGCCAAGAGGTCCCGTACCCCCCAGCATCAACCAGCACCCCCACCTACACAGCAACCATCATCATCAACCCGGCCAGCCAAGAGGTCCCGTACCCCCCAGCATCAACCAGCACCCAAACCTACACAGCAGCCAGGTCCACTGTCTTGGAAGACGGAAAAAGACCCAGACATCACTCCCCCTGTCTCCAGGTTTCAACCAGCTCGAACACCAGGGCCACAGCTCAGCTCCACTTCCACATATACACCTCTCGACCTCTTCAAACTTTTCTTCCCTGTACAAACTGTACAAAAACTGTGCCAAAACACAAACAAGCAGGCTGCTAAACAAATGGCACAGGGAAAGAAATATAAATGGTTGGATGTGAACGTAGGGGAGTTTTAAAAGTACATTGGACTGCTTCTGTACATGGCCATGGTGAAACTCGACAGCATTGCAGATTACTGGAGACAGAGTCACTTCTTTTCTTTGCCAATTCCAGTACAGATCATGCCACGGGACAGATACAGAACACTTTCTTGGAACCTTCACCTTAGCGACCCTAAAGAGGATGTCCAGAACGACAAAAAAAAGGGCACAGCCGACCATGACAAACTTTTCAGACTGAAACCCTTGTTGAACACCATCAAAAATGCCTGCAAGTCATTTTATCATCCTCACAGAGATGTGGCTGTGGATGAAAGAATGGTTGCATCAAAGGCCAAAACTGGGATGACGCAGTACATGAAGGCAAAACCGATAAAGTGGGGATTCAAGTTGTTTGTCTTGGCAGACTCACGGAATGGCTATACAGTGGACTTTTCCGTTTACACCGGCAAAAGTGACATCCCCTCTGGACATGGCCTTTCCTATGATGTTGTGATGTCCCTGGTACAACCAGGTTACCTTGGCACGGGCTACCACATTTACATGGACAATTTTTATTCTAGCCCCAAGCTCTTCAGGGCTCTCCATGAGCAAAAATTTGCTGCCTGTGGGACCTACAGGGAGAACCGCAAGGACTGCCCTCGTACAACAAATAACGCCCTCACAAAAAAATCAGAAAGAGGCTCCATAAGATGGATCCGGGACGGCCCCCTCATCTATGTAAAATGGATGGACACGAGGGAAGTATCAGTCTGCTCCACACTTCACACAGCACACTCTGGTAACGCTGTGCAGAGGAGGATGAAACAACAAGATGGCTCTTGGACAAAGACATCAATCCCCTGTCCCACACCAGTTATGGAGTACAATGCACACATGGGGGGAGTTGATCATTCAGACCAGCTCATTCAGTATTACTCTGCACAACACAAAACAATGCGCTGGTACAGACACCTGTTTTACCATTTTCTGGACATTGCCACCACCAACAGCTACATCCTCCACAAGGAACTCTGTCTGGCCCAGCAAACAACACCCATGACACACAGAGCTTTCATGGAGGAGCTGACTGTTGAACTCTGTGGTAAGCCTCTCCACACTGCTCCGGTCCCGGTACCTGCAGGTCATATTCCTGTGCCAATTGCCGTTCATGCAGCAGATTCTTCCACAAAAGCCACCACAGGTCGCAGCAGGTGTGCGCATTGCCAAAGCCAAGGCCAGAGAAAGGACACACCTTGGAAATGCAGGGAGTGTGATATTGCGCTTTGCGTGCAGCTGGACAGAAACTGTTTATGCACATTGTGTAAATATTGTAAATAGTGGTGGGTTTCTGTGTTATTTCTTATATATATATATATATATATATATATATATATATATATATATATATATATATATATATATATATATATATATATCAGGGTTTCCGTTGTCCGGTAATTGCCGGACATTGACCGGAAAAAAAATGAAATGTCCGACAAAATTAAATCTCTCCGGTCAAATTGTCCGATTAAAATTGCCTTATAATCCCGCCCCCTATAACACAATCTGAATTTGAGAATAAGCATAAAATGTAATAAAGCAAAAATACACCGACCTTTGGCTATGTTATAAAGGAACAGGCTCTACCGTTTGAAAGTTTTTAAACATTATTACATGGCTTGGTTGAATTCCGATGTGGAATCCGGTCTGTTATTTCTTGATATCAGACCGCTGCGAAGCACTAGCGGCGCCAGGATTTTGAGGTGCACCTCCAGAAAACTGGATGGGCCAGTTAAAATAAGCCAAAAAATATATAAAAACGGGTTCCCCTTCATCTCCGTTTCAGCGCTTTTCTGGGCACTGAGGGCAGTGACTCAGTAGCCTACCTGAATTTAATGCGTAGGCCTATAGGTAAAAAAAAAAACTTAAACAGGATTTTTTTTGTTGCTTTTTTAATACAATTACAATTTCATTTAATTTATTGTTTAATAAAATTATAGGCCTATTATTTTTAGTTTATTAACAGCAACAACAGCTGTAAAGATGAAGTTGATGATCGTCATCTCCGTAGTGAACGCGCCTATAGAGAGAAATGCACATCATGGATTACATAATCAGAGAGTAGCCTATTTCTTTTCGTTTTAAATTGTTAAAAATACATTTCAAGCTTTAAGATACATTTCATGTCTGTGAGGCCTACGTTGAGTTTCGTTAAATTAGGATGAGATGCGCTCCTGTTCATGAGCAATGCAAGTGACCGAGGCGCCCGCGCATGATTAGGCCTATCGTCTGCTATATTTTGCTGCTTATTTATTAAATACAGGCAATTGGTTGATAAAAAAATTATTAAAATTAAGATACAATTTATACAAAACGAAATTCACTTCAAAAAAGTCATTCTACAAAACCAAACTTAATTAAGTGGTCAAAATCATGTCTGACCCGCTCCATGTCTCTACTTATTGCGCATCATATCTTACTCGTGCGGTTCACTTTTCATAATCAACATAAATTAAAAAAATAACATTATAATATTTTAACAAATATTAAACTAAATCAGCTCATTTAATGGCTACAACAGGTATAGTAGACCTAGACTCTCTATTTGTACAAATTGCTGCACATTCATTTTATTCTGAATTTTGCACACATAAGTTGAAAGGCATTTGTTTGTGCATGCATAGCAAAACATAACATATCTGCAACATGTATCAAGTTCACTGATAATTATGGGCGCATTTATTAATTATTATCTTAATGAATAATGAAACAGGGATGAAGCATATAAACTGCGTTGTTTGTTCAGAATGGAATGGATCGCAAATAGATCCGAATGAAGATACGTAGGCTACATAACCATAGTAGAAAATGGGTCTCGAGTGTTCCTACAGAGAGGGGTTCTCGCTGCAGAATCGGATCAAGACGAAGCAGCGAAGTCGCCTTGCGGGTTACGCGGCTTATGCGCATTGCAAGTTGTGGAGAGACACTGGGAAGTTCGCTTGAGTAAAAACAATAGGCTTCAGATATTTTATGTGGGGAAGGGGGATTGGTTTGTTAAACTATGAATGTGAAACCATAAAAAACAATTGGCGTTGATTGACGCCAATCGGACGTTCATATTTTTTTTCCGGTTTTTTATTTGAAAGTTAGGCTAATAAACATGTTGCGTTCGGCCTGATTATGTCATTTTTTAAGTTACATAGCCTTCCTCCAGTTTTCCTCAACTTGACTAATTATGAGGCAACATTTGACCGGCATATCTTCAAAATGTCCGGAAAACGAAACCTCTGCCGGTCACTTTGACCGGCACCATTTTTTTCTAGCGGAAACTCTGATATATATATATATATAGTTCATCTTTGGTTTGAAAAAAAAAATGTTGACAAGTTGAAAACATGAAAATGTGTAAATTTTGTGAATATTGTTAGTAGTGAGTTTTTTTTCACAAAGTAAACGTTTTGCTTGAAAGAAAGACCTGTTGTAATGCTACTTTTTCATTTGCACACATCCCATAAAGCTTGATATGTAGTAGGAAGTTATTTTAGTCCTATTTTATCTCAGTCCCTCTAACATTTGGTGAAGGCAGAGTCACAGACAAAACTTGCACTAAAAAAACGATTTTTCAAAATGTCACTTTAGACAATTATTATTCATTATCTACTATTTTCTTCATATATTACACTACTTTTGTGACCATAAGACTTTGGTAAACCCATATCAAGGACCAAAATAATTCGTCCACATGAGTAATGGTATGTTTCAACAAGAGATTTGAAGAATTTCAAAAATCGGACTTATATTTTTCACCTTTTAGAGCCAAATTATCCCTCTCTCTCTCTTTACACAATGCTCTAGGACAAGTGGTGAGCTCATCAGTAAGAGAGCTGGGTTTTCTCTGCACATTTTGATATAAAACACATGGGATTATGTTATGTAATTGCCTTTTAAAAGGTGAATTTAATAAGATGTGTAAAATCGAAGAAAAAATGAAAAAATGCCCTTAGACCTTAGAGGGTTAACAAGCACCATTTTAATAGACCTCTTAGATCAGTGAAGCGGTGTTCCATCTCTTGTTACCAAAGTGAGCAAGTACTCCCTGGCTCTTGACAAAAATGCTTTCCTCTCCATCCAATTCAAAGCACCCAAGGAGCTTTGAATCCTTTGGCATGAGGATTGCGTCCATTCATTGTATCAAACAGCCTGTCAATAATCTATACAGAAATATCGGTATCTAAAATCAATATCATTACAGGGTTTCATTAGGTATCAGATAAAATGTCTCATCAGAAATCAATACTTATCTATTCAAAATATACAGAGAAGACAGTACATATTTCTAAACTTTATGCTCAATGAGTAAACATGCAAGTATTAATATTTACTTGACTTCTTTTCCATAGGTATGCTTTGTACTACAGCAAATTTCACAGAGCTTTACCACTCTGATGAATTATAATTTTTTTTAAATAAAATCATGTACTTGGTTCTATAATCATTAATTGTATTACCTCAATGAATTGTGCTGTTGCCTCACAGTCCTTAAACTGAGTACCCAAGATGCCTCATTGTGCGGAGAGCCACTGACACGGAGCAACTCAGTGTCTGTGCAGCCAGGGACACCCTCATCTTGTGGTTTTCAAAGTAGACATGTTTGTCTGTAATTTTATTGGCAGAATGCAGTCCATCTTTTTTTTGCCCATCATTGAGATGATTGATGTACCTCCAATTGATCTGTCCGGTGGCCGTTGCAATTGGACTGTATGCCTGCAGATTAAGAATCAGTCACTGCTCAAACAAGTACAAACAGCAAAATGTTGATCATCACGTCCATCCTTAACTGTGCAAATGGACAGACAACAATATTTAGATATAACTTTTAGCAGCAGAGGCATAACTTGTACAAATAGGTCTACAACAATCATTATTTACCTGCAACATATTACGTGCCAACTTGAACATGTGGCAAGCGTCCATCATTACAAATACTTTCTCGCCAGTCACCAGATGCGAGAAACTGGTTTGAAGCGGCTCTCGTGGGTCTCCCTTCAGCTCACACCCAAGTTGGTTGCACATGCTGACATTAGAGGCATGACCATCCATTGTTACACATACCACCCTAATGCCCCGTGCATTGGGAATCCTGAGAGGCCACGGACGGGCTTTCTTCAGCTCTTCTGGAGGTAGACGTAGCCCTGCCCTTTTCCAACTAAAATGAAGAAGCATAATACATAATGAAATATATATATATATAAAGGGATAAGTATCTTACCCTGCCCTGTGATTGATAATATAATATTTACATTTATTAATGCTAATAGCCTTATGAGGATACACCTACTCTTTGGAGGTGAACCGGGAAGCTGAAGACGGATGGAATAACACCATCTAGGAATCGGACAATCTGACCCGTCCTATCAAAATCACCCTGCTTAAAATGTTGAGAGCAAAGCACTGATGAATCACTTGCATGGAATCCTTATCTCCTCAAAGCCACTTCCCACTTCTTCCTCACATCTTTGTCCTTGGGAAACCTTCAAAATGAAAATGGAAGATTTGGGAGAGTCTACACAAAAATATTTCACAAAGGAAGTCAAGCTTATTTTCTTCCTTCACATTTCTTAGAACCTTTCTTCAACAAAACTCCTATTTTGAAATAAAGGAGTTAAGCTACTGAAAAGTTACTTGATTCAGTAAATACTGAAGCTAACAACAAAATACTACGTTCCTAGCTAAGCTACAAGTAGTGACTGCCCAACATTGATAATACAGTCTATGACACTTGTGTAAGATTCACTGGCCAATGTTATACCAATAATAATTGTTTTATTTCTACATAGTATTATTGTGTCAATTGTAATCTAAAGCCCTATTCGGACGAGATTAACTTTACAAGGGTAGATGGAGTAATAATGTAATTTTACCACAGGACGTCTGTAATATTAATGGCCAATTCGCACAGGATAAGATATCTCTATATCTTATCTTAAATCGAAGTCAATTTATATGGAGAAAAATCCTGGAATGTTTTCCTCAAAAACCTTAATTTCTTTTTGACTGAAGAAAGAAAGACATGGACATCTTGGATGACATGGGGATGAGTAAATTATCAGGAAATTGATCTGAAAGTGAACTAATCCTTTAAATGGATAGTTCACCCTCCAAAAAATGCATCATGATTTACTCACTCTCATGTTGTTCCATACCTGTATTAATTTATTTATTTTGCTGAACTCAAAAGAAGACATTTTGAAGAATGTGGGTAACCAAACAGTTGCTGGTCCCCAATGACTTCCATAGTAGGAAAAATAATAATATGGAAGTCAATGGAGACCAGCACCTGTTTGGTTAAAAAATTACTTTTATGTTCAACATAAACATCCGGTTTAAAACAACTTGAGAGTGAGTAAATGATGACAGAATTTTCATTTAGGTGAACTATCCCTTTAAAGCCGCAGTCCGTAGCTTTTCCTCTTTGTCGCCATCTCTGTTCGAAATCTGCAATTGCAGTTATTCGCGGAATTATCAACTTTACGTGGGTTGTACATCGGCATGAAACTGTGCGAATGAATCCAATGTTTTGAGGCTGTCAATCACCGCGCCGGTGTGGATACTGGCATTCAGAATCACAGAATATACTTTTTGGAAGTAGGCTATGACCAATATTAGAATTTTCAATGGAAAATGACAACTGAACAAGTAACATCCACTTTTGTTCTGATCAAGTAAGGGGGGAAAAGCATTGCAGTAAATCGTGCTGATTAAATCTAACAATCACTTATCATATCATGTAAAACCGTGCAAATCATAGAAGAGCAGTTATTTTGTACAAACAAATAACAATCATAGTGCTATGAAATAAACGGTGTATGAAGGGAATCCCTGTTATGTATAAACGTGTTATAATATAACATAAAATAAACATCTTACGACAGGAAATTTTTCACTTTACCGATCTGATTCAGGTCCAATACTTGACAACGGAGGAGGCGGGTTTGATTTTCTTGGAGATCAATTGCTCCCTCTCATAGCTAGCACACAATAATTCATATTTACCATAATAGCAAAACGAGAAAGGCACAACAAAGGAAATTCCATAACTGTGTTAAATTAAGCGAACAAGTGCGCTACTGTTACGTAATTAAACTATTGAAACATCTTACCTGTCTAGCAAAATAAAGCCGTCTCTGCATCCGTTTTGAACCCCTTTAAAACACGGAGTTCACGCCATCTTTCAAAAGCCCTGCCGATGTTTATCCTTGTTTTCGCATGGGCCGATTGCAGTCTCTTTTTTTCTCTAGCCACTCCGAAGTCCTTTGGGTTTTACAACTGGTGAATCTCCAGTTGTCACTGGTGATTGTCGTTTGAAACATTCTGGATCCGCTATAAGTTTAATTATTTCAAGTGCTGTGAGAAAAGGCTATAAATCTCCACCTCGAACATCCTCACATGCAATATAGCCTACTTTCCGGGACTCCAACTTTATGTGTACAGATGTGACGTAATGACGCAAAGACATGCTCGAATTTCCCACGGAAATCCACCAGTACCACTGGAATTAAAATCATTATTAAAAGCTAACCGATTTGAATTGAGCTAAAGCAAGCAGATAGTTTTGAACACTGGCTGGTTATGTTTTTTTTATTATTATTTTTTTGGATAATTTTAACACAAAAAAAGTTATGGACTGCAGCTTTAATGTTAATAAAACAACAAAAGAAAATCAAGCACATTTATCTTAGCATCAACAAGAGCTCAAACGCATTTTTGGGGCTGAATGAGGTAGTGCATCCCCAACATTTTCAATGTTATTTTAATTCTAATTTTAAAGCCAGAGCTTTAAAAAAAAAGTTGGTTTGGTTGGGAGGGGGAAGGGGAGGTGGATGTCAGTGTCACTGTCCACTGTCGGCGCCCACACCATTCATTTCCCATGGCTGTACTACATGACATGAGGAAAGGGAAAGTCACACGAGCAGATAGCAGATTTTTGCGTGCTTTACCCATCTAGCTACTGCCTGTAGATGACGGGAGAGTATGCTGTGGCAGGGGAGGGGCAGACATTAAGGTTCATATCTCAAATACATTGTGTTCACTGCTAAAAATATACGAGATTGGTGAGGAATATGGCGCCGCTCTCCTGAAAGTAATGTCGCTGGAATCTATGAATATGTTGGCATGATTAAATGTGATTCCAGTCTGCGTGTGTTAACCCTGCAAATGTGTTATACTTTGCCAGACTGCCCGTCTTGCCATTATTGGATGGACTACCCTAGAGGTGAGGGTCCGCCGTATGATGGCACACATCGTATCAAATGAACTGGCTTCAGGACTGAACTGGGCCGGAAAGAAGCACAGGGAGCCATCCAAACAAAAACGGCCCTTTAAAGAGTTGGCACTTTGCCGATCTATGTTTGGTAAGTCCTGCTACATTTTCAATCACCATTATATGATCAATTCTAGGCTGTAAGCCAGAGGGCCTTAATGCACATCCCACCTCATCTCACCCCACACACCACCAGAAATCTTAGCACGAAGTTAACACGATAATCCAACAGAAACCTCAGCATTCATTGACTTGTAACAGTGATCTATAATTGTTAACATTTACAACATTCGAAGAAAACATGTTGCTACGCTAATTTACTCAATGTTTTTTCTTAAAAGAATTTGAATATTGAATTCTCAAAGTTTCAACTAGCCCACCTGTGACCGACATCTCTCCTGGTTGGCTCACATCACTAGCTGGAAAAGCTTTCTCCGCATGCACACGAAAGGCTAGCCTACTTTATCCTTGCCCACATTCACTTTAGAATGGCGTGAATGGCTGTGATTGTCTCAAAATACATATCTTTCTAAAATATATCGGTATAAAGTTATGTATATAACAAAGTTATGAGTTCTCATAATACCATATACCACCCATCGCTAGGTCAGCATTATGTATCCTAAGCTACTGAATTTGTTTCCAAGTGTTCCAAATATGTGGGTGTTCTGTTTAACTTGTATGCAAATTTTTTGCATTGTGCTTGTATTTTCTGTTTTAGATGCTCTTACACAGCAGATCGGGACAGCTGCTGTCACCCAATTTACTTTTGCCCAGGGAGGGACTGGACGACAAACCATTCAGACGTCAGAGAGGACCATGAACTGTAAATAGGCTAAAGAGGACAAATAATTAAATAAGAGGCTAATAAAATGAATTTGTTTTTACCTTAAAAAGTGTGGTGTGTTCAGTGTTTTAGGCTAGGCTATAGGCATAAAAGCTTTCAAATGTTACATCACTTTTTAACATCCTGACTGTAGATAAAGCAGGATATTCTATATAAGCTATTTAATTTAGGGCATTACATTTTCGTTTGCCTAGCAATCATTTTAATTGCTAGGCATATGAAATTTAAAACAAAAGAGTATATTATATTAACTTGTAAACTATCTGAATCAGATAGGCTTTTTTATACCAGTTGCGCATAGCACAAAATTATGATATTGGTGGGCATTGGAAATATTGATGTTTTTATTCAGACTGTTATTTTACACTTCAAAAAAGTGTCAGAATGTTTTGCACTGTTCTTACATACATGCATACATACATACACTATTTGAATCTAATAAGCTTTGCATCTAATAAACAATGTTAGCAATGTTTACATCGTTCAACTTATAAATCCCAAATATCAGAAATGACGTGATTAAAGATTTTATTGATGTCAATGTAATGTTACTGACTTAAGGGGGCTGGGGGCTGGGGGCTTTTGCCTTTATTCAGACAGGGCAGAAAGGTGACTGCAGAGAAATGGGGTGGGATTTGCAAATAATCGCAGATCTCATTCAACCCGTGTGTAAAGAGGTGTGTCTACTGTTTAGTTTTTAAATGATTGTACTCTAATCTTTTTCAGTGTTTCTAGTTACATCTTTAGTGATTTTTCAACTATTTACTATGTCTTGTCCCAAAGAGGTTGTAACGAATTAGCTCTATGAAATATTAATAATCAATAGCTGGTTATAATTGATTATGAATATTTGGATCAGTTAATATAATTAACTTAATGTAGTAAAATTAATATTACAATCAACCCACCTGTTCGTCTTGTGATCACTCAGCGTTAATTGTTTATTTACAACAAGAAATATTCAATTCCGGGGAACGGAAATGTCGTTTCTTACTGTACAGTACTAAGAGCCTTTAGTCAAAATCTAAATTGTAAAGTAAACTTTGTTGCAAGCAGAGAATCAGAGCCAAATACGTATTGTGCACAAGTTTTATTAACTAAATCACAAACATAACTAATCTAAACACATACATACATGAATAGGAAAAATGGTGAGTGACAGAATGGAACCGGAAGCAGGAAATGGAACTGTGGAAAAGATCCATTTAACTATGAAAAGAACCATCAGCTTATCATTTTCTGAGCACCTCATTAAATTGATACTTGCATGGTCTGAGCAGTGGACACAATTCTTGAAGTGGTTGAAAAGGATGTTGACAGCACAGCACCCTGAACGTACCGAGAACCCCAAGAGAGGGAAGGGCTAGCGAAGAGGCCCTTTAAAGCTTGACAAAGGTCCCACCTTGCAGGGTTGGCTCAACCAATACGAAAGGGGGAATTTCTAAGCGGGAGTTTCCTCTGTGGGGAGGATTTATGACTCTGTTTTAACCCCTTGAGGTCGGCAATCACGCCGGTGTGATCTGCTCGCTTATTTCCTTATCAGTGCAAGAGAGAGTCAAAATACTATTTTGATTTTGATTTTGACATACTTGTGTTCTACATCAATCGATCCTGTTAAGTGTGTATTTTTTTGTGTATACTCACAATAAAAACAAAGTGTTGTGCTTTTTGCCAAATAAAGAAAAATAAACACGAAGCGAGTTCTGCCTTCTCTGTCAGTGAAGTCCATTCTGAAACGCGTCTGAAAATGAACTGTAACTCAGCGAATACTCAGTCAAACAGTCACACAGGCACAAGCTTGAATTCTCTTCTTTTTAATTAAGTAATTTTTATAAAAAACAAATATTCTCAGTTTATGTAATTTGTATGAAAAGAGAGAGATGTCAGTCGTTCTCATCTCAGCTCATTATGTTTTAATTTGACTCCGCCCACGGAGAGCGCGCGCTGTTCAAACGCAAATGTGAGATGATCCTGCAATCCTGTGAAACGCCCATATCAGATGGATAGCACACACCACAAGCAATCAGACTCATGTACTTTACGACGCTGTGAGGAATAATACTATCTTGATAATAACCCTGGAAAATTTACCTCAGAAGTGCTGGAAGTTTCATTTCGAGGAGCAACGGATCCGGCTGAGGAATAGGTCAGTTCTATGCTTTGTTCTAATCGCAAGTGTCTGTACACGCAAAAAGACTGTTTAAATATGAATTGCGTTTCTGTGCGTGAATGAATGAATGCACAGATGTGCGCTGTTGTGTAGCTACAACAGCTGGCACAAATAGCGAACTAAGCGGCTGCTTGGGGCCCCCTCGCCACCAGGGGGCCCCCAAGCGAGTTTTTTTTATTTTTTATTTTTTTTTTTACATATTAATTAAATTAAACAAGCGACATAAATAAATGAATGGATTAATAATTCAAAACACGAAAATTCTGATTTCATGATCAATATACCTGCCTACAACTGCTGCTGTGTCTGCCAGTGTTTGAGTCATGCGCATAACCTCGCGTGCATAAACAATTCGTGCGTAAAGTCACGGTATAGTTAAGCCATGTCACAAAAAATGTATTTGATCAATGATTTATCCTTTAAATTTAATGATATTCCGAACAGAACAAGAATAAAAAAATAACTATAAACAAGCCAAAACGAAATAATTTAAAGCGAAAGTGAAAGCGGCGTTGGTCTCACGTATCTCTCTCATTATAATCAAAATGTTTCAACATTCGCGATGGATTTGGATGGTAAACTATTCTTTATTATAGCCTTTGTACTACACTCACGTTCCAATATCGAGGGAAAAAAAAAAACATTCTCTTCACGTGCAAAAATGTGCTTGAAATCCAATATTGAAGGAAAAAATCATTCTCTTCACATGCGCAAAAATGTGCTTGGAAACGTCACAGTGGAGCAGTGCTTAGGCTACGCAGCGCTGAATGGTACGAATTGTAGTTTACTACTGACTATTTAAACAGAGCAGTGTAATTTTTATATGTTAGGTTGACTATTTTATTATTATATTTTATTACTGCTATAACAGGCTGCGAATTCTGGAATATGGTGTGTGTGTGTGTGTGTGTGTGTGTGTGTGTGTGTATGGGGCGCCGTTTGTAAAGAGGCTCACGCTGAAAATAACAGCAACATTTTGTCACATTTAGCTTCAAACAATGTTTAAAAAACTGGTATGATTTTTTGACGGGCACTTTTTACCACATTTACAACAATATTTATCAACTTAGAGATATTTTAAATAGTTAAATCTAAATATTAAATGTTACACCTAAATGTTAAATATTAAATCTAAATGCTAAATATAAATCTAAATGTTAAATCTAAATCTAAATGTTAAATCTAAATCTAAATGTTAAATCTAAATATTAAATCTAAATCTAAATGTTAAATCTAAATGTTAAATGTTAAATCTAAATCTAAATGTTAAATCTAAATCTAAATGTTAAATCTAAATCTAAATGTTAAATCTAAATCTAAATGTTAAATCTAAATGTTAAATCTAAATCTAAATGTTGAATCTAAATGTTTCGGGTGAAACTAAATATTTAACTAATATGCAAATTCAAAAGGCCGGTAAGCGGAAGTGCCAAAATAAAAGCTTGAGGTGGTCAGTGTGTGGTTATAGCATGGTTTATAGTGTCAAATAACGAATAAAAACCATCTCATAATAACAACTATAATATAACGATAATAACTACCTAAAATAATGAACACGTTTGGAGAAACTGTAGAGTTTCGTGATGAGAGTAATGACATGACATTCAGTCAAAGTGAGCCCCCTAGTGGCTGGCTATTATGGCTACAGGCCATAAGTCCCGCACTTTTCATAAAAGTGACATTAGCCTACTCTTCAAATAAAGTTTCTCCAAACGTATTTATTATTTTAGGTAGTTATTATAACGATAATCCATGTCCAAGAGTCCATTTCCTCGGATGAGATGGTTTTTATTCGTTTATTCGTTTATTCATTTGACACTATAAACCATGCTATAAGCACACACTGACCACCTCGAGCTTTTATTTTGGCACTTCCTGTTACCGGCATTTTGAATTTGCATATTAGTTAAATATTTAGTTTCACCCGAAACATTTAGATTCAACATTTAGATTTAGATTTAACATTTAGGTTTAAATTCAACATTTAGATTTAGATTTAGATTTAACATTTAGATTTAACATTTAGATTTAGATTTAACATTTAACATTTAGATTTAACATTTAGATTTAATATTTATATTACACATTTATATTTATATTTATATTTAGCATTTAGATTTAACATTTAGATTTAGATTTAACATTTAGATTTATATTTAGCATTTAGATTTAACATTTAACATTTAGGTGTAACATTTAATATTTAGATTTAACTATTTAAAATATCTCTAAGTTGACAAATATTGTTGTAAATGTGGTAAAAAGTGACGTCAAAAATTCGTACCATTTTTTTAAACATTGTTTGAAGCTAAATGTGACAAAATGTTGCTGTTATTTTCAACGTGAGTCGCTTTACAAACGGCGCCCCATATGTGTGTGTGTGTGTGTGTGTGTGTGTGTGTGTGTGTGTGTGTGTGTGTGTGAGGCGCGGGCGCGATCGAACAGTGGAAACAAAAACAAACTCCGTCATGTTCATACAAGACATCATTCAAACTGCAAAGTGTTGCAAAACGTTGGAGGATATTTTGCAAATATTTTTTTTTAATATGTTTTGTTACAATTTGTTTTCAGAAGTTTCAAAGATAGCCTAAGTAAAAGAGTAAAGAAAAAGTTAAAACATTTTTATTTATTTTGTATTAATACGTAACCTCATTGTATTAATTTATAATGTAACATTATAGAGTGACATTGTGTCAATAATCGTCAAGCACAGGTGATCCCGCGTGGTGGGAGGGGGCCCCCAAATCAAATTCTGCTTAGGGCCCCCAAAAGGCTCGGGCCGGCACTGAAATACTGCCACATCAAATAAGCTTATAATGTTGCCAATTTCTGCTCATGTGTTAGATATATATATATGTTTTGTCAAAAATAATCAACTAAGATGTTATTATAGTGTTTGTTCCAATGTAGGCGATATTCAAACTAATGAATCCTTAACTTTGAAATACGTATGATAAAATGTATTTTTACAAAGAAAGATTACACTGGAAATATTGTTAAAATTGTAATTGTTGTAATTGTATAACCTTATTAATAAAATAGCTAAAATATATACAAGGATAGATGTAAACAAAAAATTAAAAGGTCAATATAAGCCTTCTCTTTAAATAATTATTTTATTGTGTTTTATTAGTGACACATTTGGGTAGAGAATGTATTCCAAAACTTTCTGAAAATACAGCATGAAAATTAACTGCACAATTACTAGAAATGTTTACCTCGGATATTATACAATTTGCAAGCACAATTTGTGAAAAAAACAACAACAACTGTGTTTCCAACTGTGACATGTATGTATGTGTGTGTGTGTGTGTGTGTGTGTGTGTATATTATATATATATATAGTCCTTGCATTCTTTCCTGTGGCTCAGTGACACACCTGAATGAAAGGCTCATTATGGGTGTTAACTTCTCAGGTGTGAACCACTAAATATTAGATCGTGGATCGTTTACGCCCATCCGCATATTGCCTTTCCAAACTAAAAGTGTTTCACAAAATTTAAATCAATGTATTGTTTTATGTGAATGATTAGGCAGGATGATTTTCACATCATTTTGCAGAAAAAACTCTAGGTGACAAAATGCATTAGTCAAAAGTCTTGTTGACACATATTTAGTATGTGTTTTGTGGCCTTATTTCAGAAACTTTCATTTTTAGTTTTTTCAATAACCATGCATAAACATTATTCTCTCAAAAATGAAAACATGTACATACATGTTGCTCACATATTATGGTAGCCATGTTTGTGCTTTATAGAGTGAATTTACACCTTTGCCATTAATATGTTTATAAGCAACTGAAAAAAGCACAAATGTGAGGGCATGTCAGAATATCTCAAGGACCCCAAAAACACCTCAGACCCCAGAGGGTTAAGCGTGCTCCTTTGGATTTGCAGCTGGATTGGTTGCTAATTAAGAAACTATGAAAGATTCTTGTAATACTAATGTTGCGCAGCTATCGGCATATCATGTACATGATCATTTCGATCTTCAAAGTACCAATTTATAGAGACCAAACATGGTATAGGTGACCATTGATTCTATTGTAAAATACACAGTCACCTCCTCTGTCCACCCCCCCCTCCTCCTCCTCCTCCTCCTCTGTCCACCCCCACCTCCACCGTTCTTGTGTTGTTTTTGCCTCTTCATGATGACTCGCTTGCTTTAGTCCTCATTTGTAAGTCGCTTTGGACAAAGGTGTCTGCTAAATGACTAAATGTTAATGTAAAAATAAGTGCTGTGATTTTATTGAGGTCTAATGTGGTGTTTAAACTACTGTAATATGGTCTGTCTGACTTTATCAGTCTGTCTGGGAACAGCTGCTACAAGCAAACAGGTAAAGACAGTTTACTTGTCTTGCTATCTTGTAGACTGTGTGCAGATTTAGTTAAGTATGGGATGGACTGTTGAATAATGACATTTATGATATTTTACTGGATCATTAAAGATTGTTTGATTAACCCTGAGCCTTCTATTCTTAAAACAATGATTTAACTGTACTGTGCTGTGCTGTTATAGTGGGCTGTCCACAGTAAACCCTCATGGTGCCCCCACAGTGAAAAACTCCTGTGGGCCCTGCATGAGGTAACCCACATGGGGCCCCAAAGGATTAGCCCCTGCCCACCCTGTCCCACACTTACCAAGAGGGTACACTAGCATGTTTGCTGGGCACAGGCCTCCAACACAGAACAAAAGGAAACCTAATTGAAAAATATCAAGAGGGAGATGACCCAGTAAAACTTATTTTGATCCAAATTACGATGACCACGCAGAGTGTGATTTATTTGAAGAAGAGCATAATGCTCTCACTGAGGATAATCGTCCTCAACAAGAGAATTTCACTGATCATTATTAAGTGCCAAGGAGTTCTACTTATAATTTTTCCCTCACGTGCCTTCTCTAATCTGAGAACTATAAGAGTTTCCTTTGTGAATCATGGAGGGAGATTCCATGATATGTACATCTCTATAGACAGAGGAGCACAGACACAGAAATCCTTGCTACTTCCCTCGAGAAACAGAAAGATTTGTTGGAAGGCCTCAGTCGTAGATCCACACAAAACAAAGATTACACACCCACACCATCCGCACTCAAGAGCACAATTAATCTGTTTTATGATGTCATAAGATTAGTGCATCACTTATGAAAGGTGAATAATTGTCACATTGTCAGTTTGTTTTGATTTCTGTTCTGGTCTGTGTTTGGTTTATCAGATAATTAGTTGTTCAGTTGTCTTCCTCTGCCCCCTGCCTGTTTGTTTTCTTTAGTTTCTGATTGATTGTTTTGTTTTGATTGTCTTGTTAAGCTGCTCTTCAGTTCTGTCTATTTAAAACCCGTATTCTGTCTTGTTCTTTGTCAGTTCTTATTGTTGCATTAAGTTGGTTGTTTTGTTCTAAGATTTTGATTTTTGTTTAATAAAAGACTGCTGCAATTAGATCCTGCTTCCTCCATTGCTGCAACCAGTTGAAACAATAACAACCAGCCTAGAAAGATTCAAAGACTAATACATTTGCTTGCAAACACTGTTAGACCAGCGTTCCCCAATGAACAAGTAGGTCTGATGCTCAAGGATAACGCAAAAAATTGGTTGTTTACCACACAGTTAATTCTCGAGTAACACTACAAAACTCTGATCGAAGAGGATTATTCGTAAACAGAACAACCATGCAGAATTGCCCATGGCATTTGAAATTGCAGCTGGATGGGTGGAGAGAAATTTTCAAAGTTGAATAAGTGCAGAGGCAATTGAGCAGGCGGAGGCCTTACGGTGGAACTCAGTAAAAATTAGGTGCCACTGACTACATCGGTGGCACAAGAGAGCGATGTGACACATGCACCAACATATGCAGAAATAGTGACATTGGCCCTCATTTATCAAAAGTGCTTACACCAAATTTCCAGCGTACACCTGGCGTACACCCAAAACCACGGTGACTTTGAGATTTATCAATATGGACGTTGGCGTACGGCACGCTCAAATCCTACGCCAGCTCAGGAGGTGGTGTACGCACGTTTTGAGTGCGGGAATGCGCAGAAAAACAATTCCTAACACCACAAAACGCACTGACAAACTAAAAGATATAATATATTATGACCCACTGTAAAAAAACAACAACATAGTAATTATAAACTTCAGTGTTTATTTTTTGTGCAACATGGACTTCAATGTTTAATTTGTGTGAATTTACCAAAGCATTTGAATTGTAGACATATGTATTCCTTAAGTTGCGAGCCTGTGCGCTTTACCTGACGTTTCAAGCCTTGTTTACTTTCGCCTGGCTCCGCAGCGCGAGTCTCCGCGGACTGCGCGCACACCTCCCCAAACGGACAAGGCGTTTATACTCGACGCGCTCGCCGTTGTACTATTCTTTGAAACGATGGTTAGGCCAGGGTTAGGCCCGGCAGGTGTGCACGGACTGGGTTTAGTAATGAAAGGCTTTCAATGACCAAAAAAATAATTCAGACTGACAAAATAATAAAAATGCCATTCTTCTTATTTTAAATAATAATACAAATAATAACGAAATAATTCTTCTAAATAACAATAAGCGTCATTAATAATAAAAATCTAGAAATCAATTTTGTTTCTTTCCACTTTCCTGGTTTCGCTTTCTCTTTCTCAAAGAAGTTTCTCTTCTTTGCCGTCTTCCGTGTGTCCATGGCGTAAAATGAGGGCGTGGGGGGAGCGGAGACTTGAATATATAGGGGCGTGTTATTCTAATGACGATCGATTTCAGCCGCGGCATTTATCAAGGGCAGGTATTGCGTACACCAGAATTTCAAAGGTACGCACAGCTTCATAAATCAGGCGATGAGAAGAGTGTAAGCATAATCTTACGCCAATATATACGCCCATTTCTACGCAAGATTGATAAATGAGGGCCATTGTGTGGACATACGTCCACTACCAACACCACCCATGTAACGGGCGTCACATCACCCCCAGCCCGCAGCGCCACCTCAGTTCGGCCTAAGGCAGGTGTGCAGCGCATTAAGGTACAGACCTCACCAATGTTATAGGCTAGAGGTCATGTGGTAACTACTTCTCCTCCAAACAGGGGAGAGTGGTCGTTTGAGGAGGAAGCCCCTCCCGGAGACCTCTAGACAGACAGGGTGCTTCTCAATATCCCTCCTCGTCTCCTCTCTCCTCCGTCCTCCATCCTATGACCCGGAAACCGATCGAGCACAGCCATCTTGAAGGACATCTCAATTCTCAAATTGCACCGCGAGGAGTCGAGGATCGAGGAGTGAGGAGGCTTCCTGAGGAGTCATGAGCGAGGATACACGCATGTATCCTATGCGGAAGAGTTTTATCAACTAAAACGTGACGCACGTATAAATTCTCCTCCCCCTTCACATTGGTCACAATAATTTTGATTTATACTTTACCTTTGCAGTTTATATAAATCACACATCTCACATATTTCAACAGGGTGTCTTGCTTTATTAATATTTATTATGAATTTCTTAAATAAACAAACTTCAACAACATAAGGGCAGATCCTTTGAGCGCTGCTGATGACGCGGTGAAGTGACGATCGAGTGATCAAGTATTCCAATGTATAAAAAAAAGCTTTCATGCGAGCCCTCCGTCCTCGCGTCTTTTCCTTGCAGCCTTTCCTGACGCGAGGAAAGGAAGCGAGGATGCACAAATAAGAATTGAGAAGCACCCCTGGAGAGCTTCCACCATTTGAGGTGAGATCTCAGGAAAGAACTTGAAAAGTTCTGCACTGCACCGCCTCACCAGAAATTCCTTTGAGGCACCACCCTCTGTTGAGGAAGATCCACAATGGGGGGGATCCATTTCTAGTCCCAGTTAGTGAGGGGGAAACATTTCTGTTACCTTTTTAAGTGGCATAGTCTCCACGCTCTAGCTGCCTACCTTTTTTGGACCATTCCGATGGCTCTGGCAGAATGCCCTCACAAAATTTCTTATAGAGAATGAGTCATTTTCCAGCATTCTTTCATTGGGCCAGGTCGAGGCAGAAGAATGCGGGGAACCTGTTAACATTGAACATTCGTAACATGTAGACAGTAGACCCAGAATGGTCGACACACATGAGGAACCACCAACAACCCCTTCAGAAGTACTATCACAATCTGAAGTGTTAGGGCCATGTGCCTCTGCACCCGCTTCGGATGTTATCACCCGATTGAATGGACATTATCTGTGGTTATCGGCCCATTTGTATGGGCCAGTAGGGCCCTACTGTGCCTCCTAGCAGGTGCTGTAGGTTGTTATCATCTATTCACATCGCTGATCAGCATCATACAGGAAGACTCTCGATCCAGTCCCCCAGGAATACAGTCCGCCGCCAGACCTCAAACTTCCCGCGACTTTCAGGTAAAATGACAGAAAATTAAGACATTTTCAACTGTTCCTATTTAGTTTATGAGCTAAAAAAAAAACATTTTTTAGAAAACTGTTATATTAAAGCTATAATAAGGTAACATAAAGAGTTTAAACGAAATTCCAGATATTGTTTTTATTGATTTTTTTTTTCATTTGCATTTACTGTATTTACCGGTCAAGCTAGCATTAGGCTACAGTTTACTACAAAAACGTTGTTGTTTTTTTAATTGAAACAAAACTGTTAGTATTACTAACAATGTAGCTTCCACCATGGCTAACTAATGACTTAAAAAAAAGTTAGCAGATGAGGGGAAAAAACGATTTATTACACCGTGAGTTTCCTGTAAATTACACCTTTTAGCCTTAAAGCCGTTCTGTGTAATGACTACACTGTACATATATTTTGTATCTGCTTCATACAAACTCTTCATTCAGGCTATATCATGCTCGTATACCTAACGTACTGTATAGTGATAGTGATATCAGGTTTGTGGTAACGTTAGCTCTATTTTGATTTATGTAAGCTAGCAACAACAGGCTAACGTTAACAAAAATGCATTACTTGAATTAACCTTGAACTTGAAACATAAAACCTATACACAGGTCTTTCTATCTGTCTGCTTTCCTGCTTATGTTTCTCTGTACTTGACTTTGTCCATCTCATTTTACAACTTTTGATTCCCAGATTAGGAAAAACTGTTCCAAGATTGCAGTGGTAAGTTTATTTGATTTATTATCTATCTAGTTATGTATCTATGTCATGGTCTCCCGGGTTTTTGGTGTTGTGTTCTTTTTGTGTTAGTTTTGCCTTAGTCTTGTTTCCTGTTTTTTATTTTGTTGGTTCATTCCCTTGTGCATTCTGTCCTGTTACTTCCTGCTCCTTGTCACACCTGGCTTCTGTCTCATTGTTAGCCGCTCAGTGTACATATACCCCTAGGTTTCTTTATTTCCCTGCCAGATCCATGTTGCTTCCCCCTGTGTCTTCCATGTAGTCTGTTACATTTATTTGATTAAAACTTGGTTCCTCCACCTGCCTGCCTCCTGACTTTGTTGCTGCATTTAGGTCCTCACCATCCACAACTCGTGACATCTAGGCCTATGTTTTAATACATCATGCACATTAAGGAACAAAAATCTAGCTTTTGTTGTATCCATTAGTCATGCATGTGTCCTTATTGCCTTTTTTTCCAGAGATGGGAAAAGCATTGAAAGGCACACGGTTAAGAAGCATCAAGATAAAGGTGCTGAGGAGGAATATCAATGGTTGTGTAAAGGTTCATTACCTTACACATAAAGACATCCCCAAGCCCAGCTCCCAACAAACAGGCCTTTTGGACTCCACACTTGTTCCATAAGAACAAGATGAAGCAGCAGGCTGTAGTTCATCTTCTGAGACTGCATACAGTAAGGCAAAGAAGAGAGGGCTAAATGCCTGGGATGCAGTCAAGGAGGACATGCTCAAAGTTTCATTTGAAACTTCAGCACCAATCACTTCCAAGTGTTCTGTCTGCCAACGGCATGCTGATTATAGGTGCTTGGAGTGCAGCACCACGGCAGTTCTCTGTGAAGCCTGTCTGAGGAGGACTCACCACAATTCATTGCACGTTCCTGATAAATGGAATCTATGAACAACAGCATTCACTCACACATATACATATAGCAAAATATTTGTAAATCTTGTTTTAGCACAATACTACAATTTGTGTTGTCTTGAATTACTCATTTCCAAAACTATTAGTTAAAGTTATCTTTCTTTCAGAATTCTTCTTATGAACCATCCTACCAGGGGCTATTCCTGTATTTACCCGAGGGCCATGAAAACCATGCTGTGTACAGGAAAGATATAAAAGTCATTGTCAACACAGGTTTGTCATTTTATAATGTTAAAAGTCATGTGTTTAATTTCCTTGACAAAAGAAAAGAGAGGCTGATGAAATGTTGAGCAATGACGTTCTCGTAGGAATTTCTCACACTTCTGATGTGCAATTTTCCAGTAATTACATATCAGGTTACTGGTGACACAGTGTCTGTGTTAATATACATTATAGTAATGATAATGGATTAGATTTATATAGCGCTTTTCAAGACACTCAAAGAGCTCTACATTGAATCCATTATTCTTTCACTCATTCATACTTGGTGATGGTAAGCTACTTGTGTAGCCACAGCTGTCCTGGGCCAATGAGTGCAAATGGCCACTGCCATGCTGCCGTCTATCAATAAGATTGTCTATCATTATCAATAGACTATTTTATTGTATTCCTTGGTTATGTTTTTATGTATTTTTTTTGCAGGACGTCTCTGCACCATCCCTATAGATATGTGCGAGTGTGAACCTGAAGCCTGCACTCTTCTGCGGTACGGGCTCTGGCCAGCAACAGCTGAAAAGCATCAAACTGCCTTCTCCATTCCTTTACTGGAACTTTTTGTTTGTCTGTCACTGGAGTGTAAGGTTTCTGTTGAGGGTTTTTGCAACACTCTGCGCTGGAGAAACAATCTGACTCTTACAGAGGTGAGTCAGACTGCAGAGGTAATTTTGAAGTCCCATCTGTGACGCCAACATTTCAGATCATGATATATCACAACGAAGAGTAAATCATTACGAAAACATCTAGGATCTTACAGTTGTATGAAAGAAGATTGCTGATTTTTTTCATTTTTTATAAGAAATATATTTATAATTATATTTATAATTTGGTAATGAACCATGCAAAGTATTACTTTGGCTTTTAATGTTAATGATGTTAATACCATAGGTTAACGCACTCTACAGAGCCCTGGTGGGAGAATCCATATCCCACTTTAGGCATCACCACTTCCGACAAAGGAGTTTGGTGGATATTTGCCCTCAGTTTGATGATGGGACCACGTGCCCAGCATGTCCAAAGGTGGGTTCTACTCCTAGCTTAGTTCATGTTAGATTACTTGATTGCAGTTCCCATGAAATGATCAAATTGAATCAATGTGAAGTGTTACATTTTGATATAACGGTAACAGTATATGTTATATATCGATTGACGAGTTCACGCGCGTGATTTAGTACCTATGATCACATGTGTGAACTCGACAATCGATTACTATCGATTATCGAAAACAGGATGTAAACACAGGTATGTGTGCTGGCTGAATAAACATAATTTTTATTCATATCTTTCACATCTACTGCAGTCAGATTCACCCGTGTTCACTCTGAAGGAATCACTCACATTTTCTGTGCACTTGTAATGACACATCAAGGATGTTAAGAGGCTAAAAGCAGGTTTAAAACTTGCCCCATTGAAGTCAACAGGGTGCAAATTTTAAAAAGAGGATAACATGGTGTAGGCAACACCGATTTTTGTCGTTGTTCTCTGTATTGACAGCACTCCAAATGTACAAAAAAATGAGCTCAATGTTAAAATTGACCGGAGTTCTCCTTTAAGTTGTGATTGTTATTGTCTTGCCCTTTCCAGATTGAAGAAGATGAGGTCCCAAGGAGTCTGAAAAGACGAGGGATTGATGCCTTGCATATGAAGACACGGGTAGCTGAGGAAAAACTCCTGGTTTACCAGGAAATGAGAAATGTAACTGATCACCTCCATCAGCAGCACGCCTTTCTGTGCTCTGCCATCGATGACACAGAGCAGCCTGGTGCAAAAGCTGCTCTCATCCAACGTCTCAGAGAGCTGGAAAGAAAGCTACATGAAACCACTGTGAGGTTTAATCAGCATGTACCAGACATTGTTCCCTCAACTTGTGATTACATCACCACAGACAACTCCTGCCTGTCTCTGGACCTCCAGACATTAAGTACACAGACACTGGTGTATAATGACAATGTAGGTGCTAGTGATTGTGATGAAGACAATGAAAATGACAATGATGATGATGATGACAGCAATTAGGCTGACTTCGGTTTCCTTTTTTCTTTTCTTCAGTGCCAATCTAGATATACATTTCAGGTGTAATTGATCCTCTATCGCTATTCATTGTTATTAAATCAAATCAAATTTTATTCATACTAAATAAGTAATACAAAGTGCCTCACAGAGGCTAAAAACAAATTGTTCATATTGTATTGGCAATAAAAGGTCCATGTAGCTGGACCCATGAATTGTTCTGTTTCTCTGCACAGCCAGACAGTGGTATTGGGAGTATTGTAGGCATTGTAATGTCATTTTTATGTTTATTTCTGCAAATATGTGGCAGAGGATATTTAATATTTTACTGACTATTCACACTCCATGGTTTGTTAGATTTGTTATTATGGTTAGGTTTTAATAATTTCATTACAATTGGCTTTGGTGTCCGTGTCTGTTCTGTCATAACATAGGACCCAGGTTGTGACAAATGATATCCAATAAAGGACGTCAATATTTTGGCCTGGTTTTAATGTCACAATAGCGACTTGAAATCTGGATACACACTAATCTACAGGGACATTGGAAAAACTGTATTGTGCTCATTAAATAATTACTATAAAAACAAGAATATGGAGTAGATCTTAATAGACCTAATAGTTCATTAAACCCTACTTTACTTAAACTTTTAATCAAACCAGACTTCAGCTGATGCATTGCATAAAAACCCCAGCTGGGCATTATTTGATTATGCACAGGCAAATATTTAATTTCAGAAATCAAAGCTTAATGAAATAAAGTGAGTGAACCTATTTTTTCCCCTTTTGTGTTAGCGTAATTTATAACTTGTAATCTAACCTTGATTCTTACCCATATACAGTGAGTACAGAAAGTATTCAGACCCCTTTAAATTTTTCACTGTTTCATTTTGCTAAAATCAAAAAAGTTAATTGTATTTCTCATTATACACTCAGCACCCCATCTTGACAGAAAAAAACTTCAAATTTATTAAAAAAGATATCGCCATATTTTGAGTTAGTTTCTGCATAAAAATAAGTTTTGATTACATTTCTAGCGAGAAATATATATTTTATTTTCATAATATTCACTCAATGAATGTACATAATCACTCGCTTGCTCGTTGTTGCGAAGATTTTTTAGATCTCGCCAGAATAATGTGAAACTGAAACGTTTTGGTTGAGTCACGTGACTTCAAGAAGGATGGGGAGTGGGTAGTTAGAGTATCTGGATCAAGTTCACAGTAGCTGGCGGTAATGCGCTATCTATCTATCTATCTATCTATCTATCTATCTATCTATCTATCTATCTATCTATCTATCTATCTATCTATCTATCTATCTATCTATCTATCTATCTATGTGTAAAGGAGAGAGATGAGCTGTCAAGCTTTTACAAACACAGCATGTGTTCTCTGGTTTGCTACAAAGTGGGAGTCTTTCAGGCTTTTAAAATTTTTTTAATATACTGTATAACAACATAAACAGCTTATGGAACAAAACAATGGGATTGAACATTTCCTTAATTCTTGGTGTTCTCCGTCACCCACTGTGTCAGCCAAGTTTTCCCACTGTAATTAAAAGAGATTGTTATTAATTAAGGTCTTTACATCAGCCATGAATTAAATTCAAAACAAACATGACAAGGTTAAGGGCAATGAGGAACAGCAAGCCACCCCTTCATTCAGTAGGTTTATAAACTTACAGTAACCTGATAACAGTCAATTGCCTGCCTATGGTAATATTTTGGTTAAGGTTTGAATATGCATTACCTACGGTGTAGCCATTTATTTTAAATCATATACCTCTGCTCTGAAGGTATCCACTGTAAAAGACCTCTGCAATTTGCTGCACAATAATAGTCTTGAAAATGTAGTCATGAAAGACCTCTAAAGTCTTTGGACTTTTGTAAATGCCTTTAACCAATGTGTGTTACTTTAGTATCCCAATGTCAACATCTAATCAAAATTCAATGTAAAGAAAAAGGAAATCCTTGCTGAGAATAAATTGGTGATTATGTCCAACATATGTCTCTCCATTATGGCAGTCAGGTTTATCTGCCTTAAGCACCACATAACTGATAAAATACACAAACACTGTAAAACTTTAACTAAAAGCTCAGTGCCAAAAATTGTCCGCCCTCTTGATGTGATAGCACATTTTGAAAAGTGAAACTCATTCTCAGTTAGTTTTTTTTTTCATAGTAGATCTCTGTTCCCTTGCGCTGTTTGGCGTGTATGTTTAACCTTTAGGCAGCATGCAACATATCATTATTTAGTATCATTATTCATATCATAATCCATCCAGTTAATCTCATGGTACCCACATGCACCAAATTATAATTCATTTAGATTTGAGCAAGAGCTTTGCACAAAATAAATTAAAGGCAAGCCACATATAGATGGCAATCCCAAATACAACCCGTTCAGTTAAGTGGCTGAAGCAATTATGGATGTTAAATGGGCTTGCACTTATATAGTGCTTTTATAATTTTTTGGGACCACTCAAAGTACTTTTACAATGTTCATCACTACCACCCTTTTACACACACATTCATACAACACTGTTTGCAGACAGGCTTTGGAGATTGGATTCCCACGTATTCACACACCAATGTCCACTGGGTCTTGCCCAAGGACACTTCGACACACTGAGCCACAGCCGCCCACAAATACAAGCCAAGGCTATTACTTTAAGTTTTGAAGTACTAAGAATTAGGCTACTCCAATCAAAACTATGATAAATTGTACATACCACAGTGTAGAAGGGCTCACATTCCACTAACTTCATTTGGATCCCCTGTAAAAATATCAAAGTTGGGGGGTTAAGGGGTTTCCAGTTGGGGTGCTGCAATTTCACCGAGTACAGAGTACATCTAAGACTTTTAATTATTATAAAGCTAACCTTCTGCATTTTGCACCGGATCACCCTCTTCACTGGGTAGTAAGGTCCTTCTAGGATCCCATGGTTACATTCTGAAAGAGCAAAAAAAGTACATGAGTTTGACCTCATACATCTTCATCAATGTATTAAAAAATGATTTTGACAGGCAACACATGATATATTTATGACTTAAGTATATCTGGCTAAGGCAAAAGAATCACTGTATTTGAAATCTGATTTGAAATGGTGAAATGTAAATCTAGGAAAGCTTAATAACCTTTGGGTGATTGTATCCCCCTCAGTTTCTTCCGCTTCTTTTTGTTGTTTGCAGACATATCTGTTGAGATTAAGGAAATGTATCTGTGAAGAGCTGTTATTACAATGAATACTGGTCTAAATACCTTTATTCCAATAACAAATATATAATGTCACATTACAATTGGAAAGATATAGATTGTAATTTTTTGCAGGGCACTCATTGAAATACATGGAAATTGTTAAACCATATGCTGCATGGTCACTTGTTCACTCTACCAAGGGTTATAGACTACAAGATGTACAAACAGGTGATCAATAGAAGGAAAAGCCTGGAAGATGAGGGGAAAAAAATGAATGTAGTTCCTCCTACACATATCACTTTTGTCCTATAATTTTAATATTGATGGGAGATGTGTCTTCCAGACTGATAATGCTACTACTATTAACTAATATAGAAACAAGCTTAACTAATCAGTAAGTAATATCAAATTTAGGAGATAGTTCATTATTAGGTAATCAATAATTACTTAATGAGATTCGCATAATTAAGAACTAATAGGTATTTATGCAACTCACGCAGGTTGTTATTGTTGACCCTCTTGGCATCTTAAAACTAGAATATAAAACAATCAACATTTAATGACAACCAAAGTGACAAAGGCACTGCATTATTTAAGTGTTACATTGCAAATGTTTGTAATTTGGCCTACTTCAGTATCATCAGTAGTGTCAGACAACACTTCATGTGTGTTTCTTATTTTCACACGCGATACAGCACGAGATATCGTTAATATCGATATAGTTTATTTTGCGTTTAAATGACTAGGCTATACATTTCTGCCCTTGAGCCGCCAGACCTGTGTGTCAGCTGTCGCAGTGCATTGTGGGATTTGTAGTATAAGTGTGTGGTGGGAGTGCGATTTACCGCGGGCCATTAATGATAGACGTATGAAATTATCCGACCACGGAAAAAATATCGATATATGACTTTTATGCAACAATAACCCATACTCCATAGTTGATTTCTGTTTTCATCTAGGTATTGGAGTCAATAAAGTTTTCAACTTACATAATTCTGACCTCGGTTAGCACATTGCCGCCAACTGCAGCTAACGTTAAATGTCGTGGCTAATAATAAACCCCTATGTCATTAGATACATTCCTATAAATTAATGGTGATAAATAATTAATGAATGATGGCTTAGACAGCGCTAACTAACTTTATTATTCAGGTTCCGTAAGCATGTTCATATCAGTAGTGCTACGTGTATTCATTACCTACCTTTGAGGTTGTACAGTTCGACACCTGTGTTGTACAGTATGATGGTGGCGGAGAGAGCGGACACACCCCCCTCACTCAGTTGTCAATCTGCTGACCTCTGTGCCTCTGTGATAGGGCAACCCACTTGTCAATCAGCGACCTCTCGCAGAACTTGATGCCACTTTTGTGACACTGTTTATATCAAAAGAAAAATTATACGATTAATTATTTAATCGTATAATTTATACGATCGTATAATTTATACGATATAACCCCCCCCCCCATTTATATTACACGAATGATGTTCGGGACCATCTGTCCTCCTCCTCCTATCAGGGCCTGCTGTTATTGTGTGTGTGTGTGTGTGTGTGTGTGTGTGTGTGTGTGTGTGTGTGTGTGTGTTCTTGTATATGGATTATGAGGGCACAAATGTGTATAAAGACATGGGTATTACATGGTTTATGAGGGCATCTGTGTCCTCATAAACCAAATGACTTACAAACATACTAAATGTTTTTTTTGTTTTTTTCTGTGACTGGTTTATGCCAGGATGACCTAACACATTCATTCAAATCATTTATATCTGCCACAGCAAATAGGCTACACAATGCATCAAATGTTATAGTTAGATTTTAGTAGACAAAACACACACACACACACACACACACACACACACACACACACACACACACACACACACACACACACACACGTCAGGTTCACTATCTCTGTGGGGACTCTCCATAAACTTAATGGTTTTTGTACAAACTGTATATTCTATCTCCATACAGTACCCCTACCCTTACCCCTAAACCTACCCATCACAGAAAACTTTCTGCATTTTTACAAAAAAAAAAAAATAACTCATTCTGTATGATTTATAAGCTTGTTTACCCATGGGGACCTCAATTTAGGTCCCTACTGTGACACGGGGACTCACAATGAGTCTGTGTGCATTCAGGTTAAAGTCCCCACCGGGATAGAAAAACAGGTACACACACACACACACACACACACACACACACACACACACACACACACACACACACACACACTTGAAGCCCTCAAAGTGCTTTCTGAACCTAAGCCTGTTAGGGCACATGTCCAAAATGTGAAAAAATTTAAACTTTGTCATATAGCTAAACCAAATACATCACTGGAAAGGTCTTGACCTGGAGAGTAACATATATCAATTTGAAGGTTCTATAGTATTACTGCTTTGAGATATTGACCTTTGAACCTTAACCTCAGGGCATATTTGAAGGCTTATAATTATGGAACAAAAAGGGTTACGGACATGAGACCAACTGTTAGAGAAAGGTGTTGACATGGGTTATAAGTTGAGTAGTCATAGTCATAGTCACCAAGGGGTGTGTGGGGGGGGGGGGGGGGGGGGGACTATGGTGTGAAAATAAAAAATCCCCCTTTGAACAAGACAATATTTAAAGTCTGATGCCAAAAATGTGTTTAACATCCCCTCAAACCCCTGGAATGCCACAAATTAAGTATTTATAACTTCCAATTTTAGGGAAAACCCTGTTTTTTTTTTAAAAAACTACAACTCCCTAGACCCCTCTTTAGTACTTGTGTTGACATCAGCACCCCAGTTGTAGTTCCTCCGTTTTAGGGTCGTGCTAGGGTTGTGAAAACATGTATCTACCCAATATATCAAATATCACACACTGTCTAATAAATAATTATACTACATGTATATGATCTATGCTAAGAAAAGACAAAAATGTTTGCTTAATGACTATATTTTAACTAAAACAGGAGACCCACGTGACGCATCTGCTCACGTGACGCAAAACGGACTGAGTGTCCTCATCTCCATAGTAACGGCCCATGTTGCTACTTCCACTATGAAAAATGTAAAAAAAAAAAAAACACACACACACAAACACATTTGTTTTTCATAACTGAAGGCGTGATTTTTAAAACCGTCATATTTGACGTCAGTCTACTGTAGTGCTGCGTTATAAAACACATATCTTTAAGACAAGAGATATTTAATTGTCCGCCGTTTTTGTTTTCCCGACAGGAACCTCGAGTCACATGATAGAGACAAAACATAGGCAAAAATGTAACAATCACACAGTTTGAGAAAGAAGTGACATTTCCCCTCCGACACTATCATTTTAACATCGGGCTTGACAGCTGTTGTGCTGTCTGCCTTAGCATTTGACATTCTCATGAATATGAAGCCTAAAATATCGTTTTCGCCCTAGTGGCTTGCTATCGTACAGGTGAAGAGACAAAGGCTAAAAAATAACATACATTTTAAAGGCAAATTGATATATGAAATAATAATATATTACTTATAATAATAATAATAATAATAATAATAATAATAATAATAATATTAATATGATTAATAATAGTATTAATAAATATTAATAAAATAATATTTTAATTTTACAAGAGCATCTGGCCCTGATAGTGTCTGCTGAGAAAAGTTCTGGCCCTCGGACAAGTGTAGTTGATGACACCTGCCTTAGAATATAGGCCCTAATACTTACTACAGACTTACTTGAAAGGAACAACACACACAAAGGGATAAAACAGGAAATTGACTTAAATGAAAGCTATTCATGAATCAAACAAAAGAGACATGACTATAGTTGAAACAACAGTTCACTTTACTGGGTAAAATTAAGAGAGAGAGAGAGAGAGAGAGAGAGAGAGAGAGAGAGAGAGAGAGAGAGAGAGAGAGAGAGAGAGAGAGAGAGAGAGAGAGAGAGCGAGAGAGAGAGAGAGAGAGAGAGAGAGAGAGAGAGAGAGAGAGAGAGAGAGAGAGAGAGAGAGAGAGAGAGAGAGAGAGAGAGAGAGAGAGAGAGAGAGAGAGAGAGAGAGAGAGAGAGAGAATTAATATTCTAACATGTGGAAACATAAGCTGGAATAGCACACTGTTGGAGAGAGTAACAAAACAATAGGCTATGGACAGTTAACTACAGTACAGTATATACAAACTATATACAACTACAGTGAAGCTATGTAGGGATGCGCAATACATTTCGACCAAAAATGTAATGCTAAAAAACAAAACAAGGTAATTTGTCATGTTTGACATCTTGTGCTTTGACATCTTCATAGAGTCATACACATTTTCTCTCTAATAACTACTCTCCCAATTCCTCATCAGTTGAGGAAGTATTCTCTAAGTCCTCCTCTTCAGAGAAGTCATCTAAGGACAATGTTTGCAGTCCAAGAATACTTTTTGTATGTTGTGCGTGCTATAGCCAGTTGTGCTTCAACTTCACACAAACTTCTCTTCAGCACACAGAGTAGTCCCTCACGTCCTTTCTCCATTAAGCCCTCTGTACTGCCTGAAAATGTGACATTAAAATATAAAGAAATGAGCCAATGGTTCCCAGAGAAGCAAATTGAAGAAAAAGTCTAACTATTTATTGTCCTTACATTTCCCATTGGTGTCTTCAGTGAGCTGAAAGGTAAACTCTACAGTCAGTCCAGCAACACTCCTCATGTACTCCATGTGCTGCTTGACTTCGCAAACCACAATAACTTCTTCTTCTTTCAGTCTAGCCAGCAGCAATACATTACATCAAAGTGTTATCTTACAACCTATAAAAATATTGGGACAGAAGATATTTTGCATGCTGTACTACTACAATAGAGAAATAAACCCTGAAAGGATGAGATAGAACTCCAGCGCTTCGCGAAGGGGTTCGATCACATCCATTTACAAATTACTGCATTCTTTTTTTTTTTTGCATATTGCCCAATGTCTTAACATTTTTTACATCAGATTCCATATTTACATCAAGATGTGTGCATCAAACAATTTGTATTCAGTGCATTTCAGAGGAAGTACTTACATTCCCATGGCCAGGAGTAGTTGTTCACAGCCAGGAGTTCATTGGGAGGAGGCAGTTTTTCAACTTCCCCCACAGTAGCATTGTGGTCATTGATGGCAACTTCCAAGGCTTTCTTCTCAACAGCAATCTTATTTCTCAGTTGATGCCTTCGCTTATTCCCACCTACAATGAGAAACACAAAATGAGTGTGCATTCACACGATGACTACACAATAGCACCATACAAAATACGACTTCACAATATGCATGTATGTGTTATGATTATTGTGACAGATTTTGTGTGATCATTTTTGCATCACAAGTTTCATTATCATTTGAAAAATTGTGATTTTTTTTTCGGAATCTATTTTAAACAATCATATTTTTTTTTAAATAGAGGACAAAATTGGTAGGTCAGGACATCTCTGCACTTTGCAGAAATATTGGAAATATTTGGTTATTGCACTCAACCTTATTATGATTTTGACAGTTTTTCAGTATGCTGCCCTGACTTGTAGTAAACATACTTTTTTTATATATATAAATGGCTTTGCTATTTTTACTATGTATAAATCAGTAGTAAATTCAATTTTTCACAAATCTGCATTACTAGTGGCCTGTTCTGCTCTCACCAAACAGACGATACAGCTGAAATTTTCGCTGTTTGATGCCAAAATATAGCCCCTCGATGGTCCTCTGCAGGTCATTTTGGATTGTTGCTCCTTTGTACGACAACAAACAAATTAATGCCCATTTCAGTTTACAATCAGCCGCTTTTCAGATCCCCTGTACAAGAGCCAATGATTCTTTAAAATATGCCATTAAATAATTTTTTTCAAAGTACCTGAGGTCCACTGCTGAACATCAGACACCCAGTGCTGGACTGTGTTTGCTGTAGAGATAACTCAGCGGTGAGTTTCTCCAGGTCCTTTGTTGCCTCTGCAATCCTTTGTACAGTCTGTCCAAAAGAAATGTCCATGTTAACAAATGCTGAGACAATTTAAAAACAAAAATGTTATTATACATATTTGCCTAGTTAGTACCTTGATGTATCTTTTGGCCAATGTCTGGTCAAGGTTTTCTGCCTTTCGCTTGTTCCAGCCACTTGCCTGGATTGTTAGCATGTCTGTGCAAACTTGATTCACAATGTATGTGCAGTAATTTTAACAATTATCTCTTGTTCACAGTGAGGACCAAAGGTCAGATACTACATTGATCATTCTCTAATATTGTCACATAAGCCTGGAAATAATCATACACTTAATTAACGAGTCAGAAGTTAAATAAAAAAATAGAATCCTGATCAGTGTAAAAGTACTGACTAGACAGTTGTTTTCTAAGGGAGCAACTCTAAAATGCAAAGGCCGAGCATCAGTGTGCAAACCCCTTGGTCTCAATTTGGACACAACTATACATGAAAAATGCTTACCGGCTTTTGACATGTACTTGGAACATATGGCTGCTCGGGAGAGGAAGCTGTTAACCTGTTCAACCTCCTCCCCGATTGTTGTTCCAGCTCCTTCTTGATTGCGTCCCCCCATTTTAACTGTAACACATTTACATGAATGTTATTATTTGGAAAACAACAAGTAGGGGCAGAGGACAGACAATCATAATGTGTGGTACAAATGGTAAGAAATACATCTAATTGTCATGATTACCTCACACATCCATGAATGCGCTTTTGCATGCATGATGGAGAGAAATGGGCGCATGTTCAGCAAGTCCTCCAACTCTGGACAGTGGTCCACAACTCTCTGCAGATATGGCCAATATTTGCAGACCACATCAGAGCAAAAGAACTGGACGGTCTGTGAAGCTAGCTGTTTCTGGAGATATAATGGGTATGCAAATATTTCTCCACGGAACATATTCAGTCCCTTCAGCAAAACCCCATGACGGCAGACAGCAACTTCAACACCTTCCTTGTCCAGTTTGCTTGCAGACTTGTTGGCGACTCTCGAGCTGCGGTTCACTGACCCGCACCACATCTCCCTTTCCCTGGATTCTTAAACAGATGAGGGCAAATACAGACATTTACACAATTACATTTTACAAAATAAGCTGTAAATCATGGTATTATGGCATTTGATGCAGTAATGCCCCTCTATTACTTAAATAAACCAAATAATGTTTAAATTTTGGGGGAAAAAACTGGCAAGCATTCATAAAAATGTGAAATTGTGGTGTTACACATGAAGAAATATAAATTTAGCTTACATGTCCAGTTGTTCCATGGATGTAATCAACAAAGGAGGACACCTCAGCATCATCGGCCAAAAAGACTCCATCAAAAAACCCATCAGGTCTTGAAAGATATATGTAGATGTGGGTAAAATTTATTGTATAAAAGTAATTTGTGGCTCACTAGCATTTCATTGTACATGAATGTTACACACCCTGGTTGGCTTCTGAAACGATATAATTTGCGGTTCCCATCCACTGCAACTGCCAACATGGAGGGTGTGCATGCAGGGCACTGAAAATGCTGGACCTGAGACAGATTGTCAACTTCAAATTTGGCATAGGCCCATTAGAGGAAGGCCCTCTGCATTGTGTCCCCACATATCTTACCACTCTGAGAGCAAAAGTGAACAAAACAAAACAAAACAGTAAGTAACTGTTTCGAAGGTTGGCTTCAGACAGACCGTGGTCATGACGAAGAAAGGGCTCTGTCAAGAAATATGTATTGAAATTTTGGGGATTGTAAGAACAAGTCCTAACAATGAATCAGTTATTTAAAAGGTTATCCTAATAAGATAACTTAAATGATGAGTCCACTCACTCGCCCGAAGAGTTTTGTACGACACTCGAGCATGCTGACAAAAGCTAGTCTCGACATCCCTGGGGCAGTGATTTTTAGATCCTCTATACGTGGTGAACAAGTCTAGCATGTACAAGGTCTCAAAATTGACAGTGGCTGGCCAGTAACCACTTTCAACCAGATCACTTATGGTCACTGGCAAAGTTTTTCCACAGGAGCAGTTTACTGATGGAAGGAAGAGGTTGTATCTTCCTGAAATTTCAGAGAAAAACAATTATCTCTTGTTCGCAAGAAACAAAAAAAACAATATGAAGAAATAAAAAAAGTTACCATTCATTCCAATTAAAATAACTGGCTTTCCCTTGGAAAAGCTTGTTTGCCCAGTGGAGCAGTCGCAGCAGGGAGGAACGATTGGTAACATGCAATCTAAAAAGCAGAATTAGTTTACATACAGTATTAGTGTAAATGAAACAGTGAGGGTGTTGTTTCTATCAAACAAAACTTCATCCAGCATGTTTGTTGGAGTAAACCAGGGTTCATGTAAAATGTAAAACTACCTTTTTCATAATAGGAGAACTTCCCTCCCTCATCCTGCTGAACAAAAGTGGATGGCGGCAGGTGTCTGAAGAACCCCTCCACCATGGATGCTCTGTTATGAAGCACCAGGGCCTCATGTGTGGAAAGGTCACAGGCTGTGCAGTAGAGTGATCGTGGTAAACAGTCCCTACACATCACTACTGCAGCCTTGTGTCCACAATGATGGCAAACCCCCTCCTTGGGCTTCTCAGATGACAACATATTGTTCACCATGAAGGGCCTCATTACTGTCCAATTCTCAGAGAGGAAGTTTGCCTGTTCCTCCAATGTGAGGGGAGAGGTTGTTCAGCACCACTTCCCAAGAGGTCTCGGACATCTTGAATGAGGGAGTCTGAAAATGAAATAGAAGAAGGCAATGGTAAATCTGGGCAATTACCACATAACAAATGAGGAAACAAGTATTAAGTGAAAAAAACCTAAATTTTCGATGGTCACACTGTCTTCAGTTGTGCTGGTAGACGGAGCACAGGAGGGTGTAACGGTTGCTGAAGAAACTGTAAAAATATGAATATCCATTTAGAACTTGCTCAATGAATAATGAATGATGAAAAAACAAACAAAAAAACAACAACCAGTAACGTAAGCTGAATTTCGCTTTCGTCTCTCCCCAGCTCTACATCTTTTTGGCAGAGGTTGACCATCTTTGTCTTCATCAAACCAGACACACAGCTTTGTGGATTGTTTTGACCCTCCTTCAGTGTGTCCATGCTGATCCACCTAAATAAACAATTGAGCCACAGAATAAACCTCCACCCACTAAGGTTATTTTTCACTAAAAATGAAAGAAATGTCCGCCATGTTTTTTGTTCTCACAGCCGGAATCTTGAAAGTCACGTGACTCGGACGGAAAACAATAGGAAAAGAATAGGCAAAAAAAAAATGTAACAGTCATACAATTTAAGGGCCATGATTGTAACCCCTCTACGTTTTGCACTTTGGACCAACGTAGTCAGGGTACGTTTTTATATGAGACTGGGTTGGATGAG